>NC_030821.1:89060376-89674841 GCF_001704415.2 Capra hircus
TTTAAATGTTAATGAGATTTTATTAGCAATGATAGCAAGTGCCTTATTTCTGGTTTTAATAGAAATGCACCTGAGGATTGATTACTAAGGATTATTTCATGTTATTTGCTTGTTTTTGAAAAAAAAGTTATTTTTCCTTAGTTGTCTCTCTTCCTTTTTTAAAATAATATTTTTAGATATGAGCAGAAATTGAGCTTTATAAAACTTATGTGTATAGTTGTTCTCTCATACAGTTCTTATAATCAATATTTAATGTTCTTGCAAAGGCTTGCCTGCAAAATACCTTTCATTTTTATTTAATAAAGTTCTAGAGCAAGTAAAAATTAAGACACGTCAGCGTTTTAGAGAAAATCAAGATTCAGTTAGAAAAAAAGAGATACAAAATATGATAACTGAGCTGCAACATTATAGGATGTGAAACAGATTAAGACCATTATTCAAAATGAAAAAAGAGTAAAGAAATACATATGACTCCTGAAGAACCAGAATCAAAAGGAAGATGACTTTACTAAGAGCAGCCAAAGCAGCAGCACTGGAAAAGGTCGTAGTAATCTTGCACACTTCCTCAAGGAAGATGTAAGAAGCAAGGTGGTAGAGGTGCAGTCCCCTTAAAAGCTTCCTTTACAATTATGTTCCGAGACTTCCCTGGTTGTCCAGTGGTTAAAACTGTGCTTTCAATTTAGAAAGCACGGGTTACATCCCTGGTTGGGGAAGTAAGATGCCATATGCTGCACAGCGTGGCCAAAAAAATAAAATTCTATCCCATTCTTTGCTTTAATAATGTTTTCCTTGTATCAGAAAAAAAAAAGTTCTCTAAATAAATCCTGATGGGATTTTGATTAGAACAGAGTTCATTGATTAATTCATTTTTAAATATATCAACATATTGCAATGCCTGATTTAATCATGTCTTCCTTTCTTAAATAAAAATGTATAATTTCCTTTCCAAAATGTATCGCAGTTTGGTAAACTTTATCCCATTTTATTTTACAAAATTTTACTCCTCAACATTTCTCTACTAAAATTTCTATTCGATTAGTGCTGGTTTAATGGAATGCTACTAAATTTCACATGCTGACCTGATATCCAGCAACTTTTGAACTTTCTTATTCATTCTAAGAATTTGTTGATTCTCTGGGCTCATATAATGATCATAAATATCTGTTTTCTGCAGAATATGTCAGTTTTGACTCTGCTTTGTGATTCTCATACCTTTTCTTTGCTTTCACCATAGTTTTGTCCTTCTGAGAGGGAGCTCTAGGACAGTGTTGAACAGCAGAAGTGATACCAGGCACTTACACATTTATTCTTACTGAATACTAGTAAAGTTACACCAGTCAGAGATGATCTTTACTTTAGATTTTTCTTCTTGAGGAAGAGGGAGAACTATCTCTCATAGACTAAGGAAGTAACTTTTCACTCCTAGTTTTTTTATGGTGCTTTAGTCGTGAATAGGCATTGCTGCTGCTGCTGCTGCTAAGTCACTTCAGTGTCTGACTCTGTGCGAGCCCACATACAGCAGCCTGTCAGGTTCCGCCCTCCCTGGGATTCTCCAGGCAAGAACAGTGGAGTGGGTTCCCATTTCCTTCTCCAGTGCATGAAAGTGAAAGTGAAAGTGAAGTCTCTCAGTTGTGTCCAACTCTTTGAGACTCCATGGACTGCAGTCCTCCAGGCTCCTCTGTCCATGGGATTTTCCAGGCAAGAGTACTGGAGTGGGTTGCCATTGCCTTCTCCGTGAATAGGCACTAAGGTTTATCAAATATATTTTCTTCATCTGTTAACTTTGATCATATCATTTATGTGATGAAATAGCATTGGTAGATTTTCTAAATTTGGAGCATTATTGAAAAAAACTTTCTTGTCTATGATACATAAATATTTTAAAAATATGATTGCAGTCGAAGGTTGGGCCATTCAATCTGCACAGTTCACAGTGTGTTATCAGTATCAACCCCTGCAAGGTTCTTGTCCTTTTTAATTCATTTTTATTTATAAGTTTGACAAGCTTACAATTTTCTTTACATGAGATCCCTTATCCTAAGATCAAGTTATAGTAGTTTCATAAAATTGGATAATATTGGATTTTTTCTATATTATGGAACAATGTATATAAGATTATCTGTTAGTTGAAATTTTAGAAAAATAATCTTTGTAAAATGCTTCTGGATGAGACACCTATCTTTGTTCTTTGGTCAATTTTGGTAACTTGTGTATTCCTAAATATTAAGAAGTTTCTAGAAACATTTCACTCACGTTTTCAAATATAGTGAATATTTTAATGATAACATATATTTTAAAATAAAAAGTTTATATAGAGATACATATCTGTTCTACCTTTTTATATTATATGAGCTATTATGTTATTTTTGTTCAATTTTGTCACATATATTTTGGGTTCTACTTCAAAATACAGGAAATTGTTTTTATTGACCATATCAATTGTGGGTTTTTTTTTTTTTTTTTTTTTTTTGTTCTCAGGTTCTGTTTCATTTAATTACTTTTCCCCTCAGTCATTTCTCTTCCTTACATGTCTTGTATTCTTTTATAGCTTATTCTACTGAATGCTCAGATTATTTATTTTCAGTTTTTTATGTTTTCTCTTGAATGAGCTTTGGCTAAACCTTTTCCTGGGGTTACTGTACTAGCTGCTTCCTATATAGTAGGAACTTTTCACAGGAGTATACACATATTGAGCACTGTTTTACAGAGTCTACACCAGTTCATACACAATAGCTCTACATATAGAAATGCATGGATTTTACCTGGAATTATGGATTGTATAGATAATTTGCCACCTAATGAACAGAAATAACATTATTTCACTTTGATGCAATTTCTAAGCCTTCTTAGAAAAAGCTATTTTGAACATAATTATATACTTACTCGATTTATGTTTTCTTGATTGTTTTAATGAACCATTTCCCTTAAAGACTATTGTTAACAAGTCCATGAAAGGATCCCAATCAGTAGTCATTTAAAAAATATTTTTATTATTTCTTGTCCAACTTCTCTTAGATACTTCACTGCTAGCTACAACCACTAATCCTACTTGAACAATCTCCAAAAGAGATATCAATAGAAAATTATCTATAGAAAAAAGTTATAGTTTATTTATGATGCAAATATACAGTACTGTGAGTCATAAATACATAAATCAGCCACTGATGGAGAGATCAACTTGATGAAATCTGATTAAGGAGCAATAATTCATTCGTAATGCACTGGTTTATAATCCATGGTTCCCAACATAAATTGCTTTTCTAGGTTTCTCATGGACATTCTGACTACACATGGTCATATTTTCTAATGCTGGATGAATGACATTCTCTCTAATAGTCTATATTCTCTGAAACTCTTGGCTATCCTTAAAATAAAAGTGCTTTTTTAAAGGTCATTTATTTTTAGCTCCTTAATTGTATGTTTCTAGAAGCGTAAATTATTTGTTTTAGTATCTTCACATCACTGATGTCGAAATAATCAATATGTTGGCCCATCTTTTAAGTTTTATGAATTAGAATAAATAACACTATAATACTGATTTAGCTACACTTTGTGAAGTTGCAACTTAAAAGATTTTCAGGGGAAAAGTTGTGCATAATCTTTCCCTTTAAAATAATAGTGTAATAAAACTTTTTGTTGAAAAAATCTGCAGTTCTTTAAATTAAAAATCATTAAGCTTAAAAATGTGTACTATGCACATGTATGATAAAAATCATGGCTGTTACATTTTGTATGTCAAAGGTTATTTTCTAAGTTTTGACAATAAAGAAAAGGAATTGAAATTGTAAGTGTTAGTAGATACAACAGTTCCACTGTGAAGCTTGGGTTATGTTTTGAGGGAGGGGTGTTCCTCTACCCTTCTGAGGTCTTTTGGCTAATCTAATAATCAGATTGACATATATGGATTAAAGGGAGAAAAACAAATTTAATTTGTATAAATGTGGAGGCCCTGTACATAAGGGGGCTAAGAAGTGATTGCATCAGGATGTTGATATACCTTTTAGATGAAGAATCAAGTAGTTGTGAACATTTGTTGAAACTAAGAGGTCTTCCTTGGGATAGCTGATAAATGAAGAAGTAACAGTTTGTTCAGACAGCTTTCGGGACCTTGAATCCCCTCTCTCTGTCAATAAGGATGCCCTCCATCCATAGCCAAAGGTAGGGCACCTTCCCACGGGAGCTTTGTTTCCTGCTCTCATGGGGACAAAGGAGGGCCAGAGTGTTCTTTTTGTTCCAGCTGGCTCTCCTTTAATCTTAATTCAAAATAATCAATATGCCACTTTGGCACATTTGGGGGCAGCCTGTCCTGAGCTGCAGCACATGTAACCTTGGACAAGAGAATCTGTATTAAAATACCATGCTTGGTGTATTTCAGAATCTCTGCCTCACACTAAAACTCCTTTTTCTAGAGATAAAGCTGAATTTATCCTATAATAGAGACAAAGCCTGTTTTATTGCACTTTTAAAATAATGTGTTTTTTACATGTTGAAGAAACCTTCACAACCCCGCATTTAGCAAGTCTGTCAGCACCGGTTATCCAATAGCATCGTCGCACTTTGCATCTTTGTTACATATTGGTAATTCTCATATTTCCAACATTTTTATTACTGGTTATGGTGACATGGACATCACCAGATGGTCAACACCGAAATCAGATTGATTATATTCTTTGCAGCCAAAGATGGAGACGCGCTATACAATCAACAAAAACAAGACCAGGAGCTGACTGTGGCTCAGATCATGAACACTTTATTACCAAATTCAGACTTAAATTGAAGAAAGTAGGGAAAACCACTACACCATTCAGGTATGATCTAAATCAAATCCCTTATGATTATACAGTTGAAGTGAGAAATAGATTTAAAGGCCTAGATCTGATCGATAGAGTGCCTGATGAACTATGGAATGATGTTCGTGAAATTGTACAAGAGACAGGGATCAAGACCATCCCCATGGAAAAGAAATGCAAAAAAGCAAAATGGCTGTCTGGGGAGGCCTTACAAATAGCTGTGAAAAGAAGAGAAGTGAAAAACAAAGGAGAAAAAGAAAGATATAAGCATCTGAATGCAGAATTCCAAAGAATAGCAAGAAGAGATAAGAAAGCCTTCTTCAGCGATCAATGCCAAGAAATAGAGGAAAAGAACAGAATGGGAAAGACTAGAGATCTCTTCAAGAAAATTAGAGATACCAAGGGAATATTTCATGCAAAGATGGGCTCGATAAAGGACAGAAATGGTATGGACCTAACAGAAGTAGAAGATATTAAGAAGAGGTGGCAAGAATATACAGAAGAACTGTACAAAAAAGATCTTCATAACCTGGATAATCACAATGGTGTGATCTCTCATCTAGAGCCAGACATCCTGGAATGTGAAGTCAAGTGGACCTTAGAAAGCATCACTACAAACAAAGCTAGTGGAGGTGATAGCATTCCAATTGAGCTATCTCAAATGCTGAAAGATGATGCTGTGAAAGTGCTGCACTCAGTATGCCAGCAAATTTGGAAAACTCAGCAGTGACCACAGGACTGGAAAAGGTCAGTTTTCATTCCAATCCCAAAGAAAGGCAATGCCAAAGAATGCTCAAACTACCGCACAATTGCACTCATCTCACCTGCTAGTAAAGTAATGGTCAAATTCTCCAAGCCAGGCTTCAGCAATATGTGAACCATAAACTTCCTGATGTTCAAGCTGGTTTTAGAAAAGGCAGAGGAACCAGAGATCAAATTGCCAACATCTGCTGGATCATGGAAAAAACAAGAGAGTTCGAGAAAAACATCTATTTCTGCTTTATTGACTATGCCAAAGCCTTTGTGTGGATCCCAATAAACTGTGGAAAATTCTGAGAAAGAGGGGAATACCAGACCACGTGACCTGCCTCTTGAGAAATCTGTATGCAGGTCAGCAATCAACAGTTAGAACTGGACATGGAACAACAGACTGGTTCCAAATAGGAAAAGGAGTACATCAAGGCTGTATATTGTCACCCTGCTTATTTAACTTCTATGCAGAGTACATCATGAGAAATGCTGGGCTGGAAGAAACACAAGCTGGAATCAAGATTGCCAGGGGAAATATCAATAACCTCAGATATGCAGATGACACTACCCTTATGGCAGAAAGTGAAGAGGAAATAAAAGGCCTCTTGATGAAAGTGAAAGAGGAGAGTGAAAATGATGGCTTAAAGCTCAACAGTCAGAAAACGAAGATCATGGCATCCGGTCCCATCACTTTATGGGAAATAGATGGGGAAACAGTGAAAATAGTGTCAGACTTTATTTCTTTGGGCTCCAAAATCACTGCAGCCATGAAATTAAAAGACACTTACTCCTTGGAAGAAAAGTTGTGACCAACCTAGATAGCATATTCAAAAGCAGAGACATTACTTTGCCAACAAAGGTCCATCTAGTCAAGGCTATGGTTTTTCCAGTGGTCATGTATGGATATGAGAGTTGGACTGTGAAGAAGGCTGAGCGCCAAAGAATTGATGCTTTTGAAGTGTGGTGTTGGAGAAGACTCTTGAGAGTCCCTTGGACTGCAAGGAGATCCAACCAGTCCACTCTGAAGGGGATCAGCCCTGGGATTTCTTTGGAAGGAATGATGCTAAAGCTGAAACTCCAGTACTTTGGCCACCTCATGCAAAAAGTTGACTCATTGGAAAAGAGTCTGATGCTGGGAGGGATTGGGGGCAGGAGGAAAGGGGACGACAGAGGATGAGATGGCTGGATGGCATCACGGACTCGATGGACGTGAGTCTTAGTGAACTCCGGGAGTTGGTGATGGACAGGGAGGCCTGGCGTGCTGCGATTCATGGGGTTGCAAATAGTTGGACACGACTGAGCGACTGAACTGAACTGATGGTGATCTGTGATCAGTAATTCTTGTTGTTACTATGGTAATTGTTTTAGGGCACAACAAACTGTGCCAGTGTAAGATGGTGAAGTTAAATGATAAACATCAAGCCTCTTCTGACTGCTCCACTGACTTTTTCCTGTCTCTCTTCCTGTGCTTGGGATGCAACAGTATTGTATTAGGACAGTTAATCACCCTACAACTGTTCAGTTGAAAGCAAGAGTCGCATGTCTGTCACTTTAAATCAAAAGGTAGAAATGATTCAGCTTAGTGAGGAAGAAGGCAGTGGCACCCCACTCCAGTATTCTTGCCTGGAAACTCCCATGGATGGAGGAGCCTGGTAGGCTGCAGGCCATGGGGTTGCTGAGAGTTGGACACGACTCAGTGACTTCACTTTTACTTTTCACTTTCATGCATTGGAGAAGGAAATGGCAATCCACTCCAGTGTTCTTGCCTGGAGAATCCCAGGGACAGTGGAACCTAGTGGGCTGCCGTCTATGGGGTCGGACAGAGTTGGACACGACTGAAGCAGCTTAGCAGCAGCAGTAGCAGCAGCAGTGAGGAAGATGTGTTGTAAGCAAGACTGGTCAAGAGTGAGGCCTCTTGTGCCAAACAGTTAGCCAAGTTTTGAATGTAAAGAAAAAGTCTTAAAGGAAATTAAAAGTGCAACCCTAGTGGACACACAAAGGATAAGAAAGCAAATTACCTTATTGCTGATATGGAGAAAGGTTTAGTGGTCTGGATAGAAGATCTAATCAGCTACAACAGTCCCTTAAGCCTAATCCAGAGCAAACTCTTTTTAATTCTATGAAGTCTAAGAGAGCTGAGGAAATTGCAAAAGAAAAGTCTGAAGCTAGCAGAGGTCAGTTCCTGAGGCTGAAGGAAGGAAGCCATCTCCATAACACGGAAGTGTAAGGTGAAACAGCAAGTCACCCAGGAGATCTAGCTAAGATCATAAATGGAGGTGGTGACCCTAAACAACAGATTTTCCATTTAGATGAAACAGTCTTATATTGGAAGATGACACCATCTAAGACTTTCATAGCAGAAGAAGAGAAGACACTGTGTAGCTTCAAAGCTTCAGAGAACAGGCTGACTCTCTTGTCAGGGGCTAATGCAGCTGGTATTTTAAGTTGAAGCCAGTGTTTACTCACCAGTTCTGAGAATCCTGGGGCCCTTGAGAATGATGCTGAGTCTACTCTGCCTGAACTCTGTTAATGTAACAAGTCTTCATGACAACACATCTGTTTACAACGTGGATTACTGAATATTTTAAGGCCACTGCTGCGACCTACTGCCCAGGAAAAAGATTCCTTTTAAAATGTTGCTGCGTATTGACAATGTACCTGGTCCCCAAAGAGCGCCAATGGAGATGGACAAGAGGAATGTTTTCATGCTTGGAAACACAACATCTATTCTATAGCCCATGGATCAAGGAGTCATTTGGACTTTCAGATTATATTAAATAATGCATGTTTAAGGCTCTAGCTACCTTAGACAGTGATTCCTCTAATATATTTGGGTAAAATCAATTGAAAACATTCTGGAAAGTGTTCACCATTCTAGGTGCCATTAAAAAAAATTGTGATTCACAGGAAAGAGGTCCAAATATCAACATTAACAGGGACTTTAGATTGATTTCAATCCTCATGGATGACTCCCCTCATGGATGAGGGGTCCAAAGCTTCGTGGAGGAAGTCACTCAAGGTGTCATGGAAATGGAAAAAAAAAAACAAACTAGAGTTAGAAGTGGAGCCTGAGGTGTTGACTGAATTGCTGCAATTTCATGGTAAAACTTTAACATTTGAGCATTTGCTTCTTATGGATGAGCACAGAAAATGATTCCTAGTGAAGATGCTGTAAAGATTGCTGAAATGACAGCAAAGAATTTAGAATATTGCATCAATTTAGTTGATAAAGCATTGCCAGAGTTTGAAAGGACTGACTTCAAGGAACTTCTCCTGTATGTAAAATGCTGTCAAACAGCACTGCTTGCTACAGATAAATCATTCCTGAAATGAGAAGATGCTGCAAACTTCAGCACTGTCTCAGTTTAAGGAATTGTTGCAGCCACCCCACCCTTGAGCAGCCAACCACCCTGATTCGTCAGCAGTCATTAACCTCAGGGCAAGACCCTGCACCAGCAACCAGATTGCAGCTTGGTGAAGGCTTGGATGATGGTTAGCATTTTTTTGCAATAAAATATTTTAACATTCGTATGCACAAAATACTTTAACATTCATATGCACATCGTCTTTCAGACATAATGCACACTTAATAGACTATAGCATAATATAAGCATAAGTTTTATATACACTGGGAAACCAAAAATTCACTGTGATTAACATTATTGCAATATCCACCTTATTGCAGTAGTGAGGAGCCACGCCCATAGTATCCCTAACGTGTGCTTTTTCCCTTCGGCATGTTGCTGAAGATCCTAGTGTCGCCATGGGCCGCCGCCCCACCCGATGTTACTGGTATTGTAAGAACAAGTTGTACCCAAAGTCCCGCTTCTGCCGAGGTGTCCCTGATGCTGAAATCTGCATCTTCGACTTGGGCATAAGAAGGCCTAACTGGATGAGTTCCCGCTCTGTGGCCCACGGTGTCAGATGCGCATGAGCAGCTCTTGGAAGCCCTGGAGGCTGCCCGTTTCTGTGCCAACAGTACATGGCTAAAAGCGGTGGTAAAGACGGTTTTCACATCTGACTGTGGTTCCACCCCTTCCACGTTATCCGCATCAACAGGATGTTGTTTGTACTGGAGCTGATAGACTCCAGACAGATATGCGCAGCGCCTTTGGAAAGCCCCAGGGCGCAGTGGCCAGGGTCCACATTGGCCAGGTGATAATGCCCGACGGCACCAGGCTGCAGAACGAAGAGCATGTGATCCAAGCCCTCGGCCAGGTTGAGTTCAAGTTCCCGGGGCGCCAGAAGATCCACGTTTGGGGATTTACTCAGTTTAATGCAGATGAATTTGAAAACATGGTGGCAGAAAAGCTGCTCATCCTGGTTGGCTGTGGGGTCAGATACATCCCTAATCGTGGTCCCCTGGACAGATGGCAGGCCCTGTACGCAGGAGAGCATCAGCTCTGTCCCCTCCTTAATCATGCTCACCAATAAATGCTGTTTCCTTTTTTTTTTAATATTAATTTTTAATATATTTTATTAGCAGAAATGAAACAGTGATAACCGTTATTAAAGACAGTTACTATCGATAATAGGGAACAGGTAAAAGCAACTGTTTTTAACGCCAGATGTAATAGCAGTATTAACAACATCAGTTAAGCCACTATCCTCAAACAGTGAAAATATTAGCAAGAAAAGCTTTTTTTTTTAAATTAATTATACTTTGATTTTTTATTTTTTATTTTTTTATTTTTATTTTTTTTTATTTTTTAAATGCTGTTTCCTATCAAAAAAAAAAGTGTAGAATAATGAGTAAAAATTTACCAAATAAACAAGAAAAGACAGACATTCCAAAAAGTCTTTCTTTATTGTCATATTTGCTTTATTGTGGTGGTCAAGAACTGAGCCTGCCCTGAATCTCTAAAGTATGCCTGTATTTCAGTTTATTTCTTAGTGACTGTGTGTAAATCTCCTTTAGGTTAGAGAAGAAGAAGAAGAAAGATGTGTATTCATTTTCAAAACTTAAAAAGCATTTATTCAAATAAAATATCTACAAAGCACAAATGTCAGTTTTTTGTTCCTATTCTGGTTGCAAGCCTTTGTTTATAAAACAAATTCACTTGATATATGGCGTAATTAAACTTATAAAAGACATTTCAATCTACATTAAGTACTCTAACATGGAGGTTCATAACACATTTGAAATATATTGATATGAATTTTGATCTAGTATAATCTCAGTTATTGTTCTTGAAAGTATTAAATATTCAAAATTAAGTTCTAAATTTTATGAAAACAAATAACACATAACAGTATTTTTTTCTTGCCGTGTTTAGGAAATGAATTTCTGATAACAATGTTTGAAATAGATGTTATTAAAGAAATTTGAAAGTATAGCTGTCCATCAGGTAATAAGTAATTTCTAAACTCTATGTATTCTAAGTCTGGTTGGGGGAAGCTGAGAATTCACCCTTGAGAAAATGCCTTAAATTTTTAATGACTTCCTATTGAAATTAACTGAAGCTCATTCATTAAAAATATGGCATGGCATTTCTTTGTGCATTCAGTTATTTTGAATTACTCTGGCTGTCTTTATTGTGAACAGACAACTACGGTCTTTATCATCCTAATAGAATGAGAAAAGGAAATCTGCATATTTTGTTTTCTGCTGTTTTATACACAAACCTCAGTAATTGGATTCTGAGACTTCATTCTCGTTTTTATCCCAGGGCTCTTATTGATTCTTTGGCTAGTAAAACAGGCAGTCTGGAAGGAATACATTAGGGGAACAGCAACACTCACTGTCTGATAAGTGGTTGCCAGAATCACTGATACTGTAACTTTGGTGTTGCATGTCTCTGTCCAGGTTCTAAGGTTGGGAGTCGGTAGACCCTCCTCTGATCACTCTTTGCCTTTCTGCCTCTCATTAGCATCTGCGATCTAGAATGTGTGCCAGGAAAAAAAACAAAAAAAAACCTAAAATTTTGATACAACAATTGGCAAATTTTATATGTATATTTTTTTTTACTTGGTTCATAACTGCTAATACCACACCTAAAAGCAATCTAGATGGAATAAGCAATTTTTTTCTCTGTGAGAGAACCTGTTACTCAGATGGGCTGTTGGTAATTGACAAGGAAGACTCATGTTTTGCTTTTCCTGTTACTCAGACTTGCCCTCCTTGTTTTTCAAAAAGAATTTTGTTTTGGCCATTCTTCACCTTAGTTTCTCAGAATTAGTGAGCATGTTTTAGAAGATTATTCTAATGAAAATTCAGAAGACATTGGTTTATTTCTGTGACACTGAACACATCAAGTTTATGTAAATAGCTCAGAATTTTTAAAAATATGCAAAGAAATTTCTCCTCTATAAAATAAAAAAATAAATTCAAGTTTGCAAAATGCCATAATAACCTTGTGTAGACTATAATTCAAATAGTTTAAATTAGGGTTGAAGATGTTGAAAGAAACATGTGTAATATGAAAGTATTAATTTTACCATAAGAGTGAGTGAGGCATTGAAGTTGATAGGCTGAATTCTAAGAATCAAGTAACATAGACTGCCAACAGCTTTTTAAAAAAGGCCCTCAAAGGGAGCTATTAATTCATTTCTGGTTGGTGAATATATGATATATATGAATATGAGTATTTAATTAAAATTGTTTTGAATTATAAATAATCCTATCTTCATAAAATTATAGAACATCTTTAGAAAAGGAGTAAAATTTATTCAAACCATTTTGAAACTATAATGTAACGTTATTCTTTGGGTCTCATTTTATTATAACTAGAAAAGTACTTACCAAATATCACCAACCTGTTAGTTGCTAAAAAGAGAAAACTGAGTTCAGAGAAGTTGAGATGAGACATAAGCCTACTGCTGGAGCCTGCATGCAGTGATCCCTGAGGATGGGTGTGGGGAGGGGGCCTCGCGGGGAGCTGGGTCTTTCCTGGAGGCAGAGACGCCTAGCTTCATATCCTTGACTCATTGCTTTTACACTGGGGACTTCATTCAGCAAACATTTTTGCACGACTTCCTTATTAGGCACTGAAAAGGTGATTGCCCCTGTTGGAGGTCATCTTACCATTGCTGTGCATTTAGAGAGGTGATCCTTGTGGTGCGGCTGGAACAGCACATTTCTTTCTCTTAGTCTCTTAGTCCACGGATGCCGAGTGAAAGCTCTTTTACATTGATCAAGTGAAGAACACGGCCATGAAAGATTGTAATGAATTATCTTAAATATTTAATTTATACTTTTGCTATGTAAACTTTTACTTTAATTATCGAACTGTTTCAGTTTCCACATGTCAGATTTTGGTGACTTCAAAAACAGAATAAGCAGAGTGTGGGAAATGTTTTTCCTTAAGGGATTGAAATGTGAGCAGTCATAAAAATCATATAACCAAGGTCTGCGTATGATTTGATTGAATTCACCATTTATTGAACATCTATAACATGCTAAGACCATGCTGAGTATTGACGGATATATAAGTAAGACATGTGACTATGCTCATATGTAGATTACATTCTAAACATTTATTTAAATCATTGGAATTAATGATTTAAATAAATGATTCATTTAAAAAGATTTAACTCAAAAGTGGTCCGTATAAAGGTCCGTATAATCAAAACTATGGTTTTTCCAGTGGTCATGTATGGATGTGAGAGTTGGACCATAAAGAAGGCTGACTGCTGAAGAATTGATACTTTTGAACTGTGGTGTTGGAGAAGACTCCTGATAGTCCCTTGGACTGCAAGGAGATCCAACCAGTTCATCCATCCTAAAGGAAATCAACCCTGAATATGCCTTGGAAGGACGATGGTGAAGCTGAAGCTCGAATACTTTGGCCACCTGATGCAAAGAGCCATCTCATTGGAAAAGATCCTGATGCTGGGGAAAATAGGAGGCAGGAGGAGAAAGGGATGACAGAGGATGAGATGGTTGGATGGCATCACTGATTCAATGGACATGAGTTTGAGCAGGCTTTGGGAGATGGTGAAGGACAGGGAATCCTGGCGTGCTGCAGCCCATGAGGTTGCAAAGAGTCAGACATAACTGAGTGACTGAACAACAACTCAAAAAATAAAGAGATTTGTCATACGTTTAAAGAGATTTAAATACAGCAGCTATTGTATTTTAATGGCTCATGTGATAATAGCCATGTGCATCCATTCGTCCAGAAAGTATTGAGTGCCTACACTGAGTCTAAGTTATGAGAATACACCAGTGAATAAAACAAAGTACAGGGACCTTACATTCTAAAAAGGAGAGACAGATAAGGAGCAAGTAAACAGATTATTCATATCATGTAGTTTCCAGTGCCATGGAGAGAAATTTCATAGCAAAAGGAGATGGAGATGGTGCGCTCTTGGTGTGCTTGGCTCGATAACATATGTAGGGAAGGGGTCTCCAAGCCTCTCAGCATCTGACTGACAGGCAAAGGGAAGGTTGGAGCACAGAAAAAAGTAAATGGAACTTGAAAGAGAAGAGGTTGTTTCGTAGGCACCGTGGATCAGATTGCCTGGGATCCTGAGTGCTTGGGAATGGAGTGTGGCCCTTCCAAGGGCCTGGAAAGTCTCTAACAGCTCTGCTTATGCTTGCTTCTATTTATAAGTGGAGGGTTCCTGTGAAGAGAGCTCTACCAAGAAATGGAAACTGTTCCACTTCGCTTTGTGGGAGAAATTAGAGTTGTGAAAGCCCACTGAGGTGGATCAGTTAGAAGGGTGTAGTGACTCCCCAGCAGTTGAGTAGTAAGGCCATCATGGAGGGAGCTGAGAGTCTCGCAGCTGGATGTGTGCACCGGAAGTGCTTCTGAGGTTTTGAACCTGAACACAGGAAGGGGTTGTGTAACCATCAAGGGACTTTTGGAAAGCGGACACTGGAGCAGGTTTCTGGAAACGTGACAGATAATTTTCAATGCAGACTTTTGAGGTAATGATATGGCTCTTAACTTGAGGTACCCAGGAATCCCATGCAATTATGGGCTGGATTTTGTGAGAAAGTGTGGAATTCAGGATGCAAATTTGGAATTGAAGATGCTCAGCATAAAAAGAAATAGCTGGGACATGTGATAAAAAAAAAAAGAACAAAAGTGCCAGTAATGAATTACCATACAAGTAATCAATTCTGAGAGAAGCTATTCTGTCAGTTACTCTTAATAGGAAAAGTCAAGACATTTAAAATATTAGAATAAAACTAAGGCAGCTCAGGATAGTGTAGGCAAAGATAGCCCTATGCTGCTGCTGCTGCTAAGTCTCTTCAGTTGTGTCCAATTCTGTGCGACCCCATAGATGGCAGCCCACCAGGCTCCCCCGTCCCTGGGATTCTCCAGGCAAGAACACTGGAGTGGGTTGCCATTTCCTTCTCCAGTACATGACACTGAAAAGTGAAACTGAAGTCGCCCAGTCGTGTCCGACTCTGTGCGACCCCATGGACTGTAGCCCACCAGGCTCCTCCATCCATGGGATTTTCCAGGCAAGAGTACTGGAGTGGGGTGTCATTGCCTTCTCCGAAGATAGCCCTATATTAGTTGGTAATTGTAATTACAGGTAAGACATAAGTAGCTATTCATAGCTTATTAAAATTTGCATAAATTGTCTAATTCTTTCCACAATAGCAAGCTGTGGGTTCAATATGACTTCTCATTTAACTGAGAAGAAAATTGATGTTTGAAGAAACGGACCAATTTTCCCAAAGTTTCCCAGTTCATATGTGGTGGAGTTAGGACTTGTCCTCACACAATTGATGTCATCCTAAACACTGCCAACTTCCTGAATTAGAACATAACAGCTAAACCAATACCAACCTGTCCAGTTCACATACCTTGATAGAAGCCAATATTAGTGCATAGTGAGGTAGCTTATTTCATTCACTCAATAAGCATTTGTTGAATATCCATGCATTGGGCAGTGTACTAACTCTAGAGGTTTGAAAGCGTGTACAGTAGAAATTAATCCTTTCCTGGTCTGCTTGGTGTTCAGTGAAATGTTCCGAGGAGTAAACAGGCAGTTATAAGGACCGTGTGGTCAGTTCTTTCCTGGAAAGTCCCTAGTGCTTGTGAGAACTCATGAGTAACCTGGAGCCCACATTTGGAGGGTCAGGGAAGATTTCTCATGGAAGGCAATATTGTTATAGAGCCAAATGTGGGTCCACTCTCCTGTGCACAATAAAGCCAGTCTACTGACACTGGGTTGTAGTGAAGACAGTGTGGCATTTATTGCAGGCACCCAGCCAGGAGAACAGACAGCTTGTGCTCCAAACACCTGGATTCCCAGTTGGGCTTCCAGGAAGCATTTTAAAGGCCACGTGAGGGAAAGGGTTGCAGGATATATATGATCTGCTCATGCCTAGCTGATGGTTGGTTGATGGTGTGGTAACAGAGTGGGGTCCCAGGGGTTAACATCATCAGTCCACAGGCTCTAACAAGTACGGGGGCTACATGCTCATGGTCAAAAAATTAAGTTCTTCTGTTTGGTGGAGGTCTTTGCATTTGTAAAACTACTCATAAGTGTGCACCAGACACTTTTATCTGTTTACTTGATAGAGGAGCTAAAGCAGGGGTTATGGGGGAGGAGTCTGTCCTGGGAAGGCTCTGTGGAGTCCTGCTGGGTTAGACAGTCTCTAACCAGTGTCTTGGACAGCTGCGACCAGAAGTGTGATGTGACGAGTTGGGTTTATTAAAGAAGCAGCAAGACATAAAGATGGGAAGTCTAAGAGGGCTTAGGAACCTAAAGGGTTGGATGGTGAGCTGTCCACATGTGAACTCAAAGAGATAAGAAGGGAAGACAAAGTGGTGCCTTGACACCTAAACTTCAGGTAAATTTGTAAAACTGTATGTCATGAATTCTCTCTAAAGAGAACTGAATGGTGCCTAATACATTTCAGGTTTCTTTTCTTTTTTGTTTGTAAAGCGTATTGTTAAATTTTCCCTTTTCTGGAAAATGACCTTGTATGAAATAAGGTATTCCTGAATAAGTGAGGTGTCCCTGTGATACCTTGTATTGTCATCTACTAAGTCATAGGTCGTAAAAAAGGAACAGAAGAAGGGTAGGGAACAGGATGAGAATTGGATTCAGAATTCTAATGGTCTGTCTCTGTGTATTTTAATGCCTTTTTTCGGCAGACCAATGTTGAATCTTCTGCTTTATCCCATTTCCTTTTTCTTGCTGGGTGGGGAGGCTGTAAAATCACTGAAGTTTTGATTAAACTTCCTTGGTGTCAATATTCTCAGGATTTCTTCCTGGAATAGGTGAATTTAGCTGTAACAACCTCAGATGGAATTAATTTCCCCCAATTTTGCTTTTGTAGTTATTTTGTAGCAGGTTTTCGGATGCTTTTAATTACAGGAAAAGGATTATGGAGACAGGATATGCAGGGGAATGTAGCCTTTTTATGTTGATTGCTATTTTCTTTTCCAATGATTATTCTGTTCAGAAAAAGGTCATGCTTCCAGGACACATTTGTTTCTCAGAAATGTTTCTGAAGATGTGAAATATAATAGGCATCCTGGGAATGTATCCCAATTGGCTCCCCAAATATGTTGTTTTGAAACATTGTTCACCCACGTGAAAGTTAGGACAGCAACATTTTATCAACAAGTGTATTTATCATAGCAGTAAACACATTTCTAGCAGAAACCTGTTCAGGATTTAGCAAATATATTCCGGCCCCTAAGCAAAATCCTGCTCTATAAATATGCCCTCATCTTGTAAGGTTTTGGGAAGAGGAGTTCTGGAAAGGAGCATATTTTTTTTTGTAGGCAAGAGACATTTCAGTTTTTTAAGAGTAATTGGGTAGGAGACAGGGAGGTCTAGCGGGTGGGAAAGAAAGGCTTATGACTAACACAGCCTTGCCTGTAAACCAGGAATAAGAACCTTTCTTATGAGGATTAAATGAGATAAATCCCACAAACCCTTATCCATGCCTCTCACAAGCTAATTGCTCAGGGGGAAGAAAAAATGTGTGTGTGTGTTTTTTTTTCCTTCCTTCATCCATTTAAGATCCAGCCTGCATTTTCTAGTGGCTGCTGACGTGGGATGGGGGAGCGGGTTGAAGGAAGAGCAATAGGAGCCGAAAAGAGTGAGGACCAGTGGGGCGTTCGTGCCTTTCTGCATGTGTGTGACCTGAGGGGACACTACCCCGTTCCTGGGGCACAGAGTGAGGCCGACCCTGCACCTCACAGGCTGTTTATGGGCCCTGCCGCCGCAGGCCCCTGGAGATGGCCACGGGGCGTGCTGGCCGACAGCGCCTGCTTTGAGGAAGCAGCAGTGAGCTAAGGCCGGGCCTGCGGTCCGCTGCGCACGTGTCCTCCGGATGGCGGCAGGAAGCCCCTGAACCTCATCCTCATCCTCGGCCCTAGATTAAACGATCTACTGTATATAAAGTACTCAGAACAGTTGCTACCATGAAGTGGGAACCATTTCAAATAAAATAACAGTCACTGATCAAAGCTGCTCCCTGATGTCATCCATGATGGCAGAGATAGCAAGGGTCCTTTCTGTGCATCTCCTTGCTTTTCATCCACCTGGTCGCGGATTTCTCTCCTTGAGACACCGCTAACTATGACCTAAACTTGGGGAGCTCTCTCTTCTGTTAACCTTAGTTCATTTTGAACTAAGGCACCCTGGCTGCCAAAATAATTTTTTTTTCTTTCTTTTCCTGAAAAGAAACATTTAGCTAATTTATTATGAAAACATTGTATTCATATCACATTCATTTAATAATAGATTTAGTTGAGTGTTTTTTTTTGTTTTTGTTTTTTTAGTGGTGTGATAAATAAGAATTTGGAAATAAGGGTGGGACTGTGTTGTCACTCCGGCATGACTGAGGCTCCCTTACATGCTTTAGTACATGGTGAGCACAGGTTCAGTTAGGAGCCAAATGTTGGGCCAAACACAGACTCTGTTACCTTGATAGCTTCTGCTTATCACACTACCTGCACTTATTGGCCATTTCACTGCTGATAGTCCCTCAATTTTAATTGGATACAAAAAATAAGGAGGCGAGGGACAACGAAATGCCACTTTATTCCTGGCCATAAAATCTAATAAGAGCCTTAGTGCAAAATGTCCTGGTATAAACAAAAAATGCTTTGCAAAACTAAGTCAGTGCTGCTCTTCTTAACCCTCTACTACAAGTAACTCAGAAGGGGTTAAATGTAATCATTTTTGAAAGTAGGCTATAGTTTCACCTGCCTGGAGTGGCTGACAAATAGATGACAGATGGGAACGCAAGCCGTGGATGGAGTGGTTGACCTTTCTGGCTTCCTTTAAGCCCTTGATTCCAGAATTTGAATGCATAGATTCACATGCATTTATTCAGAAATATGTGCACCCAGACTACTTTCTGCTAAATGCAGACTCCCACTCTTAAACACTGGAGAGAGAAGGAAGCCTGTTAACTGACATTTGCAATTTCAGGATGGCACCGTGTGGGAGAAGGAACTGCCAATCATTTCTGCCAACATCACTCTGGAGGGGAGTCTAAAGGAAGCTAGCTTGGTCCAATTAAAAGAAGCAGTTATAAGTAATGGAAAATAAACAAATCTAAGGAAAATGATACTGCCGATTATAATGGCTCCTCACAATGAAAGGCTGGAGTCTGTTGGGTAGCACTTTTGTTTCTAAAGTTATTCATCGACTTTGATTTTATTGAAGATTTTTATAGGAAATAATAAAAAATAAATCATTAAGCTTCATTTCATAACTAAGTAAAACTCACAGTAGTGGAAAAATTAAAAGCTCTCTACAGAGCCTTAATTAGGTCAATTTTCTACAGGGCCTTTGGGTTAGGAAAAATATATAAAATGTTACATTGTGACCCATTTAGCTACTTGATTATAGATAATCTTTCAAAACAGCCTAGCAGACCTACATTTTCTTTTGTTAAGATTGAATCTTTAGTATGTGAAATTTGTTTTTGTGATATGATGTAATTCAATTGCCGTAAACCTAGGCTTTGATAAGCTGCATTTTTATGCCTTTCTGTATGTGCAGGGCAAATTAAACCATGTACTATAATGGTGCATAAAAGTGTGTGTTGTCTCCAAAAACATAGTGGTAGAGTACTTTTACCATTGCTCATAGAATTTGTGTTAATTAGCTTTAGTTCACTTGTGCAATGATGCAGATAACAAGTATCTGTAGAAATTAACATTTTGGTTGTTAATAACCTAAACAGAGAAATATGCTTGACTCAAAATTCTGGGGAAAATGTAAAAATACTTATTTTTCCAAACAATTTCTCTCTCTAAATATCTCTACACTTGGATCCTACAAGATAAATATATATTAGGAAACGAAAGTTTAAACTTATATTACCTACCACTGATAAACAGAATAAATAAATAATCCATGATAAGAGGCATAAGATCAAGGGAAAAGTGTCTCTGGACATGTGAAAAATGGTGGCAAATGGCTGCAAGAAAGAAACACAAGCTTCTTTAATACTGGAAAGCTGCTGGTAGGACCAAAAGGAATAGGGAACAATTAAATAATCTCTTTGGGAAGTAAGAAAATGACTAAAGATAAGCATGATATGTTAGCACCGATCCACAGAAAAGATTTTGAGCCATCTGTCACAGGGGTTTACAGCTGACTTCAAGCTAAGAGTAGATGAAGATCCAGAATATTCATGCACAGAAATGGATAATAGTTTGCTTCAAAAATACCCAATTGGAATCTGAGGCAAAATGTTGATTTAGGTGATGTCCACAGTATCCTGGAAAACGCTATCTTGATAAACAGGGTAATGCCAGACCACCTGTCAGTCAGCTTAAAGCATCATGAAAGCAATGCACCCAGAGAGCCTCGGGTCCAGTGCCATGTTCAGTTTCTGCAGGCAGAAGGCTGCAAGTGTGAGCCTGCCATTCTTATCTGTGGAGCTGGCCCTTTAGCCCATCATGGACATCACATCAGGCATTCTGAAGTAGATGCTATTTCATTAGCATCACTTACTGCCAGAGAGTGACACGGTCTTGGAGCAGAGCCAGGCTACTGGCACAAGAGATGCGTTCGATTCTGGACTGGATTCCCCAGGAATGGATGAGAACTGTCTTGTGTGGTCCTTGGTAAAGGTTGCTGTGAGAGACAGATGGAAAGGTTTCATTCACCCATGTGGCTGGGTAAAACTAGATTTTTTTTAAAGAATCCCTTTATCACCATGGAAAGATAATTCCTTGCTGCTTACTCATACGTGTGCTGGCGTTTTAACTTAGCGCTATGCAATATGTCGTCATAACACTTTCCAAATGAAAAAGTTGAAGCAGTTTGTAGCTATGAAGCAGAGGTATATTTAGGATATTAACCAAATCCAGATAGTGACTATAACTGCATACTTGAACAAATTCTATCTTTTGTGGGTTTTGTTTTCAACTCTATGTCATGTACCAGAACTTTAGGTTAGTCATCAAAATATTTTTAATCCGGGGAATTCACATGGTTTGCTTTTGTATTTTTACAGAACACTTGTGATGAGTTTGTACAAAACACGTACACTTCATTTTGTACTGAACCAACCTGTATACTTGTCAGTATTTCCCATCACAGAATATACCAGAATCGCATACTTCTGTATCCAAAATACAACCACCACCCCCACCCCCACCACCCCCTTTTCCCTGATGCGGGACTGCCATCTGGTGGAACACAGAAGGCACTTCTGATTTGGACTTTGTCAAAACTGTGTGATCATGATTGCTCAGGTTTCCAAAGAAAGAAAGAAAGAACGTGAAGTCACTCAGTGGTGTCTGACTTGTTGTGACCCCGTGGACTGTAAACTACCAGGCTCCTCCATCCATGGGATTTCCCAGTCAAGAGTACTGGAGTGGGTTGCCATTTCCTTCTCCAGGGCATCTTCCTGACCCAGGGATCGAACCCTGGTCTCCCGCATTGCAGGCAGATGCTTTCCTGTCTGAACCACCAGGCAAGTCTTAAGGACTGGCATAAAAAATGGGAGCCTTCCAATGTAGATAAGCCTGCAGTGAAGAAAGGAAACAGTGGTCCAGCTGAGAGCAGCTGTAACCATCTCTGAGGGCCTCAGTGATTATGGTGGGGGCGTGGGGACAGGTGAGAAGAGATCACATGCTCAACTTTACTGTCAGGATTTTTAAAAATTTACTATATTGATCCACACACAGTGGATGTGTATACACATTATATATGTGTTTGTGTGTTAGACAAGGCAAAGGCAATCCCAGTGGAAGCAAAGTGTGCTTAAAGCTAGATAGAGCAAAGTTACCTTCCCCCTTTTCCCTTCCCACAAACATGCAATCCCCCCCCCCCCACCCCCGGCCACAAGGCACACTCCCTGGAATCCCCACATTGGCCATGTGATGCTGCCTGAGCAGTAGGGGGTCTCTGAAGCCGCGGAGGGTTCCCTTCCTGGTGTGCATCCCACTGACTCTCAGGGATAATGAGGACATTGCACAAGAATTGCCCTGATACATGGTGGAGGGCTGGGTGACGGAATCCTCGACGGCATGCAGTGCACCTGATCTTACACTAAAATCAGCATCACTCATCAGGGCAGAGAAAGCGGAGTCAGGGCCCAGGTATTGCTGAATAATAGGTCTACCTCCGACTGCCGAGTTTTCAGGAAGCAAAAGGCATCTTGTGTGCCAAGAGCTGTACCAAATACATCTGAGCTAATCACAGAGACTAAACATAGAGTACTTGAGATAAGAACGTTCCCAGCCAGAGGGCAGCAAGGATGCTGGATGTGGTGAACCCTCTGCAACTCTGTATCTGAGGAAGGGTATGAGAGGGAAACTGCTGGCTTCTCACCCTCCCTGCTTCTTGCCCAAGCTGTGCTGTGTGGGAAAGTAACATTTTGAAAGGAGATAAAGCCCCAGGACAGACACTTTCATATCCTATAGAGCAGTTTTCCCGAAGACTATGGTTGTTTCTTTGAAAGTAATGTCTTTGAGGTTGAAGGGTTTCATTGTACAAAGAAAAGGTTGCTGTAGCTTTTTCATCTGGAGGAAAGTCAGGACGGTTATAAGAAATCACATCACCATGTTCTCCATTAGAGCCGGACTCTAGGCATCCTTCCGAGTGACTGTGGGCATCTCTGGACCCAGGGCGGACCCTCCCTAAGAATCTGTCCCCAAACATTCACATGGTTGAGAATGGAGCAGTGCTATTTGTCTAGATGTTTTCTTTTCCCATTCCTCAAACAAACTTTCCGTATGAACCAAGAGGTAAATATCAGTGGGAAATGGTCAGAGCCTCACGTGTGACTGATAGGTTTGTGGTCTGTTTGACATTTTGAGAAGTGAGTTAGGGTATTTGGTGACTAGTCGTCCTTGGTTGTTCCTGGGGGAAGCGAGTAAACTTCAAACACAGGAGTTTAAATTACTTGAACCCCATGGCCAACTGAAGGATGGTTCATTAAAGAAGGTAGGATGTCTCTTGAATGATAAAAGAGCTAAGAAGGAAAATGTGACAAGGTACCACACTTAATGACTTGATGGTATGTGCTTGTGGAGTGATTCAAAAAATGCATAAGTAGCTTGGTTGTGTAGCAGAGTAAGAACTGTATTTCTGATTTCATCCAGATAGTCCTTTTAAGGCTGCAAACTTTATACTTCAGATTTTAATGGATTTTTTCTTGTGTGATACATTCTCCTTGCCATATAAAGAACCTTAAAAAAAAAAACAAAACTTTTTATTTTGAATTAAATAGTTTTGGTTTTAAAAGAAGCTTTAAAAATAGTACAGAGTTCCAAGCTCCTTTAGTGACGACATGTAATCAGAATATATTACCAAAACAAGGACAGTGACATTGGTACACTACCATTAACTACAGACTTCATTTAGATTTCAGACGTATGCAGTTTGAAAAACATTATTTAGCATGTCTTAATGATTGTTTTTTAAATTATTTTCTTGTGTTTCAGATAGCTGCTTAAACTAATACACCTTGGTTCAGAATTCAAAACTTTGCTTGAAAATTGGACTTCCTGAGCAAATCTTTCCTATCTGCATTTATGTTTTGCCTTTGTTTTTGTGTTGTTCTCAAATAAGTAGGTACTGTAAACTGACATTGCCTGAATTCTTGTGGAGTTTAATGAGATTGCTCATCTGCAAAATTAAGACTTGGAGCAAATCTCTAAGGTGGCTGTCTTCCAAATAATTCCTTGTCTTCCGCAAAACCATGATTTTCACTGTTTCTATCAATGTCTTCTGACTTATGAGCTCATAGGAGTTCTGCTATGCCAAACGCAGTTATCTCTTGGACTTCATCCTCCCCTTTATTCAACTGTGCGAATTACAAGCATGATGTCATTGGAAGCCATCAGTATCATTTGGAACATTGCCGCTATAGATCAGTGAAACTAAGCTTTTCCTTTGCAACTGAAAATATTAAGAGCGAAATGTTACATTTGTGCAACGATTGATAGTTTCAAAATACTTTCATGGGCAGCATTTTCTTGGATCCTACACAAGGACCTTGTGAAATAGGCTGAGTAAATGTTTTATTATTTCCACTTAAGCTTTGTGGGCCCCTGAGATTAAATATCAGATCCATTCAGGGGAAAAAAAAAAACAAAACTGGGTTCATCCAGGAAGACATATATGTGCCAGATAAATCAATAGAGGAAATTTAATATGGAACATTTAAAATAGGATGGCTAAAACTAGATGGGAGAGCAACAAGAACAACGAGGGGGAAGTGAAGCAAACAGGTTGGCTGGCACCAGACACTGTCTGCCTTCCCTGCAGTGATAAAAAGCCGAGATGGGGTGGCTGGTCCCAGGAAGCAGAGGTACTTTGTTAGACCATTGTCTTCCACCAGCCAAGACTGCTGCTGTGCTCAGTCATTCCATTGTGTCCAAATCTTTGCAGATCCTATGGACTGTAGCCCACTAAGCTCCTCTGTTCATGGAATTTTTCAGGCGAGAATACTGGAGTAGGTTGCCATTTCCTACCCCAGGGGATCTTCCCGACCCAGGGACTGAACCTGTAACTCCTGCCATTGGCAGGGGGATTCTTTCCCACTGCACCACTCGGGAAGCTCAAGCTTAGCCGAAGCCTAAAGGCTGGTGAGGAAGGGAAATGGAGTTTCACACCCACACGGGTTCTAAGTGGAAGAAAGGAAGTGTGGGGAGCTGATCTCAGAGCAAATGGCCAAATAGTGTTGGGCAGGTGTACTCATTCGTAAACAGAAACACCACGCGTTGGCATGTTGCTCAGCTCGAAGGTCAGCAGTGAAGTGCACATTATCTCTGCAGGGAAGAAATGGTTCTGTTTTGTAAGGGAGGGGGCATCATATAAACAATGACTATCCTTATCCCTGCTGCCAACTTGTATTTACTATCCAGTTGTGTTTACTACTCAACTTGTATTTACTACCCACTGAGTACCACTTATGTGCCAGGAACAATAATTAACTATTGAAATGCAGTTCTTCATTTAACCCTTTGGATTGTGCTTATTATTCCCATTTTACAGATGATAAGACTGAGGTTTCCAGAGGTCAGATGCATTCCTGAGGGTCACAACACTGCATAGCTGCGATTCTGACCCAAACCTTCTGAACCTAAAATCCATGCTCCTTGGCCTACGCTACATTGCCTCCCTAAGTATGATAAAGTCAATTTCTAGGATTTTGTCTATGTTCAAGGTATAGGGTAGGTGCCAAAGAATAAGTGACCAGTTTGTCCCAGGGGGCAGAGGAGACTTCAGAGGAGGCAGTGCACTCAAGTTGAACTTGGAGGGTTTCTCCAGGGGGACTAAGAGGCAGGGGCAGTCAAGAGGGATGTCAGCCTCTGGCCCACTTTGCTTTAGATCTCCCCTGCCTGCAGCTAGGTGGCTGTTATGACATGTTCATATAATGCTTAGTCATTGTTCTGGCACTGGGTGAATGTCAGAGGAAATCCTGGAAAGACAGACTTGAGCCTAAGTGTTACGCTAGTCAAGTAGAAATGCCACCAGCTCCATCTGACCACTGACCGTTCATCCCTCTCAATCATTGGCAACAGATGTTCTTGATAAGGTGTTGGTGATATTTGAATAGGCTTCTGCTAAGTGCTTGGTTGGGCTCTTTATTAACTTTGTTCAAAATTGAATTATCCCTCATTATTCTTTTATAATTGTGCCATGTATTTATTTAAAGAAATTAAATTTCCATATAATTCCTCCAATTTTTCTGGGTATTGATTTCCTTTTATATCCACATACACATTTATTACTTCTCAGTAATGGACTTTGTGATGGATTTAATTTTTTTTCCTTTGGCAATTGTCTACATCTCAGAAATGTCACTTGTCAAGGATATCAATTTCTTCAGCAAATAGAAAGCTATTGAATACTTATATATGTGCTTTAAACTTAGCTTCACCTGGTTTCCATTATGTTGCAAGGTGCTTTAGAGGTACAAATGCATTTCTGGCCTGCTCACTACCGCATGAGAAAAATGGTTTTCCCAGCTTCTTTGATTTACTTCCTTGTAGGCACTCATTTGAGTTATGCATCATCTGTGTTATAATGTAGGCAGCTTCATATCAGCAAAGCAGAGAGAATTCTTAGTATTGAAATAGTGCATGTCCTTTTCTTGTTTTTTTTTTTCCACAGAGTTTAATAGTGTCCATTTTATTTATTTGAATGTCAAAGTTCTCTAGATATTAATAGCTGGCACATCTTGTGATTAAAGTTGTTTCGGTGAGCAGAGAATCAAAGTGGCTGGATTTAATTATGGTCAATAACCACAGTTGGGAGGAATGCAAGACATTCTGATTCTCTTATACCTTCATCAGCACTATTTATTTAGTGAAATAATTCAGTATTAATGAGCTTATATTGAAATTGACTTGGCTCAGATGGTAAAGAATCTGCCTGCAATGCCAAGGACCAGGGTTCAGTTCCTGGGTCTGGAAGATCTCCTACAGAAGGGAATGGCTACCCCCTCCAGTATTCTTGCCTGGAGAAGTCCATGGACAGAGGAGCCACAGTCCATGGGGTTGCAAAGAGTGGGACATGTCTGAGCAACTAAGTCTTTCACTTTCACTTTTCAGGCCTGATAAAAGGGAGGAAAAAAAAAACTTGGATCCGTAAACGACAACTTATATCTCTACTGTCTAAGTTTCCTTGGTAATAGCTTCATCAAATTGTCAGTGTCATGATTCTAAAATGAACTTTCATTTCTGTCTTTTCCACACTGTATTCATATGCATATATATTCACAGAGTGATTCATGACTGTGCAGGTAACAATTAGAAAGTGTTGATTTAAAAAGAGTGAAAATTCTGTGTGCAAATTATAAATATATGCAATATGAGTATGATGAATATGTACAATATAAAATATAAAGAAAGCTAGTTGATGCTTTTTATTCCTTTTGTCATTCCTTTGTTTGCTGTTGTTTCTATGGAAATTGAGTATTTAGGAGAATTTAATTTCCTACTGGGAAAGACTGAATGCCGTATAGTATAGACAGATTCTCTGAGTTAGAAGATGAGCTGGCTGACTTTAAATGAGGAAACTGTGCCTCATTTTCCACATAAGCAAGAGTGTAATCACATTTATGACCTAAAATGGTTTTTTGAAGGTAAATATATATATATATATATATTTATATTTAAAAAATGTGAGACTTTGATGTGAACAAAATATGTGAACAAAATATTCACGTTACATTTTGGATTTTTTTTTTTTTGTACAGTTTAAACCAAGTCAATTAGAAGTCACTTAAATGTGACAATACAAGCCAAGGGTATTATAATAATGTTTGTTAGCAAATCCAAATTATGGTTTGGAAAGCCAGAAGGACAAGTTCTAGGAATGAAAATCCTAGAGTCCAAAGTCTGAAAAGTATTGACAAAAGGGCTGGAAAAGTGGTCCACTGGAGCAGGGCCAGCATAACCTGTAGCTTGGCCAGAGAAAGAACCTGTGTTAAGAAAGAATTTGGTCTCTAGGTCCATCAGGTCCCTGGAAATACTGTTGTACAGAGTGAAGTAAATCAGAGAGAGAAAAGCAAATGGCGTATATTAATGTGTATGTGTGAAATCTAGAAGAATGGTATAGGTGATCCCATTTACAAAGCAGAAAAAAGGCCATGCATACGGACCCCAAAGAGGGAAGGGGGTGGCGTAAGCTGGGAGAGTGGGGCTGACACATATACACTGCTGCTGCTGCTGCTGCTAATTCGCTTCAGTCGTGTCCGACTCTGTGTGACCCCATAGATGGCAGCCCATCAGGCTCCACCATCCCTGGGATTCTCCAGGCAAGAACACTGGAGTGGGTGGGTTGCCATTTCCTTCTCCAGTGCATGAAAGTGAAAAGTCAAAGTGAAGTATACACTGCTGCTGCTGCAGCTAATTCGCTTCAGTCGTGTCTGACTCTGTGCAACCCCATAGACGGCAGCCCACCAGGCTCCTCCGTCCCTGGGATTCTCCAGGCAAGAACACTGGAGTGGGTTGCCATTTCCTTCTCCAATGCAGGAAAGTGAAAAGTGAAAGTGAAGTCGCTCAGTCGTATCGGACTCTTAGCGACCCCATGGACTGCAGCCCACCAGGCTCCTCCGTCCATGGGATTTTCCAGGCAAGAGTACTGGAGTGGGGTGCCATCGCCTTCTCTGGAAATATACACTACTCGGTATAAAATAGAAAACTGACCTGCTGTAGAGCATGGGGGACTCTACTCAATGCTCTGTGGTGACTTAGATGGGAAGAAAATCTAAAAAAAGAAGGCATATATGTACACATATAGCTGATTCACTTTACTGTACCGTAGAAACTAACATAGCCTTGGCTCAGACAGTAAAGCAACTATGCTCCAATTTTTAAAAAAAGAGAATTTGGTAGAAAGATGAATATTATTTTCCTACTTTATCACCTCTAGACTCTAGAGTCTTGAGTAAAAGTGTTATATGGAATATTCTGGAGTTTGAGTAAACATGATTTTACTGAAAAAAATTTTTTAAGGTAAGCATATTTGTGAGAACCAGTGACTTTGTTACATACTCTATAATAACACCTTGGCTATTGGTGTTTTTTTATTAATTTATTTTAATTAGAGGCTAATTACTTTACAGTATTGTGTTGGTTTTGCCATACATTGACATGAGTCAGCCATGGGTGTACGTGTGTTCCCCATCCTGAACCCCCCTCCCACCTCCCTCCCCATCCCATCCCTCTGGGTCATCCCAGAGCACCAGCCCTGAGCACCCTGTCTCATGCATGGAACCTGGACTGGTGATGTATTTCACGTATGGTAATATACATGTTTCAGTGCTGCTCTCCCAAATCATCCCACCCTCTCCCTCTCCCACAGAGTCCAAAAGACTGTTCTATACATCTGTGTCTCTTTTGCTGTCTCACATACAGGGTTATTGTTACCATCTTTCTAAATTCCATATATATGTGTTAATATACTGTCTTGGTGTTTTTCTTTCTGACATACTTCACTCTGTATAACAGGCCCCAGTTTCATCCACCTCATTAGAACGGATTCAAATGCATTTTTTTAAATAGCTAAGTAATAGTCCATTGTGTATATGTACCATAGCTTTCTTATCCATTCATCTGCTGATGGACATCTAGGTTGCTTCCATGTCCTGACTATTGTAAACAGTGCTGCGATGAACACTGGGGTACATGTGTCTCTTTCAGTTCTGGTTTCCTCGGTGTGTATGCCCAGCAGTGGGATTGCTGGGTCATATCGCAGTTCTATTTCCAGTCTTTTAAGGAAACTCCACACTGTTCTCCATAGTGGCTGTACTAGTTTGCATTCCCACCAACAGTGTAAGAGGGCTCCCTTTTCTCCACACCCTCTCCAGCATTTAATGTTTGTAGACTTTTCGATGGCAGCCATTCTAACAGGCGTGAGATGGTAACTCACTGTGGTTTTGATTTGGATTTCTCTGATAATGAGTGATGCTGAGCATGTTTTCATGTGCTTGTTAGCCATCTGTATGTCTTCTTTGGAGAAATGTGCTAATTGGCTGTGACTCTGTCTGTCCCCTTCTCCTCCCCTCTTCCTGAGAAGAGAGTGGACTTTGGCTTCTCTCGTGGTCCTTACAGTGGCCAGTGTGGCCCCTGTCCTGGGAGCTAGGATGCCTGGGATTGCTTCGGGGCTCTCAGTGCTAAGTTACAGTAAGTGCCTAGTCTCTTGTTTAGTGGTATAGAACCTGAGTAACCCTTGGTTTTCTTTCTCTGTGAGCTACACAGTGACGCTGTCCATAGTTCTGAAGCCCTCCACCCTCCCATATGAATTCTCCCATGTCTATATCTGTGATGTCCTGGCGGCTTGGTTTCGTTTGTTCTGCACAATCAACATTTCCTCTCCCTGTTTAAACCCCCTCAGCAGAAGCAGTTTACTGTAAATGTGTCTCACGTTGAGCAGAAGCAATGACACTTACATTCCGATGACACGTATTCTATCAACAATAAATGGCTCTTCTCTATGCCCCCACGCCTCCCCCTTGTGATAGCTGGGATGTATCCCAGGTGGAGCATCTCTGCTCCCTGTTCAGCTATATGCCTCCTTGTTATTTAGGAGCTAAATGGGCCCCGTGAAGCTGCAAGACCGGGATGAGGGAAGAAGGAGGAGATGCCATCATGTAGTCTGTTGTGGGGCCCCGTTGGCGCTTACCCTGGTTGGTGGCTGCAGCCCTGCTCCGGGTACCCTTTTCCCTACCTCATTAAGAAGAGTGCTTATCACCCAGACAGAGTGCTCACATTCAGAGAGCTGAGCAATGGGCTGGGCTCCCCGCTTCCTGACAGCGTCACCACCAACAGGCCGAGGAGACCCAGGAAAGAAACCCTCAGCCAATGTAGTCATTTACCACCAGGGAATGTGTTTATTCCTGGTCATTTTAGATAGTGACTGCTCTTCTTTTGTTTATTTTTCCGCCTCAGTTTTCGTGATCAAGCATTTGAAATTATTTCTGGTAAATTTTTCCATGGGAAAAAAATTGGCTTTATGATTCAATTCAGTTTGGGATCCTTGATAAACCTAAAAGAAGATCTCATGGGCACATAGCTGTGATAGAACAGAGGGAGGCGGTTGGAGCCTGCCTAGTGGGTCTTCCAAGCTCTTACTGCCCCTGCTGCCGGCATCCTAGCCCCATAGGAGGTTAGGGTTTTGATCTTTAAAATTTGCTGTCTGTTGTTATAATTCTAGCAACCCACAGATCACACATCGTGTCTACATTCAGTGTTTTGCCAAGTCAGATTAGTCTGTATCTTTTGTATTCTCTGTGTGTGTGTGTGTGTGTGTGTGTGTGTGTGTGTATTTTTATGCACTACAATTGACCCCTGAACAACATGGTTTTGGACTACATAGGTCCACTTATAAGTGGATTTTTTTTAAATAGCAAAGACGGCACTGCAACACAGGGTTGATTGAGTGCTGGGATGTGTAACCGTGGATACAGAGGAACCATGTATACAGAGGGCTGACTATATTTATACTTGGATTTTTAGCTACATGAAAGATGAGCATCACTAACCCCAGTGTTGTTCAAGGGTCAACTGTATTTACAACCATAGGTTGTTCCTTTATCTCCACAGTCCAGTGTGAATTGCTTTCTTAGCTCAGTGCATGAATTTATTCTTAGGACAGTCATAATTTTCTTCAAGGTTATACTCTGTCCTTTAAAATTTAATTGGATACAAATACCACCCTTTTACCAACCAGTTTGTATTAGTTACAATCTCACTCATCATTGAAAATAGTCTTTTATGTTTTAAATCTGGAAACTGTTTGCAGTTAGTGTGTTATTTACTACCTTTGCATCCAGGACAGAGTGAAGTTTTCCACTGCTGCTTTCTCAAGATGTGTGTAAACCTGTGTCATTAGGACTCTGTGTTAAACAATCACAATATGGGAATTGTATGTGAGAAGCAGTATTTCAGCTCAAATGTCCTGTATTTTACTTTATACGATATAACCAATCCAACATTGGAGGGCCTCCATGGTAAAAATTGCTTATGTATATTAGCAGATTTTATGTATCATTTAAATTTGGAAATGATTCAAAGCTCTAGCCAGAGCGAATAGATGAATCGAAGTATAATCCCTTAAGGGAGAGCTATGTGATATTAACTCATGTTTTGATACTATGTGTGTATTTATAGTAACATATAAACATAGATCACTGAAAAATAAGAATTATGAAAGCTGTAGAGTCATTTTGAAATGCAAGCATTTATGTTTTACTCTTCTGCAGAATGAGATGCTACCTGGGAAAGAAATTGATGCTGTGGTAATAGCTCCAGCACATTGAGCTCAGGGCACATACCACTTTATATGCTCATCTATTTAATATTCACAACAACCCTATAAAGCGAGTACTGTTGTTATTCCCACTTTACATATGAGGTGAGCCCTAAAGAAATTAAGTATTTCACCGAAGATAACGGCAGTTAGCACATCTACCACCCAGTTGTCTATTTTAGTGGCTTTATCTCCCTTGGTAGTTTTGAAGGCAGTGAGAGTTACAGTGAAGAACTATATGCCTGTTAGGAACACAGTTCAGGAAGACCCTGAGTCAGAGGTTGGACACCTTGTCCAATAGATGGCCCTCCCCAAGAGGTCTGTGTGCAGGAAGGATCACAGGGGTTTTGGAGACCCATCACGTAAATCCAGCTTGAGTGAGTCCTATATTTGAGTGTTAACTCTGCTCAGATAATTTAAACGTTTAATACCAGGCATTGTTGGAATCCTTAGATGGCAGAATATTATATATCTCCCTTCAATTTCCATATATCAACAAGAACATTCTCAATTGATTTCCTGAGGAAGGTTATAAACTTTTCATAAAGTTTATGGAAAATATCATAAACTGTATTACTCTTGACCATCATTATTTCTGCCAACTTTGTAATTATGTAAAATATTGACTAAACCAAAAGTACCCAGGTGAAGCCAAGTGGCCAGGCCTTTCAGTAGCATTTCCATGAACGTGAAAGTGAACGTGTGTGTAACATTGAGAACCACGGTCCCTAAACCATCAGGTGAGCTCAGGGATGCTCCCTGTTGCCCAGGCTTTCATGCACGTGCCCTGGGCACTCATCACTTCAGCAGTCTTAAGACTTGCATCTGGTGTGGTGAGACCTACAACATCTTAAGACTTGTAACTGGTCCATGGCATTTTGAAAAAAGAGAGATAAAAATAGGAAGTTAAAGTCTTCTTTTATAAACTAAAGGCAAATGAAATAGTCCTGAAGGAAAAAATATATGTATCTTGAAATAAAACACAGTATAGCAAGGCACAGAATGCTAAGATAAATGAAATAGATTCTTTTAAAATATAGGTCAATAAGACATTCAAGAAGCTAGAGGATGCTCTGAGAAATAGGAGCAGTTATATATTTCTTAAAATAATCAGATGCAAGTATACAGTGATAGAAATGCAAATCTTAAGGTGCTCTTAGCTAGCTAGAGGTTAAATCAATGTTTTTCTTCAAATCAAAACATCAGAATTTTTCCTCAGTCAATTTTAATTTTTAAAGGTTGAATATTTATGGGGAATCTAAAAACTGTAATTGCCGTAAGTCCTTGAGAAAAGGTTAAGCTAAGGAATAAGTAAACAGAAAATGCTTGTGAGTGAGCTTGAAGGTGTCCAAGAACACCTTGATTTAAAATGCAAACCGTCTGAAGAGAAAGTCTGTCTCTTTCTTTAGATTTCAAATAGAGTCCAAAAACTCTTAATAATTATTGCTTAAGAACAGTATTTTTTTTCCCCTTTTTACCTGGCTGTGAACTAGACTGGCTTGAAGTCTTCATACTCACTGTGTGTTGATGATTTTATATAAAGTTGTAATCATGGGCTCCTAGAATTTCAGGTTCCATTTTTGTGAATCACTTCTCTTTTGCTGCCAAGTGAAAATAAGCCTATGCTTAAGAATCATGCTTGTGAAAGGAGAAAAAAGCTTTTGAGCCAGGTAGATTTGTGTTCAGACTTCCCCCTGCTACCTGGTTAGATTTCATAAGTTTTTGAACTTCATCATTCCTTACTTGTAATAATGATGATTATGTAGCATAATAAAAACCAGAGACCATCACTTCATTGATAAAGGTCTGTCTAGTCAAAGCTATGGTTTTTCCAGTAGTTGTGTATGGATGTAAGAGTTGGACCATAAATAAGGCTGAGCACCGAAGAATTGAAAATTTTAAATTGTGGTGCTGGAGAAGACTCTTGAGATTGGATTGCAAGGAGATCAAACCAGTCAATCCTAAAGGAAATCAACCCTGAATATTCATTGAAAGGAATGTTGCTGAAACTGAAGCTCCAATACTTTGGCCACCTGATGTGGAGAGCTGACTCATTGAAAAGACCCTGATGCTGGGAAAGATTGAGAGCAAGAGGAGAAGAGGGCAGCTGAGGATAAGATGGTTGGATGGCATCACTGACTCAATGGACATGAGTTTGAGCAAATTTTGGGAGACAGTGGAGGACCGAGGAGCTTAGTGTCCTCCATACAGTCCATGGGGTTGCAAAGAGTTGGACAAAACTTAGTGACTGAACAATAACAAGTGTAACATAGATTATATATATATATGTATATGTATATGTATATGTATATGTATATGTATTCCCAGGGGGCACAGTGGTAAAGAATCCATCTGCCAGTGCAGGAGATGTAAGAGACACAGGTTTGATCCTTGGGTGGAGAAGACCCTCTGGAATAGGAAATGGAAACCCACTCCAGTATTCTTGCCTGGGAAATTCCATGGACAGAGGAACCTAACAGCCTGCAGTCCAGGGCGTTGCAAAAAGTCAGACATGACTGAATAACTGAGTGCACGTACACATACACACAAACACATGCATTTCTTCAGTCGCCAAATTGTGTCTGACTCTTCATGACCCCATAGACTGCAGCACGCTAGGCTTCCCTGTCCCTCACCATCTCCCAGAGTTTGCCCAAGTTCATGTCCATTGCACTGGAACATATATATACACACACACACATACATATATATGTACACACGCACACACACACACACACACACACACACACACATGATACCATTTGGCATCCAGACAGAACTTTCAGTCCAAGATATTCCATATTCCATTCTGTGTTTTACCATTTATCAGAATATGCTTTCTTTATACTCTATTGACTGGAATCTGCAGAAATATCATTCGCCTCCAGTGTTGTTGTTGAAGCACTGCATTCACAGATTGCAAGTCTAAATCCTCTTCTGCCTGACAGCTCCTCCACTCTTTCCTACTATTCTGGGGTACAAGTGTTCCCATTTTCTTTGCTCTTCTCTCAAGGTGTCTAGATTTGTCCAGTGTCTTTAGTCATTTTGCCACCAGTCTTCCCAAGTGATTTCTGGGAATGTTCTGTTTTCTCCAAAAGCCTAGCTTAAGCACTTTCTGAATGTGGATCTTCTGGGAATATGCTGGGCCCGTCTTGGAGGTTCACTCCATCCGTCTCTGCTTTCTTGGTGACAGTCCTACTATTGTGGCCCGGATTCAGAGAAGCGTGAAATGAAATGTTTGCTTCTATATCTTCTGATACAGCCAGTCCAGGTAATACCTTTGCCCATTTATAAGAACTTAGGCATAATTCATTTTGGAAATAAACTAAAGTAGAATGAGTTTGCCAGACCACAGGGTGCAGTTTCTTTGGTAGCCTCTGTGAAGAAAATTATTACAGGAGAACAAAACATATGCATCTTATGTATGCTTGTGTCTCTGCTGTACATTCTCCTTTGTAAACTAAGAGAAAGGAATCTCACAGGTGATAAGAGCTACTTAACAATATTTTCAGAGACAGGAAGAGTATTTGTTTCCCTAATTTTCAAGGGTTTTTAGGGGATATATTGTATACCAAGAATGTCCACCTGTCCTCATCTGAAGGCCTGTCTGGCAGCTGGAGTGAGACGTTCTCAGAAAGGAGTGAACCGTGATGATGGCCAATTATATCTGGCATTCCTGATTCTGTTCTCTCCACATACGTGGCTTGGGTGTCTAGCATCTTCAAGCGCTGAGATAGAAGCTTCTGGTTATGGGGAGGAGGAGACAGACATACAGACAGGTATATTGGGGCAAACAAACCACATATGGAAGCATCCCATCCTTCCTAGAGCTGCAAGGGGAAGCTTTCTGGGGCTGTTCTCCCTTTGAGTCTCAGAAGGTAGAGATTGGCGTCAGGATGCCATTTTCAGCAAAAGCAAAAAAGGGCTTCCTGCTGCCCCCAAAACGTGGAAGCCACCCCTCCACTGGTGGGAGAGCGCCGGGTCCGGCTGCGAAACCCCTAGGAATCACGTTCCTTTTTGACAGATGCGCGGGTAGAGGTTCTGAGTGGTGAAGGGCTTGACTTCTGTTTGTGAAGTCACTAACCCTGAGCTCAAGGCTTCTAGGTCCTGCACTCTTGATATGGTCGTCTCACTGGGTGCTCCTACCACTGTGGCTTCTAGGGGCAAGTGGCCCTTCTTTGGTCAAGGATGCTCCTCATGTGTGTATTTCTCTTCAGTCTTGTTCCTTTCATCTCCGTTGGACCATAGGCCTTAAGCCGAGAGCTGAAACCATGTAATAGCATTTGATATATCAGTGATCCACTTAAAAGCATTTTGATTTGATGGGTTTTAACCTGTCACCAGTGGAGGTAACTCTGTGTTTTCTGTGCCCATCAGGCTTCCTTCCACCTACTCGTCCTATCTCAGTGTGACATTACCATTGTTCCCTTTCTAGTTGGAAGCAGTTCTCTGCAAGATGCTTTGAAGATTAAAGAACATCTTTCCTGCTGCCCCTTCCTCAGCGACAGACTTGCTTTTCAAGTCAAGGCTGAATGTTTTAAATAAAATTTAAAATAAACTCATTAAAATGGATGGTTTATTGAAAAACAGTGAACCTATACATGATATAAATTTTGCGGAAATGTATTTTCATTACATTTGGCAAATATGCATGTATTCCCAAGCTTTCTATGCTTTGAGTCTGTTCTCTGTCTTCATGTAGAGGATTAAAAGATGAATAAAACATTGTCCCCACCCTCAAAGGACTCTGAGATGGGTAGGGAAACCAAATATTTAAGCTAGTGAATTGGAACCCTGAATACAGAGTGCAGCAGTGGGAACACATTCAAAATACAAAGAGGATGCTGATGAGAGGGTGACTCAGCCTGGAGAGGAAGGAGAAGCTTCCTGGGGAAAGGAACTCAAAATTATGCTTTCAAAACTTTGAGCAAAGGAGTTTTTTAGGAGGAGCAAATTATTCTGAATAGGATCTTCCCAGTAGAAAGAATGTTCTTCTAAAGATGTTGATGAGTGATGTCACATGAATGGATAAAGATGTGGTACCTATATACAATGGAATATTACTCAGCCATAAAAAGTGAAAATTTGCCACTTGCAGAAACATGGATGGACTTAGATATTATCATACTAAATGAAGTAAGCCAGATAAAGAAAGACAAATGCCATATGATATTACTTATATGTAGATGCTTATATGCAGACCTGTCAAAAATTAAACAAATATATATTGGATATTTAAATTTTATAGGCCATATCGTTAGGTATTGATCCACTACATAATGTAAGCTTTTTTAAAGGAGATAACTATAATAGGACTAATTAAGCCGTTATCACCATGGATGAAGACAGAAAACACCATACTAAGTCAGAGAGGACGAGTACTATATGATATCACTTATATGTAAAATCTAAGAAATGGGGCAGCGATAGACTCACAGACACAGAAAACAAATCTACAGTTACTAAAGGGAAAAGGGATCAGAGAAAGGATAAATTAGGATATCCTAGCAGGAAGAATCCTGTGGACCGAGGAGCTTGGTGGGCTGCTGTCCATGGGGTCTCACAGAGCTGGACACGACTGAAGCGATTTAACATGCATGCGTGCATTGGAGAAGGAAATGGCAACTCACTCCAGTGTTCTTGCCTGGAGACTCCCAGGGACGAGGGAGCCTGGTAGGCTGCCATCTATGGGTCGCACAGGGTCAGACATGACTGAAGCAACTTAGCAGCAGCAGCAGCAGGAAATGGGATGAACAGATACGAACTACTATACATAAAACAAGTAAGTAACAAGAATTTACTGTGTGACACAGGAAATAATATTCAATATCTTATAACCTATAATGGAAAATAATCAGAAATTTTATTTGTGTGTGTAAATATATATATATGTGTGTGTATATATATATATATATATATATATATATATATATATATATAGAGAGAGAGAGAGAGAGAGAGAGCCTTCTCTGGTAACTGAACTGGTAAAGAATCCACCTGTAATGCAGGAGACCCCAGTTCAATACCTGGGTCAGGTAGTTCAGCTGGAGAAGGGATAGACTACCGACTCCAGTATTGTTGGGTTTCCTTGGTGGCTCGGATGGTAACGAATCTGCCTACAATGTAGGAAACCTGGTTTGATCCCTGGGTTGGGAAGATCCCCTGGAGAAGGGAATGGCTACCCACTACAGCATTCTGGCCTGGAGAAGTCCATGGACAGAGGAGCCTGGTGAGCTACTGTCTGTGGGTTTGCAAAGAGTTGGATGCAACTGAGCAACTTTCACATGTGTGTGTATATATACATACACACACATGTGAATGTTACTCAGTTACAACTATATATATATACACACACACACACACACAGACAGAACACTTTGCTATATGCCTGAAACTAAAAATGCATTGTAAATCTACTATACTTAAATTTAAAAATATATATATATATACATACACATGTGAAAGTTGCTCAGTTGCAACTATATACATATATATATACACACACACATTACAATCACTTTGCTATATGCCTGAAACTAACAGTGCATTGTAAATCTACTATAGTTAAAAATATATATATATACACACACACGTAAAAGTTGCTCAGTTGCAACTATATATATGTACACACACACACACATAACAATCACTTTGCTATATGCCTGAAACTAACAATGCATTGTAAATCTACTATACTTAAAAAAAAATTTATATATATCTTTACACGCACACATGTGAAAGTTGCTCAGTTGTATATATATATACACACACACACAACAATCACTTTGCTATATGCCTGAAACTAAAAATGCATTGTAAATCTACTATACTTAAAAAAAATTACATTGATGGGTGAAATGCCATAAATTGGTCAGGAATGGTTAAGTGCATTAGCCTTAAACTTCAACTGTGGAAGGACAACAGGCAGAAGTTGGGTCCTGGCAAGGTTGAGTGAACGTCTTATATACCCATCTGACTGCTTGGACCTAACCCTCTGGGCTGTGGGAAGACAGGAGGGTTTAAGGCAAGAAAGGTAATTGAACAAACTTACGTAATAGGGGCTTCCCAGGTGGCGCAGTGGTAAAGAATCCTCCTGTCAGTGCAGGAGGTGCAAGAGATGCAGGTCCAATCCCTGGGTCAGGAAGATCCCTGGAGTAGGAAATGGCAACCCATGCCAGCATTCTTGCCTGGAAAACGCGATGGACAGAGGATCCTGGCAGGCTACGGTCCATGAGGTCTCAAAGAGTCAAACACGACTGAGTGATTGAGCACAGCACAAATGGAGGGGAAAGATGTGCCATTTTACTTAAGGGAGACTAATTGGGACAGGGATCTTCAACCCTGGGTTGTGGACCAGCAGCAGTCCTTGGTCTGTTAGGAACCGGGCCACACAGCGGGAGATGAGCCCTGGGCTAGCAAGAGAAGCTTTATCTGCTGCTCCCATTGTTGGCATTACTGTCTGAACCATCACCCCGACCCCATCCTTGGAAAGACTGTCTTCCGCAAAACCAATCCCTGCTGCCAAAATGGTTGGAGACCTCTGAGTTAGGAAATGGTTACAAAATCCCAAAGCAGATAATAAAATATAAAACTCAAATACACATAAACTCCCAGCACAGCCACCATTCCACTAAGGCAGTGCCATGGAGAAGGGAGAAGAAAAGTATTTAGAAAGAAAAATCTCCAGAAACTAGTGCCTCCTTGGATTTGAATAGTGGAATGACAGAGCCGAAGATTACTTTCAGGTTTCTGGTCCTAGAGGAAGACGAGGAAGTGGTACCACAAGACAGGGGGTGCAGAGTGAAGCAGTTGTAGAGGGAAAAATTACCCATGAATATAATGAATACCATCAAGTGTTTACTAAATGCCAGCATTGCTGTGTGCTGTTCATATAAAAAAAACAACAAAGGCAAATTTCCTATTCTTAGTTTACAATCTGTAGACAACACAGGTAGTGTGCAAAAAGAGTGTATAATGTAATTCCAGGTGGTGGTTAGTGCCATAGAGAAAACTAAAGCAGGTGAGCCAATAGAGGCTGTAGGCTGGGAAGGCTGTTACAACAGTTTGCGTGCAAGATGGTTAGAAAGTGACTAAATGCCTTCTCTCCGTGGTGGTGATATTTAATTGGAGAAATGTAGGAAGCAGAAAACAATATGAAGGTCTGGAAGAGAGCGCAGTGACTCCAAGCCCTGGGGAGCAGGACTGATTTCATCAGACCGTGGAGACAGCCGGTGTGGGGAACGGGTAGGTGGGTTTCAGAGAGGAAGTGGCCTTGCTGTCAAGAACAGTTGGCATTTTATGTCATTTGAATGAAACCCTGAAGAGTTTGGCCATCAGAGTGACAAGATCTGATTTATGTCTTTAAAATATCCAACTGTTGAGCACAGAGAACGGATTGTTGGAAGGTAGCATAGACGCAGAGAGACAAGTTAGGAAGCGGTTTCAGCAGCTCAGGAGGATATCATGATGTCTTAGACTAGGGGGATGGTGAGGATTTCAGTAGTCTTTAGGTTCCATATGTATTTCAGCTCATGGCCGTATGGATGGATAAGTTCCAAAGTGAGGAAAAGGACCACTTGAGGAATGCTAGATGGTTGAACTCAGCAGTTAAGGCGTGGGAAGAGTTTTGGTGGGATATGGAAGAGAGAAATGAACAGTTCATTTTTGGACCTGTGAAACCTGGGGTGCCTCTGGACATTCATGGAGAGATGTCGGGTCCATGGTTGGAACATGACACCAGGAGTGTTGAGCAAGTCCCAACTGTATGTGTGAACTTGTGAATCATCAGCCTGGATGTGAATGGAATCTTCTGGACTGGAGGATAGAGGGTGGAAGAGGGCGGGGGGGAGTAAGCCTGAAAGCACACAGATGTCAGAGAAGGTGCTGGCAATGAGGGGTGGGGAGAAACACAGAGAGGGTTGAGGCATCTTACTGATGAATTTCAGTGATGAGAATATCACGGGAAGGAGAGTATGGATCAGTTATATCAATTGCTACTAACAGGTCAGATAATTAAATCTCGAGTTCCTGCAGAATTTTAAAAATTAGCTGGATTTTGCCTTTGAATGAACTAGTTTAAAAATTTGTAATTATGATAGCATATATGGACTACTATATATAAAACAGGTATATATCAAGACAGGGAACTATAGTCAATGTGTTGTAGTAACCTATAATAGAAAATAATCTGAAGAAGAATATATATGTGTGTATAAACATATATATATATATATATATATATATATATATTCTGGCCCTGCTGTACACTTGAAACTAATATAACACTGTAAATAACTATACTTGGTAACTTAATAATAAAATAAGTCATTTGGCTCTTACCCAAGCATATTTGGGAGAGTATTCCCTTGCTTTCCTGTGTCCTTACAATAGCTATTTTGTATTTGGTTTTCATTTTTAAGTTTAGAAGTTCTCTCATAAAAAATTACCACAGAAGATGTTAAAAATGAAAAAAAAAATTACTTAAGACCAGTGCATGTAAAATTATTGTACAGAAAGAAGAGTATCATTGCTCCTGTTGTGTGCAAACCACTGTGTTTGGAGCACAGGGAAGAGGGGAATATGTCTAACAGGCAGCTGGTGGGTAAGAAGGAGCAAGCAGCTGACTTCAGAGCCCAGGGCTCCTGGGACCACGGAGACCTGCCTCCACGTCACCAGCTGCCTGGTGCAAACACTTGATTCTGAGATAGAAGGACTCTGTATGCTACTGAGATAATAGCCAGAGTTCCTTTTGCTTCTCTTCAGTTCCCGCATGTGCTAAGTTGGGCTTCCCAGACCCGCCTGCCAAATGCAGGAGACATAAATGATGTGGGTTCTGTCCCTGGGTCGGAAGATCCCCTGGAGGAGGGCATGGCAACCCACTCCAGTGTTCTTGCCTGGAGAATCCCATGAACAGAGGAGCCTGGCGGGCTGCGGTCCATATTTTACTTGCTGTTGCCCGTGTGCTCGATGGTAAATCTCAGTCACCTTTGTCCTGTGTTATTTCTGGCCATTCAGAGAACACGAGTTCATCAGATACTCTCTTCTTTACAGAAATGTTTCTCTCCCCTGCTCAGAGCCATTCTTTATCCCTGGAGGCTGTGTTAGCATTACTATTCTTCAGTTTAGGACTTCAAACAGACTTCAGGTTCAACAGAGTGCCTCAGTCCTGCCCTCTTCATGTTTGACCTCCCCAATACCTCTCAGCCAAGAGCACAGTACTTGCGCCTTCCTTGTTAAGCCAAAGAAAGAGGTGCACGTGGAAGGGATAAATCTGCTCTTCTCCAGTCTGTCCCCCTCGCCTGACAAATATGTCCAGACATGTCTGAACTACAGCAGATAGAAAATGAAACAGATAGGAAAAACAAACATGAATAGTATCTTCTGTTCTTAGGAAAGAAAAAGAAATAATCCAACTTCTTTATCTTTTACTTGAAGAAACTGAAGTCTAATCATTTTAACTGATGCATCTAAAGCTACAAAGCTGAATTTTGTAAAACTCAGACATGTATCCAAGTTTCCAAACCTTGGGCTATTTCCTTTTCCAATAAAGCAAAAACATGCAGATACACACGGAAATACCACAGTAACTGAATTTTGAATACGGTCTAACTGTTTCCATTGAGTAGATCGATTAATTTTACTGTACTCTTGGAAACAAGAGAACTATTTGGGAGACAAACATGGTGATAACTGGATATATCATACTGCAGACTCGAAAAGAGAAGGACAATAATGCTTGGCTAATTTCTCTTTATGTTTCAAACTTCAAATTGTATGAACTTGTAATGGAGAAGCAATGGTTTTGAATAGATTTGCTTAGAGGATGGGAAACTTAATAAATACTGAAAAGTAGTATAAAATCTTAATATTGAATTTCTGAAGTTCATGAATCTTGTGTAAGGTAGCAGAGTATCACAATAATCATAGAGATGTGTATTTACAGAAACAACTGGTTAGGCGAAATATAAATCTAACTGAACTGATTGTTTAGTTAAGGAATCAACTTTGTGCAGATAATGTTAAGAGATTTTCAAATTTATTTGCATAAATAGCTGGGGACTAGATTTTGCTGCTAGGTGGTTAGAAACTCGATCTCCACCAATCCTATCTGGGTTCCACATTCCTACTAGAGTTACCTTTTAAAAATCCTTTGTTTAACTCACTCCCTTTGTGTAAAATCTTTGTCCCTATTTGCTGCAGAATCAATGTCAAACTTCTTTATATGACCTTAAAGAAGTCAGGGTCCTCTCCATCTAACTGGACTTACCTTTCTAATGGTGTCACTGGCCCCTGTTCCTCAGGTTTTTTCCTAGCCAAATCCTTTTTTTCTTTCTTTACATTATTCTACTACCTACCTATATTCACAGGTATGCCTGTTAATAGCTGCCTCCAAGTTATTTCACGTGTGTACACCGCACACTTGCCTCCCACCTCTCTTTCTCTTTCTCTCTCCTGTTGGAATGCTCTTCTAATTCTTCTTGACCAGCTGAAAGCCTCTGACGCCAAAGACTCCTATCAGGTGTCAACTTACCTGAGACTCCAGTGACTCCTTCTGGCCCCCATTATAATCTGTCGACCCTTATTCACAGGACTTGCAGGTTATTCAGCTCTCGCTTTCCCTGTCCAAGCTTGCATTCTGTTTTCATTCTCCAAAGTGGCTATTTCATAGGTACCACCTTTTTCAGCCCTACTGCCCTGACGGCTCGTTCAGCGGACGACTCACTGAGAAACCCGCTGTGTGACGCAAGCCCCACCAGCCTGTACCCCATGCCCAGGAGGCCCACCCATGCCTTCACGCCGGTTCCCTCCCACACTTAGCAGTGTCCCCTTCCAGATCACCGGCCTGTGCTCCCCCGCATCCCTTTCCTTGTCTGGAACGTGGCCCTTTACTCTCCCATGCCTTTGTATCTTCTTACCACTGCCTTCTTCCTGTCAACCTGCACTATCCTGGTTTTTATTTTTGTTCATTTCAAACCACAGTATTTTCCCCCTATTTCAGCTTCTTTCTCAAACAGCTGCTGTGTTGCTTAGTGCTTGCTTTTTATTTGATTACAGCTGTGTGGAAATATTAGTGGGTATCTGTGAAAGTGAGAGTCGCTCAGTCGCGTCCGACTCTTTGCTACCCTGTGGTCTATACAGTCTGTGGGATTCTCCAGGCCAGGATACTGGAGTGGGCAGCCTTTCTCTCCTCCAGGGGATCTTCCCAACCCAGAGATCGAACCCAGGTCTCCCACACTGCAGGCAGATTCTTTACCAGCTGAGCCACAAGGGAAGCCCAGGAATCCTGGAGTGGGTGTCTATGACACCACATCAGTTCTGTGTATTCCTCCAGTCCACGCACTCAGATGTCAGTCACCCTGTACAGCTGCCATGCTTCTGAAGTCCAGATCCACGGCCTTTCTGACTTTGTTATCACTCTCTGTACTTTTCGCCAACATTCTTTCATGAAATACTACCTTCTTCCAGTTTGAAGAATATGGATTATCCACTATCCTCTCCTACTTTCCTGATTTTTTTTTTTCCTGTTTGTTAGGAGCTGAAAATGTAGTTGGACACGCCATTCCTGAGCTATCATCAGTGGGTCCCAATTACCTACATAATGAATATCCTGGACTTTCTTAAACTTAATACAATCTAACTTTTGCACAGCCTTTTAGAACCACACCAGAAGGTTTCCAAAATATCACACACACTCGTACCTTCCGGCCTTGGATAATGTTGCTCTCTGTCTAGAATGCTGTTTCACACTTTTCAACTTGAGAAAGTCATGCTTATCTTGCAAATTATCTCCCAAATGTCACTCCCACTATACCACCTGCTTTCTCTAATTATTACGTGGAGAATTAGTAACTGCCTCTGCGTTGCTTTTACACTTTTTAATGTGCATTACACATTTTCGGTAATAGTACATGTCTCATATTGAAAGCAGAGAAGGCAATGGCACCCCACTCCAGTACTCTTTTGCCTGGAAAATCCCATGGACAGAGGAGACTGGTAGGCTTCAGTTCATTGGGTCGCTGAGTCAGACTCAACTGAACGACTTCACTTTCGCTTTTCACTTTCATGCATTGGAGAAAGAAATGACAACCCACTCCAGTGTTCTTGCCTGGAGAATCCCAGGGACGGGGGAGCCTGGTGGGCTGCCGTCTGTGGGGTCGCATGTAGTCGGACATGACTGAAGCTACTTAGCAGCAGCAGCAGAAGCCTATTGAAAGTATTTTTAAAACTTTATCTTTCCTACCACGCTATTTCCTCAGGTTAGGGTCGGTATTCACTTTTACATTCACAATGCTTAGCACACTGTAAGTGGTCACTAAATGTTGATTTATTTAATAATAGTTTGTCTTCAATCAGAGCCCTTTGGTGAGGACAATTTTGCCATATTCCTCCAATTACATATCTTTATAAAATAAATTGATGAAACAGATTGGATAAAAAATAGTTTTTCTACAATGTAAGTGGTGATTTTGAAGTAATTAGGGACAAAGTGTTTGTTGTAATGATGACAACAGAATTAAAACATTTTAAATTAGTATTTTAAAATATAATTTCTAAATTTTTAGCTTATAGTCCAGTCATTCAAGTTCAGTTAATATTAACTGTAGCTCTTGTTTTTTGTTTTTTTTTTTTTCATCTTTCATGATTTATCTCTGACTATTCTCTGGTTTGTCATGTTCTGTTAAAATGTGTAGACCATAGTTCTGAAAAATGCCAGCTTAAAATGAATTTATACTGACTGTATACTCTACAGAACAGAATGTGAACATTTTAGAAACTCTTACTCTGTCCCAAATATTGATCATTCACCTGATAGCTATTTCTTTTCTCAGTCTAATTTTATTGGATTTACTGAATTAAACTCTGTCTTGTAATGATGGAATTGAATGGTTAAGAAAGCCTAATATGGGGCAACTTCCATCTTATTTTACCTTAACCCACGAAAGGGAAACTAATGCATTCTGCAGTGCTCACTTACTGCATCCTAGAGACCAGAGATTAAAGTTCAGATTATCTGTAGCCTTTGAGGAGGTGTTTGGAGCTTACCTTCACCAAACAGGTCACATCTCAACTGCAGAAACCAAGTCTTACGTGACTGCATAAGGCAGTTACATGCCAGAGCTCAGCAGAGGGGCTATGGTCATAGATGTGAATGAATAAATGATGACCATGGTAATTATTTTACACACTTACATTCATTACATTATATTTCCTGTGTAGTTTTAGCAAGAGTGTTTGCAAAATCAGTGTTCATGATTTGCTGAAATTAGGGTATTAAAGTTAAGATGGATTATTTTTTAACTCCTGAGGATTTGTTTTTGTCTTTAAACAAAAAATACAGACCATGTGGCATTTCCTGTAAGCATAATATGAATAAAACATCCTCATGATTACAGTTGTTAACTTTTCTCTGAACACTTTGACTTATGTAATTGCAGCCCATGTTCTTCTTTTTAGTCAATAAGGACCTTACCTGTTTATCAGAGTTTCAGAATAATTAGGTTCTCAATGTCTGAACTTAAGGATAGGCATTTCATATTATAGATTATGTCTGGATTTATGCATCTGAGTTCAGATTTTTTAAAAAAACTATTACACTAGTAACATTTAAAATATTAAGAAAAAGCCCTTACAATTTCAGAACCTATAAATCATTGGTATTACCTTTCTGTGTTCCATTTCAGATAAGTTTATAACACTATGTTGTAATCTTAGCATATATACAGATTAGTGTTCTGTGTATTAATATATTACCAAACAAAATTGTCTGCATTGTCAAAATCTTTTATGTTATTATTCTAATGGTTACTTAGTAGTAACTGCTGCTGCTGCTGCTGCTAAGTCACTTCAGTCGTGTCTGACTCTGTGCGACCCCATAGACGGCAGCCCAGTAGGCTCCTCTGTCCCTGGGATTCTCCAGGCAAGAATACTGGAGTGGGCTGCCATTTCCTTCTCCAGTGCATGAAAGTGAAAAGTGAAAGTGAAGTCCCTCAGTCATGCCTGACTCTTAGCGACCCCATGGACTGCAGCCTACTAGGCTCCTCTGTCCATGGGATTTTCCAGGCAAGAGTACTGGAGTGGGTTGCCATTGCCTTCTCCGACATAGTAGTCTAGAGATCTGATATTCTAAAATTTACATAATATTCTCCTTACTGTTTACTTACAAAATATTCAGGTTTATTGTAGAATTATAAATCAGCAAGCAACCTGAATTAAGAAGTACTTAGAATTTCACTTCCCGCAGACTATCACAATTAATATATTAGAATATATTTTGAATGTTATATATATGTAGTTAGTTTATTAAATATTCATACAAACAGGCACATTAATATATATTATGTGTGTGTTTTTTAATGTGACCATATAATATATAATAAGAATATAAAAATTATAATCAGAAATATTATTGATAGTATATTTTAACCAATTTTGCACTTATAAATCAGAGTTATCTGCATAGTACTTCCTTTTTGGAATATGTTATTGTACACTTACAATATACTTTGTTGCATTGCAGTGGTTAAGTATCCATATCATTATGCAGCTGTCTTATTAGTTATTTAAAATAAATTCTAATATAGTTAAAGGTATGCATATTTTAAGGCTTTATTATCTGCATCAGAAAGGATCAAGAAAAGCTTATGTAAAGTTATATTTCTAACATCAAAGATGTAACACAGCTTAGCCTTTTATTTTAAAGGAATGCTTTAGCATGAATTGCTAAATTTACTTAAGTATGTTCAAAATATCTCAAATAAAACCCAGTTTTAGTTGTATATAAGGTTAGATAATGGTTATATTGGACTTTTTCATATCAAATTGCAATAAATATTAATTTCTCTTAACACGACAGTGATTAGTGATGTAGTTTCTGTTTGCCATTTGAGCATAAATTCCTCAATAAAAATAAAGACAGTATAGTAATCATGCCCGGGCAGTAGCATCTCAGTTATCCGTAAGCTGTATACAGAGTTTTTCCAAATTAATTTTTAAACTGTTTACCTCCATTTCACTTAAGTAAGGATTCAGTGAAACATTTTAAAAAAGCAGCTAGAACTTTTTGTCTAGGACACTGTGCCACTTTATAAGTGGAACCACTTACATAGGTGGGTGAGTTAAATGTATCATTAATTAATAGTTGAAAGAATTTCCAGGACTGAGAGTGAAAAAAACATATAAGTATGTAAATTTCAACTTGCATTTCTTTTAACACCTAGTCATGATAACTTTGTTGTACATTAAGAAAGCTCTAAAATATTTGTAAAATTATTTCAGTAAGAATACTTCAAGGTCAGTTGGATCTGATTTTCTCTTCATCTCTGATAAAAATGAAGCCATTACAATTTTTTTTTTAATTTAATAAAATTAAATCAGGCTTCCAGGGATTCCAGGATGGTAGTTTCTGACCTGGCATTTAGAAGTGTCAAAAGTACAGCCAGATCAATCAAAGGGAGCAGTTCTTGTTTTGGTGATGGCATCTGTCACCTTGTCAGCTGGACACAAAGTCGAAACTGGGCTTCTATTTCAGATAATACTGCTGAAACTGGTTTCAGTCCCACAGCGCTGTTATCTATATACGTCTGGCAAGAGAAAACCACCTTACTTCTCAAAACTTTTCGCTTGCTATCCCTAACCGTACATTGGCTACACTTAAGATTCTTTTTTTTTTTTAAATCTAATCCATTTTCAATATATGCAGATGGTTTCTTTTTTTTCTTTCTTTCACTGAGCTGTTGCCTCATAATACTGTATACTAGGAAAGGATAAAATGGGATATATCAAGTTAGACTCCAGATTCAATATTTGTATATTTCATAATTTCCCTCAGAATGCCTTACCATCCTTAGATACTATACTAGGTATCTCACAAAAAGTGCATTTTGTATCCATTCAATGTGGATATCAGCTGGAAGAAAGAGGGCAGAGGAAAGGGCAGAAAAGGAAAGAGAAAAGACAAGGTGAGAGAGGAACAGAATGAATGCATAATGACTAAAAGAAGGTTCTTGCACAGCAGCTCTAGAGAATCAGCTGCAGCAGTGGTTTTTTTTTTTTTCCAAGTGTGGTTGGAGGACCACCTGCAACTGGGCTTGTTAGAAGCAGAGCTTCCTGAATGCTGGCCCATATCTGCTAAGTCAGCTCCCCTTGGGATGGAACTCAAGGACCTGTATTTTTCAGGAGCACCAAAGATGATCTTGTGTCCACTAAAGTTTGAAATCTGTTGCAGTAAAGTGTAAATAAAGTTAATTGAAAATTCTGACCCATAACCTGATTTAGAAAAATGGTATTGGCTGAGAAAACCTAGTCATCTATTATGACTTGTTCTCAAGCATTAAGAGCAGTATAAATGCACAGAACCTGCTAAGAAAATAAATGTTCCATGGGGAAAGCATTGGAAAGCAGAAACTGATGAGGACTTATTCACCCTATATTGTTCACTCCTGTTGGAAGGCTCATCCTTGAAATGCAAGCAGGAGCATATTAGGATAGAATGACTATTTACCTACAGAGTGTTTTTCTTTCAAGTGAACCTAAATGATAAGTATAATTAATGTTTAAGTAACACAATAATTAAACTGTGTAGGTTTAGCCTCTCTCTGAATTGCTGAAGCATACAAATTATTTGAAGAATTTGAATACCAAATGCTGTTTGCATGCCAACATATTTACTATAAATCTATTGATGGTGAAACATAATTTGCCCAGACAAATATTATAAATATCATCTAAATAACAGATAGTACTGATTGATCATTGCTAATATATTTGAGGGAATATTTTAATTATAACTTCTGACAGCATAAGCTTATTTCTCTATACACTTTAAAAGATTTTTTCTCATCTAAGAAAAAAATAGCATAAAAGAAAACAAGAAACGAATTCACAACCCCGAAGGTCAAATGCTAATTTTGGGTTTCCTTCATTTAAAAAAAATATTCCCAATATCAGTGTCAAAACCATTGATTATTAGTGAAAAATACATTTCCTATGGTGCTCTTTTCGACTTGTACATTTTAATCTCTGTTAAAAACATGTTAGTCTCTGCTTCTTTTCCCTCCAATGTTTGAAGCTGAATCACAACACCAGGATATTATGCAAATCAAGACAATTCTTTCCACAGCTCTGAAAATTTAATGTCAAAAAATACATATTTTAGCATACATAATTTAGTGAAAAGTTCATTTTTATTTTTTATGCAAAAGTGCTCTAAGCTTTGGAGTAAGAGAATTTTGTGGGTTCCTGGTTTTACCACATGATTTAAGAGTGTTTACTTCCTCATGGATATCTAAAGATGTTAGCATCTGACTTTTTTTTTTTCTGTAATTGTACCAGTTTCATTTTCATTCTGTTTTTATTGTTATTATTACCTCATGTTGGAGCATAAATGAAAAATTACTCAAAGGATCAGTGGTTGACATGCGCCTAACTCCTGGCCAATAATGTGGACTGTGCTTCCTGGGAGGAGTGAGCCATGTCACGCCCTTAGGGTAGGATGGAGTAATGTTGTCTGTAACTCAGCTTGTCCCGTAAATGCTTTTGAAAGCTATCACAGTCAAAAACACCAGCCCATTTAGAAACACTGCCCTGAACACCACCAGCAATGACAAGATCTTCAGTTACTTACTGTGGGCCCCTCCCAAACAAAACAGGCGCTCATCCCAAAATGACTGGGTTCTGCTTCGTGGGCCAGGTGGGGTTGTGAGAGTGGGGAAACTCATTTCTAGATTCTGAGAAAGGGGATGGATCTTGCCAGGCCTCCGTTTCCTCATTTTAGGGAAAGTGTTTTGAGGTAGACAATTTTGAGAATTTTCCTTGGTTGCACAATACATCTGAGTTGATAAGAAAAATGCAAAGTATGTGGTGGTAAGATAAGCAATAATCAGATCATAATGAGGTTAAATGTGAATAAAAATTAAGAAAAGATAGAAAAGTGTTATGAAAATCTAAATATGAAACATGTTGGGGTAGAAAGGAAAGACATAAGAGTGAGAACAATAGGAAAATGTATTACCAGAGTGTCTTTAAAAGTATAAAATGATAGACAATGTTTAGTAGAGGGATCACGTTAAGAAAAAAGAATAGCAATATGTTATTCCAAGCTTGTATGCAAGTAGGTAGAAGATTAATGGAATGATATTTTAAAGTATACTTTTCAACACATATGCTTTAGGAATTTTAACTATGTTTTTTAAAGTTATTTAACAAAAATAGCAATGTGGATTCATTTTGTATTTTCTCACCTTTTCTTTATTATGGAAGTTATTTTCAATATTAAACACAAATTTCCAAAATTGATTAAAAACAAACAGCCCCACCTAACCTCACATGGTCAATAATTTTTTTGATGTCAGAATATCCTGCTATATCCAATCTTAATACAATTTAACATCTAATTCTACTTCCATTCTTTTAAACTACACTCATGTCTGTAAAATAATGATAAGAAAATTTTAATTCCTAGGCACTCGCATTTTCTGTGTGTTGGAAACCTTTTGAGTTTTCTACATCTGTGTAAACAAACCAAAGTACTAAGTATGGCATAAATCCTGTGGATCTGACTAAGGCTTGTATTTCATGTTTTATTATAAAAATTATAAGTTTTTACTCTTATATCTCTCTATTATGCCAAATCAATTATTGTTTTAGTAGTTACTTATGGATCATCAGAATGGACCAGGTACTTTTCAAGATGTTGTGGGAGAAGTGTGATATGCTACAGATACAGAAATAGATGATGATGACAGACAGAATCACACATACACAAAGTGAAAAGAAAGGGAAAGTCGCTCAGTCGTGTCCAAGTCTTTGTGACCCCATGGACTGTGCAGTCCATGGAATTCTCCAGGCCAGAATCCTGGAGTGGGTAGCTGTTCCCTTCTCCAGGGGATCTTCCCAACCCAGGGAGCGAACCCAGATCTCCCTCATTGCAGGCGATTCTTTACCAGCTGAGCCACAAGACTGATCTATTATTAAACATATAAATATTTTTGAGTGATTGAGTCAGTAAATACTCTAAGAATTTAGTGAAGATGGAATCATTTTCAGTTGTAGTAAATAAACTATTTAATGGCAAAATTAGAATTATTTGGCCAGTCAAACCTGGGATTTGAACAGGTGCCAAGAGCTGCAAAGGAAAAGGCATGAATAAAAGTAGGGGTGTGCAGTGTGGCAAGTGGTTTCAGGGGAAATGGATGACGGGAGATGAGACGTTGGATAGCATCACTGAATCAATGGACATGAGTTTGAGCAAACTCTGGGAGGTAGTAGAGGGCAGGGAAACATGGCATGCTGAGTTCATGTGGTCGCAAAGAGTTGGGCACAACAACTCAAAGTGGTTTGGGAGACACGGAGATTAGCAGATGAACCTGGCTATTGCAGTGACCTCATATGAGGGACGGTATATATGTCTGGGATTGAGGTAGAAAAAGCCTTAAATGCCAGCCTAGTAGACTTGAAATTTATCCTGTGGGCAGAAGAAAGCCTTAGGGATAATAGAAACATTTACATTATTAAATATGATGAGGGTAGATTAGTCTGCCTGAATTCTTATTTCTGAATGTGTATACAAGTCAGTGCCCTGTGTAGCACATGAAGGCTTATTCACATCACAAAGAGTCATTTGTTGGGTGCTTAACGGTGAACCTTGCCCACACCAGGGCATGTACAACGATTGCTCCCTAGTGTTCTTTAGGAATTGAGCCCGTGAGACTTATGCAGGATACAGCATGCTTGGGGCTGGTGCACGGAGATGACCCAGAGAGATGTTATGGGGAGGGAGGTAGGAGGGGGGTTCATGTTTGGGAATGCATGTACACCCGTGGTGGATTCATGTCAGTGTATGGCAAAACCAATACAGTATTGTAAAGTAAAATAAAGTAAAAAACAACAACAACAACAACAACAACAAAAACAAAAAAAGATAAATAACATGGTAAAAAAAAAAAAAAAAGAATTGAGCCCATGGAATTGAAAGGTTCTTAGCGTCCTGAATACAGCACACTTTTGTACCTATTGGGCTAAATTGTGCTATGTAGTATAAGCTAAATATGTTAGTCACAGTTATAATTAGGCTTCTAAAAATACCAGATAGTGGACTTACTATCACCTTGTAGCAGGTATATAGGCTCACATTAACTTAGCACATGAAGGAACCAGATGCTGGAAAGAATTTGACTTGCCATGAATTCTGTTCAGTTCAGTCACTCAGTTGTGTCCGACTCTCTGTGACCCCATGGACCGCAGCATTCCAGGCCTCCCTGTCCATCACCAACTCCTGGAGTTTACTCAAACTCATGTCCTTCACGTCAGTGACGTCATCCAACCATCTCATCCTCTGTTGTCCCCTTCTCCTCCTGCCTTCAATCTTTCCCAGCATCAGGGTCTTTTCAAATGTCAGCTCTTCTCATCAGGTGGCCAAAGTACTGGCGTTTCAGCTTCAACATCATTCCTTCCAATGAACATTCAGGACTGATTTCCTTTAGGATGGACTGGTTGGATCTCCTTGCAGTCCAAGGGACTCTAAAGAGTCTTCTCCAGCACCACAGTTCAAAATCTTAAATTCTTCTGTGCTCAGCTTTGTTTATGGTCCAACTCTCACATCCATACATGACCACTGGAAAAATCAGGGATGCTTTGTTTTATACCCTTTAGCCAACCCTTCAGAGTGTTACTCAGATGCTTTAAGTGTTCAATACAGAATTTAAGTCAGGACTTCATTTCGGTTCTTACTTTCTGTCTTTATTTATTGTCTTCACAAACTAGATACTGAATCTCAAAAGATGGACCTTATATAGTTTGAAACTTTATATAAGCTAATTATAGCATTGGCATTATTAGCCAACAGGCTAAATTTGCCAGTCAACTGAAATAGTCTAATTTTTATGAAAAAGTAAAACAACAGCATTCTGTCTAATTTAATTGAGTTAGGAGATGCTTCTTATCAACTTCCCAAAAGAAATATTTATTTTCTTAGTGTACGTTTTGCTAATCCACAAAAAATGTTAGTGCTTTGCACTTTCAGCTTTCATGAAAGTTGACTTGTGACTTTGTGAGAAAGTTGACATGTGACTTTGTGAGAATATATGTGTGTGTCATCCATGCTTAAGATAATGGTTCCTTGAAAACTCTTCTTGAATTATGAAACTCAGCCAAAGAAAATAATCACTGCCCTTAAACTTTTTTGCATATATAATTGCACAAAATAGGCATATGTTAAAGATACACAGCCAAAAATCTTCCACAAAACTTTAATATTGCTTTACATATTTCCAAAAAATTGTAAGAATTTGGTTGAAATATGTTATATCTGATGCTTTTTAAAAATGTCATAATATTACACATATTTATCACACTCACATTGACAGATTTATTTACCAGACTCAGAATCATTTTATATAGTTTCTTTCAGTGCAGTATTAAGCTTTAAGCTGCAAATTATTCTCCTCAGAATAAAGAACCTTCTAAAATCTTTTGCAGTTTCTCGGAAATAGTAATGACCCAATATGTCATAATTTTAAGCAGAGAGATGATATGGGGAGGGTTGTGGGAGGGGGGTTCAGGATTGGGAACTCATGTACACCTGTGGTGAATTCATGTCAATGTATGGCAAAATCAATACAGTATTGTAAAGTAAAAAAATAAAATAAAAAAGTACTTTGGAGCAAAATATTTTTAAAAAGAATATGGTAATAAGAGACAATTGTCTTTTGACATTACAATTTTTAAAAGTTAAGCAGCCTTTAAAATAGGATCTATTCATGGTATGTCAGCTTCCTTTCCTATTTTTTGGAGCATATGTGCTTTTGGTTTTAAACTAGTTGTGATAAAACTGTGTGGCTTGAAAGGAAACCCTCAACAGCGTAGGCAGACAGGGGGACGTGTCTTCCAACATCTCTTCTTCTGATTTTAGCTTTTTGTTTTTAATTAATTTTTTTTTATTTTAGCTTTGAAAATTCCTGAAGAACAATGATCCATCCCTGGAAAAAGGCAAATATCAAGTAATATTAAATGCAGTGCACACAGCCTTTCCATGAAAATATAAAAATCAGTTGATACAGGAAAATAAATGCTATTTAATTGATTTTAAATTAGCAAACAAAGTTAAATTGACTTGGAATAACTAATTTAAGCACTCTTGAATATACTGAGATATATTTAAATCTGAAATAAACCTACAAATATTTAGTTTAAAATAAGTATCCAACACTTATTGGAATAAAAGTTATGATTATTTATTATTGTGAAAATGATTAAGAATCTGTACTGAATTATGACACTGTTAAATGGGGAGTTATTAGAAAACATAACAGTATTAATATCTAATTATATAAAATTGATTTGCAATTAGCTCTATGGGAGTGCAAAAGTAATTCCTGTAGTATTAATGACAACCAGATTAAAGAGGAAAGGTCTTTTTTTCTCCTGATTAGTTTGGTTTGTAAATTCTTACTGATGACACAAATACATCATTTATTTTCCTCTCAACGTTTATGGATTCCAAGCTGCCTTTTCTATTGCAAGAAAGTTTCAGTTGTTTCTCCCTTCTTGGCCTTGAAGTTATTCATGAGTTGCACAAAGGCTACAGTGAATGAGAAAACGAAAACAGACCCAAACCTAAATCAAGAAATGTTTGTAAGTTGCTTTTGACAGCGCTGACACTGCCTGTACCCCTTTAGTCCTGTGTCCAATACCCTTCCCTGTAGGCTGCCTTCAGGGGCTTGGGCATCAGCTCCAGCTCCCTGCAAGAGCACCCAGCCCGCACCCCTCAGCCAGGCCTGCAGGCTTCTCATGATGCCCACGGCCCCATCTAAACTCAAAGCTCTGTTGGATACCATCCTTCCATGTCCTTCTAGATTTCTTATCAGCAGCTCATTCTTCCACTGTGAATTCACCAAGTGCTATTCTCTCAAATATTCGAGAAATACACTGAGATGATTTTCTAACCCAAAGAGACTCGTTACGATAACTCCTGTAATTGTCATAACATACTTTTTATATCTTCCATAAAATATCGTTGTGTTCCATGCATTCCTCCCTGCTAGACTAAACATTTCTGAACTTTCCTCGGAGGCTAACCCCACAGGAGCCTTAGGCTCTTGGCTACTATGGACATTTTATATGTATTTCTTGAATAAATGAGTGGAAGAAAAGACTCAGTAACTATCTTGATATAAATGCCAAGGATCAAGGGTTTATTTAATCAATCCGGAGATAACAAATGGTGAGAAGGTATTTATTCTCTCTACTTGCCCTTGTATGTGTAAGATCTACAATGCTGTATTTCACCTTTGTTTCCTTTAAGGCATTACTTTTATTCTTCTAGCTAGTTTTTTCTTGCTACATGTCTCCAGCTGGTACCACTGTATAGTATAAAAAGAGTGTTGAATGTAGGCTGCTCCTGGAATGTGAAATGAAGGCTGTTGAGTTAAAGCATACAAGTCTTGTGTGTAGAAATTATCTAGCAAAACACCCAGCAACACCCAAAATACCTCTGCAAAATGGGTCTTCTAATAATCCTTAAGATGGTTACAAGTTCCAGTTAAAATATTTATGTCAAGTTTCTGGGGTAGTGTCTAGCATCCGTGGTAAGCTTTCAGCAAATTGTATAGTAGTTTCTCCTTAGTTATCTCTTTTATACATGTGCCTGCATACTCAGTCATGCCTGAGTCTTTGCGACCCTATGGACTGAAGCCTGCCAGGCTCCTCTGCTCATGGGATTTTTCCAGGCAAGAGTACTGGAGTGGTTTGCTCTTGCCTACTCCAGGAGATCTTCCCGACCCAGGAATCGAACCTGCGTCTCCTGCCTTGGTGGATTCTTTACCTACTATGCCTCCTGGGAAGCCCCATGTTATACGTAGTAGTTTCTATATTTCAATTCCAATCTCCCAATTCGTTCTGAATGCCTTCCCACCCCACCTTGGTATCCACATGTTTGTTCTCTACATCTCTGTCTCTATTTCCACTTTGAAAATAGGTTCATCTGTACCATCTTTCTAGATTCCACATATATGAATTCATATGTATTTGATTTTCCCTTTCTGACTTCACTGTTTAACAGTCATTAAGTCTATCCATGTCTCTACAAATGCAGCGCAATTTGATTCCTTTTTATGGCTGCATAATAAAAGAGGGGTTATATGTATGTGTACAGTTGATTCACGTTATTGTACAACAGAAACTAACACAACATTGTGAAGAAAACTATACTCAAATAAAAATTCAAAAAATAAACTTGTAGCTATGATTGTATTTCAAGCCAAGTGCATTTGGGAGTAGCAGAGAGTCAATAAAAAACAGCTTCTGATAGAACTTTGAAAAAAAATTATCTAGTTTCACCATTTTTGTTGCCATCTACGTGCTTATTTGGAGAAGGAAATGGCAACCCACTCCAGTGACCTTACCTGGAGAATCCACGTGGATGGAGGAGCCTGGTGGGCTGCGGTCCATGGGGTTGCAAATGAGTTGGACACGACTGAGTGACTGAACAACAACAACCTGCTAATTACTGCAGAATGACTGTGGCACTTGTCATTTAAATGTTTAGTGTCATGATTTGTATCTTTGGCTGGAGGTGAAAGGTGGTAGAAAAGAAAGTGAGTAACTGAGTTACTATTTTTTTGAGGAATAGAGTAGCTTCTCTTCTAGCAACTGGGGCCCATTCCTCCTCCTTTGCTAAGTTTGGAGGGAAGGGCAAATAACAGAACAAAGACTTTAGAGGCGGAAGAATGCAAATCCCAGGTCTGGTTCCCTGGGCCCTGAGCCTCTCCATCGGCACATCCTTGCTGCAGTGTGAGTGGAATTCTGCACAAACCACTTACTGGTTCACGCCTTTAAAGCCACCACTGTTTAAAGTAAAATCGGAAGCTGGTGCCCACCTCCCCGAGTGAGAGGTGAGGGAGCGGGGGCCACATACACACTGAGACATACGCAACCAGCAGCGCCCAGCATGGCACAGGGCAGGCACTCCAGTGTTTCTCCCTCCTCTGTCCTCTACCTGACCCTCTGCCCAAGCTGCGGTGATCTAAGAATACGCTACTGGGGAAATGAAACAGCTGGCTTTGGTGGGGAAGACTAAGGAGGAGAATCTAGAATTTGTGTAACTAGCATGAAACCTTTCTTGGGAGAAGAAAACAAGTTCTAGTTCTGGCTTTCTCCTGCTAGCTCTGTGACCTTGGACTCTCAGATATTTTTGGACTTCATTTTCTTCCCATAAAATGTCGGTTTACTACTTTCAGCTCTCATCATCTACCATTCCAGAATAAACAAGCCAGTCTTCGTATCCCCAACTGATAGACCCAAAGAAATGTTACAATATTTTGCCAAAACAAAATTTTGAAAGACGGAAAATTCGAGGACGAGAAGGTCTTTCCATTCTTTATTTAATCTTCCAGACTTTCTCTCTTTCAGATTCTTAAAGAAAGTCAGCTCTCCTTGGAAAGATGTATTTCAAATAAATCAACAGTGTTTCTATAAAAGATTGATAAGTACATGTTTCAGTATATAAAACATTTGACTTAAAAGGAACAAAGCACGTGGCAGATGCTTCTTTATCCTGGAATTTCACAGCTGTCATCTGTTACGGTAATAATGGTTGAATGAGTAGAGTATTGTTTATTCCACGAAAGAAATTATCCAGCCTTCTGAGTATAAAGATGTCTTTCATTTTTCTCACCTTGATACCTGAAAGCAATAGGACATACCTTGCTTCATGTGTAACTAGCTGCTTATTGTCAATCACAGGCGCGTGTCCATGACACTCACCCACCCCTTTAAATCTGGCTTTCGCCAGCTTCACTCCGTTAAAGCCGATCATTCCCACTGCCACAGCCCTCTGCTGCTTGAATGCTGCTTCTGCCTCTTCTCCTCCGTGTCTGCACTCTTGGCCTCCTTCTGCTCTGCACACGCACGCTTTCTCCTCTGCACCACTGTGCACTTCCCGTCCATTCCTTGTCTCCTCTGTTACCCTGCCTTTCTCTTTCTTGCAATCAGATTGCATCCTCAGATGACTGCTCTCTCTATAGCCTTCCTTCTTGGTATATTCACTCATGCCCATAAATTGAGTTTAGCCAGTCCCTCTAGGGCAATGTCTTCTGAATATCTACATGCGGTACTGACATCTCCTGTGTCTGTGTAGCTGCTTCTGGGTATCTCTGCCAGGAGGTACCACTGGACACCTCAATGCCCAAAGTCCCAACACAAAACTCACTATATCCCCATAGAAATTGATTTCTCCTTCCTTTTTTCACACGGGTGATAGATAACAGCTTTGAAGTTACAAAGCAAATCTTCACTTACTCATTGCCTTTTGCTTCTTGTTTGCTTTCTGCTATGGAATTTTCCTCTTTGACTGGTTTCAAAGTTATTACTTGTTTTTCCCCCCTGCTATTGCCTTCCATCTTTTATTACGTTTAGCCTGAGCTGTTGTAATAAATACCATTATAATTGGTTCCACATCATCTCTTTTCCTATCCTGAGCCATTCTACATCTCTGCTAGGCTAGACTTATTAAAGATTCAGATTGATTGCCTAATTTTCCTTCAGAGTAGCTTCCATGACCTTCTGCTTAGACTGGCATTCAAGGCCCTACACAGAAAAGCTGATCTGCCTTGTACCCACTACTTGCCTTCATGTTGACTTAATTTAACCCAATTACTTTTATTGTAGCTATATATATCTCAACTTGTATCATTTTTCTCTCTTATAAAACTTCAAATACCTTAAGAGGTTATAGTGAATGCTCTATAAATATTAATTGAACGAATAAATAATTGAATCTTCTAGTTATTTTTTTTACCCCGTCTTATGGAATCTATGTTATAGTGCTTTATGCTGTGTATATTTGTATATTTATTTCATCTCCCCTTCAGTAGGTAAGCACCAAAAAGTCAGAGACTACATTTTACTTATTTTTCTAACCTTGGAATGGTTAGCCCAGTACAAAATGCTCTGAAATATTTATTAAATTGACTAAGCAATATTCGTGTAAAACTTAGAATAATGCTTAAAATAATAGATAAAATATTAGTCAATGCTGTTGTCATATATTGGAAGTGGCCTCATTTTGGCGCTTGATATACGTTTTCAATAGCGTGAGTTAATGACCTCATCTGTTTATTATTTGTCTCTATAAAAATTTCTTGTGATTGTTGTTGTTTAATCTCTCTTTGAGACTCCATGGCCTGCAGCATGCCAGGCTCCCCTTTCCTTCTCTATCGCCCAGAGTTTTACTCAGATTCATGTCCATTGAGTCAGTGATGCTATCTAACCTTCTCATCCTCTGTCATCCCCTTCTCCTCCTGCCTTCAAACTTTCCCAGCATCAGGGTCTTTCCCAATGAGTCACTTCCTCACATCAGGTGAAGAAAATATTGGAGCTTCAGTATCCATCCAGTGCATCGAGTACATCCAGTACCTCCATCGAAAGCACATTCAGGGCTGATCTCCTTTAGAATGGACTGGTCTGAGCTCCTTGCAGTCCAAGGGACTCTCAAGAGTCTTCAACACCACAGTTCAAAGCCATCAATTCTTCAGTGCTCAGCCTTCTTCATGGTCCACCTATCACATCCATACATGATTATTGTAAAAATTATAGCTTTGGCTCTATGGACCTTTGTTAGCAAGTGACGTCTCTGCTTTTTAAGTTTGTCATAACTTTTCTTCCAAGGAGCAAGCGTCTTTTAATTGCATGGTTGCAGTCACCATCAGCAGTGATTTTGGAGCCCAAGAAAATAAAGTTTGTCACTGTTTCCACTTTTTCCCCTTTTTTTGCCATGAAGTGATGGGACCAGACGCCATGATCTTAGTTTTCTGAATGTTGAGCTCTAAGCCAACTTTTTCCTCTCTTCTGTCACCTTCATCAGCAGGCTCTTTAGTTCCTCTTTGACTTGCTGCCATTAGAGTGGTGTCATCTGCATATCTGAGGTAGCTGATTTTTCTCCCCTCAGTGTTGATTCCAGCTTGTGCTTCATCTGGCCCACCATTCCACTGATGTACTCTGCATATAAGTTAAATAAGCAAGGTGACAATATACAGCCTTGTCATACCCCTTTCCTGATTTTAAACCAGTCTGTTGTTCTGTGTCGGTTCCAACTGTTGCTTCTTGACCTGCATACAGGTTTCTCAGGAGACAGGTCAGCTGGTCTGGCATTCCCGTCTCTTTAAGAACTGTCCACAGTTTGTTGTGATCCACACAGTCAAAGGCTTTGGCATAGTCAATGAAGCAGAGTAGGTGTTTTTCCTGAAATTTTCTTACTTTCTCTGTGATCCATTGAATGTTGTCCATTTGATCTCTGGTTCCTTTACCTTTTCTAAACCCAGCTTGTATATCTGGAAGTTCTTGGAAGCTCTTGTGTGGTTGATATGAACTATATATATATATATATATAAAATTTGCTTCTTATTTTTAAAATCTTGACAAAATACACTATTGTATAAATTGAGAAATCTTAGGCTAACATGGATAATTTTAGTAAACTCAATTGATAGCAAAGCTGCAGTGTTTTATCTAAACTTGTGTTGCATTCGTGAAATTATTTATAAATTTGTGACATGTATCTTACTAAGAAGCAAAATAATTTAGTTCCATAATGCAATTGGATAATTGGAAAGATATTGGTATTACTAGTTAAAATGAAGATTGTATTTTGTATATGTGTCTTACACTCTTAAGACAAATATTAACCCATTTGATATTTTACTGCAATCCTAGATGCTCAGCACTGTTATTGTTCATGTTTACAGATAGAGAACATGAAGAACCAGGAGTTCATGTTAATTGTTCAACTTTAGAGAACTCCGGAATCTACCAAGTGTAACTTCAGATTCTGTGCCGTTAGGAAGTCGCTCTCCTGGCTCTGCCTAGGGATGTATGTGCCTGTGAGATGAGGAAAAGCACCGCTGATGGCCATAAGGAAATGAAGAGATGAGAGGCTGATCTCAAGTGTGTTCCTAATACATTAGGCACAGTTTAACAGATAGCTTTTTATGTAACCAATTTCATCATCCCCAAATCTATGAATAATCAAGTTAAGGAGAAGGATAAAAAGAGAAGTTAGGGGTAAAAGAAATAATTATTTATAATTTGATACATACAATTCTGGAATTTGTCAGGGCACAGTGGTCATCAGCAGCCTGGAGAGATCTTTCTGATATTAGAGGGTCTGGCTCCTTTTTGAGTACTTCCTTCTTTTCTGACATTTTGTTCTATTTGAAATACCTACTGTTTGCTATATTTGAGGTGCATTGTCAAATAAGAATAGTTTAAGAGCTGTCTTCAAATAGAGTTATTGTGTCCTCTGAAAAATAATATTCCTATTGTTTAGCAGTTTTTTCTTGTTAAAATTCAAAAGCTGCCATGCTAGGTCCATTTGATCTCTATTTGAACCAGATCCCCAAGGATGTGCCAAAGGAATAGTTTGTCATAGATAAACACAATTTTAAAAGGTTCTGTGTAAAGTTTCAGTTTTAGAGCCTTGGACTGTACCTTAAGAAGCTCTATAAGTGATTTTGAGAAATCTAAATTGTCATCCAAGCATTTTATGAGGCATTTCATTTTAGACCCTGAATTAAATGACCTTCTGCTCACTGGAGTTAGTAATAATTCAAAGAGGCTATGTTTCCACTAAGTAAAGAGTCTTTGGAAGCATCATTTCCTTTTACATTGGACAGGAAAGCTGTATTGGTTTCCGAGCTAAAGAATAAGTCATTCCACTTCTAGGAATCTGACTGGAAGAAATAAACATTAAGCACAACATGTTTTAGACACCAAAATGATTGCTACTCTTAGATAATTCACGGCAACTAAAGAGGTTTTCTGAGGGGCAGAGGCAGGCAGGTTTCATTCGTCTTCTCGGTGGAATATCATGGAGCCGCTAAAAAGCACTCTTAATGCTCATTGAAAGGAATATGATCACGATTCTGAAAAACTGGGCATAGAGAAAAATGGACCAAGTCAAGAAGTACTGGTACTTTTCATACGTTTTTACACTTAGAAGTATTACTTTTATGCTGGAAAAGAAGATGGAAGAAGAATTTACCTCAAAAATATTACAGCAATTCTCCTGACTCTCTATTCCATGATTTATTTAAGCAGTAAGATACTGAGGTAATGTGGAAGAAAACGTGTTTGCCTTTCTATGTTCTTTTTCTGCGTTTTTTTAAAGGCATTCATTATAAATAATAATGGACATTTTATTCTCTCACGGATATTATTTCCACTTGTTTATGGGATGATTTTTCTAAGAACTAGTCATATTTTGGTTAATAACCATGTCAGTGACTAGCAATCTTCATGTAAAACCATTCATGCTTGATGTGCTCTGTTTGATGATGTGAGGAAAAATATGAAAAGATGTTTTGAATAAGGGATCATGTAATAAAATAAGAAATGAAATTCTTAAACTAAGTAATCATTGCTTCTTTCTATCATTAGAAGTTCCAAATGAGTTTCTGTTACTGGTAAATTTTCTAGGGTTTTATATTTTAAAAAACTCATAATGATTCCCTCATTTGTTATATGACAGTTTAGTGTGGTATTTGATTTTGTTATTTTCTCTGAAAAAAGAGTTTACTCCACTATCTTTAGATTTCTGTTGTTTCTTTCTTCTGTAATAGTTATTCCTTCATAGGATTTTTTCTTTGACACTTTTTTCCCTTTGTCCTATTGTGTCAAAGTTTTAGCACTGTGTGCCTACATGTGGAATTCTTTATAATTGTCTGACTTGCTGTGGACTTGATTCTTCCTACATTTGACGTGTCATGTCTTTCATTGTTTACGAGACTTTTATCCATTTTCACTTTGAATATGTCCCCTCTTTCCTTGTACCAACCTCTGTGAAAGTCATATTAGAGCTGGGCAGGACGTGCCTGTTTTCCATGTCTCCTAACCTTTCTTTATATTTCCATTTCTTTTGGTCTCTTCGAAGAATTCTGAGTCGCATCTTTAACTTCATTCTAATTCACTACTTTTCATATCATGATTAACCTAGAGTTTACACTGTTCTCTGCATCTTTATTTCAATAGCAGTTTTTCCTTTCTATAGCTTTCTTTAAAGTCACCTTTATTGAGATATAATTTACATCAAATAAACTTTACAGATTCCAGGTATAAGTTATATATATATATATATATATATATATATATATATATATATACAATAGAAATCATTTTCATTGCTTAATTTTGTGTATATTTCCTAACATTTCTCTTTTCTGATGGCATCTTATTACCTTCACCTATTTCATTCATTGTTTTGTGTGTTTTGCTTTTCAATGTGTTTTTTTTAAACAGTTTTTCCCCAATTAAAAATAAATTTTAAAATGTCCAAGTGATTGGTAAGTTAGTGAAGATAACATGTATTTAAGTTTATGTAAAAAAATATTTGAATAGTACTTATGTATTAAGCCCTGGTCCAAGTATGTTATAAATATTAACTCACCCTCTTAATATTAGGTGTGTTTGTTTTGTGATGAACATCCAGTTGGTTCTATATTCTGAACCTCTTGTGGCCTAATTATGGTTGGATTTTTATTTGGTTGTTTTTGATGAATTATGCTCATGGTGGCTTTACTATTTGTGTATTTTGTAAATGTGCACTGTGAGTGTATAATTTCGCCCATTTTCTCCTGTCAGTTATCTGACATTTGCTGTGGAAGTGGTCTTTGAGGGACAGTTTGCATTTGTTTTTTTCCCTAGGTGCTCCACAGGTATCCAGGATCACTTTAGAGTTCACATTGTGTAATACTTCACATATCTGTGCAATATAGGATTTTCATATATATAATACAGGATTTATATATATATATAATACAGGATTTTCATATATATAATACAGGATTTTCATGTATATAAAGGAATACATACATATGTAATATATATTATATGTAAATAAAATAGAATAATGAAATTAATACATTTTTCACTCCCCATAGGTTAAGAAGCAGAACTTTATATGACCACCACTTACAGTAACTTTTCAGCACTAACAGTTCACACTGGTGGTGTTTCCTCCCTGTGTTTGTGCCAGCAGTTTTTCTCTCACAAGGAAATCTTTCATCTATTTACATGTTCAGCAGAGAGTTACTGAATGCCCAGTGTGTTCCAGATATGATCTTATGTGTTCCAAGCTCAGAAATGAGCAAAACAGACACAATCCTCTGTCCTTAGAGAGTTTGTATTCTAGTAGGGTCGAGGCTGTACTTAGAGGGAGTAGGTAACACACAGCCCTTGTCCAATGGGACAGATGTCACAGAGGAGAAAATAGCAGAGTGGGGAGAGTGTTAGCCACAGCAGGAATTATGCTTTGAAAACTATACTGAGAGAGGGAGGGCCTCGCTGAGAAGAGAGACTTGAACGGAGTGAGGGACTGAGCAGGGAAGTTATGTGGGAGGACACCCGAGGCAGAGCAACATTAGAGCAACAGCCCCAACGCGCTTTAGGTCCAGGAAACACAGAGAGCACGGCTGGAGCGGAGTGAGCTTCAGGAGAAGGTGGGCTTAGAGCCAGGGCAGGGCCAGGCTGTGGAGGCACTAGAAGGAGGTGGGCATCATTTCCTGGGGGGGCAGGGAGCTTCGGGCAGGTTTTGAAAACAGAAATGGTGTCATCTGGTCTGTTTTAAAGAGATTTTACCTGTTTGCTGGGTCGAGATCTGCTGGGATCGAGCAAAGACACAGTGAGAAGGTCTGCTGGGGGCCCCTCATAGTGCCCAGATGGCAGCGGTGCCTTACTGGAGCGAGCAGTGGAGGTGGAGAGGAGCGGCCAGCTTCTGGAGCTGCTTTTAAGGCACAGGGTACAGGATTGAAACTGAGGAGGCCCCGTATTAGAAGGAAGCCCAGGAGACAGGTGTCCTGGAAGCGAGGGCAGTGGTGCATTGACAAGTGAGCAAGCAGCCGAGAGTGTGGAGCAGAGGGTGTGATCTGACCTTAGGGTTTGAGCCAGAGGGGTGTTCAAGGCTGATCGCTGGGAGTGCAGGAGAGAAGAAAGAAAGATTCTTTTAACAGAGCATAACATGGGGCCATTAGCTAGAGAGGGAAGTGGGGATGAAAGAGGGTATTACTCAGGTGGTGGAAATTCAGGTGGCATGTTTGTAGATGGAGAAAAGTGGAGAGAGAGAAAAACCAATGATGCAGGAGAGAGCGGAGACTTCCAGGACTCTGATCAGGAGTAGACAGGAAGGTGTGGATGCAGCGCAGCCCGAGTGGAGGAGCCTGTGCTCAGGACCCAGGGTTTACAGGGATGTTCCGAGGCGTTACGCAGATGAGTATTTTGCTCCTATAATCTACAATATTGTCAGAAATGGACATGTATTTTCACAAATGTAATGCGTCCTCTTCAGTAGTGCAGCATGAAGCACTCTGTGTAGTCCAGCCTCCTACTTTGTGGTCCAACCACAGGCCCTGAGAGCCTCCGACTCGCCATGAACCTTTGCATGTCAGTTACATCTGCCTGCAAGGGCACCCACTCCAAGGCTTCATTCAGATCTTCAGAGCACTTTCCGCAGATGTAACCTTCTATGCAGTCCTGGGCTCATTGATAAACAACAGCCTTTACCATGAGGCTTTAATCCCATGAGGCTGGACCACATCTCTTAACGTGTATAAAAAGCACAGAGTATATTAAGTAGCAAACAGTGACATTCGTTGTTTATTCGCAAGTATAGTATGAATGAAATACATTTTTGTTTTTTAAAAATGTACTTAATTTAGTCTGCTTTTTAACTTATACAAAGTACATGAGGCAGGTGCTTCCTGCTATTCAATTTGGCTGCCTAGGTGGTATACAGATTAAGCTCATTACATTCATAATTGTACTTAGTTCTGAGCTTCCTGGATAGCATATTTTAATGAGTAAAATGCAGTCTTAATAAGCCAGCAAGTTGTTTTACACTGGAAGAAGATGTTCCACCACTTTGTTCAAAGAAGAAAGAAAAGCACTCACACCGCTAAAGTTATTTAGACATCCAAAAGTAAGCTTCAATTTAAGAACTTTAAATTGTGCTTCTGCAATTTATAGATAGCCCTGCCTCAAATATGTAAAATAATTTCCGACTGAAATAAAGCATTCACTGGCCTTTAGTGAAGCATACCTTTAGTGAAGCATGTTGATTCTGAGCCTAAAGTGTGTGCTGGCCTGTGGGAGCAAGTGGTTGAAAATGTGTTTATATTTAAACAAAAATTAAATCAGTGGCTTCACATTGATTCAAATGATATACAAACAGCAAAATGAGGAATAAAAGAGTATAGCTAAAATATTTAACTGATACCCAAAAATCAGGAGAATTTCAACAATAACTAAAACCTTAAGTGTTAAGTGAAGTCGCTCAGTTGTGTCCGACTCTTTGCGACCCCATGGACTGTAGCCTGCCAGGCTCCTCCGTCCATGGGATTTTCGAGGCAAAAGTACTGGAGTGGGTTGCCATTGCCTTCTCCAGGGGATCTTCCCAACCCAGGGATTGAACCCAGGTCTCCTGCATTGTAGGCAGATGCTTTTACCATCTGAGCCACCAGGGAAGTCAGGAATCAAATAATAGTGTTGGTTCTGAGGCTTGCTCCTTGTGTGGTTATCAATAGAGGGTTAGTCAGACCTAATTCTGCAGCTGAAATGGGGGCTGCACTGGTCTTTTCTGTGAGCTCACTGTGTGACTGGTTTGAGTTTACAAGACAGAAAGGGAAATTAAAAGTATTGAGTTCCACAGAAACAGATTGCCTACTAACTTAGCTGTATAACTTTTTAAAATGAAGGACACCATCAACAAAATGAAAAGACAACCTACTGAATGGGAGAAGCTATTTGTAAATGGTATGACTGATAAGGGATTAATATGCAACATATATAGATAGCTCATACAACTCAACATTCCAAAAAGAAACTCACAGTTTATTTAAAAATGGGCAGAAGAACTGAATAGATCCTTTTCCAAGGAGGAATGCAGATGGTCAACAGGCAAATGAAAAGATTCTCAACATCACTAATCATCAGAGGAATGCAAATGAAAACCGCAGTGAGCTATCAGCTCACATCTGTCAACATGGCTGTTATCAAGAAACCCTACACATGTTGGCTCTGTGGATGTGGAGAATATGGAACTCCTATACATGGTGGTATTGGTGCATCTGCTATGGAAAACAGTATGAAGGTTTCTCAAAAAATGAAAATATAATTACCGTATGGTCTGTCAATCCCACTCCCAAGTATATATCTGAATAAAACAAATACACTAAGTTGTAAAGATACAGGCACTGCAGTATTCGTGGTAGCACTATGTACAACTGTCAAGGTGTAGAAACAACCTAATTTCCATTAACAGGTGGGTGGATAAAGAAGATGTGGTATATACATGCAATAGAATACTCAGCCCTAAAAGAGAATGAAACAACACAGAGGAACTTGGAGGGCATTGTGCCCAGTAAAATATTAATAAGTCACACAGAAAAAGGCAACTACCGTATGCCGCTATATATGTGTAGAATTAAAGAGACAGGGCAAACTAAAGTGAAAGTCACTCAGTCATGCCCAAATCTTCGGGACCCCATGGGCTATACAGACCATGGAACTGTCCAGGCCGGAATACTGGAGTGGGTTGCCATGCTCTCCTCCAGGGAATCTTCCCAACCCAGGGACTGAACCCAGGTCTCCCGCATTGCAGGCGGATTCTTTACCATCTGAGTCACCAGGGAAGCCCATGAATGCTGGAGTGGGTAGCCATTCCCTTCTCTAGTAGATTTTTGCAGCCTGGGAATCAAATCGGGGTCTCCTGCATTGCAGGCAGATTCTTTACCAGCTGAGCTACCAGGAAAGCAAAGCACTACAGAGTTTAGAGAGTCTTTCATTCAGTTAAAAAATGTTCCATCCCTAAATATGCAGCCCCAAGGTCCATGCTATCCCTTCATTGATCCCTCACATAGCCTACATCACAGGCAGAACAGAGAGGCTTTAATCCATGTTCCTTTTAAATAACTGCTCTAGAGTTGTTGTGGTGGTATCCAAGCAAAATTCAGTCCTGTCAGCTTCTGGCATATAAAATGAGTAGAGAAGTGTAGGCCACAAAGTCAAGAGAATGAAGGACCTGAGATAGGGTGAGTTGTTGTATAAAAGTACTTGGATCTTTAAAACCATATTCTATATTATTTTAGCATTAATAGAGGGAGGGGAGGAAAATTTGGTATTCTTCAATTCAGTTCAGTCACTCAGTCATGTCCGATTCTTTGTGACCCCCGGTTGGCAGCATGGCAGGCTTCCCAGTCCATCACCAACTCTGGAGTTTACTCAGACTCATGTCCATTGAGTCATTGATGCCATCCAACCATCTCATCCTCTGTTGTCCCCTTCTCCTCCTGCCTTCAATCTTCCCCAGCATGAGGGTCTTTTCAAATGAGTCAGCTCTTTGCATCAGGTGGCCAAAGTATTGGAGGTTCAGCTTCAACATCAGGCCTTCCAATGAACACCCAGGACTGATCTCCTTTAGGATGGATTGGTTGGATCTCCTTGCAGTCCAAGGGACTCTCAAGAGTCTTCTCCAACACCACAGTTCAAAAGAGTCAATTCTTTGGCCTCAGCTTTCTTTATAGTCCAGCTCTCACATCCATACATGACTACTGGAAAAACCATAGCTTTGACTAGATGGACTTTGTTGGCAAAGTAATGTCTTTGCTTTTTAATAAACTGTCTAGGTTGGTCATAACTTTCCTTCCAAGGAGCAACCGTCTTTTAATTTCATGGATGCAGTCACCATCTGCAGTGATTTTGGAACCCACAAAAATAAAAAGTCTGTCACTGTTTCCACTGCTTCCCCATCTATTTGCCATGAAGTGATGGGACCAGTATTCTCCTTAATTTAGAACTAATTTAATTTTTTAGAAAGAACATAAAAAAGACATGTCTACTTTACTTTCAAAAATGTATTAATTTTGCTCATTTGAGTGTTTTGGTGTGTCATGTGCCGCTTACATTCTTTGACCTGTGTTGATTCAAAGTGAAGAATATTAACATACCAAAATCATCATGCTTAGCAGTGCCTTCTTGTTAGAAGTTAATAAGTTGTGAGGAAGAGAAAATACTAATTATTCAACATGCATTTATAGAACTGTATTAATATCCAGTGTCCTGTTTTTGGGCTTCCCAGGTGGCACTAGTGGTAAATAACCTACCTGCCAATGCAGGAGACATAAGAGACATTGCTTCAATCCCTGGGAAGATCCCCTTGAGCAGGAAATGGCAACCCACTCAGTATTCTTGCCTGGAGAATCCCATGGACAGAGGAGCCTGGTGGGCTACTGTCCATAGTGTCCCAAAGAGTTGGATTTGACTGAATTGACTTAGCATGTCCTATTTTTGATGAATATAAAATAGAAAGCATTTTTTATTGACAAATACACTTAGTAACTTCAGGCATGTATTTCTTGGGGTCTGCTTTTGAATTGAAGTATAGTCAAAAGAGCTCACTTAGAAGTCAGATTTTTCAGGTTTTTATTAATTTTACCACATTCATATCTAAATGACTATCTCAAAACAGAAGTACTATTTTGCACATTGATTAGAGCAAGTTCTAAATGGAATTTGTTATTATTAGAAAATGAAATAATCTCAAATGAAATAGAACATAATGAGAAGAATGAATATTTGAAATAGTTACATCTGCTCTTTAGATATACTGAGTTTACAAAATTATCCATAGTGAGTAGAATTATACCTTGATTAAGAAGCATAATAAACTACTAAGATCTTACTATCACAGCAGATGTAGTATGAGCTGTCTGAACTTTTACCTTTGAACAGACTAGTAATATATGACGCTGGTTTGAAAAAAAGTTTTGACTTCTTGTGAATCATAATTATTTCATAACCAGAGCCAGTTAACAGTCTCCATTAACAATATTACTTTTGACATTTTAAGATCTATGATGGTATCAGACCTGGAAATACCTTGCCTTTTACTGTCCAATGGACAATTAAATGCTAGATAAAGGGGGCAAAAGCAGAAATACTCAAAGTAAGAAAAGGTTAATATTCAGATTTGGAATTTATAATGTCAGTCAACTTTTTCTGTAACCTAGATTTTTCAGTTCTATCCACAGAGGCAATGTCTAAAAGCAATCTATATTAATAGAACTTGGACTTCCTGTTCCAGCTCTCACATCTAGATGTTACTTGCTTTTAGAGACAACAGTGATGTCTTTTAGTTTAAATTAAAGCAACTGGTGTATAAAAATTTGAAAAGCAAAGTGAATTCCTTTCTTGAACTTTCTGTAATTTCATTGACAATTGTTGTGCCTAGGTGGCCAGAAATGATATACTTGAACATATCATAGTCGTGAAAATGTCAGTAATGGACTGCCCAACCAAAAAGGAGTATAGAGAAAGGACACACTTGGAAAAGTTTTAGAGACATGATAAGAACCACTGTGATAATCCAGCTGTGAGCATAGAGAGCAAAAATGGCACAGTGATCCCAAGGCTGCTTTCCCATTGAGGTGAATGATGAATGTTAAAGTGGACAAGACATTAGGAAAGCCTTGTTTCAGTGATTTTAGACCAGTTGTCTTCGAAGCATTGCAAATTTGTCTGGACTATTTAGGTGAAAGGTCATTGAGCAGTTGAGAAAATGAGGGCAGAACCCAAGAGAGAAGACTCAGTTGTATTCATCAGATTATTCAAAACTGTGATTTTTCCGTCTATGGGACACAGCAGTCTGTCTTGTTAAGGTTTCAGAGTCATTAAATTAGGTAATGAGTGAGATCTCCTGGAGACAGCCCATGGGGCTCTGGGGAGAAGATGGTCAAGTGTGCATCCCTGGGAAAGCTTTTAATTGAAAAATCATCCAATGGTGGGAAGAGGACCAGGAGAGATGAAGTTGGGAAGTCAAGAGGGGAGAGTGTTCAGAAGAGGGAAAAAGTCAAATGAAACAAAAAGTTGTACTTTAAAAATTAGGGAAAATAACCTATACTTAAACTAATTATGTTGTAAATTATATCCCCTGCCCTGAAGAAATATTTCCACCCATCCATCATTAGAATGCCAAGGCCTCTTACATATCACTTTTGACTGTTCCTACTGTGATCTAAGTCCAGATGGACTGGAGAGTCACTGATGACATTGCTAACAGGATCATGGGCAGTGACTGAATATGAACTTTGTGGCTACCTTTTTCTTGTTGATGGCTTAATATTAAGGAGTTTAAATCAGAGCCTTTTGTTTTAGTAACCTGTGCATGCTTTAAAGCATATAGTCTAAATTGGACTTAGTATCCAATGCTTGTTCCTTGAAAGAAAAGCTATGACAAACCTAGGCAACATATTAAAAAAACAGAGATATCAGTTTGCCAACAAAGGTCCGTATAGGGAAAGCTTTGGTTTTTCCGGTAGTCATGTATGGATGTGACAGTTGGACCTTAATGAAGGCTGAGCACCGAAGAACTGATGCTTTTGAACTGTGGTTCTGGAGAAGACTTTCGAGAGTCCCTTGGGCAGCAAGGAAATCAAACCAGTCAGTCCTAAAGGAAATCAACCCTGAATGCTTCCCAGGTGGTGCTGATGGTAAAGAACCTGCCTGCCAATGCAGGAGACATAAGAGACCTGGGTTCAGTCCCCGAGTTGGGAAGATCCCCTGCAAGAGGTCATGGCAACCCACTCCAGTATTCTTGCTTGGAAAATTCTGTGGACAGAGGAGGCTGGTGGGTTACAGTCTATCTGTTGGGAACTGGACACGGAATAACTGAAAGTTCAAAATTGGGAAAGAAGTACATCAAGGCTGTATATTGTCACCCTGCTTATTTAACTTATATCCAGAGTACATCATGGGAAATGCTGGGCTGGAGGAAGCACAAGCTGAAATCAAGATTGCTGGGAGAAATGTCAATAACCTCAGATATGCAGATGAAACCAACCTTATGACAGAAAGTAGAGAGGAACTAAAGCAAAGAGCCTATTGATGAAGGTGAAAGAGGAGAGTGAAAAAGCTGGCTTAAAACCTAGCATTCAAAAAACAAAGATCATGATATCTAGTCTCATCACTTCATGGCGAGTAGATGGGGAAACAGTGGAAGCAGTGTCAGACTTTATTTTCTTGGGCTCCAAAATCACTGTGGATGGTGACTGCAGCTGTGAAATTAAAAGGTGCTGGCTCCTTGGAAGAAAAGTTATGAATAACCTAGACAGCATATTAAAAAGCAGAGACATTACTTTGCTGACAAAGGTCTATCTAGTCAAAGTATGGTTTTTCCAGTGGTCATGTATGGATGTGAGAATTGGGCCATAAAGAAGGCTGAGCACCAAAGAATTGATGCTTTTGAACTGTGGTGTTGGAGAAGACTTTTGAGGGTACCTTGAACAGCAAGGAGATCCAACCAGTCAGTCCTAAAGGAAATCACTCCTGAATATTCACTGGAAGGACTGATTATGAAGCTGAAACTCCAATACTTTGGCCACCTGACGCGAAGAGTTGACTCATTTGAAAAGACCCTGATGCTGGAAAGATAGAAGCCAGGAGGAGAAGGGGACGACAGAGGATGAGATGTTTGGGTGGTATCACAGACTCAATGGACATGAGTTTGAGTAAATTCCGGGAGATGGTGATGGACAGGGAGGCCTGGCGTGCTGTAGTCCATGGGGTCACAAAGAGTCAGACATGACTGAACGACTGAACAACAGAACCAATAGAATTGAATAGAATGAACATTAGAATCCTTAAAGTTATTTGATATAACAGTATTTGTAAAAAAAAGAAAATAAGACTGAGGCCATTCAGAAAGTATTTTATTTTATTTTTAAAATATTTATTTGTTTGGCTCTGCCAGGTCCTAGTTGAGGCATGTTCCCTGACCAGGGATAGAACCCAGGCCCCGTATATTAGGTATACAGAGTCTTAGACTACCAGCAAAGTCCCCAAAAAGTATTTTAAAATAATGGTGTTACATCTAAATCCAACTCAATTATTAAAGTACCTATTTATGCTTCATGAATAAAATATTAAAACATCAATAAATTATAATGCTGATTAAGCTACCATTTATTTAAAAGTCACTATCATTACAGTGTTTAATAAATATGCATAATATTTGTACTTTGTTTTGTAATCATTTAGGTATTTTACTTCTTCAGCCAATCTTTAATTTCCATGGTGAGAGGAGTCTTCTGACTCATCTCTGAGTTTCCCACATTGCTTTGTCTCCACACCCAAAGTCCAAAATTAGAGACACAGTAAAATATTTCTCAATGTATCATATCAACAGAATATCAGTACACATTGGTTACCTAATTGAATAAGATTAAGTCTTGCTCCTGAAACAGCAAATGAAATTAAAACAAAGCACAGTGAGTGTTTTACAGTTTTAAAAATTAGCTTCTTTATTTTTCTTGTTACAACTTTGACTAGTGGTTCGATTGGTTAAAATGGTACTAATGCAATCAACCTAAGGTTTGAGTTCTGTGTGAAACTTAACTCTTTGCTCAGAGACACAAATTAAGTTTTAGCCATGGTGAAATTTGCATTATTGATTAAAAATAAAGGGGCAGTGGGTGGATAGAAGTGGACAGACTATTTACAAATCCATTTATATACCTGGAAAATGAATCCAAAGAATGCTGTCTTTTTGGTCACTAGCACATTTGTTCTGAGGAGCAGCACCTTATCTTTGTCCTGCCTGATATCTGGATTTCCTATATTGACGATCCTCCAATATTGACCTGCTAGCATCTGCTTGCCATGTACCTTCCTGAGTACGGTTTCCAGCAAAGTGCTCAGAAATTCACTCAGCCCACACCTAAGGACTATAAATATGTCTCCTTACAGTCCTTAAAACTTATAAAAATGTAGGTTTTAAAACGTGACTTTTAAAAAAGGCATGTTTATTTCAAAAGCTTTTAATTTTAAACCAAAATAGCCATCTCCATTTTGTACAGGAAAGGGTAAATGTAGGCAATATAAAAATCTAAGATATTGTAATATTTCTTGATCCAGTTCTATGTAACATTTCATGATGAATTAGTTTAAGAAAGATTTCAATTATTTTATAAATGAAACAAGTTGATAGAATGCAAAACTTTTTATTAAAAATAATGTTAAGGAAGTGTACATAAACTAAAAAAATTAATGAGTATGGAAACAAAAACTTGAAAATATTATAGTTATTAAATTAATGTTATTGGTACTTTGAAGGCCTTTTACTGCCAAAGGAGCACAATATATCAAGTCATTCACATTGTGGTTTTGATCAAGTCCAAAAGTTGAAATCTAAGCATTGGGTAAAGTATTATTATATTCATATTTTCAAGTAGTTAAAAGAAAAATATTCATTATTATTTTAGCTAGTGAAGCATTTTTACATGAAACTGTATTTGAACTCAGAATTTTTATTATCTTTCTATTTTCCTGAAATCAATATATCAGTATGTAAATATTATTTAACTTACTAAAACAGTAGTTTATTAATATTATTGTGAATTTATTAAAAATGAAAAAATACCTAGTTTTTTGATAATTACTCTGCTAAAAGATTCAAAATTTACACATGATTTAATTCTGGTATAGTTGGAAGAAAAGATACAGTTATTACATCAAAAAATTAAAGCAGTTTTTTTTTTCTGGAATTATAAATTGTTTTCAAAATGAGAAAAAATGTTAATTTATTTGGTATTTATAACCAGTCAAGAGGAAGACCTTTTCCTTTGCACCCAAGTGTAAGTTTCATATGGGCAGGATTTTTATCCTTTTTGATCTCTGCAATACCCTCATCACCAAGAAAAGTGCTTATATACAAGCATTTAGTAAGAATCAATCAATAAATACAAATGACTCTGACAATCTGGGAACTATCTCCTTTTTATAAATCAATATAATTGTGCCATACAAAGAACAGTAACGAGTAAACAGAGACTAATAAATTCTTTGGCAACATTCTGTGCAGCTCTGTCTAGCTCCCTTCTGTAGCATACCTAGTCACAGGCTCTCACAGCAGGCTCTGACATCCCTGGGTTCTGCTCCCTTTCATTCATAATGTACAATGGTCAGATTTCAACCAGGCCGAGGTGCAGATCAACGTGAATAACCAACCCTGTATGAATAATCGTGTGAACTTCAAAGTCTCTGGATTTGGGGCAAATAAATGGCCCTGTGCTTAAGAGTTTAAATGGCAGCCCACTCCAGTATTCTTGCCTGGAAAATCCCATGGATGGAGGAGCCTGATAGGCTACTACAGTCCATGGGGTCGCAGAGTCGGACACAACTGAGCAAACTCACTCATACATGAGATTTACTTTTAAAAATCAATAATACAAAGGTTTCAGGGTAGTCTGATGATTCCATTCTGTAACTAGTGTGTCTCATTTCAAAAGTTATAAAACACAGCAAATTAAAAAAATAACCACCTTGTGTGGAGGACCAGAAATCTAGAAGACTGCAGCCAACTTGAACTCCTTCAGGAAAATACTTCAGCCAGTGTTTCTGCAGTCTTTTATTTTCTGAGTTAAGTTTGCTGAATTTATTCATGGATACTCCATCTGTTCAGTTTGGAGGGACCGTAGAAGGATATATTTATGGGTGGCCTCTTGCTTCAATCTGATGAGTCACTAAAGCAAGAAAGTACTAACATCACGTCCGGAATCAGAAGGGCTTGTGAAGTACTGTTTATAAAATGAAGTTCAAGATTCTGTTTTGAAGATCTGGGTCAGACCTCAAGCCTTTAAGATTTGGAGAAATTGGGCATAAATGTTATTTTTTTCCTCAAACTAAGCATTACTATATGGTTAGTTTGAAAATATTTCAGTTGAAAGAAACCAACATCTAGGCCATTTAAGTTTTTTAAAATATATTTATTTATATAATTTCAACCCTCAGAATATTTAGCATACCTAGTAGTGGAGAATTTTAAAAGAAACTTCAAAAATTTTTGTCAACACTAGTTACAGAATGATATCATCAGACTACCTTAAACCTTTTATATTTTTTATTTTTAAAAGTAAATTTAACATTTAGATATAAATAAAATAGTATGACCTTATACCAAGGGACTTTAAGATAAGATGCTTGCTGTTGGGTCTGCTAAATAAGGTGAGGTATGAGATGTTTTCCGTTTATCCACATGCTGCTTTCTGGGGACAAGGCTGGGTCTTGCCAGGCTGCACAGAGCAGGCAGAAAGACTGTCTTACTATCACTGTCTGACACTAATTTTCTGATTCATCTTGAATTGATATCACTGGAATCAACTTAGGACGTTGCTCGGTGATTTGAAGTGATTGATCTTCCCATGGAGCTTATTTTTAGATAAAATATATGCAAATGATGTGCAGTGCTTCTTTGTTCTCTTATTTTCATAAGAAAGAAATGTGTGTTATGTTTCTTTTTCAATTATCATAGGAAAAAAATAACTATCCTAAATGTAAATGAAAATTGTCTAAATGAGCTATTAAGAAACCAAATTACACCCCACATAGCATGAGGTATAATCCTATTACCATTTTTTTCTTTTTACTCTGGCTCTTCCAGCTCAGATTTTGTCCCCTGCTCTTTTTTTTCTTCTCTCCCATGTATTAGAGAGGTCATAAACTTCTGCAATTTCTTGGATTTCAAGGAGTCTTTTATAGTTTTTTTGTCTTATTTTACAGCAAAAGTTCCCTGCCATAGCTTCTTCATCTGTCTTTAGTTTTTCACATCCTTTTCTCTGTTTTTCTTGTGGCATTTATAAAATTTGATTTTGGTTGAGATCTATTTTCTTCCCAAATATTTCTCATCATTTGGTGGAGGTTGTTTCTTTTCTCTGGCCCAGCAATTTTGTAGTTATTGTGGTGGGGAAGGTGGGCTGGTGGGATATTATTAGCTCCTTCCTGTGGGGGCTGCACCTCTCTAGCCCCCACCCTGCAGGGAGAGCCCTCTGCTCTTGGCTAGTGGCGCTGTGGGCAGGCTCCCAAGTGAGTTATTACATATTGCCCGTCCTGGGCATCTCACCTTGCTTTTCGCTAATGCACCGAAACACAGGTGCAGAGGTGACTTTTCTCCTCCGCGTGACCAGTCGAAGGCCTTCCTTGGGTTGGGAGTTGGCACAGATGAGTGTCTTCCCGTCTGGCCTTCTGCCCTGTGATGAGGGCTCAGGGATTTCCCTCCTATGTGCCCACCCACCTCTGTCTCCTCTCCAGATGAGGGATGCCGGGCTGGCCTGCGGGCTCTGTGCTGCCTGAGAGCTGCAGGGGCAGGGACTGACTCTATTTCCTCCTTGGACCTGGACCAGTTTTTACTTCTCCAGTTTGCTGCTCATCTTCCTAGACTGTGGTTCAGGACTGCGGCCATTCTCTAGCTTCACCAGGACACGTTTTTCTTCCCTGTGTTTGTGTTCTTGTTGGTTAGTTTCAGAAAGCTGAGCCTTACTCCTGCATCTTTAACCGGACATGCCAGGGTACACTGGCACATCGGGTCCTTGGCAGTTCTTAGGGGTTACTTGCTGTGGGTGCTGATAGCTGTTCAGGCTCCTGGGGAAGAATTATTTTCCTCAGTCTCTTTTAAAGAATAACAATCAACAATGCATAATCTCTTTCCTCATCTCCATAGGCCTTATTTCTGGAGTAAAATGTCTGTGAAAGAGGATGTGTGGAGTGAGTGAACGCACAGATTTGCTGTGTATAACTTAAACGTTCGTTTCCGTTTGATTGTGAACTCGGGGCGTTCAAAGTCCATGTGTCTCAGACAAAGGAAGCGTCTTTGTGAGGACCCTAATTTAGAGAACTTGAAAAACTGTTTAGCTTTCCCCTCTGCAACTCTGCACTCATCAGTCCAACCACTGACTCTGCTACCTCACCAGCTCTTTCCTGCTCAGACCCTTGGACAGGAAGGAAATGCATGACTTCCTAGAATCATACACAGCAGAAAACAGGAACGAGATGAAAAACAAAAAGAGCTTTGTTCTGTAATGAACTTGCTGGCTAAGAAGCTTTCCTGGGGTGTGGGAATTAATTAACAATCTTGATTCTTAGGACCACTCCTTTTGTTATGTGATGCACCATGAGATGTGTGAGAGGATAAGAATGAATAAAGATGCTAATAATTCAAACTATAATTTAAGCACCGAAGGTTGTAGAAGTCAGTAATAGTTGATATGTTTTTGCCTTAAGTTAACTTTTATATATTATATTTTATACTTTATATATAGTATAAAATTTTTAAAATAATTTATAATAATTTACAATAGTTTATATATAGCATGTATATGCTATTTGTGCAACTATTAGAATATTTTAAGAAATAATATGGTAAAATTAATCTGTAATTTGTACAATGTAAGATAGATAAGTGCCAGAATTTCTTTGAAGTATATGTCCTTAAAAGAAAGGGTAACAAGAAAAAGTTTCATTTGCTCTTCTTTTTTTTTTTTTTTTAATTTTAAAATCTTTAATTCTTACATGGGCTAAAAACTGAGTCATATCATTCAGGGATCGCTTATGGTCCTAGCCCAGGAAATAAATATGAGCTTAAAGATAGCCTTCCACAGCGGGATTATACTCTTTCTCATTCGAAAAATTGCTTCGGTGACCTGGAGTCTGCTGCATGGCTTCTGAAGGCCCAGCTTCGTCTGAGTGGATTTTTCATTTAGAGCCACTCTTGGACTAAGACTCCCACTCATGCTCTTTAAGGAGGATGCTGCTGTCTGAGGATTTAACCAGGTTTAATAGCTATTTGTAGTAGCAACTACCAAACAGTATCTCAAGCTGACCTGTTGGATCTCCCATCCATGTTAACCTCCAAGGCCATTCTGACAGTCATTGCTTTCGTTCTGGATTTTGAATTTTCAAACCTACATTTTCACTTTTATGTAAAAAAAAAAAAATCAGAGGGAAAAAGAAATAGTCAGAAAAAATACATATATACAGAGAAATGCCAACCTGAACTATGAACTATGATAGGTAAAGGGGTGCCAGGGTCTCTGCAGACTGTTACCAGGATGTCAGTCAGTCCGTCAGTCTGTCAGTCCGTAGATGCTGCAGTAAACCTGGTTTTCAGAAACTTAATGTGTTATCAGGCTCATTTCCCCCAAACCCCTCAAAACAGAGAAAGTGACATCAGCTCTGTCGTGATAATTTCTTGTCAGAACAAGCAGCCTGCTCCATTCCTGGTCCTGTCTCTCCTTGTAGCTCATCTGTTTACCACACCAGATGCAGAAATGTAGTTTGGGGGGGCATATGCAGCAATTGGAGAAGGAAATGACAACCTACTCCAGTATGTTTGCCTAGAAAATTCCACGGACAGAGGATCCTGGTGGGCTGTAGTCCATGAGATTGCAAAGAGTCGGACACGACTGAGCGGCTAACACAACACATAATGCACCAATTTGCCTCACTTTCTTTTTTGCTCTTAATAAAGTATTGAAGGAGACAAACACTAACAACAACTTTAATTCCTGAACTCAACTGGATTCACTTCACTGTCCCCATTTCTCATTCCACCATTACCTCCTTTGGCAAATACTACCTATTCGGATTGGTTGTAACAGCAAGCAACAATATATTTCTTTGATTTGGTAAACTGTTTTGTTAAGAAGATTAAAATTGTAGCATAGCCAAATGAGCTACTGAAATAGCTCATTCATTTAAATAGTAATCAGGGTCCTAATTTTAGCGTCCTAGATCTGTTACTTATACCCTGACTTTTATGTAAGTGGTTTCACCTCTCTACATCTGTTGTCTTGATAAGCAAAGTGGAAAAGATGGTTCAACCAATTTAAAGGGCTATTTGGTGATGATTTCATGAGTCTGTATGTGCTTGCTTTTTTAACCATACTATATTCCAAAATCTGTTTGAAACAGCTTACAGAGATGTATAGAATTTGAACAGATAATTGTAACAAAAGTGTTAGTCACTCAGTTGTGTCCGGCTCTTTGCGACCGCATGGACAGTAGTCTGCCAGGTGCCTCTGTCCTTGGAATTCTCCAAACAAGAATATTGGAGTGGATTGCCATTTCCTTCGCCAGTGGATCTTCCCGACCCAGGGATTGAACGTGGTTCTCCAGCACTGCAGGCAGACTCTTTACCATCTGAGCCATGCCTATGGACCAAAAATAAGTCAAGGTAAATACTAGCACAAAAGTGGGTCTAAACTTGCTGTCAGTTCTGAGAAGTCAACAGAAAAAGAAAGGCTAAATGGACACATGATCTGAGAGTCTCTCTCTCCCTAGCTGCGACGAGTTGTGAACAGAGTGGTGCAAATTAGAAATGTGACCTTTATATCCATCCTATGATAGAAATCCAAGAGCCTCTTATGTCATTTTCTCATAGGAATTAGTCATCACCTTGCTTCTCAGGAAGGTCAGGTGAAGTTGTATATATTAATCTGCCATCATTCCACCTTAGTGTTGTAGCGCATTTGTTCCAAGTTTATCTGAAACCATGAACTTCAGAATGTACAGCTTCTTATATGGTAACTTGATTATGTAGAATGTCAGAGGCAGTGCCATCTAAAAGGTCAAATTTACCATTTATATGTGAACAGCAGTTACTGTCCTGGGGATGTTTGCTCTATCATTCTTCGCAGTACCCAGGGGTATAACTTTTTGATGAGCTAATTTTAGACAGATGCTTTTAGAAGAAAGTTTGAATCCTTGTAAAAGAAAGTTCGAATTTCCTGTTGGTGGTGTAGACTTTGTCTACGTGTAGGCTTGCAATCCTGTTCCAAAATGGCCACTTTAAAGCATATGAAATCAAGAGGCATAACTGAAATGTAAAAGACAAGTTCAACAGGAACCAGTAGAGGATGACATTTGCAAACGAGAAGAAGAAAGAAGATAAGAAGAGAGATATTGACAAAGTAAAAATTTAAGAACTTGAATCGTATTACTGAGAAATTAAGTCCAAAAAAGATCTCAAAATAAGGTTTTAAAAATGAAAGAGCTAAAATTTATTAACTGTATTGTAAAATTAAATGGTTTTGAATAGAATTGAAAAACATCTATACATTAAAAAGGACTAGGGCAATTAAAACATGAAACAACACAGTGATAACTATTTAAAAAACGACATTTTTAGAAAGCAGGAAAGAGAGGTAAAAGGAAAAGCATAAGTCTTCCAGGCTGGATATTCACTCCCCAAGGTCTCTTGACTTTATCTTGCACTTTAGTAACTACTGTATGAACAAAGGACATGTTATTATTCCCATTAACAACAATAAATACTTTCATCTAAAGAAAATGGGTGGAAAATGCTAATTTTTACCCTTAAGAAGTACTAATTAGGAAGACAGGTAGAAAGTCAGGTTTAACTCTTAAGAGTAAAAAGTTATAGAAACAACATAATGGCTATTGTTTTGCATGAATCCAAGAAACTAGCTGCCCAAGATGCCATTTTTTTTTTAAAGGGTCTTTTCTTTCTGACTCAAAACATTTTTTCTACCATGTTTTACATAATTCTACTAAAATATGCTTGTTTTTGTGGTTTATAGACTCACAGTTCTGAAATCAACAGGGAAAAGGAAAATTCTGAGGATCAAAATAATGTTAAAATGCTTTTGTTTGTTTTGCTGAAATTTATTTCACCCTAATAGTTTTTACTCTTTAAATGATCAGTGCTAGCAAAATTTAATAAAATGTAACAATTATTACACGTATAATGACATTAAAAAGCTTTTTCTGAGGTGATATTAGCATCCTGTGAATTGTCTGTTGAATTTTGAACATTGACTGTTCAAAGGCTAACCCAATTTTTGATGTATTTTCCCGGTAAATAAAAAGGCCATAACCTGACTTAATCTTTTTAGATGTAAAACAGAAGATTGTTCTCTAAGGTTGATTAATTTCTTAAAATATTAATGCTCTGTCAGGCTTGTTGTGGTGAATGAAATGTTTGAGTTTTTATCAGGAAGTTTTTGAAAAGGAATGATATTTGCTTTGATGTTTTGTAGGTGAAAAATGGTTCTTGAATCATGAAAAAGGGCTTTTGGAAAACATCAATCTCCTTAAATTAAATCTTTCCCAGTGGAGGTACTTTATGACATATTCTTGTTAATATCATTTTAGAATCTGTGTCTTTGGATTTTGCAGTAGAGTCTAAGGAATGACCAGAATCCAGATACTGGCAGCTAAATTGCACAGTTAAATTCAGACTTACAGTTTTTACAATGGTTTCATAAAATTTAAAATGATCTCTTCCTTAGAAGAGGAAATATCAAAGGATGAGTAGCTAAGCTGTAAACACATAGGGATTAAGCACCCACATTATCCAAGTCAAACCTGTCAATGATCTCCCATTAGGAGTCAGCTACTGAAAATTAGCTGACACATTTGCTTCCAGTTTTTAAAGAAAAAAGTTTGTTTTTGGCCATAATTATACATGCTTAAAGAATACAACCAATACTGAAAATCAAAGATGAAAAATTAAATTCTACCACTCTAAAATAATCATTTTTAGCATGAGCTGACCACCAGCCCATCTTTCAATTCACCAGTTTCCTCTCTGTGCCAGAAATACAGCCAAACATCTGGGTGCATGGGTGGATGGATAGATGGATGAAAACATGGAAATATTTTTATAACATGAGAAGCCTAGTATAAATAGTTTTTTGTTAAAAACTCAACTTTAGTTTCATTTGAGTTTCATAGAAGAAAAATACACTGACATGAAATTGAAGAAAAATTTTAGTGTTCAATAGATGATTCTGTTGCAGGAAGGGGGCACCCCCTTCCAGGGCCCGAAATTGGGCTCTTGTCTAACACTGAAATGAATTGTCCAAGGAGACACACGAGCTGACAAAGCAAAAGGCTTTATTGGGAAAGGGCGCCCGGGTGGAGAGCAGGAGGGTAATCCAGGAGAATAGGTCTGCCATGTGGCTTGCAGTCTTGGGCTTTATGGTGATGGGATTAGTCTCCGGGTTGTCTTTAGGCGATCATTCTGACTCAGAGTCCTTCCTGGTGGTGCAGGCCTTGTTCAGCCAAGATGGACACCAAAGAGGAGGATTCTGGGAGGTGGTCGGACATGTGGTGTCTCCTTTTGACCTTTCTTGAACTCTTCTGGTTGGTGGAGGCTCATTAGTTCCGTGTTCCTTACCAGGACTACCTGTTGTAAAGGAACTCATGCAAATGGCAACTATGGTGCCTGTCCATGGTGGGCAGTTTCAGTCAGTGTGCTTGCCTTAACAATTCTACACTACAGTGTAGTACCAGTTAAAATATACCTGTAAGGTTAAAGAGAGGGGGCAGAGGGAGTGGGGAGGAGGTCAAGGAAGGAGGAAAAGGCAAAGGAGAAGAAGACAGGCGAGAAGGTAAAAGAAAGTGTACCCTTTTTGAGGTAGAGTCATTTTTTCCAAACTGTTGGGTTGGCCAAAAAGCATGTTTGGGATTTTGCGTGAGCTGTTCGGGAAAACATGAACAAACTTTTTGGCGAATCCAATATCTACTTCCATTTTAACTCTCTCAATGCTCTATTAAAAGATGAATCTATTCCCACTTGTTTTAACAAGGCATATTAACATATATATACACATGTTAACAAGCATATAACAGCTCGTTTTTACCTTTCTCATCTTTCGTTCCATAACCTCAGATCCATGGAGTGATCTGTGCGTAACTGGATTCATTTCCCTCACCAGTACTTTTCCCATAGGTTTTCAGTTCTTTGCTGTTAATTTTCATTTATCTCCTAATTGGATGTATTAATGGTCTGCCTTTTATTGTGTGTTTCATTTTTGCATTCTCAACAAGGGCTTCTGAGCAAGACATTATCTCAGTGTTTTCTCATTTAAGAATAGTGTCTGCTTACTGCCTTTTTACATAAATAATACTGTTACTGGTTATAGAATTCTCAGGTTTCACTTTTGTTACCCTAGAACATTGTAGACATTGCTTTACTACCTCTTGCATTGAAAGTTGGAAATATTTGCTGCCAGTATGACGTTTAATAAGAAATTATTTAAGGGTGAATACAGGACTGTAGAGTCAGTCAGTTGACTGGGCCATGCTTTGGCCTTGACTATTCTGGCATCCAGTCCCATCACTTCATGGAAAATAGATGGAGAAACAGTAGAAACAGTGTCAGACATTATTTTGGGGGGCTCCAAAATCACTGCAGGTGGTGACTGCAGCCATGAAATTAAAAGACACTTACTCCTTGGAAGAAAAGTTATGACCAACCTAGATAGTATATTCAAAAGCAGAGACATTACTTTGCCAACTAAGGTCCGTCTAGTCAAGGCTATGGTTTTTCCAGTGGTCATATATGGATGTGAGAGTTGGACTGTGAAGAAAGCTGAGCACCGAAGAATTGGTGCTTTTGAACTGTGGCGATGTAGATGACTTTTGAGAGTCCCTTGGACTGCACGGAGATCCAACCAGTCCATTCTGAAGGAGATCAACCCTGGGATTTCTTTGGAAGGAATGATGCTAAAGCTGAAACTCCAGTACTTTGGCCCCTCATGCGAAGAATTGACTCACTGGAAAAGACTCTGATCCTGGGAGGGATTGAGGGCAGGAGCAGAAGGGGACGACGGAGGATGAGATGGCTGGATGGCATCAGTGACTCGATGGACATGAGTCTGAGTGAACTCCGGGAGTTGGTGATGGACAGGGAGGCCTGGCGTGCTGCAATTCATGGGGTCGCAAAGAGTCGGACACGACTGAGCGACTGAACTGAACTGAACTGATTCTGTATTAAATTTGTTTGAAACACAGTGTATTCTTTAATGTACAGATTCACTTCTTCATGGAGGGGACTATTTTATATTGCAGATTTGCTAAAAGGCATGTTCTCTTGTATTGTGGGCATCTGGGCTTCCCTGGTGGTTCAAATGATAAAGAATCTGTCTGCAGTACAGGAGACCTGGGTTCTATCCCTGGTTGGGAAGATCCTGGAGAAGGGAATGACAACCCACTCTAGTATTCTTGCCTGGAGAATTCCATAGACCGGGGAGCCTGGTGGGTACAGTGCATGGGGTTGCAAAGAGTTGGACACCACTGAGCCACTAACACTTTGACTTTTTCACTACTGCACAAACATTATTGATCTTCATGTAAAATTCCCTTGCGAGTATAGTCTTGCTTCCATATTTGTTTTACTTTAATCATTTTAATTTTGCATTAAAAAAGTCAGCATTCACTATATAAACCTCATTGTTTCCTAAATATCAATTATTTTATCTTTAATCAGTTTTCTTTCTACTGTTCCTAAACTGTGTGTATTGTTATATAGTGGTGGAATTGTGATTCTTGATTTGTGTGATCAAGTTTTTTATAGACATTTAAATCTTATGTAGTCTGTTCATCTCATCTTTGAGCTCATTTTTGCAGAATTCTCATTCTCAGTGTTATTTTATATCATGAGATAATTATGAGGAATTCCATTTTGTTCCATGAGTTATTTTTCTTTGTTGTTAGAAACTTGGTCCTTCTGTCTTTATTTGCCATATTGGGAATTCTGCAGAGATGTTCTCTGCTCTGATAAAATATAGACGACATGTTTGCTCTCTTCTGTCTACTATATCTGACTTCAGTTAAGTTTTCTTTCAGAGCTACAGATCAAGGGCTATACCTTTGGTTTTCTTATCCCCTTATTTTAGTCATATGTACTTTAAAATTAAATATATATATATATTCAATTTTAAAGATTGCTTCTCATTTGCAATTACAACAAAATATTAGGTATATTCCCCATGCTGTACAATATATCCTTAAGCTCATCCTATACACAATAGCTTGTGACTGACACTCCTCCACTTCTATATTGTGGTAACCACTGGTAATCCACTGATAAGCATTATTTTGTTCCCTGTGAGTCTGTCTTTTGTTGTTGTGTTATTCACTAGATTACAGTATTATTCCATTGTATAAATACACAGCTTCTTCCTTATCCATTCATCTGTTGATGGGTACTCAGGCTGTTTCCATAGCTTCACAATTTTATGTAATGTTGCTTTGAACATAGCATGTCTTTTGTTTTTGCTTTTTTTTGTCATTAGTTTTTTTTTTTTTTAATACATACTCAGAAGTAAAGTTGCTAAGTCATATGGTAGTTTATTATTAGCATTTTGAGAAACCTACATGCTGTTTTTCACAATGGCTATGCCAATTTACATTCCTACCAATAATGTAGGAAATTCCCTTTTCTACACATCCTTGCTGACATTTTCTTTAATTTTTGTGTTTTTCATTTGTTTGTTTGATGACAGCCACTATGACAGGTGTGAGGTAATATTTCATTGTGGTTTTGATTTGCATTTCCCTGATGATTAGCATATGCCTGTTGATTTCATATGCCTGTTGGCCATCATCATTTCCTCTTTGGAAAAATGTCTGTTCAGTTCTTCAGCCCATTTTTATTGGATTGTTTGTTTTTTTGGGATGCTGAATTATATGAGCTGTTCATATATTTTGGATATCAATCCATTATCAGTCATATCATTTGCAAATATTTTCTCCTATTCAATAGGTTGTCTTTCCATTGTTTTAATGCTTTCCTTTAGTGTACAAAAGCTTTCAAGTTTAATTAGTTTTAAGTTTAATTCCTGCTTTTCTTTTCTTTTTTTGGAGTGAAAAGAATAACTTTATTTTTATTTTTTCATTAATTATTTTATTTTAATTGGAGGGTAATTACTTTACATTATCATGATGATTTTTGCCATTCATCAACATGAATCAGCCACAGGTATACATGTGTCCCCTAATCCTGAACCCCACTCCTGCTTCCCTCCTCACTCTATCCCTCTGGGTTTACTTTTGGAGATGGATCCAAAAAATATTGCTGCTATTTATTGCAAAGGGTATTCTGCCTGTTTTTCTCTAGGAGTTTTATAGTCTGACATTCAGGTCTTTAATTCATTTTTAATTTATTTTTGTACATGGTATTAGAGAGTGTTCTAATTTCATTTTTGCATGTAACTCTCCAGTTTTTTCAGTACCACTTACTGAAGAGACTTTTTTCTTCCTATGTATTCTTGCCTTCTTTAATCTATTGAAAAATAGGCTAATTTTTAAAACCTGAGGTGGGAGGGTGAGCTGAGGTGACCCACAGTCTTTGTTAGATTTTTCTCTCCATCTGAAATGCTGTCAATTATTCAGTATAGACTCACTACATCTAACTATGGATGAGGACATATATGATTTTCAAAAGGTTAATCTTGGACGTCAGTCATCCCTCCAATTATTTCATACCTTCCAGAATCTTCACTTCTACTCCACTTTTCTAACTGTTAATTGCTCAGTTGTGTTCAACTCTGTGACCCTATGGACTGTAGCCCGCCAGGCTTCTCCATCCGTGGGATTCTCCAGACAAGAATATTGGAGTGGGTTGCCATTCCCTTCTCCAGAGGGTCTTTCCAACCCAGGAACAGAACCCCGGTCTCCTGCATGGCAGGCAGACTCTTTACCTTTTGAGCTACAGGGAAGTCCTGAAGGGATGGCAGTTCAAGTTGGCTTCCCTGCAGATTAAGCACCTTTAGATCAAGGGTGTGTGTGACTCAGTGTGACTCAGAGGCAGAGGTGATATCAGAACCACACTCCAGAGGGCTTGTGCCGGGCTCACCTTACTCTATCTCTGTCTCTCCCCCTTGCCTTCTTCACCCCTTCCTCGTTTTCATCCAAGTGTTCTCTCTTGCCCCGTTTTGCTTGCTAATTTTTGAAGATTATTGTATTATGTTGGCCTAGCTTCTTGTCTGGGTATGTTGGTTATTTTTTTCTTTGTATGACCCTTTGTTGTTCCATATTTGATTTTGGTGAAGGGAATACTGAAGTTATTTAAGTGCTCTTAACCTCGAGGTCCCTATTTAGTATTTAATGTTCTGCAGTACATCGTCAAATGATTCTCCCAACACCACATGTGATCTTTAATGGTCATTATATTTCAGAGACAATTATGCTACATGGACTGTGGCATTTTAAAACATCTGCCAGCTTCCCTGGCATCTCAGTGGTAAAGAATCCACCTGCCAATACAGGAGACATGGGTTTGAACCCTGGTCCGGGAAGATGCCACATGCCATGAGGCAACTAAGCCTGTGCATCTCAACTATTGATCCTGTGCTCAACTATTGATCCTGGCTCTAAGGAACCACATGTCACAACTACAGAAGCCAGAAAAGCCTGCACAGCAAACGAAGGGTAGCCCCTGCTCACCTCAACTAGTGAAAAGCCCACACGGAGCTACGAAGACCCAGCACAGCCAAAAATAAACTAATGGATAATTTTAAATAATAAGTAAAACACCTTGCATTAAAAAAAATAGTCCTTCATTAATGACAGCAGGTTTATCATAGCGAATGTGGGTGGTCCTCAAATAGATCTTTGAATTTTTTTCCTCTGATAGGTAGGTAAAATGACTTTGCAAAGTTTCAGCATAGTACATACAAGTTGTACTAAACATGACTTTCATGGAAACAGTTTATACTCTTCTTAGTATTGTTGACTGATTCATAAAAACATAAGCAATTTATTTGCATTGTACGAAGACCAAGTTTTCTTTTCTTACCTGAGTGAGGCAGAGCACATATATAAAATCTCTATTTGTTATTCATTTTAACATTGATTATTGTAATCTATTAACAGTAGATTTTTAAATCCTTTAGCATCAATCCAGTGGTTACTGTTCTACTTTTTAAATAAACTGATGGTTTATATTTCTTGTTTTTTAAAAAAAATGAAATTGAATCATATTCAAAGATCAGGGACTTACAAAAATGTTCTAATCATGAGTGTCTAGATTTATTAGCTATTTTGTTACAGCCTTAAACTCTATATTTGGAAAATCATATTTGTACTTCATGTGTATTATATTTAATTAGTAAGGTCTCTACAGATAAACGGAGAAGGCAATGGCACCCCACTCCAGTACTCTTGGCTGGAAAATCCCATGGACGGGACAGCCTGGAAGGCTGCAATCCATGGGGTTGCTGAGGGTCAGACATGACTGAGCGACTTCACTTTCACTTTTCACTTTCATGGATTGGAGAAGGAAATGGCAACCCAGTTCAGTGTTCTTGCCTGGAGAATCCCAGGGACAGGGGGTCTGTGGGGTTGCACAGAGTCGGACACGACTGAAGCGACTTAGCAGTAGCAGGTACAGATAAAAGTACTTTGTACAGGGATCTAGGAGTCTTTTAAGTAGTTAAATTAGTATATGTTGAACACATTAAGTTAGCCTAATATGGAGAAATAGAAGAATTATGGTAATGGAGCTCTGATTAAAATGCTCAAATTATTTTATATAATTGGTAGAAAACTATGTCAGTATATACCCAATAACTTGTGTGTCTTTAAAGAGTTGTTGACAAAATGAGTTGTTGATAAACATTTGAGTTGTTGACAAAAAACTCATTAAGGTCATGTGAAATTGTTTTCTTTCAGGGGTAAATAAATGCATTTTGGCTTGATTAGACATATTCATCTAAAAAAGATCCACCTTTTAGGATTTATGTCAACATCATTAGTGGCATCTTTTTAATGGTCTCCCTCTGCAGAAAAATGCTACCTAAGCATGATCTCGTGTCTTTTAAGTGCTAATTTTTTCTTTAACTAAAACCCTGCAGCTTTCACTGATGCGCATGGTGACAATGCAGGCTGTCAGAGACGGGAGAACTAATTTAGCTGGAAATGAATTAATACCATCCTCCTCTCCCGTTAATTTTGTTAAAATTGTGTCTCAAGTAGAAAATGTTGGCTCTGAGTATAGAATAATGAGTTACTTCTTAGACTCAATTGAATAAAATGCCAGGAATGGAAACCATGTTACCTTTGTGACTAGAATATTAAATGAGGAGCTGTGTGTAATCACTCAGCAACAAAAATGTTCTCAGTGCAGATGGGATCAATTTGACCAGGATCAGTATTTACATTCATCCCTGAAATCATGTATCCTTTCCTTTCTGTACCTTCTAGAGCCCAGATATTTTTTTCTCCTGAAACTGTAATTCATTAGTGTATATAATTTACCTTTACCCATGGGTAAACTTTTAATCTTTGCTGCAATCATGACAAGCCAAAGCAGAACAAATTATGATATATCTTTGTACAATAATTTCTGACAGAATCACCCAGAGTAAATAAAAAGAAAAATGCATTTGGGAAAAATGCAATTAACTTATGTTATAATTGAGTAGAGATTTCATAACCTGTATTGTTTTCAGGTTTTGAATACCAATATTTTGAATACCAAGACTTTGAATACCAATATTTAATAACCATAAATTTGAAATAAAGTAGGGGTTTCATTCAATTGTTGAAAAAACACTCTATAACGTTTTTCATTCTATAGTGATTTTTATCTTTGTAAGTAAAAACACAAGCTGGATTTTGTTATTGGAAAAACTGAAATCAAAGATGTTATTACACAGAGAAACGTGTGGGCAATGGGGACACTAAAATCTGAAATATTTCTGTTAATATTTTGAGTAAAGAAATGTAATTAATAGCTCTGTGAGGAGTACAGCACCGCTATATGCTATGTTTGGGAATGTTCTCAGTATTTGTGAACCTGGAATCTGTTTTATGTCTTTATTTAACACTAACTGAAGAGATTGTTCTAACTTGGATTTACAAAATACAAGGTAAATGATGTGAGAATGACTGAAATTACACGTGGAACAGAATGTGTACAGTTTATTAGAGAGTTCACTGAAACATGAATAAGAATAGCATAGATTACAGATAGTAAAGCTGTGATGTTTACTTTCAGTCTTGCTGAAATCCTTAACCACGCGTGTGCAGAGGGAATTTTCTTCAATCTCGTCCTTTACAGACCTTTTATTAATCATCCTGATTCTTAATTCTGTACCATCTGCTCGTTTCTTGCTGTGTTTGTTTTGTAGTGATCTATATAAGGACAGCCACTTCTCTCTATCAAGACTCTTTCTAAAGGTTTTCTGTCTTGGTATGATGAGAGAGTCTGTGGACACACACCCTGTCAAGAGTCCCTCTATAGCACTTACTGTTTCCTTCTCTTGAGCGATCTCTGCAGACCACTGCCCATGGCTGCTAGTTTTCTGGAAATAGTTTTTTTTTTTTTTTTTCTCTATTTAGTTTTCACGTTTGCAAGTTCAAGAACTCAGCTTTTAGAGCTGGGCTGGGTGGTGCAGAGAGGACTCGCCCACGAGGAATTGTTTTCAACCTGGCAAAGGGTTTTGCTATGCAGAAAAGTAATGTATTGTCTGTGCCAGGGTTTTGTAGATTGAGAGTCTCAACTGCCACCTCTTATCCACTGTATATTCAACTTCCTTCTCTCCAGCTTTGAAGCTGGGGCACATTTTCCTCTCTGTTGGTTGCTTTGCCTTTCTGATCTGAGCATGACCCAGTTTCTGCCCTCCACCATCACATCCCCACAGATGCAGACTCAGGCTCTCCCCAGCTGGATGCATTTCTCCTTCGGGGCAGGATATCTGAGGAGGGCATCCTGGCTCTTGCTGACCTTGCCCCGGGAACCACTCCCTGTACCCTCCACCTGCATGTAGCTTCTCACTTCTCCTGTCTCTGTCTGGGGAGCTAGACCCAAACAGGGCAGCTTGGGTACAGAAGGAACCTGCTTCCAAACTTATTTTGACGTAAAAACTTCCCTTGAGTCCCATGTCTTTTGCTTTGTGTTTCATTATTAATTATTTCCTTTAAGAAAGTTTAGGTCTTCTGTTTAACTCTCTGACCCCTGCCTTTTAGTAGATACAAACTCTGAACATCTTTAAATATCTATAACCAAGATGATTGTGGACTAGGCTGTTTAAAGACAAGAAGAACTCTAATTCTGAATACTTATAAGTAGCAGATATAGGATCTCGTAGGTCGCTCAGCGGTAAAGAATCTGCCTTCTGTGCAGGAGACATGGGTTTGATTCCTGAGTCAGGAATGCCTTCTGCAGGAGAAAATGGCAACCCACTCCAGTATTCTTACCTGGGAAATCCCATGGACAGAGGAGCCTGGTGGACTACAGTCCATGGGGTCACAAGAGTTGGACACGACTTAGAGACTAAGCCCCCACTGCCAAAGAGCAGATAGAGCTTTATTTGTCTTCAGATAGCTTCATGGCTACTATCTGAATGAGACTCTGCCAGAACATAGGATGTATGACCATAAAATCAAAATGTCAATACTTAAGTAAAAAAGAAAACCAAAAAATAAAAAAAAAATCTGACAACTAAAAGCACTTATAATTTCTAGTTTAAAGCCTTTATATTATTAACAATTTCTTAAAATAAATGTACTATGTTAAAAGTGTATTGCCTTTGTATATGAGATGATCAGACATTTTTATTCTCCAATATGCAGCATTATTAAACAAAATAATTTTGTAACAGGGTGTTGCTGCTGCTGCTGCTGCTACGTCGCTTCAGTCGTGTCCAACTCTGTGCGACCCCATAGACGGCCTCCCGCCAGGCTCCCCTGGGTGTTAGATGATCACAAACTATTCTGCAAAGAGCAATGGAAGAATGATAACATTATAGGCTTCATTTACTAAATATTAAAAATGTACTTTATTAGTAACAATTACACAATGTTTCTCCAATATGGAGTGTAGTTGATTGTTGATTAACAATGTTGTAATTATATATTCCAACTGGACAGCAAAGGGACTCAGCCACACCTATACTTACATCTATTCTTCCCCAACCTTTCTTCCCATCCAGACTGCTGCATAACATTGAGCAGAGTTCCCTATGCAGAGCACTGTTATTTTTGAACATACCATAGCACTGTAATTTTATTTCATTTTTTGAATGGCTAAAAAGACTTCTTACTATAAGATAAGAGCAGGGTTCCCAGGGTATGTCTATGGCTGAGAGATAAAGCTCAGCATGTCAGTAGCTACTATTTCCTTTTCCCTGGTTTCTTTCAATGCCACCTCTTTAGATTTGGGGGTTTTACCCGATTTCTGTAGTTGGAACTTGACCTCTGGTAGCAAGGACTTAACAAATGTAGAACTTTCTAAGGAGCACTGATATTTGCTTCCATTGATGATAAGTCTATGATCCATCTCTGTAGCCTGGGTTCAATACAGAGCTAAAAGCTGGGATGCGGGAAGCCTGTTTGTTTTGAAGAGCTCTGTCCACCAGGTGGTAAAACATGTATGGGAAATTCAGGAAACAGAGCCCTGAATCAATCCGGTCAATGGACAGCCTCTGCCCGGAGCACAGCAAAATGCTCCACTGTGTAGCCTCACTCTGGACCAGAAAGCACGACAAGGAGCCACACCCACCCTGTGGCCCAGCCTGACTCTGTGGTTTAGGGTTCTGATTTAAATCTCTGAGAAGATGTGGTTTTTAGGTTTCAGAAGAAAACCAGTCCATCCTAAAGGAGATCAGTCCTGGGTGTTCATTGGAAGGACTGATGCTAAAGCTGAGACTCCAGTGCTTTGGCCACCTGATGTAAAGAGCTGATTCATTTGAAAAGACCCTGATGCTGGGAGAGATCAAGGGCAGGAGGAGAAAGGGATGACAGAGGGTGAGATGTTTGGATGGCATCACCGACTCAATGGACATGGGTTTGGGTGGACTCTGGGAGTTGGTGATGGACAGGGAGGCCTGGCGTGCTGCGGTTCATGGGGTCGTAAAGAGTCAGACATGACTGAGCGACTGAACTAAACTGAACTGAGAGCTTACTCTTCCATATCAAAAGCAAAACTCTCTGTTAATGCTCAAATATGACTTGATTTACATGTTTGTGAGAAATTTCCACCTTGATATCAGGACAAAGTTTTACTACGGGTTTTAGAATGTTTGACAAAAAAGTTACAGACAAATGAGCCTAATGGGAAATTAGAAAACAAGAAAGACATTTTAAATGTTTCTGCTTGTCCAGTCAATGGATGCTTCCCAACATAGTTTGGAAGCTACTGTTCTATGCATTTCTCCCATAAATCCCTATGAAGTGAAGGTGAAGTTGCTCAGTCATGTCCGACTCTCTGCAACCCCTTAGACTGTAGCCTACCAGGTGCCACCGTCCATGGGATTTTCAGGCAAGAATACTGGAGTGGGTTGCCATTTCCTTCTCCAGGAGATCTTCCCAACCCAGGGATAAACCCGTGTCTCCCACATTGTAGGCAGACGCTTTACCGTCTGAGACATGAGGGAAGTATAAATCCCTATAGGGGATGAATTTTTCCCTAGAAACCCACAGTAACCAGCCTCTTGCTAGTTACTCCCTGTGTGGCCACCTCTACAATGAATCAGGACTGATTTGTGTGACCAATTAAATAAAGTAGAAATGACTCTGTGTAATTGCCCAGGTGGTGCTAGTGGTAAACAACCTGCCTGCCAATGCAAGAGACATGAGAGATGCGAGTTTGATCCCTGGGTCAGGAAGATTCCCTGCAGGAGGCATGGCAGTTCACTCCAGTATTCTTGCCTGGAGAATCCCATGGACAGAGGAGCCTGGCAGACTACAGTCCATAGGATCACAAAGAGTCAGACATAACTGAAGCCACTTAGCATGCACACTTGCATTTAGCCTGTTCAGTTCAGTTCAGTTCAGTCATATCTGACTTTTTGCGACCCATGAATCACAGCACGCCAGGCCTCCCTGTCCATTGCCAATTCCTGGAGCTTACCCAAACTCATGTCCATCGAGTCGGAGATGCCATCCAGCCATCTCATCCTCTGTTGTCCCCTTTTTCTCCTGCCCGCAATCCCTCCCAGCATCAGGGTCTTTTCCAATGAGTCAACTCTTCGCATGAGGTGGCCAAAGTATTGGAGTTTCAGCTTTAGCGTCAGGCCTTCCAATGAACACCCAGGACTGATCTCCTTTAGGATGGACTGGTTGGATCTCCTTGCAGTCCAAGGGACTCTTAAGAGTCTTCTCCAACACCACAGTTCAAAAGACTCAATTCTTCGGTGCTCAGCTTTCTTTACAGTCTAACTCTCACATCCATACATGACCACTGGAAAAACCATAGCCTTGACTAGATGGACCTTTGTTGGCAAACTAATGTCTCTGTAGACACCATGAATGAAATGGGAACAGTCAGTGTTTCATCCTGGTATTCAATAGTATTGTGTATTATCCTCTATCAATAGTAACAACTCAGGAGAAAGCAGATGAAACTAAGCAAGACCCTGTGTATTTACTGGACAGCAAGCAGTGCTAACTCTTTAGCAACATATCCTCCTTTCATTTTTAGCATGATTCCATGAAGATGGTATTATCACAACTTATAGCAGGGGAATTGGGGGGTGGGACACCAATGATAGAGATTGAGTAACTTACTGCTCATCATGGAAAGCATCAGTAGGTGCCCACGTCTGCCCCAGCTACCTTAGCCAAGCTCACCTGGCTTCTATGTGTTAAATTTCCCTCCCCATATTTCATCTCATCAAGAGGCTCTTGATGAAGGTGAAACAGGAGAGTGAAAAAGCTGGTTTAGAACTCAACATTCAAAAAATTAAGATCACAGCATACCGTCCCATCATTTCATGGCAAATAGAGGGGGAAAAAATAGAAGCAGTGACAGATTTCATTTTCTTGGGCTCCAAAATCACTGTGGACAGTGACTGAAAACATGAAATTAAAAGACCCTTGCTCCTTGGAAGAAAAGCTGTGCAAACTGGACAGCATATTAAAAAGCAGAGGCATTACTTTGCTAACATGGGTGCATATAGTCAAAGCTATGGTTTTTCCAGTAGTCATGTATGGATGTGATAGTTGGACCGTTAGAAGGCTGAGTGCCAAGGAATTGATGCTTTTGACTGCGGTGTTGGAGAAATCTCTTGAGAGTCCCTTGGACTACAAGGAGACCCAACCAGTCAATCTTAAAGGAAATCAACTCTGAATATTCATTGGAAGGACTGATGCTGAAACTGAAGCTCCAATAGTTTGGCCACTGGAGCTGAAGAGCTGACTCATTAGAAAAGACTTTGATGATGGGAAAGATTGAAGGCAGGAGGAGAAGGGGGTGACAGACAATGAGATGGTTGGATGGCATCATTGACTCAGTGCACATGAGTTTGAGCAAACTCCTAGCAATAGTGATGAACAGGGAAGCCTGGAGTACTACAGTCCATGGGGTCACAAAGAGTCAGACATGAGTGACTGAACAACAACCACTTTCCTTTATTTTTTTGCCTTTAAAGTGAAGTGAAAGTTTAAGTTGCTCAGTCATGTCTGACTCTTTGCAACCCCGTAGACTATACATTTGGAGAAGGCAATGGCACCCCACTCCAGTACTCTTGCCTGGAAAATCTCATGGACGGAGGAGCCTGGTAGGCTGCAGTCCATAGGGTTGCTGAGAGTTGGACACGACTCAGTGACTTCACTATCACTTTTCACTTTTATGCATTGGAGAAGGAAATGGCAACCCACTCCAGTGTTCTTGCCTGGAGAATCCCAGGGACGGCGGAGCCTGGTGGGCTGCTGTCTCTGGGGTTGCACAGAGTCGGACACGACTGAAGCGACTTAGCAGCAGCAGCAGCAGACTATACATTCCATGGAATTCTCCAGGCCGCAATACTGGAGTGGGTAGCCTTTCCCTGCTCTGGGGATCTTCCCAACCCAAGGATCAAACCCAGGTCCCTTGCATCGCAAGTGGATTCTTTACCAGCTGAGCCACAGGGGAAGTTTAAAAGACAAACATATTTAAAAGCTTGTTCAGACAATAAGAATCCTTCTCCCTCTCCTTACCATTAAGGCCACTACTTCTTGGTTGATCCACTGATTGTTTACCTTCAAGTCTTTGTAGGGCATATTTGCATTGCTTCCTCTTGATTTTCAGGTTAAGAAATGATTTTGTAATTTTTCACTACAGAAGATTAGGATAGGTACCCCTTTCCCTGCTTGGTCACAAATGTGCAGCCTTCCAAAATTCTTTATAGGATGGGTCATAATTCCGGTATAGGTTAGTGTCAAATGTATGCATTATTATGACTATGTAGATGCTGTTTACAGCGTGATTACTTTTCCTTCTATGCGCTACTTTTTGCCTTCCCTGAAGTTAATAATTATATAATTTTCACTTTTATTGTGATTTTTAAATTGTAAGCTTGGTGCATACTTTCTACCATTTTAATCTCCAAATGTCTCCCAGTTGTCTCCATTTTCCCACAAGATGTTCTATAAGGGATGTGCAAATAAAGGAGTCCTTTTCTTTCCATTACCTGGCACATTTTATTGGCCACCTATTTGGATTTTCAGAGATATTTTAGATACTCATAAATCCAATTTTATCAGTATGGATGAGAAGAAATGATCACATGTATTCACTGAAAAGAAATACGTGAATAAGAAATTCTCTCAGGTTAATGTTAAAAGATGTTTGCTATTAAAACTACCTTATATTTATAAAATAAGAATGGTCTGTAATGTTTCTCATTGCATATTGACAAGTGTAAGGTAACTGAATATTTTAGCAATTAAGATAAGTTATAATGTCATTTTGGGGTAAAATGAATATATCTATTATCTATGATTATGAATCCTAGTTACTGACATTCAATATTATTTTTAATCTCAGAGGTTAAAGCATCTGCCTGCAATGTGGGAGACCAGGGTTCGATCCTTGGATCAGGGAGATCCCCTGGAGAAGGAAATGGCAACCCACTCCAGTGTTCTTGCCTGGAGAATTCCATGGATGGAGGAGCCTGGTGGGCTACAGTCCATGGGTTTGCAAAGAGTCGGACATGACTGAGCGACTTCACTTCACTTCACTTTAAGTGTAATGCAATTAATTTACAGTCTCAAGCATTAAAAAAAATTGGTATGTCCAAAAATATAAAAACTGTTTACTGATGAACATATTTAAGAATGTACACAAGGACATATTAAGGTGAAATGCTCAGATGAAGAGTGAATTTTTCTGAATAACTGAGTTTTTTTTTAATTTTAATTTTAATTTTTACTTTATTTTACTTTACAATACTGTATTGGTTTTGCCATACATTGACATGAATCCACCACGGGTGTACATGCGATCCCAACATGAACCCCCCTCCCACCTCCCTCCCCACAACATCCCTCTGGGTCATCCCCATGCACCAGCCCCAAGCGTGCTGTATCCTGCATCAGACATAGACTGGCGATTTGATTCTTACATGATAGTATACATGTTTCAATGCCATTCTCCCAAATCATCCCACCCTCTCCCTCTCCCTCTGAGTCCAAAAGTCCGCTATACACATCTGTGTCTTTTTTGCTGTCTTGCTTACAGGGTCATCATTGCCATCTTTCTAAATTCCATATATATGTGTTAGTATACTGTATTGGTGTTTTTCTTTCTGGCTTACTTCACTCTGTATAATCGGCTCCAGTTTCATCCATCTCAACAGAACTGATTCAAATGTATTCTTTTTAACGGCTGAGTAATACTCCATTGTGTATATGTACCACAGCTTTCTTATCCATTCATCTGCTGATGGACATCTAGGTTGTTTCCATGTCCTGGCTATTATAAACAGTGCTGCGATGAACATTGGGGTACATGTGTCTCTTTCAATTCTGGTTTCCTCAGTGTATGCCCAGCAGTGCGATTGCTGGGTCATATGGCAGTTCTATTTGCAATTTTTTAAGGAATCTCCACACTGTTTTCCATAGTGGTTACACTAGTTTGCATTCCCACCAACAGTGTAGGAGGGTTCCCTTTTCTCCACACCCTCTCCAGCATTTATTGCTTGCAGATTTTGAGTTTTTGAAATGCCTGGTTATTGTTGTCTGTAAGCACAGAAATTAGCTTAACTGAGCCACTCCAAAACTGTATCACATTCAGCCCTGCCTTCTATGAAATAGCGCTGCCTTCTTTGAAAGTTTGTAATGAACTTCATTGTTCATTTTCCTTAATTACATTTACTTTCAGGCTACCAATGCTCATTATAATTCAGTAATTCTTCCTTTTTCATCTCCTGTTCTTTCTCACAATTGGTTGCTTCTCTTGAATTGTGGGCTTTATTCCATATAATCAAAATTATTTGATCAGATTGAAAGCCAATAGTATGGATATAAGGGCTCTAGTGTGAATAAAAGCTTAGTACCAGGGCTTGTAATACTTATTTGGACTGCCCAGAATTTATGGTTACTTAGTCCCTAAATATGACTTTATCTGTGTCTAGTTAAATTTGTTGTAAAAGTGGTGTATGTGTGTAGCAACTATTGGTTGCTACTTGGCCCCTAGACGCTGCCTCCTTCTACCGTAGTAGAACCTTCAGCTGAGCCCTGGCTACCAGGAAGGGGCAGCCATGTGCCTGGAGTTCTGGGCAAAGACGTGGAGGGAGAGGGTACCGTTTTCAGCCTTAAAGGAAGCTGTGTGCTTTTCTGCCTCTGTTTGCCCAGTTGCTTGGAACTCACAACTCTCCGACCGACGAGGAGAGTATGAGAGTCACACCATCCCTAAAGATGGTGGAGCAGAAAGCTGACAAAGATACCCCAAACTAAGGGCAAAGTAAACGTCTTCTTTTTTCTTTAAGTTGGACTCTTTTTGTACTTCTGTTCGTTAATCCTAATTAGTGCAACTGAAGAGTTAACTGTGTAAAGATGACTTCTCTGCTCAAGCTACTGTCTGGTTCATCTGTTCTGAGTAAAAACGCAGTAGATTTTATTTCAGTCTCATCTGCTCAGGCCCTGACATTTGAAACATTCGTTTTCTGAAGATAGGTGGTTGTTATTAGGTTATTAATTCACTAGTTGATAAATAAAGCAGGTACTGCCTGAATGAGGTGTTGTTTAGAGCAAGACTATTTATTTTTCTTGGTCTTCTTAGGCTCTGACTCCAGTTGAAAATATAAACACTATACTCTAAGTTCTTTTAGATATTTGGCCTATTGAATGATTCGAAGGACTGACAGACTTGCCTGCCTCCCATAAACCTTGGTCTGCAGAGTTACCTGTACCTCTGGTTTCAGCTGCCTCTTCAGATGTTGATTAACAGACTAGAACACAACAGAATAGAGTAAAACAGAATGGAATAGAAGAGAAGAGAGACCAAAAGTAACCTGACTCTTGCTGAAATCCCAGTTTCTAGAGACATTTATCCCAGCAGGAAATTCAAAATAAAATAGGTGGTTTTAAGTTCTTTAATCTTTTTAATTGCCCACAAACCCTTTCCTGGCCTGTAACAACGTTTTGGAGATGTTGCTCGCTTTTCCTGTGAATTTGGTAATTAAAACTGTAGTTCACTTCTCATGCTTAGGTTTCATTTTCTCTTCTTTTCGAAGCACTAACTTGGGCCCGACTGAGGAGCCTGGAGTGTTGTGGAAGAGATGGGCCTGCCTTTTCTAAGCCCATCTCACACCACCTGCTCCTTGAAGGGAGGAAACGGTGCTGGGGTCTCGTGGGAAGGTCCTGCAGGGACCTGTGGCAAGAGCCTTCTGGAATGTGACCCCGCACCCCTCATAGGGCACTGTCACCCTCCAGCCACAGAGGCACCTGCATCCAGGGAATGAAGGCTCATCCCGAGCAGGCTGCCAGCCAGGGACCCTGGTCCTCAGCCTCTTGCTTGTCTGCATGGACCACGGGCATCTTCCTTTGCCAGATGCTGAGCGTGACAGTCCTGCCCGTCCTGCTTCCTCCACTCACCCTACCTGCTGTCTCCCTCTGATTTCTTTTGTCCAAAGGGTCTGAGTCATATGAGTAAATCTGGTCAGATTTACTAGTCAGACAACAGCTACCTCCTCTCCACCGTGACCCCTTAGCAACAGCACCAGCTTTTCACAGGCCCTCCCCATAGGCACGCCACATCCCTGCTTCCCCTCTGTTTCCAGCATGGGAACAGGCGGGGTCCTGTTATCTCCCACCTGGGGAAGAGAGCTGGCGCTAGCTCCAGGCCCTCTCTTCAGAGAGAGGAGATCCTTCCAGGTTTGGCACTGGTCCCCCTTCTCATGCTGTTGCTTCTAGGATGAGGTTCCTATGTGGGGAACACATATCATTTCATGCAGAATATAATTTGTAAGCCAAAACCACAGAATTGGCTCCAGCAGTTATTTAGTAGCTTCACAACACACGTTTAAAATACATGTTTATTTTCCCTTGCTTCCCAAATGCCTGCTTTGAAGGGAGCATAAAGTGCTGCTGTGTTTAGGTTTATTTTGGAAAGTCTAGTTAAGGAATTGTCATAACCTTGATAACTACTATTATCATCCTCTGAGATGTTTTGAATAAATATTATGATACACATTTGTGCAATATTTCTGTGTCGGCATATGCCAGATGTGAGATGACATGCAGCTTTGCAATCCAAAAATACAAACTCCTGGAAGGGCAGTAACCGCAAAGTGTTTTATATCTTGCATTTAACTCTGGAGACAAGACTGACAGATAGTGTGTGTCTGTGTGTGTGTGTGTGTGTGTGCGTGCGCACGCACGCGTGCACATGCACACACATTTTAACTTCATCTCAGCATCCCATCCAGCTCTAAAACTCTTATGTTTTGGCTTTCCTGATGCCTCTCAAAGCAAAATGAATCATTTCCAGAAGATTCCAATGTAATGAGTTTAACCTCAAAGATTTTCTCCTTCTCAGCAGTCAACTGGAAGCTAAAGTACATCAGAGAGAAGCTAATCACAAGATGCTTGCGTTTCAATTATTCTGCATTTATCATTGCAATTACTGATTCCATCTATCATTTCCTTGCTAAATATAGGAGTAGGAAAAACACCCTCACATTCAGAGTCATTTCAGAAATGTGAATAGCCTATAGTTGACATATAGAGTTCTTTATATATTTATCATTTTAACTATGATTAAAACTACAGTTCAAATTATTCAGAGAGATTTTCTGCAATAGAAATTTTAAGGAGTACCCTTGGTTGCTTTTGAGTATGCCATATGCATACTTCAAATTTAGAGTGATAATTATATCTGTAGAAGCTTAAATTTTCTAGACTGGAAACAAGGAGAGAAATCATGCAGGAAAATCAAAGATCAAATTGACCATTTATGATGCACAGAGTAAAAGCTGACAGTAAAACCTAGTAAACAATGTTTGTATAGTCAAGTCAGCTAGATCATTCAATATGGATATAATATAAAAGCAAAAGTTACATTTCTAATATACAGAAAATAGGAAAAAAAATCTATGTTTTCAGTTTAGAGTTCTGAAATCACTCTTGCGTATGGAAAATCATAAAGAGCTATTTTAAAATCCAACTTTATGTAAGCGACACACACATAAACAGAGCTTTGAAAGAAAAAAACCAACAATATTCTTGTGCTGTGTAAGGCAAGCCAGTCTTCCTTGATGTAAGTACCCGCAAGACTTTTACTGTATATATCCTGTGTCTGAAACCAGTGGTATCATTGCCTTGAGTTTCCCATGAGAAATAACCATTAAATATACCACCAAATGGGTATCGTAGAGGGGATTTAGGGGACTGACTCTGTAAAAACCCAATTGATGACTCATAGGCAGCTTTCAACAGTAGCTGTGCTTGAGGGAGGGGATACATGTATACTCATGGCTGAGTCACATTGCTGTATGGCAGAAACCAACATAACACTGTAAAACAATTATCCTCCAATTAAAAATAAATTTAAAAATCTTTTAAATATTTGGAAATTTCACATAGAAATCTTGATTCTCAGCTTGTTTTGAAAAATCAAAACCAGCATGAAAATACAATGGGCTTGTGCAGCCACTGGTGAAGCTGAGTCCACAACTGAGCCCTCTAGGGGGGTGTGTACCTGTCAGGTTTACACAGCCCCTGTTATCCCCTTAACCTTGAAAACAGTAAATTGCAATATTGGGTACGTGTGCAACCATATCAGACTTATGTCATACTCAGTGGGACTCCACATTACCCTTTGGTCATATTAGCTTTTATCACCCCGACATCTACCTGGAAGCAAGACAGAACATTTTTGTGGAGTAAATAGTACTTCACTTGAGTTCATCTGTTTCTTCTTTTGGCAAGGTCTGTGTCTTCCTGTGGAGAAGGAAATGGCAACCCACCCCAGTATTCTTGCCTGGAGAATTCTTTGGACAGAGGAGCCCGGTGGGCTACAGCCCATGGGGTCACAAAGAGTTGGACACAAATGAGCGACTAAGCATGTGTCTTCCTAAGATCATCTCTGATGCTTAAATTTGTGCTAAGATTTTATATAACAAATTAAATTATTTTCAGTGATTGTAAGTAATTTGTATAATTTTAATTACATTTTATAAATTCATTTTCTCTTCCTGTATTTTCCATATAAATAAAAGTTGTGTAAACCAAAGAGATAAATTAGAAATTTGGGATTAACATATATACACTACTATTTGTAACACAGGTTAAAAATGACCTACTGTGTAGCACAGGGAACTGTATTCAGTCTACTAAAATCTATACTGAAAAAGGATCTGAAAAGGAATTTATATATGTCTATATAACTAAATCACTATGCTGTGTACCTGAAACTGACATGACATTGTAAATCAACTATATTTCAAAAAGTGGTTTAAAAAAGCTATAAATATCCTTACATATGAGGCTCTGACACTTGGATAGTGCTTGGAAAGCTTACTATAATTCAGATAAGGCAATACGTATTGTATTTGTAGCAGTCAGTGCCTGCTGTCAGGTTGCAGGAAATGAGAGCCTCTTTGAAGCTAAGTGCATGCCAGGCTTAGGTAGCATTTGTTGCCTGTGGAAATACTGTGAGCTAACTTAGCCACCTGTTACATACTTTAAATAATGCAATAGCTAAGTTGAATTGCTGACAGGAAAAAAGAAAAAATATGGGGAAGGTAAAAACAATTGTCAGAAAGGTACGGTTTGAACAGAAGAAACAACTAGAAAAGGGATTTTTAAAAAAATAAATAGATGAGAAGAGCAAGAAATAGAAGAGCAATCAATTCTTTGCATCAGAAGTCTGTCATATTTTTTAAGCTTCATTTGTTTATTCACCTACATATAGCGTTTTACGAGTGTCCAGATTAAGCTTTGTCAGTTTCTACTGTTTTGTATACACCAAAAGTTTTGGTCACACTGAGGATGAGTTCTTTATTAATTTGGTGGTTTATTTTACCTTGTCATTGAATTAAGGATATACTTCTTGAAATTGAAAAGAAAAACCATAACTGTAGTCAAGCTGTGGTTTATATGGCTATATTTGCTCTTAAGTGTAACCCAAAATATGACTTCCAATGGACTTTGTGGTGCTTAGCTGCCCTGAACAAGAAGGACACATTGGTTCTGAATTGGTGACCCATTTTGAGACATTTTGCCAAGTTCTAGGACCACAGTTAGAATTTTTATGTATTTGATTCTTGATTGAGGAAGCTCAAATATTCTAGAATCAATTCCCAACACACACAAACACAAGCACTATATATATATATATATACACATATATATATATACACATATATATATGTATATATGTATATATATACACATACACACATATATATAATGAAAATTATATATATATATATTTATATATTCCTAAAGAAACGGAATTAGGAGAGAAATGTATTGAATATTTGGATGTTTGGACTCATAAATGCACTTACCTAATGGCCACAGACTGATCCTTCTCTAGTTTCAACAAACCCACAACCCTATGTTTCCCTGTGTCCTTAGCTCCTAGAAAACATGCAGGCTTTTGGAAAACGGCATTGCTGGAAATCAAAAGAACTGAGTTAGCCCTTTACAAATGAAGAGTTTGCAATGACTAAAATTATGAAAAATCCTTCAAGCTGTCTTAAAATATGTAGTATTAATAGGTAGTATGATAAATGCATTAGCTTTGTTTAATTCTGAACCAGTCTCAGCAAAGAAAATGGATGCAAATCATTTCTGAACAGCAGGTGAACACAGTCTGATTTAGGTTTGGCTACTCTCTGTAAGATTGTAGTTTGGATTACAGCTGTATTTCATGTATTTTTCTCCCAGAAAGCTAATGAAAATCCTGTGGATGTAATGCCATTAATCCCTGGAGAAGAAATAACTGGGGCAACGTTTAGGATAACAGATGTGGGTGCTGTAAGTGCCAGTGATAAGACAAGAGTCAGTTCATCCACACGAAGGATTAAATAAGTGAAGCTGAGAAATGGGGCCAAGTGGGTTCTGTTTGCCCTGAGGGCAATGTCATGATAACCTGATGGTTTCACTTGTTATTTTCAAGAATATTGAAGTAATAATACGTAAGATTTGACCTTAAATTTTTAACTCTAAATCCCAGCAGTGAAAAGCGTAAGATCTTACAAGATCTAAGTTTTTTTCACCAAAGAAGCAGCATTAATAAAATATTCACTCTTAGGAAGGGGAGTGTGAAGGAATCATAACTTCATGATACTAGGAAATTTATTAAATATTGAAAATGCTGTATTACATTTCTTTAAAGATTATTTTATTTTATAAAAATTTAGCATGTATTCTTTCTTTATTCCAAGCTCATTAACATTACTCAGAAAATCCTAGATATTAAATGAAAGCTTAAATTATATTGGTTATTCAGCAGTATAAATATAATGATTCCAGACTGAAGATCTCTGGGTGCTGACATACCACGCATCACAGTAGGTACCAACTCTGAGATTTCATTTTCAGAAATGCTGCCTGCACATATGTTTTATGTCAGGTGACATTATTGCTAATGTCAGGGTTTTCTAATAGGATGGGATAATATTCTGTTTTATATAGGTGCTTTTGACAAGAACGAAAATGTATGAATTCACATAAATATTACTACTGTAACTGTTTTCTTAAAACATAACCTTCTGGGAAATAACATGTTACAACTTCATGACATATTGTTGCTCTTTCTGGTAGCACTCAAATTTCTAAGCTTGACTCATGACTATAAATTTTTCAAAACTATGAGTTATAGATTATGGATTATTTAAATGTAGACTCTTAAATATGCTTTTTAAAATTCCTCCCTCATGGAGCAGTTAGTCCGGATTACACCCAGCCTTTTAGAAAGTTAATAATAAATAAAAATTTGTCCGTGCTCGAATTAGCTTTCTGTGCACTGGTATATTAAGCTTCATATTTAGGCAAACTTGCAAATCCTGTTTATGTACCTAAAACAAAAACAGCATGATTTTAGGAAGATTGAGAAGGCCAGTATTAATATTTTAGTGACATATATGTATACAGCCAGATCCTAGCAGAATTCCATACATGAGATTCAAATGAAGTCACTTTCTATTAATTATTAACATGATGACTATGTTATGTTATTAACATAACATTGATGACTGGATATTAAATAGCTTTTAGTGACTTTCATGGAATTTTACATTAAATTTTTCAGTCAATCAGTCCATCCATGCAAATGTGTCATGGCTTGGTGGTTATGATTCACAGTGTACATGTGCTCTTCAGAAATGTGAATTACAGAGTCATGAGTAAAGTATGTTGATCACTGAACATTATTTTTAGTGGAGCCAAGGTGTTTGCTGAGAACAGTCTTGGTCCCATGATGCCTCATGTTGCCAGTAAGAGCCTGATTGTTAGGATGACTGGTCCTGAGGCAGAGCAGTGCCTGATGACAAGTATCAATGTGGGTACAAATGTTTTTTCTCCTCTTTCTCCAAAGCAAAACCGTTTTAAAAAAATGGGTCTTAGCTCTCTTTCTTATCAATACTTGCCTAAACCAGGTGACACTTTTGTTAGAGTTCAATGGGAAGCTTGAAAATGAGCCATTGCACTTAAAACAAGTGGTTTCCCCCAGCTGATGACATGTTCTAGGACCCCATCTAGCAACAAGGGCACGCGTCCACTTAGAACTATGAGAAAGAGCCCGAGTCAGTTTCCAGACATTCTTCTTCTTCCTGATATATGCCTGCTATTTATTCAGATTTTATTTTGTTTCAGTCATTCTGCTGACACGACCTCCCTGTGGGTTACGGTATTATTATTGCTGTTTTAAGAATTAAGGAGATTGAGTATTTTGTTGGGATAACAGAAAAGGGGGATTTGAGTCTATGCCTTCTGGGTTTCAAAGGGTGAAAGTATTTTAAGTATTAACTCTGTTGATACTATTTTAATCACATTTAAGAAAAATCAGCTTATTTCAAGTAAATTGTTTTGACGTCAATAGGTGAAAATTTTTCTGAGACTATTTTATTAGGCAAGCAGTTTTAATTTTTAAAAGAATAAAAATAGGAAGGGGGGGAAGAAGAAAGTTTGCTAATAATGTATATCATGTTTGCCCAAGGAAAGTGCAAGCACTGTTATTGTCCATATGCTGTATGTGGAAAGTAATTTATCAATGTTTTCTATTAATATTCAGTGCTAAAGCATAAACTCAACTGAAGCTTAGTAAAAGTTATTTTGGATACAGATTTTATATTTGAAAATTATTTCCATCCATATATGATATAGTAAGAAAACTTAATTATTAAATATAAACAGTATATTTATTTATCCAGTCAATCAATAAATGTGTATGGAGTATACCAGAGCTTAGAGGTTGAATGAACCAAGCGGACAGTCTCTGCCTTCAAGGAGCCTCCTGTCTCACGATGTCTGTCACACTCACACAATGACTCACAGCCAAAAAGACATCCAGCCGAAAGGTGACCTGCTCTTTGGTGTCCTAGTCCCTTGGTGGAGTCTGCAGAGCCTTCTTTATGAGTTCTGAAGCTGAACGTATTATTCTACTAGGAGATGATCAAAAATCCGTGATAAATAAACTTGTCTTAATGAAACTCATAAGACAGAGATATAAAAGCCAAAATAGTACTTTATTGATTTCTAAAGGTGACATTAGGTAATATCTTCATAGTGCCTGGGACTGGAAATTATTGGAGATTTTGGTAAATAATCATACCAAATGGTTTTTGATGGTATCAGCAGGTGTATAATTAATTTTTCTTCCAGGGAATTATAAATATCACCAATCTATTGCTAGAATACATTTTTGCTAGACAAAATTTTCCAGATAATGTTAGTCCTTATGAGAAATCATGAATAAACACTGCAAAATGTTTATTTTGCTTTGTTGTTTATTTTTTTATGTTTGATATAATTTAAAGTTTACATGATTTATTTTCCAGGTTTTATTGAGGTATATTGACATATACCATTGTGTAAGAATACTGTGTTGTATTATCATTATTCTTGTGGGTTACCAAAAGCACCATTATAAAAACATTCCATAGGTTAACAGTTCAATTTCAGTACTGTCTTTCTCTGGATGTCAGCTGGGTTTGACCTGGGCATTTGTCTTCTGCAAAATGTTTTCAGAGTGTCTTCAATATTTTTGTATATGGCTAAGGTTGCTTTTTATTGATGGTTTTAACTAGTTTACATAAATGAATTTTTCTGACCTTTTCTAAAAATCTGAAATATCAATTTGTAACCAGCACCAAAAATGGGTCTCATTTATTTATAATGTAACCTTACATGTTTAATCAGAAAACATACTTCAAACTTTTTCATTTGTAAAATGACTTGCAAAGCATAAATTTTTAGTAGTAGTAGCAGTAATACTGTTTTGGTACATGTTTAAGTCATTCTTTAAATTTTTTTTTTTCATTTTTTTGGTAAGGCCATTGATAAAATACTCATTAATTATTTAATATTTGACTTCTGTATTTCTCTTCAGAAGCATTCATATAGACAAGTATGTGTGTAAGTTAGTACTTGGATATAATGAAGTGATTGGATTTCTGTGTATCTTAGGTAAAGAAAGATAACTTTTCTGATTTCTAGACATTATTAGGCTGTGCCCAACTTTAACCTTTAGGTGGCAGCATTTGAGAACAGTTATATGTCTACATAGAAAGTTGCCACCATTGAGAAAAATATGTTGAAGCGTAATACATAAATTCAAAAGAAAGGATTAGAGATTTATTTATTATTTAAATTTTATTATTATTTAAAATTTATTATTTATTTAGATTCAAGACAATCCCTAAACAAGCCATTGCATAACCTCATAATTTGGAGATGAAAAATATTTCCTGTCCACATAAGACTTTTATCCCCATAAAAAGCCTTTCATCTTTTTTTTAACTGGTATTTCTTCACTGATCAGGATTTCATTGAAGGCAGCAGGGGGAAGGTGTTTCCAAATGGAGATTCCTAAGTAGCCTTTGTTCCCAGCATAGCCCCAGTTTTAATGAATTTTACCTCATTAAATGTATCTGAATATTCCTTCTGAAGAACTGAAGATAAAATGATATTTCCTTCCTTGCAATTCATTGGTTGACAAGCATTTTACATTGATATATAGTGAGAGAGGAAAGGGGAAAATATAGTTTACAATTAATTTATAGCAGTTCTGGTCATAGACCATCTTAGTTATTAACTAGAATTATCATCACAAAGGTAAATTGTTTTGCAAAAGTGATTACTCAGTAAATCTGTCACTTTAAACTTTCTTCCTTTTTTAAAAATTGAGATCAAGTAATTTTATTTCACAATTCAAGTACCTGATCAAGATCAGAAGATCAAGATCAGAAGAAATGGCTATGATATTTAGTGGAATTTCAGTGTCTAATTTCACATAGGATCATGTCAACTGTTCCACGATAGCTATAATTCTCATTGCTATAACTTCTCATTAAATTAAAACTCAAAATTTCTTTTATTTTACTCCTTTTAGATTTTAATATATTAAAGAGAATTTTTTAGAGTAACTTTTTTTTAATTTTAATTTTTTTAACACCAAAAACATTTTGTATTGGGGTATAGCCAGTTAACAATGTTGTGGTAGTTTCAGGCAAACAGGGAAGGAACTCAACCATAGATACACATGTATCCAGTCTCCACCAAAGCCCCTTCCCACCCAGGCTGGCACATAACATTGAACAGAGTTCCATGTACTGTACAGTAGGTCTTTGTTGATTATCCATTTTAAATATAGCAGTGTGGACATGACCTACCCCAAATCCCTAACTATCCTTTGCCCCCAGCAACCATAAATTCATTTTGTAAGTCTGTGAGTCTTCTTCTGGATTGTAAGTAAGTCCATTTGTATCCTTTATTTTCAGATTACACTCATAAAACGTGGCATATATTTCTCCTTCTCTGCCTGACTTCACTCAGTATGACACTCTCTAGGTCCATCCATGATGCTGCAGATGCATTGTTTCATTCATTTTAATGCTTGAGTGGTATTTCACTGCATGAATCTACTCTTTATCCATTCCTCTGTAGAGTAACTTTTTAAATAATAGTTTTATATTCTTTGATTGTTGTGCTTCTTTGAAAATGTTTCAATATTTTTACCCTGATTTAAGTTCAGAGGATTTTAAGTGCCTATTCTAGTATGATAAGAGAGACAAAATTTCAAGGAACTTAATTAAAACTGTGTTTATATACAGCTGCCTGGTATAGAAGATTAAATAATGTGTATCTGTTTATTTTGTCTGTCTAAAAAAATTAAATAATTTTGCCGAGGGTGTAGTGTTTGCAGTGATTTTGATGGATTGTTGAAAAATTGCAAAAAAATAGTTACCTAGTAATTATATAAAGATTTATAGACATAAGACAAACTATAGGAAGTCCATGTTTTAGATGTTTTTTTCCTGTGCTATTTATATTAAAGAAAATTTGGAAGATAACTAAAGAAGCAAATGTAGGATAATGGATAATCCTTTAATTACTTTTATGAGATGTTTGTAGTCTTGATAAATCCAGGATACAAAAGTGCATAAATGTATGTATTCTGTGACCACTTCAGTCTGTCAGAATTCTTTCATTTGCATGAGTTACTTAAAATGGCTTCAGCAAGAGAGAGTATTTGTTTGTTTACTGACTGGGCCCAGCGCTCAGAAATCTGACTCTCTGTCCCTCTCCTCTGATTTCCGTTTGATTGGCTTCATTCTTAGTGAATCTCTTACAACTGGTGACAAAGCAGTTTTCCACCACTCTGGCTGGCATCCCTGGCAGAAAACACCTAAGCGAGCATCTTCCCAGTGACCTCAGTGAAAGTTCCAGGGAGGGTTTCATTGTCTCAGCCTGAGATTCATCCCCATCCGTGAGCTTATCACCAGCAAGGAGTCTCTGATGGATGGGCCAGGATCCCAGGCCTCCATCCACTCCACAACCCCGAGAAAGACAGGTAGCATCAGTGTCACCCAGACGACATGGACTAAAGCGGGAGTAAATGTGGTTCCCTAGAGGACATAGGAGAATTTTCCACCTGGAGAATGGGTATATATATAGGAGTATATATTGTATATAGCAGAGAACTAAAAAAGTAGGTGTCTACCATGGCATCTATAAAATGAAATAACAGACTGTTTGATACCATCAGAGAGACAGAGACAGATGAGAAAGGGCCCTCCATTATGATCACATAGCTAGTACAAAAATCAAATATTGATGACTAAAGCCAGCTGCAAAAGCAAGACAGTTAGCTGAAGTCAAGCATAATTAGAGTACATTGCATGTTTGTATATATCATACTATATTACTAAAATGCACAAATCTTAATAAAGTTCCACTATACTTATATTAAACTTATGATTAGCAATTTGTGGCAATTTTAACTATATCTATTGGCATGCTAAAAGTTATGGTTCAGAATACTATTTTAAAAGATGTATACTATGAGAATTCCATGCAAGTATTAATATAACTATTGTAAAAGGGGCATGATGGCAGAAGATAATATCCTATAAACTGGTGAGGCTTAATGTACAATATTCCAATTCACTTTCATCTACTTTAACTGTAATTGCTATAGAGTTACATACAGTGTTTAGATTAAAACTCAGTTTCCTGTTCAGCAAGATGGGATATAATAATACAAAAATATATAGATAAGGGTTAAATAAGATATGAGTTCACAAAAACTTATACACTGAACATTTTCCTTAATGGTAGTGACAGAGTTAACAGTTTTGTGATAAAGAGTATAAAAATTATTAAACTCACCTTTTAGACTTTAAATCAGTTTAAAAAACAACATTTTGTATATGTATAATTAATGTGTGTGTGTGTGCTAAGTCACTTCAGTTGTGTCTGACTCTGTGACCCTAATGGATTGAAGCCTACCAGGCTTCTCTGTCTGTAGGATTCTCCAGGCAAGAATGCTGGAGTGGATTGCCATTTCCTTCTCTAGGGGATCTTCCCAGGGATCGAACCTGTGTCTCTTATGTCTCCTGCATTGGCAAGTGGGTTATTTACCACTAATGCCTAATTATACATTTATAAAATTAAGGACAGTAAAAGTAATACTTAATAACAGTGAAATTAAGATGCAGTATATTCTTGAAATATAAACCTGTCAGAACCTTTTTGGACTCATCTAAATTAAACAGTTTCTTTTTTGTAGCTGACTTGTTTAAAGTCAGGATATACCTGTGGCAGATTCATATTGATGTATGGCAAAACCAATACAATATTGTAAAGTAATTAACCTCCAATTAAAATAAATAAATTTAAGTAATTAAAAAAATACAAAAAGATTAGAAAGCAGCAGGTGAATAGATAGCCAACGGGAATTTGCTGTGTGGCTCAGGAAACTCAAACAGGGGCTCTATATCAACCTAGAGGGGTGGGATGGGAGGGCGAGGGGGGAGGTTCAAAAGAGAGGGGATATATGTATATCTATGGCTGATTCATGTTGAGGTTTGGTAGAAAATGACAAAATTCTGTCAAGCGATTATCTTTCAATTAAAAAATAAATATTAAAAAAAAAAAGAAAAGAAGAAAAGAGTGATAGGCAAGAGTGGTAGAGAGAGGGGAAGGAGAGGGACACTACTGACGGATGGACTTCTTACTCAGAGACCTCCGCATTCAGTCGCTTGCTTCCTGTCGTTATATTTCTGACCCTATGAATCTGCTATTTTCAAATGTTAGAGCCTTGTGTCAATAGCCTTTGGTTTTCTGACGTACTTTAGAAATTTATGTGCTAAGAAATATCAGCAGGAAGATACTTCTTTCCTTAAAATCTGATCTGACTGGTAATAATCTATACACTATCTATACGCTATGTAAATTGATAACAAGTCAATTGCAAACCAACTGAATGTGCGAATCTTAGTGCTGGTTCTGAAATCTCTTCAGACTAGTCATCATGATTTCAAAGTTTGTTTCAAAATTTGCAAGAGTCGAGTGTCTATCAAAACTGACAATGAAATACTAGTGAATGTTGAATTCTCATGCTTTAGGTATACTTCCTTTTTAGAGTCTTTGGTTCTTTACTGTTTCTACCTTACTGTTTCATTTAAATTTCCTACATGCTAACTTTGTGTGATTGAAATAAAATTACAGTATATATAAAACAATTATTAGAAGAATAAATCAGAGAGTCAGTCTTTCAATGTGCTTGTTTTCTGAATTCAAACTGTGATCAGGCCTTGAAAAATTATAGCTCATGCACCATCCAAGTCATCTTGGGATACTAGTTTATTCTTATGTTCAGTAAAATTTAGGCCAATTGAGCCAAAGCAGATACTGAGGCTTTTCACTCTTCCCACTGGCATGCTGACCCAGGCCAGTTGTACGCAAAGCATGTCTACATGACAGCATCAGAAATTGTGAGATGCAAACTATTTCCTATAAAACGGTCATGTATAGTTGGTGCACCTTTATAATAGTAGTTAGCTATGATCAGACTGCTTGAAACTATAGAAAGAGGAGAGATTTCTAAGTCGTGGGATATTGTTATATAGCCAAAAGGTTTAGTATGCCGGAGGTTCTGACTTTTGACCTCCAGATTTACACAGCTGCTCCCTGGGATTAAGAGCAGGATATGACTGGGTTCTGGCTCTGACATTGACTCAGAAGGATGGGCCACCCCCACTGATAACAACTCCTGTAACTAAATCGAGTCTTGGCCATAAGTTGTAGTGTTAAAGATGGCCTGCATCATCCCTTCTTAGAAACAAGAAGGGATGTACTATTACATAATGTTATCACTTTAAAAAGAGGACATTGAAAGTCAGTTTTTTCCCTTAAATTTCTTTAAAAATGTATACAGTCAAAGTTTCCATTGCATTAAATTATCTTTTTTTGCTACCGCATCCTCCAAAGCCCCTCTTCCCATGCTATCTAACAACACTCTCATTTGAGGCTTGCTAGATAGATACCTTATCATGAGGGAACCACACTCTCCTAACTCATACTAGAGTATAAGTAGCTACCAGATCAGTGCTTTTTGAAGAGTGTGTACTGTATAAAGAAGAAATTTAAAGAAGGCACCAGAGGGGACTTTGCAATTCAAATAGAAGGCGGGGCATTTTTTATAGTATATTTACAGGAAAATGAAAATCAAAAGAGCCATCATCCTCTGGAAAAAGTTAATATAGTTCATGCATATATTTATTCAACAAATATTGGCTGCCTGTAATATTCTAGGCATTGTTGTTGATCATTTTATTTTTAATCATAAAAATTTAGATCCTTACTTAAAAGGTAAAAAGACAAAGGAATATAAAGCTAATCAATAGTCCGATACTATCTTTGTCAAGTTTGTGAGACATTAACAAGAAGATGCATCAAAATACTACTGGTGGTTATCTCTGAGGCATTGATGATGAAAAGCAATTGATATTTTCTTACTTTATGCTTTTGTGTTCTTCCAGGTGTCTGCAATGAACATAGAATGTTTTAAAATTTCATGTTAAAATTAGAGAAAAATAAATGTCATAATGAAAATAATTTTTTTAAATAATGAAAAAAGACATCTTTGTGGTTTATTTTCCTAACTTTTATTGGTTAGAAAATATGAGGAGAATCTGATTTCCCATTTTCATCAGGAAGGACACTGATAGGGCTTGTGGGCTGGCACTCTACTGCCTGGGGACTGAGTTGGGGGAAAGTTGCCCAGCACTACTGTAGCCTCAGCTTTTAAAAGTTCTTTAAAAGGAGTCCTGAAAACTATGCATTGGATATTTTTACTCATTGTCAAATCCAGTTTTATGACCAAAAAATACAAATTCTACCTCCTTGCTCTCTTTTCTCTACATTGCAGGGTGATTTCTCTCAAAAACCAACCTGGTTATCATTATTGAAATTATTAGATCTACCTTCTAGTAAATATGACCTTTCAGGAAGGAGGTAATTACCTATATTAATTACCTAAATTACCTTCATATTTGTGAAGATGCCTTTATTTCAATGATACTATGCAATATTCATGATTTCTATCGTTTTTGTGAAGATACATCAGAAGACACATACATTTGGCTTTTAATATCGGCTCCTTGTTTGTAGAACAAGTGTGTGCTACCGTGTGCACTGCAAGGCCCAACCTTGCAGCCTCAGCTGAGATCTCATCTCTCCACTCAAATCTGTTAGTTCCACTCTGCAGCATCCTATCATTCTCACTAAGCACCCACCTTTACCTGTCAAGGTCTTTCACGTTCACCAGGGTTCAACTTGCCATGATGCCTGCCTTCATTCAGAAAGGTATCCCTGACATCCCACAGTTCATGTATCAGAGCACCTAATACATATTATGCCAATTTCTCTCTTACTTGTTGGCAACATTTAGCAGTAGCAATTACCAAGTCCAAAATTGTTCTGTTTGCGCACAACAGGCCAATAAATCGCGAGATGAGTTGTAGGGCCTAGGAATAGCCAGAAGACCAAGGAGGTGGTGGACTAGTGTCCCAAAGAACCAAATTACCTAGGTTAATTCAGTCTTCTTTTATACTTAAAGGGGCTGGGGAGTGGGTAGGCAGTGGCTGGTTATTGCAAACTTCTTGGTGTAGGAATCCTTTTCTCTTGCAATTGTCCCTGTAGGTCACGCCACAATGTTCCTGTAAGCAAATCTCCAAGACAAATATTATTCTCTGTTCTGAAACATTTTATCTTTATATGAATGGATAAGTATTATACCTTTAAAGGTCAGAGCCTTAAGAATGGGCTATCCTGTGTATTTCAGGCTATAGGCAACATTCTTTTACAAAAGGTGCAGCGGTCAGGCAACAGAGTGCAAGGGTTAAAATAAAAGGAACAGATTGAATATGGAGTCAGATTTGTTCTTCCCTATAACAGCTCCTTGAGGGCAAGGACAATGTTTGTTCTGTTCAGTGATTTGCACATTTGGGCACCAAGTAAGTGCTTGGCTAGTATATGTTGAATGGTGAACAATGACTCTTTCAGGAAATACTTCCTAAGTGAGCTTGGGTCCATAAGGCTCTAGTCTATGACACATTTCTTTTCTTCATGCAGTTTTCCAGTTAGTGTGCCTAAGTGTTTGGGGATAAGTCATGACATAAATCTTATTAAAAGGCAACACTGCAGTCTAAACAAAGGGCTAGAAGATTTTAGTCTCAAAGGTTAGAAGTCATGGAATCTCTTGGAGATCAGAGTTCATTGTGGAACATTCTGATTTGTGTTTTGGAAATTAGCTCTCTCTTTTGATAGGTAGGTTTTAATTAGCAATTTTGATAAATGAATAAAGCAAGGATTCACTTCCTTTATCTTTGTGTTTTAGTTTAAAATGGTAAATATGATTATCATTTTCATCTGTTCCCTCCTAGAATAAACAAAATGTTTGATGTATATTTAAGTATTACTATAATTATGGTTTTTATTTCACTCGACAAATTACATCCCGATTTTATGTATGCAGGTCTGTGATTATGATAATCCATTCATAATTGCTTGTGTGAAATCTATGAATCCTTTTCTGTACACTACTGTATCCTCGTAAGTATTGATAAGCTGGATCCATTAAAAATCTTTAATGTTCTCTTACAGATTATTTGACTTTGACTTAGAAATGTTACATTCCCATTAATTTCATAAATATTCCTCTAATGCTGTTTCTAAACCTGGGACATAATATGGATCTTATTTCCCAGAAAATTATGGATATTATCAGTAATTGCTCCATTACCACAAGGGAAAAGTATATTTAGATTGTAGAGTCCTGAGGCGTTTCAGAAAAATCTTTTGAAGTAGTGATTCAATATAGGTAATGCATGTAGTTTGCATGCAAATAATAGTTATTATTCTTTCATGTGTAACGTTTAAGCCACAGGATACTGAAGTCTCATTTCCTGTTGGGAGTTTTCCATGTAAATGTGGTGCTGTTCTTCCATGTGAACAGCTGTAGGTTCCCATTTTATTGTATTGAATGAGCAGTAGAATGCTAATGCTGTGTTGTGATTTTTAAAAAATAGATTATTTCTAGTCTTAAAAGAATGTTGCCCTTCTTTCACATTGCATCCCCTTACTCTATTCTGTGATAAGATCCTTTATGTTCTCTCTCTGAATTGAATTTTCCCTATAGATGGGCTTACCCCCTCTTTTCAGTGATCTGTAGGCTTCTCCCTTATCCTGTGGCATAAGGAACCTCAACTATGCTTTTTGTTGTTATTGAGTCACAGAGTTGTGTCCGACTCTTTGCGATCCCATGGACCTCATGGACTATACTAGTTTGTACAGATTACATCAGGTATTTTCTGTGGCAAGATAGATTTCTTCCTCTTCACTGCTTTTACTGTAAACATGTTTAAACAACACCTAAAAAGACTTTTTGAAATAATGGAATACCAAGGAGGCCCCTAAAGTTTATTTCCTTGGAAGATTAATTTGGTAAAAAAGAAAATAGTCCCATTAACTACTGCTTCTACTTCTGGTTTTGTGAGTTAGGTGTGAAGAACCAGCCTTCAGAGCAGGAAAAATGTTCAGGATGGTAAACGTGTCTTTCTGAGATGCTCTGAAACTGTTCATATAGAAAGGCATATGTGAGGAATTACCCTTAATTCTTAGTTGACCATGTTATAATGTTTATCTTTCTTTCAGGCAAATGATTAAAATAAAGATAAAAACCCTTCTTCTCAAAGTAATAAAGGGATAAAGAAATTAGATCCTTTATAACCTGTACTTCTGATAAGCTGTCCCCAAGCTGCTTTCTAGAAGAATCACTATAGTATACAGATGGAAACAACTGAAGCAAGATACCTTTAAAAATGTAGACATTTCATTTTTAAAAAAATTATTTTTAATTGGAGGATAATTACAGTATTGTGCTGGTTTCTGCCATATACCAACATGACGCAGCCATTGATATATGTATGTCCCCTCCCTCTTGAACCTCCCTCCCACCACCCAGCCCGTCCCACCCCTCTACCTTACCACAGAACACTGGATTTGAGTTCCCTGTGTCATACAGTAAATTTCCACTGGCTGCCTAATTTACCTATGGTTATGTGTGTTTCAATAGCATAGACATTGCATTTATTTAATTGCAGTTAGAAATAATGAGGCTTGTATTCAAACAAGAAGTTAAGCATGCTGCTTCGATTGGTGTTCTGTCAATGGATATTTGTTCAGTGAGGTAGGTATTGTGAGTAAGAGTGGCAGGATTCAAAGAGGATTTGACTGGAACTCAAGTGCTGCATTTGAATCTCTTACTCAGTGTGGTTTTCATGATCTCCAAAGTTCATCTAAGTCTAAGGCAGGTGTAATTTTAGGAATCACACCAGCCTTTTCTATACTCTGAGTACTTTCTTCATGCCAGGGACCTTGCTGGGTGCAGGGCTGAAGCAGTGGACAAGACAGACACAGTTTCTGTGCTGCGGGGCCCGGGATCCAGGAAGAGACACAGCACAGCATCACAGAAATGAGCCGCTGCGTGGACATTGCAGCCAGGGATGTCCTAAGACAATAGTGAGGTGACCTGAACTTGAATGAGAGTTGGGACTTTCTCTGACAGCATAGAAATCTGAGCAATAAGACACTGCAGGGGGTGGAGGAAAGCAAAACCAAGCTTCAGGCAGAGCAGTGAAATCACCTAGATATCCAGGACCTAGTCTGTGTCTAAGAAGATGAGTCTGCAGAGAGAGGACAGAGAGTATGTCATGGGATGACTAAGGCCAGCTTAGGGCTTTCATTAAATACAAGGGCAGTCCAAGAGGAAGAGAGACCCTGGTGGTTTGCTTTGTGAAGATACACCTTTTTGAAAAGGCAGGGTTCTCAAGGACATCCTTTCAGATGTGAGGAATTTAATCATCTCAAGATGTTTTTTCAAAGGCTTTCTTTGCCACCTGGGAGTCCTCATACCCTATGTAAAGACCACTGTGCCTGATCTCAGAAGGTTTGCAATCTCATTGAATAGAAAAGACTGGAACTTAGGGAATGGTAATTAATCATAACCAATTTAAAGCACAATTCAGGACAGGCATAGAGGAACTATAATATGCAAGCCGTGTACAATGCCTTAGTCAATTGAGCAGATAATGATGCCTCAGAGGCCTGCAGTGGTCAGGCATTTCTTTTGGGATCTTGAAAAACAAAGTTTGAATGATATGAGTGGAGGACTTAGGACATCTCAGAGCTAATAGTGGAGATTATAGAAGGGGGAATCAAGATGTTTTGAGATCACTGCAACTTGATGAAATAATCAGAAGTCAGGCAGTTTGACTGCAAATCATATCAAATGCCTGCCTTCAGATGTGTGCTTCATTACGCAGGTCACAGGACCCCTTGTAAGCTTTGGAGCAGGTGATGCTGAAATCAAATAGGTCAAAAGGATTCAGTGAAAACTTAACAAAGATTGGAAGGAAGAAATCGTCATCACATTTAGAAGCCTGGAGTCAGAATCCTGGCCTGCATCAATAAAGCTTGAAGTGATGAATATGAAAAAGGAAAGTAAGGAGAATTTTTGACAGATCAAATGAAAGTAACAACACAAGATGAGACAGGACTGGATAATTGTTTGCATCTGGAACTCAGGGGAAAGTGAGGAGTCCAGAAAAGCGCAAATCTGCACCTCGTAAATTTGGGGAATGGTTTCTGTCACTGTTTAACCCACTGGAGTGTTGGACACATGCTAGTTCAGTAAGTTAAGCAGAGCAGCGCTGTCCAGTAAGATATAGAGCTTACCCATTGCCTAGAAACGTGGTCCAGTCCTAGCCTGCACGGCCACCCAGTTGTGAAGACAGTAGGGAAGAGCACTTGTATTCCTGCTGCTGTCAAATCCTGGTGTTCAGCCTCACTAGTGTTAGCGGGCTGGTGTCTGCCAACTTGGCGTCATTCCCTTACAGTCTCTCTGCTTAACTAATGTTTTTCATAAACCAGGAGGACTGTGCTCATTGCTTAGTGGCTGTACTTGGTCCTCCATATGGTTTTCTTCCATCGGAAATGGCTTGGGCCATGATAACCCTTAAGTGTGATAACCTTTCTTTTCCTGGAAAGTAAAATGGACCACTGGTCAGAAATATGGACTGTGTCCCATATACACTGTCTTTTTCTCCTTTAGTAATAACTTCCCAAAATGAGAGTTGGAACTATCCACAGTTCCTTTCCAAACAGTGAGTTTAATAGTTCATCGTTTGACATACTGTCTCCAACCAAAATATCTTGTTTATTTTTTAGGCAGTTTTTCCAAGTGCCTTTAAATTTATTTTCAAAAAATTCATCCAAATTTAGCAAACTGAAACAGAAAAAAAAAATAGAATTGAAATCAGCTATCATCATACCATCCAGACATAACCACTGATTTGTGTTAGCTTATAGCTTCTGAATGCACATAAAATATCTTATTACAGAAATGTGATCATATTTTTGTATTCAAAATGTAATATTTGTATCTACTGTGTGTGACCTGCTTTTCTCAAATCAAAATAAGCTGTTGAATGTCTTTTCAGTGAATAATTGCAAGCATCATCATCCCTATAACCTCTGTTAAATTTATTTCAGTACATTTCTAGTATGTTTTAGATGATTCTTAATATATTCTACTGTAAATGTTATTATCATAAAATGTTTACATACTCACACATAGAGAAAGGCACATGTATAGGTGCATATATATATGTCTACGTATATGTATACACACACGTGTGCATGTATTCACACACTTGTCTGATTATTTCTTTGGAGTAAATTGTAAATTTCTAAAGACTATGTTACTTCAAAGTACAGTTTTAAGTCTTATCATACATATTTTCAAACTGTCTTACAGAAGTCATAATCCCCTGGGTAGAATATATAAGTACTGATTTCCTCACTCTTTCAACAATAAAACCATAAGGAGTCTTAATAGCTGAATAAATATATCTCAGGGTTTTAATTTGCATTTGTAAGTTATTTGTAGGTGAGCATTATATTCTTCTGTTCATTGGTCATTAGTATTTTTCCTTTTTGAACTGTCTGTTCTTATTCTTTGCCCACTTTCCACAAGAGTTCAAACCAATTGCTTAAATGTTTTTATGAGCATCAGCCAACACAGCTAGATTTAGAAGATTACTTAAATAATTAAATTTTTTACATCTATTCTTTTATTGCAAAACAATGATTTTGCATTTTCCAGGTGTTAAGCACCTGGTATTGTTTAACATCTGTAGCTCTCATTTTCCTAAGCTCTTTATTCAATGTCTGTTTTAATTAAAATGAAAAATGTGGTGATGTTTCCAACATTATCTTATGTAATTTATTTTACCATTCTCTTATGGGGATTGTCTTCACAAAAACACCTCAAATATATCAACAGAGATTTTTATGTAAAAGCCAAAATTTAAGTGGTAGCCCTGCACTGCCACTGAAGGTAGAACTTATATTCACCAGTATTTGAACAGACAACATTATGTGGAAAACTTCCAAGTTAGTTAGCGTGAGTAATCATAGAAATTGGAATCTCTGTTCCCCGACCTGGTGGGTGACAAGAACTGAGTTTTCCCTTTTCTCTCTGACCCCCCTTTCCAAGAGCTCTGCTTTCTGCAGACAGAACAGGCCCTTTCTGTCTCTTACACAGAATTGTAGTTTCTTAAAGAAAATGTGTCCTGGTTCAAACTGAAGCTGTAGGTGGAAACTTGGGGGTAGAGGAACAATGTGAGATTGACAGCGGAAGATCAGAATTTGATGGTGTTCAGGAACCAAAGAGATGCAACAAGAGGAGACAGAATGAAGGGTAGGAAGAAAATACTTTTGCAAAGCGTGCATAACCACCCTTCTCAAGTATGTACAGGAGATTTGTGACAAAAGTAGGCTTGTTGTTGTTGTTCACTCTCTCAGTCGTGTCTGACTCTTTGTGACCCCATGGACTGCAGCACGCCAGGATTCCCTGTCCTTCACCATCTCCCAGAGTTTGCCAAACTCATGTCCATTGAGTCGATGGTGCCATCCAACCATCTCATCCTCTGTTGCCCTCTTCTCCTCCTTCTCTCAATCTTTCTAAGCATCAGAGTCTTTACCAATGAGTTGGCTCTTTGCATCATGTGGAAAAAATATTAGACCTTCACCATCAGTCCTTCTAATGAATATTTAGGTTTGATTTCCTTTAGGATGGACTGCTTTGATCTTGCAGTCCAAGGGACTCTCAAGAGTCTTCTCCAGCACCATCGTTTGAAAGCATCAGTTTTTCGGTGCTGAGCCTCATTTATGGTCCAGTTCTCACATCTGTACATGACCACTGGGAAAACCACAGCTTGGACCCTACAGACTTCTGTTGGCAAAGTGATGTTTCTTCTTTTTAATATGCTAAGTTTTTCATAGCTTTTCTTCTAGTTCTTTTAATTTCATGGCTGTAGTCACTGTCCGCAGTGATTTTGGAGTCTTAAGAAAATAAAGTCTGTCACTGTTTCCATTTTTCCCGCATCAGTTTGCCATGAAGTGATGGGACCGGATGCCGTGATCTTAGCTTTTTGACTGTTGAATTTTAAGCTAGCTTTTTCACTCTCCTCTTTCACCTTCATCAAGAAGCTCTTTAGTTCCTCTTCACTTTCTGTCATTAGGGTGTTTGTCATCTGCGTATCTGAGGTTATTGATATTTCTCCTAGCACTCCTGATTTCAGCTTGTGTTTCATCCAGCCTGGCATTTCATATGATGTACTCTAAAGTGAAGTGAAGAAAGTGAAGTGGACTCAGTCATGTCCAACGCTTTGCGACCCCATAGACTATACAGTCCATGGAATTCTCCAGGCCAGAATACTGGAGTGCGTAGCCTGTCCCTTCTCCAGGGGATCTTCCCAACCCAGGGATCGAACCCAGGTCTCCTGCATTGCAGGTGGGTTCTTTCCCATCTGAGCCACAAGGGAAGCCCAAGAATACTGGAGTGTGTAGCCTGTCCCTTCTCCAGGGGATCTTCCCAACCCAGGGATTGAATTCAGGTCTCCTGCATTGCAGGTGGGTTCTTTCCCATCTGAGCCACAAGGGAAGCCCAAGAATACCGGAGTGGTAGCCTATCCCTTCTCCAGCGGATCTTTGTGACCCAGGAATCGAACCGGGTTCTCCAGCATTGCAGGTGGATTTTTTTACCAACTGAGATATCAGAGGTGTACTCTGAATGTAAGTTAAATAAGCAGGGTGACTATATATAGCCTTGACTTATTAATGCAGTTTAATAATTGTTTCCGTGTGTTAATAAGAGATATGGTAATAATATAAAATGATCCATTCCATAATTAACAGTTTAATCCATTCAAGAACATACATTTTCTGATTATGGAACAGGTAGATATTATGTAGATTTGCATTGTCCAAAGATTAAATCATTGTGTTCTCCTTATTTATTCAGTTTATGTTTATCAGGTGTCAAGCACACATTTTGGGTGTCAGATACATGATAATAAAGCTTCTGACCTCTACCTACATTCTAAGTGGAAAGTCAGTAACAAGCAAACTGATAAGTTGTTAAAAAAGATAATGAAGGGTGATGATAAGAGCGGTGAAGAAAAATTTACACAGTAAGGAGTTAGAGAGAAACTGAGGTTCTTAATATTGTGTAGATGGTCAGTGATGGTCACTTGGAGGAACTGGCAGTGGAGCTCGTCCTGGGAGGGCTCTACAGATCTCTGGATTGAAGTGTATCTAAGTCTGAGTGAAGAGCACATGAGGAGGTATGGAAACAGGAGTGTACATGTTCAGAGATTATTTGGAAACTTTTTATTACTCCCTCAATTTCTTATCAAATTAATATTTCACATTTAACTTGAAACCCATTAATGGGCCCAAATGAATAGAAAGTAATAAACATAAAAATTATATTCACTAATATATTTTCTTTTAGGTATACATTTTTTAAATGTTAGACATGACTAAAGGCAAGACTGGTAAGGTAGATATCAGCAGAAGATATGCTCAAATAGGATAGGTAAAATAGTGGGACAAAAGTAGGATTTGTTAGTATATAAATTTTAACAAAAATGCCTTGGTGATGGGACTAATGACCTGTAGTGACTAAATAAATCAACATTATTCTGCTTATCCAAAAATTGAAATTGAGACTTTATTTCAACTCAGTATTTTGATTTCCATGCCGAATTTAAGTTATAACAGCAACAACAAAAAGTAGCATGTTGGAACAATAAGTCTTATAAAGTTGTATCCACATTGCATTCCTGGATTTTGATGGACAGCTAATTGACCTGAGACTATGAGTTTGTCCAGTAGTACCTAACAGAACCAGATATATGATATCTGCCTTTGAGGCTATATTGTTGGTGCTCCAGCTGACAACAAATAAATATCCCTGGCATCTAAATGAGCAGTGCTGATGGCATTAATAGTATTTGCAAGATTACCCCAACACCATGGAGCAAACTTCCCATATTCTTTTGTATCTGTCAGTCTATCCATCTGTCTACACATGTGTGTGTGCATGCTCGGTCATGTCGGACCCTTCGCTACCCCATGGACTCCTCTGGCTCCTCTGTCTATGGAATTTTCCAGGGAAGAATACTGGCGCAGGTTGCCATTTCCTACCAGGGAGATCTTCCTGACCCAGGGATTGAACCCACATCTCTGGCATCTCCTGCATTGGCAGGTGGATTCTTTACCACTAGCACCAGCTGGGAAGCTCATTTACACCTGACCATCAGCTAGTTATGAATTTCAAAACTGTCCAAGTGATTTCTTTGAAGGAATATGCAAATAATAAAACTTCAGTGACATTTTCTGTATGTGTTACGATGTAAATGGTGAAGGTATTTGTTCTTTAAATCCTTTCTTTCAGTAAAGTCCTAAGGAAACAATAAGGCACTTAGTTCATCAAGATGTCAGCATATCTTGACGCATATCAGTGCTGCTCATCGACACTACACTTGAGCAGTTTTTACAAGGATGTTAGACTTTTTTGATACCTGGATAAATCAAGGCAGAGTATTGCTTGAGAGCCACAGTGAAATATGTAATGAATGTGGAATTTTGTAATGAATGTAGAATTCTGCTTAATTCAGTGCATTGCATATTTCCAATATTGCCTAATTAATTACTGCCTGGGCTAATTTAAAATTTCCCTAATAAAATTCATTGCAAATCATTACAAATATGTAATGAATGTGGAATTCTACTTAATTCAGTGCAATATGTGCTAGATGTTGCCTCAGATACGTCTACACTATTCTTGAGCTTAGAAATTATCAAACATAGTATGTTAATAAACTCTGTAATGGTGGGTGAAAGTTTTTAAATTCAAGAAAAGGACATTAAAATTGCACTGGAGATTAAACAGAGTAAATATCAGGTTTTTAATCTAAAGAATTAATTCAGAGAGCAAGTAGTATTTGTTATACGATGGATCTTAAAGGCGAGTTTGGATAGTCATCAGTGGAGGGGAGATATTTAGTGGATGGAAAAGGGATTGAGAGAATGGAGTCTGAGGGTGGAATGCATGGGGCAAGTTCCTGCAACAGGAAAGAAGCTGTTGAAAAGAGGTCAAAACAGGAAAGTTGGAAGTCTAATGTTATTTTCAAAGCTGTACTGGAAGAAGAGTATGCATCTTTGAGCAAGGAGTTCTTTGAGACTTTAATTCGAGAAGATTAATCTTCCCATGCTGATTTGTAATGAATTTTATTGGGGAAATTTTAAATTAGTCCAGGCAGTAATTAATTAGGCAATATTGGAAATGAGAAGTATGTAAGAGAAATCATGAAAGTAGATTATGTATGATTGAATGGCTGCCTGAGAAAGGAAAGCAGAGCACTTTGATCTGGTGACTAGGAAATTCGTAGTATCATTAATCAAATAGATCAGGAGGAGTTAATGGTCAAGGGGAAAAATATGATTATGGACATCTTTCCAAGTGGCTCAGTGGTAAAGAATCCACCTGCTAATACAGGAGACCCAGGTTCGATCCCTGGGTCAGGAAGATATCCTGGAGAAGGAAATGGCAACCCACTCCAATATTCTTGCCTGGAAGATCCCATGGACAGAGGAGCCTGCCAGGCTACAGTCCATGGGGTACCAAAGAATTGGATATGATTTAGCAACTAAACAGCAACAACAAATGGCCATCTTCAGTTTACACTGCCGTCCCAGCAGCTCTAGGAAGCTTACAATAGGCTGTTGAAAAGCTGTGTCTGGAACAGAGAAGAGAAAAGGAAAGAGCCGATGAAGCACAAAGCATAGCCGGGGGCATGGAAGTGGCAGAATGGGGAAGAAGGGAGTGAGGCGGGGACGTCCAGAGGGATCTTACCACCGGCAGGTTCCATAGAAGGTGGAGAGCTGAGGATGGAGCCTGGGAAGACGGGGATGCGGTCCTCAAATGTCACTGCCTGCGAAGGTCCTGCACTGACGGGAGTGTTCTCCATCTGTGCCATCCAGGTTGGTGGCCAGCATGTGACAAATGAGGACCCGAGCTTTAAATCTTAGTTCAGTCCAGTTCAGTCTCTCAGTCGTGTCCAACTCTGTGACCCCATGGACTGCAGCACGCCATACCTCCCTGTCCATCACTAACTCCAAGCAGCTTACTCAAACACAAGTCCATTGAGCCAATGATACCACCCAACCATCTCATCCTCTGTCGCCCCCTTCTCCTCCTGCCTACAACCTTTCCCAGCATCAGGGTCTTTTCCAATGAGTCAGTTCTTCGCATCAGGTGGCCAAAGTATTGGAGTTTCAATTTCAGCATAGTCCTTCCAATGAATATTCAGGACTGATTTCCTTTAGGATGGACTGATTGAATCTCCTTGCATTCCAAGGGACTCTCAAGAGTCTTATCCAGCACCACAGTTCAAAAACATCAATTCTTCAGTGCTCAGCTTTCTTCACACTCAACTCTCGCATCCATACATGACTACTGGAAAAACCATAGCTTTGATTAGATGGACCTTTGTTGGCAAAGTAGTCTCTGCTTTTTAATAAACTGTCTAGGTTGGTCATAACTTTTCTTACAAGGAGTAAGTGTCTTTTATTTTCATGGCTGCAGTCACCATCTGCAGTGATTTTGGAGGCCCCCCAAAATAGTCTCTCACTGTTTACATTGTTTCCCCATCTATTTGCCATGAAGTGATGGGACTGGATGTCATGATCTTAGTTTTCTGAATGTTGAGCTTTAAGCCAACTTTTTCACTCTCCTCTCACTTTCATCAACAGGCTCTTTAGTTCTTCTTCACTTTCTGCCATAAGGGTGGTGTCATCTGCATGTCTGAGGTTATTGATATTTCTCCCAGCAATCTTGATTTCAGCTTGTGCTTCATCCAGTCTGGCATTTCTCATGATGTACTCTGCATATAAGATAAATAAGCAGAGTGACAATATACAGCCTTGACCTACTCATTTTCCTGTTTGGAACTAGTCTGTTTTTCCAGGTCCAGTTCTAACTGTTACTTCTTGACTTGCATACAGTTTTCTCAGGAGGCGGGTCGGGTAGTCTGGTATTCCCATCTCTTTCAGAATTTTCCGCAGTTTGTTGTGATCTAAACAATCAAAGGCTTTGGCGTAGTCAATAAAGCAGAAGTGGATGTTTTTCTGGAACTCTCTTGCTTTTTCGATGATCCAATGGATTTAGTTTCAGTTAGCTTAAACTTAAGCATAACAGCCACATATGGTTGATGGTTGCTGCACTGATAAGTATTTCTGAGGCTTCTCCCACACTGTTGTCTCACTGCCATCACATTTCCACTCAGCCACCAAGTGGCACTCCAAATATATAAAGCGTAATGTATCCTTTCCCTGCTTAAAATTCCCCAAAGGCTCTTCAGTGTCTGGAGTAAGATCCAAGCTACTGCATCATGGCTGCAAGGAGAAATCTATGATCTCGCCTTCCTCGCCAAAGCCTCAACCCCATCAGCTCCCTGCGCTGATTGAAACTTTGCAGGCCTGGCCTGTGTTCTCATTTCTTGAATGCCTACCCCCTCCTCATCCTCCATTTCCTCTTGTCCTTTCTGGGGTCGCTTCTTGGTATTTCAGGTCTCTGCTGCTGCTAAGTCGCTTTAGTCGTGTCCGACTCTGTGCGACCCCATAGACGGCAGCCCACCTGGCTCCCCTGTCCCTGGGATTCTCCAGGCAAGAGCACTGGAGTGGGCTGCCATTTCCTTCTCCAATGCATGAAAGTGAAAAGTGAAAGTGAAGTCGCTCAGTCGTGTCCGACCCTCAGCGACCCCATGGACTGCAGCCTACCAGGCTCCTCCGTTCATGGAATTTTCCAGGCAAGTGTACTGGAGTCTCTACGTAGGTGTTATTTCCTTTATGCCACTGGTCAAAATTGGTATTCAATAATCTATATATTTCCCTCACCTTCCTCACTGGACTATAAACTGAGGGCAGGTGTTCTGTTTCTCAAACCTCCCAGAACCCCTGGCATATAGTGTGTGTGCAACAAATATTGGGCAAATGTTGATCAGGTACCAACAAGGATTGCCTGACAAAGACTATGCAACTGCAAGCAAGTTTCCATAAATAACTTCTTGTTGCTCTGAAATGAGCCCATCTGAGCGAACAATTGCTCAGAGAAACTTACACAGACAGTATGGTAAATTGTATAGCTGAAAAGTCCATTAAAAAGAAGAAACTAAGATAATTATATATTAAATGATACAATTTGAGTAGTACTTCATGTCAAATAAAATGGTATATTCATAAAAACCTCAAGTCTGGAATTCCCAGCCTCTCAGTTTCTTCCTACCCCAGAGGAAGATTTTATTTCTTAGCTACCCCTCCAGTGCCGATTTCTGGTCTATTCTTTAGACATCTACGATCCTTAAAAGTGCTTCTGTATTTTCTCAGGGTATTTTTTGAATTTTGTCAATAATAATGTAAGGTAGACATTGCCATTATTACCAATTAGAAAACAAAATGAAATAAAACCTTTGGGTCTCAGATTGGCAGTTGTTAGAGAAAGACCGGTTTTGGCTTGAAAATGCATGAGAAATAAGGACCAATTTATCACTCAAAAAACAGTTGTTTACCTTCACTGTATGAGTGAAATAAAGTAGCTGTCCTGTTGAACTGCTTCTACTAGTTAAATAACCAGAGAATGATACTGTTAATAAAATTTTATTTCACTAGGAATGAAATTGATGGTGCATTTTTTCTGTTTTAAAGACCTTTGTCTAAGTCAAATATAAAGAAATTATGTATATGAAACCTAGTATTTTGCCTTAGTATTTAAAATGATGGTTCATATCTACTGATTTAAAAGAAGAAGAAATCCCCCTCCAGGGCAAGCAGCTCTTCCCTACCCCCGACCTGTTATGCTTCCTGTTTCATTGCTATGAATGTTTTAAAATACAAAGGGAAAAGGGCAGTGAAAGAAGAAGGAAATAAAGGAAAAAACAGAAGTAAAGTTTAACTGAGTATGCTAGTATGAAGTGAGCACATTTTATCTCGAAAGTATGTGTTTACTGGATTCTAATTTTATTTCCAAATCTAAGTTAAAAGTTAGATCCTGTGTATTTAATTTTTATGCTGATATGTAGCTTTTATAAATACGAAGTCTCTGGGAAATAAGGTTGGATTTTAAAAATACCTTCTAATTCTAATTTTGCATGCACGCATGCTTAGGTGCTCAGTCGTGTCCGTCTCTTTGCGACCCTTTGAACTGTGACCTGCCAGTCTGTGTCCATGGGATTTTTCAGGCAAGAATACTGGAATGGGTTGCCATTTCCTTCTCCAGGGGATTTTCCCAACCCGGGAATCGAACCTGTTTTCTCCTGTGTGTCCTGCATTGTAGGTGGATTCCTTACCCACTGAGCCATCAGAACTCTATTCAAGAACTTAAATATATTCCTTCATCTGAAACTTAGACCCACACCCAAATAGGTGACTCCACTGAATCGGTGATGCCATCCAACCATCTCATCCTCTGTCGTCCCCTTCTCCTCCTGCCCTCAATCTTTCTTAGCATCAGGGTCTTTTCAAATGAGTCAGTTCTTTGCATCAGGTATTGTGATGCGAAATACCAAAGTATTAGAGTTTCAGCCTCAGCATCAGTCCTTCCAATGAATATTCAGGACTGATTTGTGGACTGGTTGGATCTCCTTGCAGTCCAAGGGACTCTCAAGAGTCTTCACCAACACCACAGTTCAAAAGTCAATTCTTTGGCACTTAGCTTTCTTCATAGTACATAACGACGGGAAAAACCATAGCTTTGACTAGGGGGACCTTTGTGGGCAAAGTAATGTTTCTGCTTTTTAATATGCTGTGTAAGTTGGTCATTCAGTTTTCTTCCAAGGAGCAAGTGTCTTTAAGTATAAATAAAATATGTGATTTTTAAATGACATATTTTAGTAATATAAAATTAAGCCTAAGTATAAAAAATATCCCAATAAACTTATCCCCAAATTGAAGACACTCTTATGAATAATACTGTAAAATAGCTTTTCATTTGAAATCTTTTTCTAATTCCTTCATTTTCCCCGTGGATTCAACATAGTTACTGCATGACCCATTACTTACCAGGTAGTGCCTATTAAATTAGATAATCATGAAACTTCCCCCCATAGGAATATGGTACATTTTGTTAATGTCCTACATTAAAGAATGAAAGCAAAATGGGTCTCTGTTTTAGAATTCTGAATGATAACTTGGGACATAAAAATGGGACATACTTTATGAGCTTTGTAATATTTTTCTGATGTAACCGTTAACTTCTAGAATCTCTCTTCTGGGGAAGGATTCTCTGTGCTGCATGGGTTACAAATTTTGTATCATTAATTTCTTGCTAGACTGTGCCTCCTTAGGTAGAGAACTTGAGTAAATAAAAGGCAGATGACTTTCAAGTGGTGAGAATTACAACATGAGCCCTCAAAAGACTCATGTGTTTCCTTTATCTTCCTCCCTTGCCCAAAGGGGCATGTCAGAAAGTAGATAATTACCATGTGAACTCATGTTATATACACAGATGGATTGGTTAGTATGAAAAAAATTGCATTAATAGCTTGTGAAATGCAGATGAGGTAATTATTTAGATCACTCCATCAAAACACTAACTCATTCTGATCTCAAAAATTTAAATGAGTCTGAGGAACATGTGGTGTACCCCAGTCATTTTGGCATAAACATTTCACTTCAAATCATAAGAGTTAAGATAGAAGCTTAATTTGTAACTTCAAATAGCAATTAATTCAACTGCTATGTGAATTAACTTGTTTCTTATTTCAGTGTTTTATTGTGTAAATAATTAGACGGAAGTCCATCATCATTTGGTGAATCCTAACGGACTTCATCTTTAGTTTATCAAAAAGGATCATTTTGGAAATAAACAACAACACTGTTGTCAAAACCTGGATCTCATAGGTAAAGGGAGTTAGTGGGAAAAATAACTGAAGTGACATTAAACATATTTTTTAAACACAGGAAACAAAAACTCTAGAGATGTTCCCTTCTGAAACATACAATAACCATTAGCATAATAGTCCTTTCCCAGATGTAGCTGTACTTACATCCCCGTTTTCTTAATTCAGAAAATATTTCATTGACTTCACAAGCTGATTCTGCTGAGACTGATTTTCTTCCTAAGTTCAATATGTGCAGACTATAGTTCCTGTTTAAATATTTGTAATGAGTCACACTGATTTGAAATATAATGTCTTTTGCATTTGAACTTTCCTTTGTTTTGTTTTTACAAGTTTTATGGAATGTGTGTTTAGTGTCCAGGATTTTGCAAATTTTTGTGATGCTTAAGAAGGCATCTTTATTAGTCTGGGGTTCTAGAATGTACCAGAAGGACAAAATTGAACAAATCTGTCTTTGATCTACCCCATAGATCTGCCATGTGTTTTATAGGAGGGGAGGAGTATTTGTTGCACTAGATCATTTAAGAGGACTAAACTGAATTTCTCATATAGAAAATATTCCATTTCTCTAAACATTAATCGAGTCTTAAGGTATTGGTAGAGAATGAATGTATTACACAGTATGCCAAGTATTCAGATTAGTGGTTCCCAGTATCTCCTGGTGAATAAAGTAACCAAGAAACTTGTTACAAACACAACATATCCAAGACCCAGAGCAGGTAAGTGAGATCTGAACACATTGAGGGTGGCAGGAATGTTGTGATGCCATTTCTTTGCTGAATGGTCATCAGTGTATATATTCTTGAAGAGACAATTTATATTATAATAAAACTGTACTACACTGCTGCTGCTGCTGCTAATTCGCTCCAGTCGTGTCCAACTCTGTGCGACCCCAGAGACAGCAGCCCACCAGGCTCCCCCGTCCCTCGGATTCTCCACTGCTGCTGCTGCTGCTGCTGCTGCTAAGTCACTTCAGTCGTGTCTGACTCTATGCAACCCCAGAGACGGCAGCCCACCAGGCTCCCCCATCCCTCAGATTCTCCACTAGCAGACCAAAAAAAAGCTGTATAAAGAATCAAAGTAATACCTTTAAAAACAAAATATGTCATCTGTTATTAAAGGGAATTTATGGAGTTGAGCAAAATGAAAACAGCAGTAAATCTTTGTGTGGGCAACAGTTTCATGGGGAACTTAAAGTTCTGGTATAAAGATATGAGTCAGAAATAAGGTTAGGACAGCCTTTCTGTGGATTGAAAAGATTAATGGAACTGAAAGCTTCTTTTAAGGGGACATAAAGTCTTAATGATGGGTAAGAGAAGGATAGGGATTCAGGTACAAGTAACCCTTGAAAGCTATAATTCCCTTAGAAATGGTTGACCTGGCAGCTAATAATCACAAAGAGTTTTGAAAAATATATGAAAGAACTGGAGAATTTAAAATAGTTTTTTAAAGTACCTTATATCTTGATACACACTTTATAGAAGGAAGACCAGATGAAAAACCCATATTACCCTGGAACCATGGTCTGAGATTACCGTAAAATGATGTAGAAAATTCTCTTTTCAAAAATTCTTTATTTGTATCTATAAAATATTTACATATTTTGTATTTTAATGGCTAAAATATGTAAATTATTATAATATATAACAGTAAGCCAGTGGCATTAATAAAATAAATTCAGACAATTCATTGGCCTTTAAAGAAAAAGATTGTCCTTAGAGATCAGAGAGAGAGAGAAACAGAGAGAGAAACTACTTTTTTAAACAGTTGCAATTCTAAAGTTATGGAGCAAGCAGAAAATTATGACATGAATTTCCCTTTAGTCAAAACCAATTCTTCTCTTTTTAATTGACTATAACTTCTCCCAACTGTCATCCTGCCTTAGTTAATCCTACTTGCAAAGGTTAAATCTTGTAGGTGTGAAGTTTTGCAGACACAAACCTATTTCTTGATTGGAAAGCATAAAATATATGGGGAAAGGAGATAATCAGTAAAGGGAATGAGAATGTATATGAATATTGAATATCTGATGTTTTATTAAGAATTTTAAAGAAAAGTGATGTTCTTGGTTGTCAGCTGATCCCATCTGATCATCAGAGATAAAGATACCTGTCTGCTGGGCTAGGCACCTTGGTTTTGTTGCTGCCCTCAACAATAAGGAAAATGGTTTCTAACACATGATTTGTGGAACCAGAGCCAACAGCTTTAAATAAACAAATGAACAAGGCAAAAAAACTAATTTATCTGAAAGTCAATAAATCTCCTGGTCCCCTGGCCTCACCCAGCTGCTGCTCCAGGTACCTCACCTAGATTCCCAGATCAACCTTTGACTTGAATTTTCCTCCCAGATTCTTTGATGTTTTAGATTTTAATCTCAGCTCTGCTTTTCCCAGGTTAGGACACATTTAGCAATAAGCCCACCGAGTGATCTAAACTAGTGTGTGCTGCTGGGGGAAGCATGGTTAAATACTGTCAAGGAAAGATGGCAGCAGGAAAGGAGTGAAGATAATGTCATTGTGAAACATTGGCACTTGATATTTAATGTATCTACTACAGGAAATGCAGAGAAACACATTATAGCAAAGCCCCGGAGTATTTGTTTTGAGAGAAAAGTTACTTTGGGCTCTCATTTTAAAAAGAGTAGAGCTAGCATGACTCCCTACTCCTTAGGTGTGGACTGATCGCATAGCGATTTTCTTCCAGAGCATAGTTTGAAAAGGAGAGGGGAATAACTTCACGACGGAGATGAGGAACCAGTCAGCACTGCCCCAGATGGTGGCCAAGGTCAGTTCCAGCGGTGACCAGGCACTTACATGGCCTGGACCCTTGGCATGATGTTTTGAGAATGGCGCTTGACCTCCGACCTTCCTCCCCAAGTTCTGTAACTCCAGTCTAATCGTGAGGAAAATAGACAAATGCTAACTGAGAAGCATTCAAAAAGTACCTGATAAGAACTCTTCAGAGCTGTTAATGTCATCAAAACAAGGAAAGTCTGTGAAATCATCATAACAGCAGGACCCTTAGGGGATTTGACATATAAAACAAATGTGGTGTCCTGGTTAGGATTTTGGAACAGAAAAAATAGATGTTAAAATCTAAGGCAATCTGAGAAACATGGACTTATTAACAATGTATTAATACTGTTATTAATAATGTATTAATAGCAACATTGGTTTACTAGTGGTCACAGATGTACCATAGTAATGAAAGATTTTAATGGCAGAGCAAACTGCGTCTGTGGTGGTAAGAACCCTGTGTTCTGTCTCCCCAACTTTTCTGTAAAAATAAGACTACTCTAAAAATATTTATTTGAGAAGTTAATTGACAGTTACCTACAACTTAATATTAAAAGCCTTTTGGAAAAAAAATTGTGTACAGCAAAATTCCTTAGATAAATGCTTCTGACATTCTTATATCATTAGGAAGCAAACTGTAAGCCAAATGTAAAAAAAAAAAAAGTAAAAAAAGTAAATGTAAAAAATTAAATATAATAATAATAGGATCAAATAGGTCTCAGAAAAATATTTTCCAGATTTTAATCTGTTACAAGGGCTTCCCTGGTGGCTCAGTTGGTAAAGAACCCACCTGCAGTGCAAGAGCCCTGGGTTCGATCCGCTGGTTGGGAACATCCCTTGCAGAAGGGCATGGTAACCCACTCCAGTATTCTTGCCTGGAGAATCCTCATAGCCTGGAGGGCTACAGTTCAGGGCATTGCAAAGATTGGACAGGACTGCAAAGATTGGACAGCACAGGGCAACACATTATCTTAGAAAGGATAAGTTATAAATGATTCCCTTTTAAATAAATTGTATATTTCTATTTTATAATTATATAATTGTAAGTATAATTTGTATATTTTGTAATTTAATTTTGTGAAAAATTATATTTTTAATGCTTTGACTAAACAATGTGAAACATTTGTAACACTAATTAAAATACACTGTTTAAAGACTCCAGTGAATTAATAATTTTAAATCGGGAGTTCAACAGATGACTAAGAAGACATGAACACTATACTGAGGGTAAACAGCAAAAAATGAAACTTGATATTTTGTCTTGAAAGTAATAAAGGAAATTTAGAAGGTGAAACGTTGAACACAGTGCCTGGCATGCAATGGTTTGGTCAATTTTAAAAAATATATAATAATTACCAGTAAGATGGCAATAAAATGAATATGCTCACATACTGTTTGGTGGCAGTGAAAAAACTTGATGGTAGTGTGAAAATAATAACTCAGAGTCATTAACTATTACCTTCAGCCCTGTAATCTCATTTCTGAGGATGTTCTTAAGTGTATTTGATACTTACTGCTATATAACCCAAAGTACAAGTCAGTTGAGATCCACAGATCATGGCTAAATTCTTGACTAGGTTATCAGGGGCTTGGGAGGAATGTACCTGAAAAATCGATCACAAGAAAGTCTGGGGAAGAGGTACATGGATAGACCTCTCAAGATAGACGAGTCTGAAGATATGTGTTTCTCACTGGAAGGCTCACTAAAGGGTGAACTCAGAGGAGATGAATTTTAATAAACAAGGGGATAGAATGGCTCATTCTGTGAACTTCAGTCTTCGTCCCCAGCCATTCCTTTCATTGCCAAAGTGGCTTATGACTGAAGTGACCGCGGTGACAAGGAAGGAGTTTGTACATGGACTTAGCAACATGGGCGTCTAACACACTAACACAACACCTGGCTGCCAGCAGTAGAGACCAACGCTGAGGCTACAATGTGCCAGGATTCCTCAGAAGGATTACCAGTGGAAACACATTCATCATAGAAGAGGCAACACTTATTGTTCCTAGAACAGACACAAGGCTCCTGCCAACACTGTCATCTGTGGATTTATTTATTTATCCACTGTTACATGGAGAAGGAAATGACCATATTCTAGACTGGAAAATCCCGTGGGCAGAGGAGTCGGGCGGGCTACAGTCCATGATATGGCAAGAGTCGGACATGACTTAGTGACTAAACCGCCACCAGCACCATCCACTGCTATGACATTCCACAGGACAAAACTTGGAAGGCAAGTCACAAAAGGCAAAACAATGTGTTGAATTAGAATGACAGTATTATGGTTAAGTGTTTTCTTTTTCCTTCAAAAATATTTAACATTTTAAAAATATTTTAAATATTTTATAAAATGAGAGAAGTGATACGTTATTGATAATGCGTGCATGCTAAGTCATTTAAATCTTGTTCGACCCTTTGAGACCCTATGGACCGCGTCCTGCCAGGCTCCTCTGTCCATGGGGTTCTCCAGGCAAGAATACTGGAGTGGGTTGGCATGCTTTCCTCCAGGGGATTTTGCCAACCCAGGGGTTGAACCTGTGTCTGTTTGCCTCCTGCATGGGCAAGTGGGTTCTTTACCACTAGCCACCACCTGGGAAGCCCACTATATTGATAATATTTAATATTAACTTGAAGGAAATGCCAGCCCACTCCAGTGCTCTTGCCTGGAAAATCCCATGGACGGAGGAGGCTGGTTGGCTACAGTCCATGGGGTCGCAAAGAGTCGGACACGACTGAGCCACTTCACTTTCCTTTATATGTCCTAAGGGTAAGAAACATATTATTCTTACTGCATGAGTTCAGCATAAGAACTGTCATAAAGTAGACATGATGAAATAAAGATTCTCAACACACCTTTTATCTCTCACGGCATCAGGATTTTAGTAAGATTATCCTGGTGTATATAGAATCCACATTTTGTACCACGTGTTTTCTATCTATATTCTGAGGCCGGTTTCCAAGTAATTAGGCATTATTCATTTTTCCACCTCTGATTCAAAATGACAGGAAGACCCACATGTACTTTGGATATTTTATTCACTGACTAGTGTGTCTATTATTACACCAAAAACTGTACTAACAACAGAGAGTTTATTCCCTCAACCTCTGTAGGACACTAAATCAAACCATCTGTAGTAATTATTTTTCTGTCTAGAATATGATTGTTAACATATGGCAGTGTCAGATTATTTGAATTTATCTTTCGTTAAGCAAGAAATAAATAGCATGTCATCTCTTAAGTAGCCTGGAGACTCTTTGTTTTATTTGCTGTGAAAAAGTGAAATAATTTTGCCCACTGTCCTTCTACATACTACACCAGAAAAAAATTCAGAAATGTCCCTAAACTTACACATAGAATAAAATAATATAAAGAAGAAGTTAGCAGATAAGATACTGTTCATTGAGCTTCAGCACCAAATTGTGATTAATATACTTGGTTATATGATAATATTGAAAAAAAAAAAACAGTGAAAAAGCCTAGAATCTTGTTTAGATACAGCATCAGAGGGACTAACTATATTATTTGCTATAAATGTGAAAGAAATTCCAAATATAATTATATGCTTCTTTTCCCATTTGGCTGATGCACTGAAGAAACATTCCACCTAGTGATCTTGGCACTAGAACTCTCAACTTAACCTCTGTGTGACTGAATAGAATGAAGGACTTAGACAACGTGATTTCAGTCTCTCTGACTGCATTATTTTATTTCCTTGGGCTACAAAATCACTGCAGACAGTGACCACAACCGTAAAATTAAAAGACACACACTCTTTGGAAGAAAAAACTGTGACAAACCTAGACAATGAATTAAAAAGCAGAGACATCACTTTGCCAACAAAGGTCCATCTAGTCAAAGCTATGGTTTTTCCAGTAGACATGTATGGATGTGAGAGTTGGACCATAAAGAAGACTGAGCACTAAATGAATGATGCTTTTGAATTGTGGTGTTGGAGAAGACTTAAGAATCCTTTGGACTGCAAGGAGGTCAAACCAGTCCATCCTAAAGGAAATCAATGTTGAATATTCATTGGAAGAACTGGTGCTGAGGCTGAAGTTCCAATACTTTGGCCACCTGATGCGAAGAACTGACTAATTTGAAAAGACCCTGATGCTAAGAAAGATTGAGGGCAGGAGGAGAATAGGGCAAAAAAGGATGAGATGGTTGGATAGCATCAGTGACCCAGTGGACATGAGTTTGAGCAAACTCCGGGAGATAGTGAAGGACAGGGAAGCCTGGCATCCTGCAGTCCATGGGGTCACAAAGAGTCAGACACGACTTAGCGACTGAACAACAACAACTGGCCTCATGTAATATGCTTTTGATGTACTTTTTACATTGTTTAATATCAGGGAATATTCCTTTGCAAGATCTCTGCTGCCTGTGAACACTCTCTGAATATGGAATGTAGAAATAAGCATCAATCCATATGGGGCTTCCCAGGTGGCATTAGTGGTAAAGAATCTGCCTGCCAATGCAGGAGATGTAAGAGACATGCATTTGGTCCCTGGGTTGAGAAGATCCCCTGGAGGCGGGCATGGCAACCCACTGCAGTATTTTTACCTGGAGAGTCCTCTGGGCAGAGGAGCCTGGCAGGTTACAATCCATAGAGTCTCAAACAGTTGAACACGACTGAAGCAGCTTTTGTATAGCACATCAATCCATATGTTCTGATATGTATGAATGTATTTATGATTATACAGTTTTTAAATTTGGACTTCTTTAGAAATCCAGGGCATATAATTTAATCTGGGTTAAAGATGAAGAAAAACTGATTGGCCCATGATTTCCCTTTCTGGTGAGCTTTCTATCAATAAGCCCAGTGGTCCAACATTAAAATGGTCTTTGTGGAAAGGAGATGAATTGTCTGGGGAGAGAACAACTTTTGAAGTTAACAGTCAGTGGTAAAAGATAACAGTACATAACAGATCTAATATTCTGAAGTTAAACAGCTTCAAGGTTATAATAATGAGAATGATGATGACATTTAAAAGTACTGTGTCTCTCAGCATCTTCTAACTTAAAATTGAGAAATAGCCAAAATGATCTATGTTGTAATGAACAGCTATCATAAAAGTACTGAACACATATGTCTTTTTATTAATTTTTAATTAGACGTTAATTTTAATATAAATTTATAATATTTTGTTGGTTTACAACATTTTTATATTATTGTTTAAAAATACTTTATAATATTTTTTGGCTTTATAATATTTTGTTGGTGTCTGCCACACAACAGTGGGAATCGTCCATGAGTATTTCCCCTCCCTCTTGAGCCTCCCTTCCACCCCACTCCATCCCACCCCTCTAGGTCATCACAGTGCATCAGGCTGAGCTCCTTGTGTTAGACAGCAGCTTCCTGCTAGCATCTGTTTTACACATGGTAATATATATTTCTCAGTGCTACTCTCTCAGTTCCTTCCAGCCTCTCCTCCCCCTGCTGTATCTGCAAATCCATTCTCTACGTCTGCATCTCCATTCCTGCCCTGCAAGAAAATCAGTACCATTTTTTCTAGACTCCATATATATGCATTAACATAAAATATTTGTTTTTCTCTATCTGACTTACTTCACTCTACATCACAGGCTCTAGACTCATCCAGCTCAGTTCAACTGACTCAAATTCATTCCTTTTTATGGCTGAGTAATATTCCATTGTATAGATGTACCATATCTTCTTTACCCATTTATCTGTTGATGGTTGCTTCCATGCCTTAGTAAATGGTGCTGCAATGAACATTGGAGTACATGTCCATTTTTAAATTACTGTTTTCTCAGAGTGTATGCCAAGTAGGGGGATTGCTGGGTCACATGGTAGTTTTATTCCTAGCTATTTAAGGAATCTCCTTACTGTTTTGCATCATGGTTGTATCAATTTACATTCCCACCAACAGTGCAAGAGGGTTCCCTTTTCTCCACATCCTCTCCAGGATTTATTTTTGTAGATTTTTTGATGTTGGCCGTTCTGACCTGTATAAAGTGATACCTCAATTGTAGTTTTGACTTGCATTTCTCTAATAATGAGTGATGAGCATTTTTTCATGTTTTTGATGGTAATCTGTATGTGTTCTTTGTATAATGAGTGGAACAAGAGTACAAATTTGATCTTGATATTTTAAAAACATTATAACCTATCCAACACATACATTTGCTTCATTATATATTTATTATTCTAGAGATCAGACTTAATCATTATAAAACAGCTAATCACCCAATGCCTACTAGTATTTTTTAATAGGAAGTCCTACTTAATTAAGATACCTGCAAGTATAGTGCTGCTATCAGAAACTTGATAAAATGATAATACTGCTTGTAATCCTGATAACAATTGCAATAATTATAACAGCCTAGGAGCCATAACTAAATCTCATTCACTTATTCAATCTGAAGAAATTCTAGTGATCTTCTGAGGCCCTTTTGATGAATCAAACCAAATAATTTAGTTACAGCTTTTAGCACAAGCCGGAATCAAGATTGCCAGGAGAAATATCAATAACCTCAGATATGCAGATGATACCACCCTTATGGCAGAAAGTGAAGAAGAACTAAAGAGCCTCTTGATGCAAGTGAAAAAGGAGAGTGAAAAAGTTGGCTTAAAGCTCAACATTCAGAAAACTAAGATCATGGCATCTGGTCCCGTCACTTCATGGCAAATAGATGGGGAAACAGTGGAAACAGTGTTTGACTTTATTTTGGGGGGGGGGGCTCCAAAATCACTGCAGATGGTGACTGCAGCCATGAAATTAAAAGACACTTACTCCTTGGAAGGGAAATTTGTGACCAACCTAGACAGCATATTAAAAAGTAGAGATATTACTTTGTCAACAAAGATCTGTCTAGTCAAGGCTGTGGTTATGTATGGATGTGAGAGTTGGACTACAAAGAAAGCTGAACGCAGAAGAATGGATGCTTTTGAAGTGTGGTGTTGGAGAAGACTCTTGAGTGTCCCTTGGACTGCAAGGAAATCCAACCAGTCCATCCTTAAAGAGATCAGTCCAGGGTGTTCATTGGAAGGACTGATGTTGAAGCTGAAACTCCAATACTTTGGCCACCTCATGCAAAGAGTTGACTCATCTGAAAAGACCCTGATGCTGGGAAAGATTGAGGGCAGGAGGAGAAGGGGATGACAGAGGATAAGATGGTTGGATGGCATCACTGACTCAGTGGACATGGGTTTGGGTGGACTCCGGGATATGGTGATGGATAGGGAGGCCTGGTGTGCTGCGCTTCATGGAGTTGCAAAGAGTCGGACATAACTGAGTGACTGAACTAAACTGAACTACCAGGTTCAGTCTGAAAGGCAGGCATTATAGCTTTGAGTTATGAAATGGAATAGCCACGTCATATGTAGATGTGAGAAATTTCAAGTCTAGATGCTAACGTTAAAAAATAAATTTATTATGTATACTTGTTTTAAAATGTGTTAATTTCTGTGTATAGCAAAGTCATTCATATATTCATGTATATATGAATTACTGACATGGCTGAGCGACTAAGCACATGCACTTAGTAGCTACAGTCATGTCCAACTCTTTGTGACTCTATGGACTAATAACTCTCTAGGCTCCTCTGTCCATGGGGATGCTCCAGGCAAGGATACTGGAATGAATTGCCCTGCCCTCCTCCAAGGGATCTTCCCGACCCAGGGGTCGAACCCACGTATCTTACATCTCCTGCTGCATTTGCAGGTGGGTTCTTTACCACTAGTGCCACATGGGAGATATATATATATATATATATATATATATATATGGTTGTTGTTCAGTCGCTAAGTCCTGTCTGATTCTTTGTGACCCCACGAACTGCGCTATGCCAGTCTTCCCTGTCCTTCACTATCTCCCGGAATTTGCTGAAACTTGTATCCATTGAGTTAGTGATGCCATTCAACCATCTCATCCTCTGTCACCCCCTTCTCCTCTTCCTCTCAATATTTCCCAGCATCAGAGTCTTTTCCATTGAGTCAGCTCTTCGCATCAGTTAGCCAAAGTATTGGAGCTTCAGCATCAGCCCTTCCAATGAATATTCAGGATTGATTTCCTTTAGAACTGACTGGTTTGATCTCCTTGCAGTCCAAGGACTCTCGCATCAGTTCTTGGGCGTGCAGCTTTATGGTTTAACTCTCACATCCATACATGACTACTGGAAAAACCATAGCTTTGACTAGATGGACCTTTGTGGGCAAAGTGATGTCTTTGCTTTTTAATACATTGTCTAGGTTTGCTGTAGCTATTCTTCCAAGGAGCAAGCGTCTTTTAATTTCTTGGCTGCAGTTACTGTCCTCTTTGACACAAATGAAATCTGACACTTTTTCCACCTTTTCCCCATCTGTTTGCCATGAAGTGATAGAACTGGATGTCATGATCTTTGTATCTTGAATGTTGAGGTTTAATCCAGCTTTTTCACTCTCCTCTTTGATCTTCATCAAGTTCCTCTTCACTTTCTGCCATTAAAGCTGTGTCATCTGCAAATTAGAGGTTGTTGATATTTTCCCTGGCAGTCCATTCCAGCTTGTGATTTACCTAGCCCAGCATTTTGCACAATGTATTCTGCATGTAAGTTAAATAAGCAGAGTGACAATATACAGCCTTGACATACTCCTTTCCCAATTTTGAACCAGTCTATTATTCCATGTAAGGTTCTAACTGTTGTCCTGCATATAGGTTTCTCAGGAGGCAGGTAAGGTGGTCTGGTATTCCCATTTCATTAAGAATATTCCACAGTTTGTTGTGATCCACACAGTCAAAGGCTTTAGCATGGTCCATGAAACTGAAGTAGATTATTTTTTGAAATTCCTTTGCTTTTTTGGTGGTCCAGCATATGTTGGCAGTTTGATCTCTGGTTCCTCTGCCTTTTCTAAATCCAGCTTGTACCTTTTGAAGTTCTTGGTTCAAGTATCATTGAAGCCTAGCTTGAAGGATTTAGTGTGTTATCTTGCTAGCATGTGAAATAAGTGCAATTGTGGTAATTTAATATATATATGTGTGTGTGTATATATATGCACATATATATTTTCTTTTTCACTGTGGCTTATAACAGGGTATTGAATATAGTTTCCCGTGCTGTACAGTAACATCTTGCTGTTTCCATTCTATACACGACCATGTACTACTCTGCACCTGCTAATCCCAAACTCCTAATCCATCCCTCCCACACCCCCCTTCCCCTTGGCAATCACAAGTTCTAACAGGTAAAATTAATTAGTGAAACTAGCAAGAAAGAGGAAAGGCATTTAGGAACTGGTAGAGACACTAGGGACTGGAAAAGGGTATATTTTGTCTAAAGATTTTCTTTTTTCATAGAAGAAGGTTTAATTGCCAGATATCAGACATATAGGTAGAGGTCAGAAATACAGATTTCATGTGAAATTGTTAAGGCATGTTTTAAACCAAACAAAATAATTTTATAAACAGTGTGTGGTGCTGATAAATGTATTCAGGAGCCAGTGATTCTTTGGAAGTGGAGGTGGGCTGCAGAATCACCAGGTACTTGTTACAAATCCTTGTTCCTGGGGCTCCCCAACATAATTCAATAGATCTGACTTAGGCACTGAGAAGCATTTAAAAAACTATAACAGATATTTCCTTGGCAATGTAAACTTTTAAAAACATGGTATAAGTTTATTTCTTCTCAACATTTGAAAATGAAAAGAAATAGAGAAAAATTTAAGTCACAGGACGTTTTAGACAGATATGATGGGAGTGTCACATTCTTCTATGTGAGCTCACATTTCTGATTTAGTGATTTCAGCATCACACGATCTCTGATAAAGCACATATCAGCCTGGTCTAATTATTAACATTAAGAAAAGTACCCACAGGGACCTCTACTCAATATATTATAAAAGAATCTTAAAAAGAGTGGATATATGTTTGACTCAGTTTGCTGTACACTTGAAATTATTACAACGTTGTAATCAACTGTATTCCAATAAAAATGTTTAAAAAGTACCAAAATAGGCATGAAAATACTCATTTTGAGAATCATATTTTGCAAAGAACTGTGTGAGAATGTCCGTATAAGTACACCTATGCTAGAAACAAAATAATGCGTATAACCACGTCTGTGGAAGTGACACAGGGCTCAGTGGGACCAGAATTTCTTTCTACTTTCGCTGGAGAAATGAGTTGGTCTCACTTGGAAGAAATACCCACATCACTGCCAAAATGAGGGGAGTGTTGTAGAAATGAAGAGTGAATCTGCATTGTGGCCTCCTTGTCTGAGAACCTCTCTCTTCAGTTAAGTTCCCTAAAGCTCAGCTTTTAGATGTTTCTGGTATGTACCTGCAGTCCAGAGCTACCTCCAGGTTACAATTAATTGCCTGTGAGGTGCTCAATGTCCCACTCTTTTATGTAGATTTACAAAGATTAGAACCTTTCTGAGTTTTCTTATACTTGACCTTTTTTTATGTAATCCATGGGCTTTTTTCAAAAGCTGTTCAGGGACAGTTTTTAAATGCTATTATCCTAGTGAATCCTTGAATGTTAGTATTTATTGTAAAATCTGTATTGTAACATTTATTGTAAAAACCCCAACAGTGCAAGAATATACTGATCACATACCTTGCTATTTCTCCATCTGATCTCGATACAAAGAAGTAACCAATGTTAACAGTTGGTGTGATTCTTTAGAGACATTTATACATGCTCACGCACACACACACGAGTGCACTCAGGTTTTAGTGAAGTTTTGAATAAATGGAATCAGGTGGAAATTATCCAACAGTATTCGCTTCACAGTGTACTTTGGAGGTCCTTCCAAGTCCATACACATGCATCTACTTCATCATTCATTGCTTGTGAATAGTCTGTATTTTAGCTGACTCCTAATTTCACCCTTGCTTATTGATGGACATTTAGGATATTTTCATTGGCATACTTCCAACCATGGGTGTCCAAAAACCCTCTGTTGTGATTTTCTGTTTTGTCCTTCTCTCTCACAGTCCTCTCTCAAATACTGAAAGTAACCCTCAGAGTCATCCCTTCCTCGAGCATACAACCTGATGTGCGGTTATCATTGCCATCGCTTCAGTGATGTTAGGACACTTAAGAATGTGTATCTTTTCTTCTAGTTTAAAGTGAGACACGTTTATAAAATTGCTGATGTTCCATGAGAATTGAATTTTGCTCCATTTGTGAAGAGGGACATGACCACCGTGTGTAGCTGCCAACTTTAGCTCATACTGGTTGACATTGCAATGAAGAAAAATGTGTGTTTAGGTTGTCGTCGCTGTTTCCTATATCTTAGTTATTAAAATCTGGCCAGTGTACGGCATCATTATACTTTATACATTTAGTAACAGTCCCAAATAATAGGTCCAGGGCTATGTTGTGTTTTCAGAGCTCCATTCCTAAAAGTGAACAGCGTATGATTTAGGGTACTAATAAGGGCCCCTCTTACTAGTCCTTGTGACCTCAGTCACTTCGGTTGTGTCTGACTCTGTGACCCCATGGACTGTACCCTGTGAAGCTCCTCTGTCTGTGAGATTTTCCTGGCAAGAACACTTAAGTGGGTTGCCTTGCCCTCCTCCAGGGGATCTTCCTGAACCAGGAATCGAACCTGTGTTTCCTGCGTCTCCTGCATTGCAGGCAGATTCTTTACTGCTGAACCACCGGGGAAACCCTTGTTAGTCCTTAAGCTTGTGTTAATAATGCTACTCTTACCCTTTCTGACAGCTGACCTAAACTCCACAAAGCCTCTTCCCAAGACTCTGACGTTAAGAATAATAAATAATAAGTTCATCCTGTTTCTTACTCCATGAGATCTCATAATTTACTGTCTGTTCATAAGGATTGAGCAAAAACACTTCCTTTATTATGGACTTAAGCTGTAAGGATACTTGGGAATGGATACGTTTGTAGCAAAATATACTGTGATCTCTTTTAATCACTAAGCAGTGAAGGCTCTAGCAGGCTTCTTGTTCTGCTTGGCTGGTCAAGCAAATAATTACAGGTGTCCCACTTCAGAGACACCTGCTGCAGGCTCCCATGACCTCCATCCCCCACGTCATCACTGCTCAGCTCAGAGAGGGATGGAGAGCCCCCGCTCCCCTCCTTGATGGCTCCTGGCTTCACAGCAGTTCTTTGATTGTCTTCAATCTGGAAATGTTTTATAAATTAGGTTAAAAAGTTTCCCAAATATTCAGACTCTGTTCTTTCCTCTGGCAGTTGTCCCAATTTCTTCCTCTTTTTTCACAGTTATAGAAGGCACAACCTTGACCACAGTCTCCATTTTCTCCCCACCTACCCTCCTTAAATACATGAATTTAGTTTCCCTCTGTATGTTCTAGAGAAATTGTGCTGAAAGCAAATTTTTTTCAAATGTTCCCTTCCTGACTTTTAGAAATAACATATAATCATTGTGGATCACTCGGAAAAGACAGTCAATTATAAAGATACACAGAAGTTGTTTATAATGTCACAGAGATAGATAGAGGCATATTTTTGTCCTTGGGGTTTTCTGTTTAAGTTTTTGTTTATTTCTTTTTGTACTGTGCTTACAAATATAGCAAGATCATTTTCCTTGGCCACTAAAATTTCTTGGAAATAGTTTTTACTTGCTACATTAATTTCATTAATTACTAATTCCTTAGTTTCTAATTGCTTGCTATTAGAAATTAACAAAAATTTGATCATAATGTTTGATAACATCTCCAATATTTTTAATCAGGTATATTCAGGAAAATGGAATTGCCCAGTTAATATACAATATTGACAGTATTAATGTTCCTGATAAAAATTGCCACATTGCTAAAGACAAAGGTAGAAATAATTTGGATTCCAATAGCATTCTTTGCGGAGAAGGCAATGGCACCTCACTCCAGTACTCTTGCCTGGAAAATCCCATGGACGGAGGAGCCTGGTAGGCTGCAGTTCATGGGGTTGCTGAGGGTCAGACATGACTGAGCGACTTCACTTTCACTTTTCACTTTCATGCATTGGAGGAGGAAATGGCAACCCACTCCAGTGTTCTTGCCTGGAGAATCCCAGGGATGGGGGAGCCTGGTGGGATGCTGTCTATGGGGTCGCACAGAGTCAGACACGACTGAAGTGACTTAGCAGCAGCAGCAGCATTCTTTGAGTGCTCATTTTGTGAAATGAGCTCTTAAAAGGATTGTCTAACATTTAATTTTTGCTAATCTAATACATTAAAATAACTTTTTGTTCTTACAGTTTATTGTATCTAGGTTGCTAATGGAGTCAGTATGTATATTAGTTATTATCATTTTTTGTCTGTTAATTGTGTGTTCATGTAATAGCACCACAATTATGTTCACTGGTTTGTTGTTAAACCTTAGATTATATTGATTATGTTTATAATAAATAAAATATTGTGTTTAGAAACTATTTTACAAGAAAATCTATTATGTCCATGTATGTTTGCCTTTGTAATCTCCACTTTATCTTTTGCCTCCCATTTTCTTGCCTCCATTCTCTTCATCCTTCCACTTAACTCTGAGATATTAGGCATGTCTATTTATCTTTATAAGCCTCTCAGGAATAATATACAAAGGGTAATTGTAAGGAATAAATATGTCATATTATCATATTATGAAGCACTGTGTCTAGCACACTCTATAATTCTGATTGACGTTTGTAGTTTTGCTTCAGATAGCCTCTGCATATGTATTGCTAAATTAACTACTTGTGTTATAATTTATTTTTAGTATATTTTAAAAAATATTTCTACTTTATTATTTTTTATTGCAGTAAGGCTATTATTTTGGATATTTTTATCACATATGCAGACATAATGAAATCTTATTAATTCTACTAGTTTTAAAATTGGTCTTTCGAGGTAAAGAATTTTGTCTGCAAATAAAGACAGTTAATTTCTTTTTCCATTATTTTGTGGTGTATGAATGTTTTGAATCTGGTTGTGCTGATTCTATTAATACTTCCAAACCAGTGCAAAAAAGCAGAGACATTACTTGGCCAACAAAGGTCTGTCTAGTCAAGGCTATGGTTTTTCCACTGGTCAGGTATGGATGTGAGAGTTGGACTGTGAAGAAAGCGGAGCGCCAAAGAATTGATGCTTTTGAACTGTGGTGTTGGAGAAGACTCTTGAGAGTCCCTTGGACTGCAAGGAGAGCCAGCCAGTCCATCCTAAAGGAGATCAGTGGTGTTGGAGAAGACTCTTGAGAGTCCCTTGGACTGCAAGGAGAGCCAGCCAGTCCATCCTAAAGGAGATCAGTCCTGGGTGTTCATTGGAAGGACTGATGTTGAAGCTGGAACTCCAACACTTTGACCACCTGATGTGAAGAGCTGACTCATTTGAAAAGACCCTAATGCTGGGAAAGATTGAGGGTAGGAGGAGAAGGGGCTGACAGAGGATGGAATGACTGTATGGCATCACCGACTCGATGAACATAGGTTTGGGTGAATTCCGGGAGTTGGTGATGGACAGGGAGGCCTGGTGTACTGCAGTTCATGGGGTTGCAAAGAGTTGGACACGACTGAGTGACTGAACTGAACTGAATGCAAAGTAGTCATGGTTATTATGAGCATCCTTGTTTTGTGCTTTTTAGTTATGAGGGTGTCTCTAGAGTCTCATTTCTAAGTATGATGGAACAATTGACTTAATATTTTTGTAGTTATTTTTCCTTATCTGAAGATTCTCGGTTTTGACTGAAATAGCACAACAAAACAAAGTCACACGATGTGAGAGCTATGAGCTTTAGTTCTATTCAGGGGGCTATAGCCTGGGAGACAGCTGGTCAGTAACTTAGAGGAGCTATTCCTCCAGAGTTAAGGGGAGAGACCAGTGTCTATATGATCTTGGAGAAGAGGGCACATGAAGCCGAGCATACATCACAGGGAAAGATTACTGCTGGCCGTGCTGCTGCTGAGTTGCTTCAGTTGTGTCTAACTCTGTGCGACCTCATAGACGGCAGCCCACCAGGCTCTCTGGTCCCTGGGATTCTCCAGGCAAGAACACTGGAGTGGGTTGCCATTTCCTTCTCCAATGCATAAAAGTGAAAAGTGAAAGTGAAGTCGCTCAGTCATGTCCGACCTTTAGTGACCTCGTGGACTGCAGCCCACCAGGCTCCTCCATCCATGAGATTTTCCAGGCAAGAGGACTGGAGTGGGGTGTCATCGCCTTCTCTGACTGCTGGCCATGAGGAACAGGTATCTCAGTTAATAGTTTCAGTGCTCTCTCGGTATCGGAAGATGCAAGCCTAGGCTCACTTGATTTTTTTCCTGAGAAATACATCCTAACTATCTAAGGGGTCTGTTTTTTCAAAGTACAGAGAGCCTTATCCTGTTTTTCATCCTGAATTCCTTTCCAGTGCACTGTGTCAGCGACTGCCTTGGCTAATGACTTGATCATTGGAGAACTGGAGGGTGGGCAACAGTCTTTGTTTTATACTAGTTTTAAAAGAATTTTAATTACAAGAAGTTGACGAATTTTAGGCTTTTCTAGATCTGTTTCAGTTATACTTTTTCTCAAAGGTTTTCCAACATTGATACATAATTAATTCTTCAAATGTACCCTACCCAATTATGAGAGATTTTTCCACTCATGTACCATTAATTTCATCCTACATTTTGCTTCATGCTTTTAATTTTTAACCATATTTGTTATATGTTACTACCTTTGTTATCCTAACTTTATAAAACAAATTAGGTAGTTTTAAATCTTTTGCAAGTTCTATAACATTTTGTCTATATTAGGAAATAATTTCATTATAAAAATTTAAAAGCTGCCTCTTTCCATTGTTTATGAAGCTGGTCCTTATTGGCATATAGTCCTTTAACAACTTTCTTTAAATATTTTTCCTGCTTCTTGATTTAACATTGCTAAATTTTTCTCAAAATTATTAATTTCAATGAAATTGTAATATTAATATTTATAAATATAATAGTCTCCTTAATATTAAAATCAATGTTAGTTATCTCTTCCCCTTTTAATTTTTATGCATATTTTATTTATTCACTGCATTCATTAAAATCACAAAAAGATTGAGATTCTATTATTGATCAGTATTCAGTTCTAATATTTCTGTTGCTAATCAAGTTATTTTTCTTTTACCTTTTTTTGGAAATTATTTGATTCTTGAAGATCACCAGTGATTATCTAATATTCAAATCCAGTAACATTCTCAACTCCCTTTTATTAATTGAAGGCTGGGCTTCCTTGGATAAAACTCCCTCTTAAGTTCTGTCTCCTTTCGCTGTTTCTCATAATCTTATTTCAATGTTCCACTTTCCTCCTCCACACCCCAGTGTGGGCTCTCTCCAAAAGCAGCTGCTGGTCCTTCTTTGCTTTGCAGACCTTACCCAACCTTTATCACAGCAAAAAGTCAATAAACCTATATCCTCATATTGACTTCCTTAGTTCATCTGCTAGCATTTCCACTAAGAAATTTCACTCTCACCTTAAGCTCGAAGTGAAGTCATAAAATCTCGAAAGTACTTCTGTGTTGTGACTTCCTGTGACTTGCTGAGTGTACCATTTCCATTCCTTCTAAATCTTATCCTTAAACCCTGAGGTTATCCAGATCCTCATTCCCCTCCCTCAGCTGCAAAATCTAATACACTCTGCATTTGTGGTTGATGTGGTCTCACAGAAGTGTCTTCCACTGGTACTTCCTCCTCTTTATCTGAGAGCACCCAGCTGATAAGAGAGCCTGATGATTTAAGTGAATGTCCAATCAGGAAGTGTTTCAGTCACCCCTAAATTTATTAGTGACTCTCCAGAGGCCTCTTTTTCTCCTTTTGGGAAAAAAAAAATAGTCAATACTCTTACCTTGGGATGACTTTCGATTGTAAATCTGTTTTTGTGTTTGTGGGAGATATTGGAGATTTTAATTCAGTGAATGTATTCTCAACAGTGAAATCTTTGCACTGTTAATTTGCCTCTGGTACAAGTTCTCAAGAAAACCTCATAACGTCTTATTACACATGCCTCTCCCCAAAAGAGCATTTAAAACCTGGAAATAATGATGGTAAGAACATAATATTTTTTCTAACATCTTTATTTATCATAATGAACTTGAATTGCTTTTACTCAGGGAATGGATACTGTGCCCTGTGTTTTAGTTTAATACTTTAAAGAAAAAAACATAGGCTTTGAACATAGTCACTCCTGATTTTGAGTGTCCACGCTTTATAGTGCAAGTGATGCTATTACATTATCATTTGATTTCTAATCTCTACATGGGGGAGGGGGTCATAATTCTTAAATATAAAAGAGGTAACAAATTCCATCTTTTCACCAAAGGGTAGTGACATAGTAAATGCCAAAGAAATGTTGGTATCCTCATTTAAGCACCAGAGAAAGAAAACATTGACACATGTATGTGGACTCTGAAATTAATTTCATATAATCATTTTATGGTAACTGTGTTAATGTATTTACTGATATCACTTACTGGCTGGTCTTAGGATAGGACCAAAATGCTTCCATCTACACTTCTCCAGATAATCTGCTCCAGGAAACCCAGAGATTGCCTTTTACGGAAGCAGTAGGAGATTTTGACCTCAAAACCTGAGGTCAAGACAGTCAACCATGAAGCTACTTTAAATCTGTAAGTCAGTAAATTCACTGAGACTCTCTGGATACCAGCAAAACATGTTCTCCATATTCAGAGGAGGCTGCAAGAGAAGGTGGTTTAGTAAAAGGAAAATGTTCATTCAGTGAAGTTGCCAAATCTGATTCAGCAGTGTTACAGAAGTGGCATGAGAATTGATGGAGGATTTCTACTTAATCTGAGCATTTAACTTCACTGATTTCAGTGGTGTTTGCAAAAAAAAAAAAAAAAGGGTTATGGCTAGTAATTACTTTTTTAGCTGGTGATGTCTTTTCATTTGCAAATGTGTTGCTGGGAATGTTTGAGCGTTGGCTTTTTGGAAAATGGCTTTATTTGCTGCACGAAGGTCATTCTTAAATGTCAAACATCATTTGGTAGTTGTTCGTGTTTCATGTTTTTTAATATCTGAAAGAATTTTTTTTTCAGACTTGTTTTTGAGGTAAACCTAGTGTTTTGAGGTAGTGGGAAATTCTGGTTCTCAGAAACCATAGGGTATGGAAAGAACAGAGCATTGTCACAAGTGAAAAATCAAGTTCTTGTGTGGATCAGTCCTGACCTTTACATGTGATTAACAGATTGCTTGTCTGGTAAAAGAGTTCAGTTCTTTCTCAGCCATTTACCAAGAAGAATTGAGTACTGTTGTGAGAATTTTATTCTTGTATTAAAATTGGAGTCAGAAAACCTTTACAGTCTGTAGAGGAACCAAAACTAGCCTTTCCACTCTCAGTAACTTAAAGATTGAATATATAAATTCCTCTGATTTTTTACTGTGCCTCTTCCAGAGTGAATCTAATGTGGCCTAGTACTCACATTTCTAAATTCATCATTGAAAATATAAATGCATCTCTTTATTCATGCTCAAAAAAGAAAATTTTGTTAGACACAAATTAAAAAGACTAATATTGTGAAGATTGAAAATTTTAGGAAAGGAGCAGTATGATATGTTACTTACCATTAAAGTATTTCCATTATATCCAAACTCATGTTAATGACACTGTGAGATTATACTTTTTGGGAGGCATCTTAATATTAATTCACATTGTGAAACTGTTAATTTGACATATTTTCCTTCCCGTGGTGTATCATGGAAAATCCACAAAGCAATTGGAAGGGATCTGCAGCTGAGATTATAAAAGCTCTGAGCAAACATTAGCCTGATTATATATTTCACCATGATTAACACCATGAAACCACATATTCCAACTTAGGAAAATAAGCCATTCAAAGTGCAAGGATATCAAAATTAATTTTAAGTTTGAAAGGGTTTATATTAACTATATGGCCTTATACTTGAGAGCCTGCTGTGGTCATCGATTATATGTGACTTTTTGAATCCCAGACCCAAAACACCTTCAACTGTATAATGATGGACAAGTCAAGTAACCTCTTGAAACTTCATCATTTCAATATCTAAAAGGGGAATAATAATAGAACTTAACTCATGATAGCACTTAAATAGAGTAGCTAACTTGTTGGAAAGAATTTGAACAATATGGCAGAATGATCTGAGGTAGATGGACCCTAGCCCTGATGAAAACTGATAGAAAGGCTAAATAAATGTTAGGATAACAAACATGAGCCATCCTGAAAATTATATATATATATATATATATATATATATATATAGGTAACCATAAAATAACAGCAGCAACAATAAAAAGACAAAGCGAGGTATAAGGGTCAGTTGGCACTTTTGAGTGTTTTGGGCCAGTATAAGCTCTAGATGGTTAAGAATTTATGACTTCAGTGTTGCTGCATGGAGAGGAGAGTAGGCTCAGCCTGCATAGGCTCAGGGGAAAAAAAAAAAAAAGAAAGAAAAACTACGTAAAGCTGGAGGCCTCACCGAATTCCCTTTTCTATCAAAGGGAGTTTAGAGAAATTTTATTCAGTGGCCGCAGGAAAGAGTGAGAAAGAAGCTTGCCTTCCTCAAGAGCCTTGATGGAAAGAAGAAAGGTAGCCCCACCCCAACAAAAGGAGCAAACACCAGCACAAGCCATGCAAGTATATGATGCACGTTTATGGTTCTGTGATATAGCAACCTACAGCCAAGAAATTTATAGCTGTGAAGGATATTTTTACAGTGAAGATTATATGAGTTTCATGGACAGGGAAAGTGCTGTGCAGGATGAGCCCTCAGTAGAAATAACACAGAATCATACAAAATAAAATACAGGAGGAAGAAAAACCATGCAGGAGAATCAGCAGATGTAATGCAAGGAGCACACTCTGAATGAGAAAACACGGAAGCAAAATCCTTAAATAGGCCACAAAACAGATATGTTTGAAGTGATTTTTCCAGAAGAATAGAAATAGTAAAGAAGAAATACAGAGCAACATAACAGAAAATAGATTTAGAGGATGTCACCCAGAGTGCAGTAAGATTAAGATCATGATATTCAATAATAATAGCTTTCTCTCCTTTCTCTGTTTTTCCTCTTTCTCAACATTGCAACATACTTTGCAGTCATTTATAAGCACATGATACAGTGATGGACAAGACAGACAAGACTCCTAGTCTTATCAAGCTCACATTTTAGTGGATTGTTGGATACAGTTATTAAATAAAACAGAAACAAACACAACACAGATAATGATAAGTTCAGTGAAGAATTAAAATCAGGTCATAGAGAATGACTGTATTTGTATTTGGTGATCAAGGAGAGCTTCTTGGAAAATGGTGAGGTTTTAACTAAGAATGACAGACTGGAAAATGTCAGTTTTCATTCCAATCACAAAGAAAGGCAATGCCATGGAATGTTCAAACTACTGCACAATTGCGTTCATCTCACATGCTAGCAAAGTGATTCTCAAAGTTCTCCAAGCCAGGCTTCAACACTATGTGAACCATGAACTTCCAGATGTTCAAGCTGGATTTGGAAAAGGTAGAGGAACCAGAGATCAGATTTCCAACACCTGGTGGATCATCGAAAAAGCGAGAGAATTCCAGAAAAACATCTGCTACTGCTGCTAAGTTGCTTCAGTCGTGTCCGACTCTGTGCGACCCCATGGACGGCAGCCCACCAGGCTCCTCCGTCCCTGGGATTCTCAAGGCAAGAACACTGGAGTGGGTTGCCATTTCCTTCTCCAATGCATGAAATGAAAAGTGAAAGTGAAGTCACTGAGTCGTGTCCAACTCTCATCTATTACTGATTTATTGACTATGACAAAGCCTTTATTTTATGGATCACAACACACTGTGGAAAATTCTTCAAGAAACTGGAATATCAGACCACCTTACCTGCCTCCTGAGAAATCTGTATGCTGGTCAAGAAGCAACAGTTAGAACTGGAGGTTAGAAAAAGAAGTTAGAACTGGACATGGTAAAACAGACTGGTTCCAAATCGGGAAAGGAGTATGTCAAGGCTGTACATTGTCACCCTGCTTATTTAACTTATATGCAGAGTACATCATGAGAAACACTGGGCTAGAGGAAGCACAAGCTAGAATCAAGATTGCCAGGAGAAATATCAATAACCTCAGATATGCAAATGATACCACTCTTAGAAAGAGGAGAGTGAAAAAGCTGGCTTAAAACTCAACATTCAAAAAATGAAGATCTTGGCATCTGGTCCCATCACTTCATGGCAAATAGATGGGGAAACTATGGAAACAGTGACAGACTTTGTTTTTGTGGTCTCCAAAATCACTGCAGATGGTGACTGCAGCCATGAAATTAAAAGATGCTTGCTCCTTGGAAGAAAAGCTATGATGAACCTAGACAGCACATTAAAAAGCAGAGACATTACTTTGCTGACAAAGGTCCATCTAGTCAAAGCTGTGTTTTTTCCAGTGGTCATGTATGGATGTGAGCGTTGGACTATAAAGAAAACTGAGCACCAAAGAATTGATGCTTTTGAACTGTGGTGTTGGAGAAGACTCTTGAGAGTCCCTTGGACTGCAAGGAGATCAAACCAGTCAATCCTAAAGGAAATCAGTCCTGAATATTCATTGGAAGGACTGAGGCTGAAGCTGAAACTCCAAAACTTTGGCCACCTGATGTGAAGAACTGACTCAGTGAAAAAGACCCTGATGCTGTAAAAGGTTGAAGGCAGGAGGAGAAGAGGGCGACAGAGGATGAGATGGTTTGGTGGCATCACCGACTCCATGGAGATGAGTTTGAACAAGCTCTCGGAGTTGGTGATGGACAGGGAAGCCTGGTGTGCTGCAGTCCGTGGGTTTGCAGAGTTGGACAGGACTGAGCGACTGAACTGAATTGAAGAATGACAGGAATGAAACAACCATGCAAAGACCAGAAGAGTTTCCCAATTGAAGAAATCAGTGTATGTTTTAGGTGATAAAAGAAGGTCAGTATGGCTGGAACATGGTTAATCATAGGGAGAAGGATGTGAGATGGTTTTTGAGATGTAGACTGGGCAGATTACATAGGCCTATTAGTAAGACCCAGAGTAAGGAGTTCAGATTTTATTCTAAGAGTTGGAAAGATATGAAATGAATTTAGAGAGGAGGTTTACATTATCTGCCTTTCTGCCATGAGGAGACTGCATGGTGAGCAGAAGTGGAGGTGGAGAAGAGGCAGTTAGACAGTCATTGCAATGGTCCCAGTGCGAGAAGCTAGTTGGTTGTGTACCTGCATGGTAATGGTGGAGATCAAGAGACCTTGACAAGTTTGGGACGTGGTTTGGATGGACACAGGACAGTTGAAAAATCAGTCGAATGCAATGTTGCGGAATGGGTAGAATCATAGATTCTAGGAATCAGAGATACATCCCTGTGGAATACTGACTAGTCACACCACTAGTTAAGCACCTCCACTAAGTCCAGCACTCTGGTACTTCATGTTGACACTCACTCCTTTCTACGGACTCCCAGTTGTCAGAAAATTCTTCCTATGGATTTGACCCTTTCCCCTGTATTCTTCTTATTTGTTCATTTATTTTTAATCCTTCAGCACATGAATTTCCAAATATTCAAAGAAGATCAGTTTCTTTCTGAATTTTTTTCCCAAGTTAAGTATACACAGTTTTTTTTTTTTTTTAATTCTTATAAGAATCTATTTTTATCACATTTGGAGCCCTATAGTTCTATAGTGAAGTTAGACTGTTTCTCTTCTCTAAAGCACCTTATCCATTAGGCACTCAAAATTTATTTCCAAAATGAGACTGTAATTTTTTGAGCCAATTCTCACTGTTTTTTTGCCATTCTAAGTACTATTCTTTCCATGTATTATACTTTATCAGTATTTCCCTTAAAAACACTAATGGCCGCATCTGAATATAAAGTGGACCAAAAGTTCTGAATTTTATACTTTAAAAAATGCAACAGAAGTTTAAATTGAGATTTGGTACAACAGGGAGGCCTGGCATGCTGCGATTCATGGGGTCGCAAAGAGTCAGACACGACTGAGCGACTGAACTGAACTGACTGACTGACAGCTATTTTACAGTGTTGACTCATCAGACTTTAGTCATCAAAAACCCCAGTATATTCACTTAAAAATAACTTGTTACACCAGGTGTATGCCAGCCTAGAAGACATATCCTGATATAGACTTCTGGCAAAGAAATAATAACTTATATAATACATAGATTTGAAGAGATATTATAATTAATTGGAAAACATTTAAAAACTTAAAGCTACAGCACAAAGATAACATTGTTTTTCCTTCTGAGAAGCAAAATTTTAATTACATCTCTCACTTAAGTCTTGTTGGAGCAGTTTGCAGTAATTAGCTAATCAGAACTATTGTGCCCTGTGAAGGTTGGGGTAAGGGAAGAAGAAAAAGCCCAAAACCAAAATCAGGAAGAATTAGCAAATAAGAGATGCCATCCTTAATTCCCTCTGCCAATCCTTGGCCACTTGGCCACTTAGCCACCAGTTCAGTAGAACCCAGCAATGACCTGTAAACATCTTTAGACTCCCTTCTATATCAGGGTGGTGTTTGCATTTGGTACAGAAAATACAAAATCAGCTGAGAGACTGTGTATAATGGATATTATAGCATGAGCCACGCAGAACCCATTATAAGAATGTCAGGTTGTAATCCTAAAGTTACCATCAATATGTTTCCAAATTCTCCGTCCTTTCAAATGCTACCTTTAGTGTAATTTTTAAGCAAACACTTAGCTTGATCTTCTACATAATTTGCAACTAGAAATTCATTATACTCTCAATATCCCTAAGGATGTTTTGAAGGAGGAGTTATGTGTGTTCCTGCCTGTTCAATCTTACATGTATTTTAGCTATATCATTGACCATTGCTTTGTATTTTGTCGGTGGGGCTATTCTTTATTCTGACCCTTGCCAACCTCAGTGTGAAATCAATCTTTAATTTCTGTAATCACCTCTTTTTAAATATTACTAATATAAGGTATGCTGCTAAGTCACTTCAGTCATGTCCGACTCTGTGTGACCCCATAGATGGCAGCCCACCAGGCTCCGCCATCCCTGGGATTCTCCAGGCAAGAACGCTGGAGTGGGTCGCCATTTCCTTCTCCAGTGCATGAAAGTGAAAAGTGAAAGTGAAGTCGCTCAGTCGTGTCCAACTCCTAACAACGCTATGGACTACAGCCTACCAGGCTCCTCCGTCCATGGGATTTTCCAGGCAAGAGTACTGGAGTGGGGTGCCATTGCCTTCTCTGAATATAAGGTATAGGCTTTTAATAAAAGTTAGTTGTAGTTTAGAAGGATTTTATTTCACAGTATATACCTTTATACTTAAATATCACTGTTATTAAAATTGCTTCTGATATTATTTCCGTGTGGAATCTCACAGTTTCCTCCTGCAGTCTCAATTTTCAAGCATTTTCTGGATGGTTCTCTCCTTACTTCTTAATCCTCTTTTCAATCTCACCTCCTTCCTCTGTTTTACACAGGAAACCTCACTTTGTCTCCCTGGGAGCCTCAGTAAAGTTCAAATTATTACTTGTTAATATGCAAACTAACCTCTCTCTTTTATCACTGTCAGTTTTCCAGATTTTACCTTAGGGCTTCTCTTTACATAATCAAACTGGTTCATCAAGAAATTTTTGATAACTGTAAGAAAATCTTCTGCATTATTTCTAGTCAACTTTTATTCTTAATTTTGCTGTTTATTTATTCCTGAATGATTTATCCTGAGCACCATACATTTATTTAAAAATAAATTTGGAATGCATGCCTAGGACCAGCTCTCACCAAGGTGGTAATAAGATTTTTTCATATATCCTAACTGTATCACTGTAACTAGGAGGCACTGTAGTGTGGGTGGCCTCAAGATGTAGATCAGCCTACAGGAGTGGGAGACTGATGGTTGTTTTTCCAAGTGATACCTGAGTCTGTAGGAATGGGTGGAGTGTCTCAAGGAGAGAATGTTGAGGGGAAGACTTAGCTTTAGAGGATGAAGATTCACTAAGGCAGTGAAGGAAACAGAAAGCAGTCAAGAGGAGGAAGAAAATCAAATCGTCAGCTTTGCAAACCAAGGGGGATGAACATTTTAGGAAAAGTTGTGGGATGGGGCAGGGTGGGAGGATGTCAAATGCTGGAGGAATTAAGATGAATGTGACAGTTTCTGAGGCAGCTGCCTTTCCAGAGAGCCGTTTCATTCAGGGAAGGAGGGTTGAAGTCGGATTGCCTGACATTATTGGACGAGGAGAGAGTGGGGAATCAGAGGACACTCTTTTGAAAGGTTTATGTAAGTAGGAGAGAGAATTCTTCAGAGACTGACATGGAAAGTGATATGGTTTGCACTTAACTTTAATAGTCAGAAATCAGGATTCAGTTTTCTCAGAGGAGGCTCTTAAGGGATACAGAGAGGCTGGGATGCAAGCAGAGGGCAGCTTGCAGCACCTTCAAACTTCCACACCAGATATGGATAGAAACCAAGAAAAGGGGAAGTTGGCTTGAGAGAGAACTGCTGAGTATGCTCAGCTAAAGGGCTGGTCCTTCTATGGAAAGGGAACAGAGTTCCAAGGAAGCTGAATGAGAAAGACCCATATCTAGACATGCATTAGTAAAATTTCAGAACTCCAATGATAAAAGGAAAAATCCCCAAAGAAACTTCCAGAAAGAAAAGCAGATTTTCTTGTATGTGTTACTCTCCCAGTCGTGTCCGACTCTGCGACCCCATGGAGCCCACCAGGCTCCTCTGTCCATGGAATTCTCCAAGTGAGAGTCCTGGAGTGGGTTGCCATGTTACCAGTAGACATCTCACAGGCAATGATGGATACCTGCATTCTGTGTTCCAGTTATCGTCAGTGTTCACTGAGGAAAAGAGATTCTCAACCTCGGGAATTCCCTGGTGTTCCAGTGGTTAGGACTCAGCACTTTCACTGCCAGGGTCCAGGTTCAATCCCTGCCTCAGAAACTAAGATGAAAATCCCTGACCTTAAGTTTCTAGGTCTAGTAAAACCAGCATTCAAATGTGACAGCCAGATGGGTCAATGTTAGACCATTCTCTGTTAAAGGATGTACTTGAGCATAATTAAGCGAATCTGAGAAAGGAGATCAACAAAGAAACTGATACTTAGCGTTAGATTAAGTTGAGACTAATAGTCAAGTCTAATTATTAAAGAATGATGTACAATAATTTGGAAATGAATATGGAAAATAGTGATACATAAGTATCAAGACAGAGGAGCATGGATGACACATTAAAATTCTTGTCTTGGCTTGGGAATGAGTACAAACACTAATTAACTATAGATATTGATAGATTCAAAACTTTATTTAAGTGCATGTGATAAAATTGGTGAACAACAATAATTGAAGGATATCTAAATAAAAAATATTACAGTGAAAATTGCTATCAATCCAAAAAAATTAAATAGGGGAAAAATGAAAAAAACAAAACAAATATGCTAAAGAAAAATCTTAAGATACAAGAAATAAGTCCAGTATTATGATACATATGATAAATCAAGGTAATTTTGTTTCCTACTAAAAGGAAGAGGATCAATGTGATTTTTAAAATACAGCTATATATGTTTTATATACGATATATGCTTAAAGCAAAATGATACTGAAGAGTAGAAAACATATAGAAAAAGATGTCGCAGACAAAGGTGTTAACAAAGCAGCAATAACAGTATTAATATCAAGGAAAATTGAACAAGGAAAAGCACTACTCAGGTTGAAGAGAGATGCATGTTGAAAGATAGTAGACCAAAAAAAAATCTAACATTTTCCCTCCCTGCACTTAGTTGTGAAGTATATTTGGGAGGGGAGGTGACATCAAAACTGTGTCTATGGCTCCTTCCTCTGAGAACAAACCTTTGATGACTGCATAAATGTAAATATATGACCACGTGAAAATAGAGAGGCATGCTATAATGAAACTATATTTATGTCTTCTTGGGTAATTTACAAAAATAAAAGCATTTAAGAGGTATAATATGACAATAGTGAATGGAATGAGGGAGCAAGCATTTTCTCATAGTGCACATAGAGACTAGATCCATGTATAACCAAATCAATTAAAACTGAAAGGAAAGAAAGCTCTAAGATAACAGAAGAGAAGCCAATGAGACCACAGCATGATTTTGGACATAGTAACCTGGCTTTTGTGTCAAGTTTTCATCTCAGTGATCTCTTAATCATCTTCCATCAAATGATACGGATGAGATATTGTTTAAATTCCCTTTATCTGAAGCAGTTTATGAATGAAAGAATGATATTAATAGTTATGAATCTGACTAATGTGTGTTGACCACTTATAATGAAGCTGTCCAAGGGCTGGCTAATAAATTTAATATTTATGTACGATTTATAAGCCTTGTATATCAGACTAGGAATAACTATAAATTTTTCTCTCACAAAAGCAAATTATTGTCTATTCAGTTCATGGCTGTATCACCAGTGTCGAGAGTCCTGACTGGAATATAATAAGTGCCAATTTAATGTTTATTAAATGAATGGAATGTATTAATGCTCAGAAACCTTTGAAAACATACTGTCTTCTAAAAAAAAAAAAAATCCCTCTCCAATGAGGATGCTGGCTACAGCTTTCCAAACTGCATAATCTGAAGCCTCACATGCAAAGTAAACCTTGCTTTATTGCTCAGAAATGCACCGAGGGAGAAAGGAGAAGCCCCAACAAGACTGTGGGAGGGGTGAAGTCACGTTTCCAGTCAAACCCCATACGCACCAGAGACACTTGGAGGGCTCAACAAACCCTTCTATGCACCAGGACCCAGGGACCCCACAAGAGACTGAGCCAGACCTGCCTTTGAGTGTCTCCTGTGGAGGCACAGGTTAGCAGTGGCCTGCCGCAGGGACGGGGACTCTGGCTGCCGCAGACCTGGGAGGTGTGGTGTGTGGCCTGAGTCCTCTTGGAGGACATTAGCCCCACTTTAGAATGACCAAGCAGACAGCCCACAAACTGGAGAACAATTATACCAGAGAAGTTCTCACACTGTTGTGAAAGTTCTAGGGCCCACAACAGATTTCCCAACCTGGGGATCCGGCAAAGGAACTGAGAACCGCCAGGGACTTCGACTTTGAAGGCCAGTGGGATTTGATTACAGAACTCCTTCAGGACTGCTGCTGCTGCTGCTAGGTCGCATCAGTCATGTCCGACTGTGTGACCCCATAGACAGCAGCCCAACAGGCTCCTCCGTCCATGGGATTCTCCAGGCGAGAGTACTGGAGTGGGTTGCCATTGCCTTCTCTGCCTGCAGGACTGGGGAAGTGGAATCTTGGAGGGCACAAACAAAACCTTGTGTGCACCAGGACCCAGGAGAAAGGAGCAGTGACCCCACAAGAAACTGAGCCAGACTTGCTTGTGAGCATCCAGGAGTGTGCTGCGGAGGTGTGGGTCAACAGTGGGCTGCTGTGGGGCCAGGGGCACTTAATACAACAGTCCTGGTGTAAGTCCTTTTGAAGGAGCTCTCATTACCACCATTGCCCCTACCATAGTTCAGCCTGAGGCCAAACTACAGGGAGGGAAAACAGCCCCACCCATCAACAGAAAACTGGATTACATATTTACTGAGCATGGCCTTGCCCATCAGAGCAAGACGCAGATTCCCCCACAGCCAGTACCTCCCATCAGGAAGCTTCCACAAGTCTCTTACACTTATCCATCAAAGGGCAGACAGAATGGAAACCACAGTTACAGGAAATTAACCAAACTGATCACTTGGATCACAGCCTTGTCTAACTCAATGAAACTATGAGCCTCACTGTATAAGGCCACCCAAGATGGATGGGTGATGGTGGAGAGTTCTGACAAAATGTGATCCACTGGAGAAGGGAATGGCAAACCATTTAAGTATTCTTGCTTTGAGAACACTGTGGACAGTATGAAAAGGCAAAAAGTTATCAAATGGAAAGATGAACTCCCCAGGACAGTAGGTGCCCAATATACTACTGGAGAAGAGTGGAGAAATAGCACCAGAAAGAAGGAAGAGGCTGAGCCAAAGCAAGAACAGAGCCCAGTTGTGGATGTAACTGAAGATGGAAGTAAAGTCTGATGCTGTAAAGAACAATATTGCATAGGAACCTGAAATGTTAGGTCCATGAATCAAGGTAAGTTGGAGGTGGTCAAACAGGAGATGGCAAGAGTGAACATCGACACTTTAGGAATCAGTGAACTAAAATGGAGTGGAATGGGCGAATTTAATTCAGATGACCATTATATCTATTACTGTGGGCAAGAAGCCCTTAGAAGAAATGGAGTAGCCATCATAGTCAACAAGAGTCTGAAATGCAGTACTTTGGTGCAATCTTCAAAACAACAGAATGACCTCTGTTTGATTCCAAAGCAAACCATTCAGTAACACAGTAATCCAAGCCTATGCCCCAAATACTAATTCTGAAGAAGCTGAAGTTGAAAGATTCTATGAAGAACTAGAAGACCTTCTAGAACTAACACCAACTCCTGTTCATCCTAGGAGACTGGAGTGCAAAAGTAGGAAGTCAAGAGATACCTGGAGGAACTAGCAAGTTTGAGCTTGGAGTACAGAATGAAGCAGGGCAAAGGCTAACAGAGTTTTGCCAAGAGAACTGTGCATAGCAAACACCTCTTCCAACAACACAAGAGATGACTCTACACATGGACGTCACCAGATGGTCAATACCAAAATCAGGTTGATTATATTATTTGCAGCCAAAGATGGAGAAGCTGTATACAGTCAGAAAAAACAAGACTGGAAGCTAATTAGGCTCAGTTCATGAACTCCTCATTGCAAAAATCAGACTTAAATGAAGAAATTAGGGGAAACCACTGGACCAATTCAGGTATGACCTAAGTCAAATCCCTTCATGATTATACAGTGGAAGTGAGAAATAGATTCAAGGGATTAGATCTGATAGACAGAGTGTCTGAAGAACTATGGACAGAGGTTTGTGGCATTGTACAGGAGGCAATGATCAAGACCATCCATAAGAAAAAAAAAAAAAAGGCAAAAAGGCAAAATGGTTGTCTGAGGAGGCCTTACAAATAGCTGTGAATAGAAAAGAAGTGAAAGGCAAAGGAGAAAAGGAACTATATACCTATTTGAATGAAGAGTTCCAAAAAATAGTAAGGAGAGAGAAGAAAGCCTTCCTCAGTGATCAGTGCAAAGAAATAGAGGAAAACAATAGAATGGGAAAGACTAGAGATATCTTCAAGAAAATTAGAGATACCAGGAGAACATTTCCTGTAAAGATGAGCACAATAAAGTACAGAGATTGTGTGGATCTAACAGAAGCAGAAGATATTAAGAAGAGGTGCTAAGAATATACAGAAGAACTATAGAAAAAAGATCTTCACAACCCAGATAATCACGATGGTGTGATCACTCACCTAGAGCCAGACATCTTTGCAAAGTCAAGTGGGCCTTTGGAAGCATCACTATGAACAAAGCTAGTGGAGGTGATGGAATTCCAGTTGAGCTATTTCAAATCCTAAAAGATGATGGTGTGAAAGTGCTGCACTCAATATGCCAGCAAATTTGGAAAACTCAACAGTGGTCATGGGACTGGAAAAGGTCAGTTTTCATTCCAATCCCAAAGAAAGGCAATGCCAAAGAATGCACAAACTACTGCACAATTGCACTCATCTCACAAGGTAGCAAAGTAATGCTCAAAATTCTCCAAGACAGGCTTCAAAAATACGTGAACCGTGAACACCCAGATGTTCAAGCTGGATTTAGAAAAGGCAGAGGAACCAGAGATCAAATTGCCAACGTCCACTGGATCATCGAAAAAGCAAGAGAGTTCCGAAGAAACATCTATTTCTGCTTTGTTGACTATGCCACAACCTTTGACTGTGCGGATCACAATAAACTGTGGAAAATTCTGAAAGAGATGGAATACCAGATCACCTGCCCTGCCTCTTGAGAAATCTGTATGCAGATCAAGAAGCAGCAGTTAGAACTGGACATGAAACAACAGACAGGTTCCAAATCAGGAAAGGAGTATGTCAAGGTTGTATATTGTCACCCTGCTTATTTAACTTATATGCAGGGTACATCATGAGAAACGCTGGGCTGGAAGAAGCACAGCTGGAATCAAGATTGCCGGGAGAAATATCAATAACCTCAGATATGCAGAGGACACCATTCTTATGGCAGAAAGTGAAGAAGAACTAAAAAGCCTGTTGATAAAAGTGAAAGGGGCAAGTGAAAAAGTTGGCTTAAAACTCAACATTCTGAAAACTAAGATCATGGCATCCAGTCCTATCACTTCATGGCAAATAGATGGGAAACAATGGAAACAGTGACAGACTTTATTTTCTTGGGCTCCAAAATCACTGCAGATGCTGACTGCAGTCATGATATTAAAAGATGCTTGCTTCTTGGAAAAAAATCTATGATGAACCTAGACAGCATATTAAAAAGCAGAGATACTACCTTGCCAACAAAGGTCTGTCTAGTCAAGGCTATGGTTTTTCCAATAGTCCTGTACAGATGTGAGAGTTGGACCATAAAGAAAGCTAAGCGTCAAAGAATTGATGCTTTTGAACTGTGGTGTTGGAGAAGACTCTTGAGAGTCCCTTGGACTGCAAGGAGATCCAACCAGTCCATCCTAAAGGAAATCAGTCCTGAATCTTCACTGGAAGAACTGATACTGAAGCTGAAGCTTCAATACTTTGGCCACCTTATGCAAAGAACTGACTAATTAGAAAAGTCTCTGATGTTGAGAAAGATTGAATTCAGGAGAAGAAGGGGACTACAGAGGATGAGATGGTTGAATGGCTTCACTGACTTGATTTACATGAGTTTCAGCAGATTCTGGGAGATGGTGAAGTAGATAGAAGCCTTGTGTCCTGGAGTCCATGGTGTTGCAAATAGTCAGATAAGACTGAACCACTGAATTCATTCACCCAAGGACCTGTTCTGTTACTGTCCAGGACTTTTTGCTTCCTTAAAGGAATTTGTTAGAGGCCAGCCAAGAAATTCAGGCAAACTTTGTAGGGGCCCCTGCTGAGGCAGAAGGGAGGGAGAACAAGCAACTGTTTCCTGCTTGCTCAGAAGGCAGGTGGGGGAGTCAGCTTTTTCCTTATATGGGGTGAGGGGTGAGGGAAGGGGTGTATAGAGGAGTCCACCCAGAGAGGGGCTTAGGTGCTTTGTCCACCCCTTAGGTGGTGCTGCATGCAGGGGCATATGTGGTACCCTGCCTTTGCTTCTGATACCTGGTTTTTGCTCCAGTCTCTTCAAAAGTGGCAGTTGGGTTTTTCCATCTCTTTGTATCTTTTGGGTCCAGAATTTGCCTTAAATGTGCATGCACACAGTTACTTTTAGTCCCATACAGTTTCTTTGTGTTTTGTTACCCAAGAGAGGTGCATCCAGGTATAAGCATTTCAGCAAAGCATTCCAGGTCCCAGGCCTGTCTTTGTTCCACACTGAGTGACTTGAGAAAAGGTGCAGAAGCAGCTACAGCCCCATGTTTTCCTTGGACTCTGGGGCCTGGTTGTTCTGGGCACTCCAGGCAAGCTGGCACAGCCTCTAGGCCCCTGGGTCTGCTGAGAGATGGCCCACAGGTCCATTTACCAGCTTCTGACCTGAGAAAATGATGCAGTTTTAGTGCTTCAGAAGACCTCAGAAACCTGTTCCTAGAATGCCCTTTTGCAAGAGGAGGAAGCAGGTTAAGAGAAGCTCAGGTGTGATGCTCAAACAGAAGCTGCTTCTGCTGGTAGCCCATTCACTTGTCCACTGAGACAGTAAGTTGTAGCTTCCACCTGAGTTTCAGTGGTCTTCCTTCTCTGTAGGTATATGAAGCACTTCTTTGATACTGCGAACTGTTTTTAGTTCTCTTTTTTGAATGCCTCTTGGGCTTCAATACTAATAAGGACAACCTATGGAAACAAGTTTGAATATATGTTAATTGATTATAAGGATAGTTTTTATCCTAGAAAAATTCTGAAAATATCATTCACATTTGTTCACATATCCCTTAAAAATTAGCTGTGTTAAGGGATTAGTAAAGATAGTATTATAATTATTTTTAGAAATAATTATAAACACTCTATATACATCTTAATCATTTTCATTAAATAAGTCAGTTTTGTTATTTCTTTCAGTAACTATGTATAAATAATGCTTTAAACTAAAATATTATGTAATAAAATGTAGAAATATAGCAATAGATAAATGGTAAAATGTGAATGGAGAAGACAATGGCACCCCACTCCAGTACTCTTGCCTGGAAAATCACGTGGATGGAGGGGCCTGGTAGGCTTCAGTCCATGGGGTCGCCAAGAGTCGGGCACGACTGAGCGACTTCACTTTCACTTTTCACTTTCATGCATTAGAGAAGGAAATGGCAACCCACTCCAGTGTTCTTGCCTGGAGAATCCCAGGGACAGGGGAGCGTGGTGGGCTGCCGTCTATGGGGTCACACAGAGTTCGACATGACTGAAGTGACTTAGCAGTAGCAAACTGTGAATTGAACTATTTACTTAAAAAATAGATTATGTAGGAGCAAAATAGGTAGGTCAAAAATTGTAAATGTCAGAGGAAATTCTCTTTTCTTACCTCCAGATACAACCTTGAGATCATGTGAATCAAGTGAATGTAATTTAAGTGCAATAAAGATGTTTCTGAATTATCAGTGCTTATAAAAACAAACAAACAAACAGTCATTTCATGGAATACCCACTATGTATATATGTTCAACTGTTTTGGTCAAGCAACCACTTACCTAATCTTTTAACTTTCAGTTGGAATGTTGAATGCACTAATTATTTTCATGGAGTATCTTATTAAATTATTTCTTTCAGTAAATATGCATAGGGTGATATTTCTTTCAGTTTAATTATTCTCTGCTCTACTGTGATAGTGGGCTTCCCTGGTAGCTCAGCAGTAAAGGACTCTCCCACAATGCAGGAGACACAGGAGACCTGGGTTGAATACCTGAGTTGGGAAGATCCCCTGGGGGAGGGAATGACAACCCATTCCAATATTCTCCCCTGGAGAATGCTATGGACAGACGAGCCTGGCAGACTATAGTCCATAGCGTGGCAAAGAGTCGGACACGACTGAAGCAGCTGATCACACATGCACGTATACTGTTATAGTAAATGAGATTGAACTTTAGCAAGTTGAAAAGTCCCAAATGGATATGTGCTTTAATTAAAAAATCATAAAGGAATTTTTCTTAAACATTTTAAACAAATACATAATATATATAGATTATATAATATGTATAATATATATGTATGTACACAAAGTTGGCATCTATAAAACTATTATACTAAAATGTGTGACTTTTGTAAACATAAAACTTTTCTATTAAACACTTTTCCTATAAGCATTTGGAGCGTTGTAGTGTACTCTAATTGTCAATGATTTGGACCCAAAGATGTACTCAGCCTCCAGTAAGCTGGGGCTGGCCAGCATTCTCTGTGTCCTTCTGGTTCTTATCTAATAGGGGTACCCCATCTATCTACTCCTCTATCTTTAGGAGCTGCCAGAAACCTGTCGATCGAACCTGACCCTCCGCCCAATCACAGATGGTTGTATGTGGACAATTGCAGCCACTCTTCATAGTTTATGCTGCCTCTAATTATTTTTCCCTACAGTCTGCTCTCCATTCTTCAGTTATCATAATCTACCTAAATGCAAATCAAACCATGATTTCTCACTCATTGCCTCTAAAATCCTACAAGAGTTTCTCATTTTATTAGATAGAGATACTTTCCAGGGTTCCTCATAAGGCCCGAAAAAGGCTTTCTGTGCACCTGATTCCCTCTCATGTCAGAGAGATTGGCAGAAAGCCAGCCAGCCTTGTTATTGTTAGGAAAATACAGAAATGGTTCATCCATGGACAGCCCAGTTCACTTTCTTTTCATTCAGATTCCCTAAGATCTTATTGGGTCACGTTAGCAATAAGATTCATTTTACAGTGTGAGGGTTTTAGTTCCCTACAAAGGTGCCAGAACTAAGAGCATAGCATCTTATTTTGCCACTGCTGTGCTAAATGTTAAATTAAATTCTGATGCAGGTCAACAAGAAGAGATGAATACTACTAGTTTGATATTGGAAGTATAATTGCTTTTATTATTTATGTGTTTCTATATGTATTTTAAGCCTTACTATGGCTCAGATGGTAAAGAGTCTGGCTGCAGTGCAGGAGATCCGGGTTCCATCCCTGGGTCGGGAAGATCCCACTGGAGAAGGAAATGGCAGTCCACTCCAGGATTCTTGCCTGGAAAACCCTGTGGATGGAGGAGCCTGGCAGGCTACAGTCAATGGGGGTCACAAAGAGTCAAATACAACTGAGCGACTAACACACACTATATTTATTTTACTCATCTCCAACAAATAAAGTATTTTTCAAGCAAATAATTACTGATAGTTTATAAAAATTCAACTTATCCCAGAAAGAGATGAGATCATAAAATGCAATTGGATAATATATGCTAACTAAATATTAAAAAATAATTCCGACATTGATGATTTCTTACATGGAATGGTGCACCCAACTTACTAACATTTCCCAGAAGTCAGAGTTAGTAGAAAAATAATGATGTAAAGGTTTATACCCCAAATGTCCTGGAATCATTCTAGATAAGATGCTTTATAATATAATTTTTGAATACATATTTGAGAAGAGATTAAAAAATCTATTATTATGTGTAATTATTTTTCATAGCTTGTATTTGGAAATACAGTAAATTAGAATATATCATTGTTTTCTAAGAGTATCAATACTAAATATATTTGACAATTGTTTCTGTAAAATAGTTTGGTTTTTGTAATTTAGCAACTTAAAACACCTGATCATTTTTAGTTTTTCTGTGGACATAGTAACAGTATACCCTTTGATTATACTATCTTTTGTCCAATTTAGAAGTGCCGTAAAATCACCCATTTACTTAACAGAGAAATGGCCAATGTTGAAAAATATCATTTCCGTGGTAGTATTTTCAAAAGCAAGATTCTATTTTTATAATACACAGCATCTTGGTTCCTATAACCAAGTATCTGATTATGTCAATGAAACCAAGAAGTAAATTGAAGGAAAGGATATCAAGTAATCTTTTAATTTTTAAGAATGGATTGCTCAGATTTCTAGTGTTTCTTAATAGAAATTAATTTTTTTAAATATTGGCATTAATTTTGTGATCCTCTAAAAATGTATTTTAGTTAAATATTTCCTGATATTTATTATGCAGTGGTCATTCTTGAATTAATTCCCTGGAAATTGTCATTTATTCACTTATTCTATTCCTGTTTGGTTGGGGAAATTAAAGTATTAGTATGTTTAAAACTGGGGCTTCCCCGGTGACTCAGTGGTGAAGAATCTCCTGCAGTGTAGGACAGGCCGGAGACATGGATTCAATCCCTGGCTCGGAAAAATCCCCTGGAGGAGGAAGTAGCAATCCACAGGAGTTTTTTTACCTGAAAAGTCCTATGGTCCGAGGACCCTGACGGGCTACAGTCCAAAGGGCTGCACACAGTAGGACTCGACTGACTGAACAACAACATTTATAATTAACAGTAAAAGGTTTTCCTTTTTTACATTTTTATTTTTACTTTATTTTGCTTTACAATACTATATTGGTTTTGCCATATATTGACATGAATCAGCCACGGGTGTACATGAGTTCCCAGTCCTGAACCCCCCTCCCACCTCCCACCCCATATCATCTCTCTGCATCATCCCCGTGCACCAGGCCCAAGCCTCCTGTATCCTGTATCCTAACCGGTGTCCTTTAGAATTTCAACTAATGATCCCTAATCTTAAAATTCCTTGTTTCCAATGGTTCATGTAAGTTCTAGAAATGTCTTTTAGGATACAGACTACAAAAGATGATAGTCTTTTCCTCAATCATCTATTTGTTTCCATAAATCACCTGCTTGTACAAGCACTCAGCGACTACTTCGTGAGGGAGAGAATACAATTTTTAAGTCTAATCACATTAAATGTTTTTTAAAAAATCTCAGAAAACAGAAGGATATTATAATGACTGATAATCTGGCTCCTTGTTACTACCTAGGGAACGCCGAGCAATCTTACCACACAAAATAATTTGCTATAAAAATAACTGTGCCAACTCTATTTCCAATAAGTGTAAAAATAAACAAATTTAATAACATGTAAGTGTAGCTAATTACTTCAATTAAGATAAGTAATTTTATGTACTTGAAAGGCTCAAGCCATGTTTAGTGGCTTTTCTTGGGTGTGAAAGTATCAGAGACTATTTCTTACTTATCTTTGTAATTTTAACACTTAACATAGTAAATAATTGACAAAAATTAAGTGATATTTTAAAACATTAAGCTTTGTTTTAGGGCACTGAGATTTAGGTCCTAAATAAACTAGTATTTTAATTATTTTCATAACCTGAATATATTTATACATTAAAATATATAGTAAATGCTGTTGACAAAAGAAATGTTGACCATCATAATCATACATACCTTTTTCAGTACTTTATAAGAATTTTATTTTTTACCCATTGAACTGTTCACCAAAGAATATTAAAGAAATGATTCTCAGCATCTAAAAATTTGCATTTTGAAGAAGCAATTCATAGAATAAAATTTATTTATAGAATAAATTTTGAACCCTAGCTATGCCAAGCAGGAGGTGATTTTAAATCTCATAAGGTGTACGTACTTCTCATAGAAGTTTATAATCTAGTTGGGGGAATAAAACACCTAATCTAATAATTGAAAATCCATTATTGACATAAAACAGACAGAAGTTAAGGCATACGGAGGCTGATGCTGGTTGGTTGGGTAGTTCATCGCCGTGGTGCCATTGGAGGTGGGACTTGGGGAGGCTTTTTTGCAAGCATGCCTGGAAAAACAGGTGTTTCCAGTGAAGGAAATGAAGAGAAAGGGTGTATTGGCCTGACCATTTCCCTGACCAAAAGTCATGCAAGGGAGCTGTAGCATAAAAGTAGAGCATAACTTTGAGAGTTTCTTGAAAAGCAATAGTAAGCTAGAATAGTTTCTGTGGAAAGATGAGGGAAAGCTATCTGACAATGTGAAGTTAATATTTATATTGCAAGCTAGATGGCAGTAGCAATTGTTATCAAATAATCTGATGTTCTACTTGTCCATACATTGAAGAATAAACACATGGTAAAATAATGAATTATGTGTGTGTTTTAACTTATTGATGAGTTCACTTTATTATAACCCTTGATTTCCAGAAAAAAATTCATAACTGAAAATTGAACACCAAGAGTCAGTTTACGAGTGTATTTGTTTCTTAGACATCTACTTATAAGTCCTGGGTGGGGGAATAAAAGACATAAAACTATATTTAAAGCAACAAATTTGTATCTAACTTCCAGAGGCTACTGCTTTTTTTTGAAGTGCAGTGAAAGAGTTTGTATGAGAAAATGTGCCTAAACACGGAAGCCATATAAGTTTTATATATGAACACAGTTGTTTATTGACCCCTTCATTGATGGTATCAGCATAAAGATATAGGAAATAACCCTGTATTTTCATAAGCCATATACCATATGTATATACACAATATTATGCTATACATGACTTCATCTGATTCCATAACTTGCTTTTCATTGTTTTCACCGAAGCAGATCATCTTTTTATTTGGCTATGCTATTTTCTCGTGTAACTAATGTAGTATATGATCTTTGAATCATTTGAATATGAATCAACAATCACGAAGAACTTACTTATTCAAAGTATAACACACTAAAGGTTTCCCTTCACTCACACTCACCAAGTAAGAGAATAATAGCAAACATAATAGCTTGTTATTTTTAAAGTTTGGATGATTTGATTGGCATTTACTTTCATAAGAAGTCAAGAAGATAATAGCATCTTGAGAGAGAACACCGATATTTGAAAGTATCCCATTGTGAGATATGGATGGAGCCATAACGTTTGTTGTTAAACCTCACCATGGATAATAATACTTAAACAAAGATGTTTATTTTTTTCCAAGCACTCAGCACATAAACACTGGCAAAAGAAAGTCATTTAATTAGATAAGAGTTTACATATGTCACTTAGAAATTGGGATTATTTTAGGTCTGAAACAGTCAGTCTAGAACATTAAAAAAAAATACCACCATAGTGTTGCTTTTCCATCTGAGAAAAAGAAATAAATGGCCTACATGTCATCTGTCTTATAAGGAATTTGGTTACATCAAGACTTCATAATAGTTTTAATTTTTAAAGTAATTTTAGATAAATTGTTTTGATGGCAATAATAAAAATTTCATTTAAACTTTTGGTTGTATGAAAATTATATAATAAGGTCCATATATGATTGAAGAATTTCTTAAATACTGTGACCCATGATAAGGCATCAGCACTAATATTTTATAGCATTGGTGATTAATAAGTAGAATTGACTAGATTGAAGAATATAGAAATCTAATTTGTAATATAAATATATTTGGGATACTTCAATCACATTCCAGCTAATAATATGACATATTCACTGAAATAACTAATGCCTATTTTAAAAAAATAAGTAAACTCATTTTTAAACTTCAGAATTATTAAAAATTGAATATGACACTTTTAAAATGATCTCAGCAGTGTCAGGCTATATCCTCAGACTCCTAAATTTCAGGATCATTGTCCCTGTACAGTAAACTGTTTTTCCTTAGAAAATAAATTGCAGGCTATTATCATACTGCCACTGAGTTGAAGAATTGCCTTCTCTAAAGTAGGTAATAAAGTTACCTATTTGTTAGGATGTTGTGGGCATGGGATAATTTCTTTTGCTATCCTTTACTTTCCGAGTGCCCAAACTGCCTTAGTCTAGGTGTCAGAGCCTCCAGATTATTTTCGTGAACCTGCACTCTGATTCAGATGCCCTAAGTGATAGACACACACACACATACACAATTTAAATGATAAATTCAAGGGGACAGAAGGTAAAGCATACTGTTAATAAAAATTACTACTAAATTTCCTTTGCCATTTCAGATCCAGAGAAATTTCAGTTATACTTAATATTTTAAAATATTGGGTAGTGCATGAATCTAGATATAAAATTTCAAAGTAGTCACTTTCCAAAATCATTAAATGATATGTGATTAGATGCTTCTTATTAGCAGAATGAAGCATGATTTAGGCAGAACCTACAGTGCGCATAAACAAATGCACTGAAAGGTTGTTGGCAGCAATGGGAAACAGTGATGGATTTTACAAGATTAAACCAACTGACATTTTATGAAAATTTCAATTTCCTGCCTTGGATTCTATCTAAACTGACAAAAACACACATTTAAATTTCTCAAATTTCTCCTGGGATGTTCACTTGTGTAGAGTGTCTGGCAAGGATTTCTGATAAATCAATCTGTCAGGTGCCATACTTTTAATATTTATGAGGAAAGCTGCCAGGCTGGACAAAACACGTGCTAATGTTTTCTCCTCACACAAAAGATCAGAGCTGTGCATACAAAAATGCACTGCTTAATTGCACAAAGTTCACTGTAATATTTTAGCAGAAGATTATTTAAAGATGGATGGGAAAAGCCAAAACAATAAGCTGGTGAAATTACCCATTCCTAAATGTTGACATTATTAGTTCTAGCAATATAGCTGCACTGTCATTAGAACAAATTTTACCCAATCATCTGTGTCATGTATAAAAGACCTGGTCTTAAAAGCCCAGCAATTTTCTTGTAACATTGAGCACCACTGACCCTTGGCCCTCAGCAATGCCCTCCCAACACCTGCACTCAGGTGAACCAGAACCAAACATGCCATTAATGAGGCTTTATTTTTATTAAAATTATTTTTTGTGGCTCAGTGGTAAAGAATCTGCCTGCCCATGCAGGAGACGCCTGTTCAATCCCTGGATCAGGAAGATCCCCATGGTGGGGGGAAATAGCAACCCAATCTAGTATTCTTGCCTGGGAATATCCCATGGGCAGAGGAGCCTGGAAGGCTACAAAAATTATTTTACGGTAGCAGTGAAAAGTATGGAACTCTTACAGAGTTCTAAGTGTATAGATTAAAAATAAATATTATGTGGAATCTATTCTTTTGTTCAGCTTATTTTTTTCTCTCCCCATCTGTCTCTGAGTTATGCCCAGATTTTTCTTCCTTTCTTAGGAGGTATACTTTGAAAGGATTAAATGAAAAAACCTGGAGTCATTCTCATTCTTAAACATAACTTTTAAAAGTTTTTAGAAAAGAGGTGAAGAATTATGTGGGGACAAGGCCGGAGAGGATGAAAATTATTTAAGCTACCATTTTCTGTAAGCTTTGGAGGACACCAAGGTCAACTTCCTCTTTGGAAAAATAGTTCATCAAGTGAATGTTTGCCTTAGCTGAGCTAAGTTACAGGATTACTCACTCCACAAGAAAGTGCTGAAAAAACCTGTGGGGGTGATCACTCTCCGGCAAAGCAGCAACTGCTTTGCAGTCAGGATTCTCTCTCTGAAGAACAAGTTAGCACTGTGGTTGTATTTTTTCTGATGCATTGCTTCAAAACATGATCAGACAAGAATACACTACTTCTGTTAATTAAGCTGACTTAAAACCCGATGTTTCATTTCACTGACTGTTGTTATTGTCTCTTGAAATCTTGTTCTTGTTTATAGATTTTTTTTGACTGGAGTTTAGAAATATTCCAAGCAGATGAGCCTAGAAAATTTAGAATCATGGAATGAATCAGTAACTTCTAGATCTGTGTAGGAACATATTGCATGAGACAGTGATGTGATTTGTGAGAAATGTCTACACACGAGCTTTCATATACCTTTATTCTGTCTTTAGAATTTGGAATGATGGGAGATCATACAATTAAAAGTCAGCGACCTCGATCTGTTCATGAAAAAAGGGTCCCTCAGGAACAAGCTGATGCTGCTAAATTTATGGCACAAACTGGTAATACGTTAGTTACATTTTTCTATTTATTGTTGTTAATTTAATGAAACCACTGCATGTTTTCATAATCTTTTGCTGCACATTTGTCAGTTTTTGGAGCTGATATTTTTTTTGAGCCATTTTTTTTTTTGTCACCAGTTAAAGTCCATAAATGAAGTAGCTGTGAATTGAAAGTGCACAAAAATGTGTAAGATTTATTTTGCTTTCAGTGTGAGACATTTAGGATTTACATATTATTACTTATGTTAATTAACTAATTAAAATGTATTATTAAACTTTTACTGAAAGTCAACAAAGTTATTTCATCAACAAATGATTATTTTGACTTTTCAGAAATTAAAATTTGAAGTAGGACTTTAGATGATGAAATTTAATGTTTAATATGTTTAATATTTTTTAAATGTCTTGCATCATCTATTAATTGATTGTTAAAATGTATAGCAATTAGAAATTTTTTTAGAATTTAATATTTTTAACTTGAAGAGTTTTCTTATATGAGCTAAATAATAAAAAGTTGACAGTCTTTATTCATAGCTGTAAAACACTCCTAATAATTTAATATCAATAAAAATAACTTTTTGGTTTATAACATTTTAATTTTAAATAAATTAGATTATTCTTAAATACATCCCTCCCCCAAATATAGATACATTCTTCTTTTGGCTCAGCATAATAAGTGGGCTATAGTTCCACCTATTTGTTCTGCATGTAGAATGTTCTTAGATGAAAATATGATTAAACTGTATTGTGACCATTTTCAGCCATCACTTTTATTTTAGGAAATTGCAAACTAACGGTTTTATCTATGTCTTCACAAAGTCTTATATGTCCCAATCTAGACGATGTGTTTTACCATTATTACAGAAGTTTCACGTACGTGATCAACTTTTAATATAACATTCAGACAAATTTTGATGAAATTCTCTTGAAAAATGAATGTTTCTTTTAGTTCATATATTCTTCAGATAACATTTATTCAGAACACTAGATTTTTATCTACAACTTAAAAATGCAGATATTCTTAATGAATTGTGCTCTTGGTAACGGGTTAGTAGTTGTGGACTTGAATATATTAGTGGCAAATAGGTCAATGAATTCTCAGAACAGGAAGAACATTTAGAATAAATTCTACAATTAAGAACATATTTTTAGCTTTTTAAAACTACATGTTACAGCCAAATCCAGAAATGAAGAAAGCTTGCTTATCTGGATTGCTTTTTGTGCAGCTTCTTGTTTAAGAAAAGCTTATTTACATTTTTACTGTTTGACCGTGCAAAAGCAAAAGTGCATGACTAGGTTTGGGCAAATTTTCAAATTTCTAAATGTATTTTTCTCCCTTTCAGGGATCAAAAATTCAACTACTGACCAGAGATTAGGGAGTTTTTGTCTCTAAATAAAGCATAGACCATGGGCTGACTACTCAGCCTTCTAAGATTAGAGGTGTCTTGACTTTTTGCAAAGGAAGTGGCAGACACTGGCTTACTAAAATTCCTAAAACTAGGGTCACTTATTAATAAAATGATGAACCACAGTCTTAATTTTCCAGGAATGTAGCAGGAGTTTTTATATAAACTCAAATTTTGGATTTGCCTGACACATACCAAGAGAATTCAGAGTTTTAAGCCAAAAACCTTTTTGCAAAGTCAAATCACAAGGAACATTATGTTTTCTTAGTGATTTATTACTAATTTCCCTTTTAACTTACTCATTATTTTCCAAGAATTGTTTTGTATCTACTATATAGTAACACATGATTTGGTAAAATAGATGAAATGCTTATTAAATAGATCCATGAAGAGCTTTAAAACTGTTTCTCCATGCTGTGAACAATAAGTTGGAAATGTCAATGAACTTCAGAATTAAACTTCTGAAAATATTGATGGAACACTTGAATTGGTAACTAGTATATATTTCTTATTTCATTTTAATCCAAAGATAAGCAATTATAAATACAGGTATAAGACTGATTTTAAATTTAAATTACTATAATACTGATAAAAGACTAGAAAACTGCATTATTAGTTTTTAAAATGCATAATTTGACACTCACAGTCGTAAAGCTAAAAGGAGAGGGTTTTTTTTCCCTTAAATATTTTTTTGAGTTATACTTTCTCTAGATGTTTAGGTATTTGGAATAAATATAGCTGAGTATCACACAATAAAATTTTATGAAAGTTAACTTTTATTTATAAAACATCTATTTTACCATATAAAACTTTTCTATTTATAAAACAAAATAAATGAGTGTTACATATAAACAATGATAAGCATTTGCTAACATTAATTTAAAAACAATAATAAAATAGATATAAAACTGAATAATAAAATACAATATATTTGTATATTAGTCCTGAGGGAAAACAAAGCAGCAGCTATCAGACCTCAAAATTTAAGACTTCCTTTCAAAATGAGTAACCTGGCCTCTTCAACCAGTATGATCACTCAGCCCTTTTATGAAATAATAATTAAGTGGCAATTATTTTAGAAGAGTAATATTTAGTAAGGTTGCATTACTTTATCAGAATAACTTGATCATTTTAGTCGGTTAGGTAATTGAGATAGGTTAGTTTGGGCATACATGTACAATGTTCGAATGAAATGAAATGCTGTGATAAGATATAAAGACATCTAAATTAAATGCCAACAAAATGGCTTAAGCCATTTTAGTTATACTCACTGATGCTTTTTTAACATCATAGTTAAAAAATGATTTTATAAAAATGTTTAGGAAATTAGGCTTTTATTCCAGTGGAGAAAATAGCATACATTAATATGTAGCATGTTATTTAAAACAGAAAAATAAAATTGTAAATATATTTCTAATTTCACAATTTTTACATACTAGCAACATTTTATATTAATATGTTTTTTATAGCTTAAAACACACTCTCATACATTATCTCATTTAATTCTCACAAATAGGTTTTGAGGTAGATGTATTACTCATCAGACTGAGAGATTCAGAGAAATAAAGTAATATGCAATAGATTTCCATCAAACACAGGTCTTCTGACTCTGCTTGCAGTGCTTTTCTAGTTTCCCTTCATGTTTTGTGTCACAATGAAGAGCCTTAAAAGTTCCGTAGATACTGAATCCTTCTATACGATGTGTAATATGCCTTCAGTTTCGAGTTAAGGAACCAAATTCTAGTAGTTTGTGCTATCTCCAAAGACACATATATTAAAAAGAGTATACATTGTGTTATACTTTACTGTTTTAATATCAGTGAATTTTTCATAAAATAATTTTGCTGGAAAGTATTTCTCACAAAGCCCCAAGGTACCTGACTAAAACAGCCTTCATGCCTTTCTAGGATGAGGCCATGGCAGAATGGAAAATACAGCTAGTGCATGGAAGTGTTACTTGAAATTATAGATGGAGATGTAACAAGGTCATTTTTATAGGTTGACCAATATTTTAATGGCAAGGTTTGATTAGTAATTTGAAAGCCCATATATATATGTTATTCATTTATTTATTTTGGTTTCGATCAACAAAAGGAACCATCAGTTTGAAAGAGTGAATTAGCCAATTCTGAAGAAATCAGTCCCTCCAACCTAGGCATCACTGTCTAGCTTGTTCAACAACATTGTAGCTTCTTACATACAGAGGCAACCTGAATTTTCAAATATTTGTACAAAAATGCACTTAAAAGTAGTTTGTGATCCTGATTCATTGCTCACTTTAATTAAAACATTTTTTCCTGCTATCATAACAATGCAATGCTTTTGTGGAAAAATAGAACTAATTATATTCATAACTTTTATCATTGACTTATAATAGAATTCACAATGTTCAAAGTTTTCTGGCTTTTAATTAATAATATTCAACCGTGATATTTCTACTTCACTTAGTCTTATCATAAACACCAGTTCAACTATCACAAGAAAAAAAATTTCATTATACTTTCCCCAAATTTATTTTAAATTTTTATTACTATATATATATGCATGTATATATACATGTATAGATATTTTTAACCATTGTTGTATTATTTGGTTTCTAAAATAATGATTTTCAACCTTGATAGAGTATTCTTTAATGTAAATGCATAAACTACTAGTCATAGCTTTAAATATTATTCAAATATCATTCAATAACATTTTTATGGACTAGTAATATATAAATTGGTAGAGGCAAAAAATACTGGAATAATCAAGGGTGATGACTCGAGAATGACCAAGAAGAACATTGATCACAACACTGAAAAGATGTCCTACTTAACATAAAATGTCATCCCAGTTACCACTGTACTCTATGACATACATCCAGTTATAAATGCATTCTATGATTTATACTTCTGGGTACATAATGAAGACCAATATAAGAACAAATGTTTCTACTACATACTCAAAGTGTGGTTGGTGGACCCATGCTTGTCTGTGGCCTAACTGTCCTGGGCCTTGAGATAAGAAGCTTACAACAGAATGTAACGTGAACTACTTTATCAAATGCATGTTTTATTTTAGCTGATTCTCTTTTTCTTGGAAAAGATAACTTCTCAGTGAAGAAATCAGAACATTGAGTTACATTCTGATCCAATCTCCTTCTGTCCTAGAGTCCCCGCCTGTGGATCAGTTGCCTTGAGTTACACTCCAAGTCATCTCTAAGTCATTTACTAACCTTTCCACAGAAGGTGGACAAATGGATTATCACATTCTATCCTTTGAATTCTATTCCCAAGGCAAATTTTAAATAAAACCTATAAAATATAAATTGCTCCTTGGTTTATATAATCAGTAATACAAAGCTTTCAGAAACACTTTGCCAAATGATGGAAAAGTACTTTTCAACAAAGTCTAAATTTAGCTAGTATCTTCCAGTAGGTAAATGGCCCGACTTTGTATTTGGAGAAAAGCAACTACAACTTTTCCAATCAGTTTTCAAAAATGTATTCTGAACACCATGACCAGATTATAATTATCAATAGGAGCTCTTGAGATTGTCTTAAAAATTCTTGATTTTACATCTCCTTGGGACGTGACTTTGGATAATAATAGAATGGAGACATAGTTTCAGGGTAATGCCTACTCCAAGAAACTTAATGAATTCAGACATTCAGTGACTTTTTAAAAAACCCTAGTTTTTAGTAAAAATTAGTTCCAGGTTAAATTAATAGAAATCATAGAGGAATTTTCCTTTATTTCAGTTGAAATTCATTTTGAGGAAAATTGTGAGCAGAACATTTTAAAACAAATTATCACAAATGAGTAACTGTTATAGGATGAGAAACTAGAACTAGGAATAAATTATAAATAAGTGTCAGTGTTCAACACAATAAAAATTAGATATGCCCAAACTCCCAGGGCCCTACCTAATTCAACATTAGAAAGGAGATTATGCAACACAGAATTGGGGAAGGATGCATCAATATATGCCTGCTCACCAAAGCCAGAGTAAGTTTAGCCATGCTTTTGCTTTCTCTTCCAAGCAAGTGCAGAGCCTTAGGCTGGTTTGAAAAGAATCGCTCCAACAATCATTCATTCCTGGTTGAAAAACACTGACTGGTCCATTCATAGCATCCATGGCCCAGTGGATTTGTGAAGCAGAGTCTTGCTAACAAGGTTATAGCTAACGTGAACCTTGCATCAGTGTAATAGTACCTCTATTTACATTTCTTTTTCTCTGAAATGTTTTTGTATGGCTTTGATGTACTGTCATGTTTTTACATTGAAATTATTCTTGCATGTCATAATGTCACTCTGGTATAATGCTTACTAGATGAATATTCAAGACGGTATTTCATGTTTATTTGTTGTCTTGCTCACAGGTGAATCTGGCGTGGAAGAGTGGTCCCAGTGGAGCACATGCTCAGTTACTTGTGGTCAGGGGTCGCAGGTGCGAACCAGAACTTGTGTATCACCTTACGGGACACACTGCAGCGGCCCATTAAGAGAATCAAGGGTTTGCAATAACACTGCCCTCTGTCCAGGTAGTGTTAGCAGCAACTACAACTGTGGATGTTATTGAATTGTGTCATGCTACGCATTTGGAACAATATGTTATTTTCATATGAACTGGGTATAGACATTTTAATAAGAGTGAATAACTGTAATTTGTTTTCAGCTGTGAAATTTTTTGATGTATGTGCTGCTTTCTGCTTTCAGAGCAGTCAAGCAATTATATAAGTGACTCCCTACCCACTTGAAACTATACGCTTGATATTTCTGTATCTGTTTCTCATGGTATTTAAGGTTCAAAATCTTATTTTAAAAGGTGAAAAAGTCCAATTGAATGTTGGATGAACAGTGAAATTTGCCAGAATCCTGAAATGTGATCAGTAGGCACTGTTTAGGCAGTGATTAATACAACCTTTAAGGCAGTCAGCTATTTTCATACCACTCATTTAACCCCATCAGGAAAAAAAGTGCCCCTGACCAAAGGACTTTCTGTTAGTTTATTTCATTCAAGTGACTGCTCTCATCAAAGCCATCCTCTGCTTTGTAAACCTAAAGTCACTAATGGAAAAAGATGGTCTTCTTTATAGCATAATAGCTTACCCACTTAGGATCTGATTTTTTCATGTTGCTTCATTTTTTGTCAGGCAGTGCATAGATGCATATTATAAGCATTTTTTCTTCTCAGACCTCTGACTATCGTGTAAAATGAGTACCAACAGGATTCTTTCAAGAAGTCCAAAGCACATAATCCTGTGAATCTCCAGGTTTATATTTATGCTCAGCCATCTGACAGATGGGTGATGCAAATTCATTGTCCCCTGCAGCTGATGATGGACTTGCATTGACAGCCCATCTAGATCCTCTGGAGTGAGATGGACACAAGGAAAGGGCCTGACACTGCACTGATCTGGTTAAGTGTGCTTAAGGCTTCTGGCGAGTTCCACTTCCAGAGAAGGCTGATTCTGCAGTTGCTAAAAGCCAAAGTACAGAGTGGGCAGCCCAGGGCAGGGGTAGCCCTGATTTCCCAGAAGGGGCGAGGGCAACCCATTCAAAAACAAGTTGGAGGAGGAGTTGTTTAATAGGGACAGAGTTTTAATTTGCAGAATGAAAATTTTCTGGAGACTTGTTTCCCAACAATATGGATATACTTAATACTGCTGAATTGTATACTTAGAAAGGATCCGAAGATAAATTTTCCATTTGGTGTATTTTTATCACAATAAAAGGAAAGACACACTGGTAAAAATAAAAAGGGAAGAAAGTGGTGAGCAGTCCTGAAGAAGGAATGCTTTGGTGAGCTGGGAGATCCCTTTGTCAGGGGCTTCGAAGGCACATAGCAGTAGAATTCCCTGGCAGTCCAGTGGTTAAGACTCCATATTTCCATTGCAGCGGGCAGTGGATTTGATGCCTGGTCACCGAACTAAAATCCTGCATGCCCCACAATGCAGCCAAAAATAAAAAGTAAAAAAATAACTGAATAAACAGAGCAGAATAACAGTTTGTCCTCATTATCTTAAACCTCCTGCCATGATGCCTGCTGAAGAAGTACATGCTAATTATTGGTTCCTCTTCACCTCCCCATACATAGAGGTTTGTCTTTGTAAATAGGAAGGATGATAAGAAATCTGTATCTTTTAATCATCTAACCACTGTTATAGTTCTGATATTGAATCAAAGATCTTGACAAGAGTTTTGTTGATTTTTTTTAAATTTTCCAAACATGAATAATAACTTAGCAACTTTATTATTTTTTAAATGTGGAATAGTTATCCCACTGCAGGAAATTGTGATACATTTCAGATGGTGATTGTGCTTCTTGTGAAATATTTTCTGTTCAACATTTTGTTCACTTATTTGCCATGCTGGTAAATACGTATGATTTTATATAACAAACAATGAAAACAGTAAAAAAAAAAAAAAAAGAAAGATGAATTTAAAATTGAGATAGTACTTTGAATAGTATATTTTTCTGAAATAATAGCTTATTCACAAGAAGAAGGTTACCTCAGAAATAAATAACCTACTTGTCACACTGTGTATAAGGAAATGCATTTGCCATTTAGTTAATGAAAATGACACAAGGGAAAATTGAATGTTAAATGTCACTTTTCACAAAATGTATGGAATGATAAACTAGAGCTTATATTTATTTGTTCTACTAAAGGTTAATCAATAGTGTTATATATTAGTTACCATTCACCCATATTATTCACATTTAAAGAGTTTTTTAAATTAAATTGCATAATAGTGTGTTATTTCTAATATGAATCCTAAAATATACAGCCTTTTACAAAATTTTTGCCTTGACATCATAGTTTCTTAGAAACTTTTATGCTCAGAGAAGAAAATGCTAGAGATAAACAGAAAGTAAACTGAGAAAATTAGAGAGCTACGTGAGATTGTGTATTTACTGACCTGGTCTTGGCACCCCACTCCAGTTTCTTGCCTGGAAAATCCCATGGATGGAGGAGCCTGGTAGGCTACAGTCCATGAGGTAGCAAAGAGTCGAACATGACTGGGCGACTTTCTTTCTATTTTCTGAATTACAGTTTTATGATCTCTTCCAGGGTTTCCCAAACCTTGGTACTATCAACATTTTGATGTGGATAAATCTTTATTGTGGGGAGCTGGCCTGAAGGTGTGGGGATGTCTGGCAGCATCCCTGACCCCTACCCTTCAGATGCCAGGAGACTTCCTTCTTCCCCTGAGGCTGTGGCAACCAAATATGTCTCTGATGTTTGCAGATGTTCCCTGGGGAGGCAATATTGCCCCTGGTTGAGAACTACTAACCTACTCTGTATGCACTGCAGTATTTTAGAAAAAATGTTTATTTAAGCTAAGGAATGGTTTTGTTTTCATATCCATTTATTTTCTTGAAAATAAATGAAAATAAAAGAAAACCTTCACTTAGCAGAGTTATCTTATACATTCCAATCTAAATTACAACATAATTTGTATACTTATTTCAAAATCTGGTAGTAATATAATTTGCATATTGTATATTCTTCATTTTATTTCTAGATAGAATAGAGATGAAATAGAAATATTACAGCTGGTGTCTAAAGAGGAAACAATAAAAACAGATTAATTTGATTTGCATCTAGGCGTGTTTTTCAAATGAACTAGATCACTTTTCATACTTTTCTAAAAATAAATGTTTATATAATAAATTCCCATTAAAATGAAAATATTTAACCTTTATCCTAAATCTTATGAAGAGAATTTATAAAATTTATTTAAAAAATTGTGCCCCAATTTCCTACTAATTCAATAGTATCGTATATAAAACTTATGGATAATTTTATGTCCTTTTCAAATAAAAAACAATTTTGCTTTTTAAAAATGATGTGGAGGACTCATGAAATTTCATGATGAAACAATAAAGACTTAAAAAATAGGAGGTAAGATTATTTTTCAAAGGATTCTAGCTTCATAATTTAACTAAGTCATCAAGATTAATTAACATTTCAGTAAGATTTTAGAGAAAACCCTGCCAGTTTAGCAGCTTTTTCTTCTGAGATTGTGCACTGCTTTCGGAACAATGCATTTTGATAGAAGAGGAAACGAACAGAAGAAGAAATTAAAATACTATATAGCCTATTAACATCTTATACAAAAAGTAGGGGAGAAATGGTGTTTTTTTAATGGAGAAACTTGGTAACTAAACACAAATGCAAAAATTGCTTAAAGGTATGCATTTTACATAACTAAATGTTTGTATATGTTACTTTAAAATATTTTGCTATAATTAATCATATATTCCTATATGTAAATAGGTATTTGAATATTTTTTTCCTTAGACTTTAAATTCAGACTTACTATTTATTCTTATACCAATGGATACAAATTAATTTTGGTGTTCCTAAACTTAAATGGGAAAAATGCAAACATCTTAATTTCTCTCACTCTCTCTTTTTCTATACAGGATGTTTGAAATATACTTACCAGCTAGTTTCACAGTATCTTAAAGAATATTTCATTGAATATTGCCTAAATTTGGTGAATTTTTCCAATATTTGAACACAGCTTCCAAGTTTGGGCAAATAAATAGTATAAATAGAACAGACTGCCTCATAATTAAGGGTGTTGTATCTGTGTTTTTAAAATAACAACTTGGTCAGCAGATAAGTGAAGAAGATTCTAGAAGTACTATGTTTATTTGAGTAACTCTTCTGTCACTTCTACTTGCCCTGGCCAATGTTGAGGAGAAAATGAGCACTTTTTTTTGTCATTTAATTATAAATTGCTACTCCCCCTACTCATGTCTGTAGGTGTTATATCAAGCATTTGCTCATGGACTTTCAAGTGTAAGGTAGAGTTTCAATAGCAAGACAAGAACTTTTGACCTGAAGAGCACATTTTGCCTGGTTTATTTTGATTTGTATTATCCATGGAGTAGATATAATACATGTATTATCCATGGAATGTTACTGCTTACTGCCCCAGATGTTAAAAACTGGGATGGAATTGGTGATTTGACAGTTCAAGAAAGGGACCTAAACTTTGAACCCTAATGGACTTTTGGGAAAAGATATCAATATTTAGAAGTGGTTATTATGGAGGAACACAAATTATGTCAGTACTTCCAATCAAGTTTGAATTAATCATAATGGTATATTTGAAGTACTGATGTATTGATAGTTATATGAAGCATTATCTTAATTAAATCATTTGTTTTTTCAAGAAGTTTTACTTAGTAGAGTTACCAGTGTCATTTAGTTATTGGAGGAGGAAAGGTGTCTTCTGGTTTCCTGGCTGTTAGAAATAGGTCTTCATATTTGTCCCTCATTTTAAACCTAGGGAAAGAGGGGACTCTTAGCAAATAAATAGAGTTTTTGAAATTTACCTCTTATTCAAAAAAACAGTGACTTTAAAAACCCACAGATTTTAAATGGCAAAAATACATTTTCTAAAATGTGAGGTTAAAAGTCTGTTTAAAATATGCACCTTCAATTCTCTGTCAATTTAATCAATTTAATCTTAATCATTTAATACATTGATTAAATTTGTTAATCCAGTTTATTAATCCTGAAACTTTTTAAATGTTGAAAAAATTAAATTGACCCTGTCTATTTAAATTCAGCTTTAACTCCAGAAGGTTACTGTAAGAAATTTAGTTAATTTTTACATGTATGTGAAGTAACTCATGACTGTTTTACCATGACAGAGAGGGGTACATTTCCATTAAAAAAAAAAGATAATAAACTATATGATATAAATAATTGTTCAAATACAAAGGTACATGCAAGTTTATATTATTTTAATGATTTTTGAGTTAACTTACATTTTATGGTAAATAAGAGTAATTCAATTGAAGTTTTAAATTATCTTCATACTTGTCTATTTGATGATTTTTTTTTTCTTAATTATGTATTTAAAAAAGTAATCTTTGACTTCGTGTCTCAGTTCCTGTTGTTGAAGCTTCTTTGCTTTGTTGCAGTCCATGGAGTCTGGGAGGAGTGGTCTCCGTGGAGTCTCTGCTCATTCACCTGTGGTCGAGGTCAGAGAACCAGAACAAGGTCGTGCACTCCGCCCCAGTATGGGGGGAGGCCGTGCGAAGGGCCGGAGACGCATCATAAGCCGTGTAATATCGCCCTCTGCCCAGGTGAGCCTGTTCTGCATTTGGGGAACTGTGTTTCTGATCTTTGTATATGGTCCCCAGTATACCTAAGAGATTTTAAGAGTACAACCTTCATTTAGCCACATTGGAAAATGAGCCTTTTCTTTATTGATTCTTGCTTAAATAAAACCAGCTACCTTCCTTGATTTTATTGTATGCAGTTGTGTATATTAATATTTCATTTATTTTGAAGTATTAATAATTAATACTGTGTACCAGGGGATGTTCACCTTTATTGAAATTTTATAAATATGCAAATTAATGATTCCCACTAAGACTCTTATCCTATACATGGATTTCTCTCCTGGAAAATTTGTAAGACGTCCCAAAGACTTGAATGGACTATTGCTTCCACACTGTAACTAGAGAGTCTGGTGTAGAGATGGTCCTCCCATATGAGGATTATAGACATTTGCTAGAAAATCAGACTTTCTGCATTCACTGCTAGATATTCAAAATGGTGAGATCATAAGTGATATATAATACTGATGTGATTATGAGGACTGGAAAATCTGTTCTTCAAGTGTATTTACATTTTTTTCCTTTCCTTTAAAATGTTTCAATTCTGTTTTACCTTTTGATAATTTCCCCCATTGCTCCAGAGAAAAGTCTTTGTAATGCTGTTATTTAGGATGCTGAAACATTCACACATAAAACAAATACCTACAAAATGAAAAAGACTGATCTCTAGCTTGAAGGGGTTTGCAATTTATGGGAGAAAATGAACACAAATAATGATAGAATCTCCCAGGAAGGCAAAGACACTTCTTAAAGGAAGAGACAGGTATGAGTGGCAAATGGCAAAGTCTAACAAAAATGAGCAGACCAGTATTAACAAGCAGCATCTTCTATTTGGGAGAGTTTCTCACTGGCCCATGCAGTCACATATTCTCCGTACAGTCAACAGCTGGGATCCCACTAGTGAACTCCAGATACATTACTTAACTCACATTGAGTCCCATTTGCCCTCTAAATTCCCCACATTAATATCTTATCTTATCATACAATGTTTTAAAGTTATTCTGGAAATTTTAAGAATCTAAAGTATCTGAGGACTATGAAAAACACTCAAAATGCAGAGAAGAAACAGTCATCTAACAAGCTTAATTGTTCCCTTTTAATTCAGACAAAGACTAGGGTTCCTACACTTGGGAGTATACATGTAAATATGTAGCAGTTATATTGAGTAATATACTTTTTACTTTTATAATTTTATAAATTCTATGAACTGTGAATATAACTATATGATTCAGTATTCAGGTATTATGAATACTAAGGTGTCAAAATCATGATTCCTTATTTTCAAATCATTCCCAGAAAATCTATTTAAGTTCTTATTTCTATCTCTATGTAAGTATACAGATAGGCACACCAGACATATGCATGTATATTTATGCTCTACCTTTTCCCCAAAGATTTAATTTATGCAAATTTTAGAATTTTTTTCTAACAACTAAGCTGTGATATTTATAGGTAGTCAGTGTTCACTCATTTTTCTATGGAATGTGAAAAAAATAGACAACACTGGGAAGTAAGAATAATAGATAACTGTGGAATATCTTTTGATATATTTGTTTTTAATTAATTCTTTACCTCAGTTGATCCCCATAAGTACAAAGATAAAATGGCACTGATCAATAAAATGTTGTCAGCCAGGTTTTTCATAGTCCATTTTCCATAAATTTATCTAGACATAAAAAGCTTAGATATGAGTACATAGAGATGCTAAGTTGTTAGAATTCAGATAAGAAAATTCATTTTTCTAAGCTGATACAGTTATGACTTAGAGATGTTCAGTCATAATTCCACAGCTTTGCCCCACTGGCTCCTTCACAAGCACATACACCAAATATCACTCACGTAGTAACCATGTGTGTTTTCAAGCAAGTAGTGTTTCACCTGTATTATACTATCACTGAAATCATTCTAAGATCTTTACAGTTGGATATCTTAGATATAAGAAGCGTTAGAACTAATTATCTTATGGCTAATTTCAGGGATCATCACTGAATATAAAGCATTATTAACTATCAACTAGATGTAAAACACTACTGAGCATAATGTAGAATCCCTGATCTCTAGAAATTTGCAATGTCTTCTGAGGATTTAGAAACACGCATGTGAAAAATGAAAGTGAAAGTCGCTCAGTCTTGTCTGACTCTTTGCCACTGCGTGGACTATACAGTCCATGGAATTCTCCAGGCCAGAATACTGGGATGGTAGCCTTTCCCTTCTCCAGGGGATCTTCCCAACCCAGGGATTGAACTGGGTTGCAGTGAAAAATAGAATGCAATTGAAAAATAGAATGCAATTCTGAAAAACACAAATAAATGCTCTAGTTTCAATAAAAGGTAGTAATTTGAATATTAAGTGATTTCAACCTACATTTCTTATAGCCATCCTACCCGAGATTCCTAAGATATCCTCTTTTTAAAAAATGAATTTATTTATTTTAATTGGAGGCTAATTACTTTACAATATTCTTTGGTTTTGCCATACATCAACATGAATCCACCACAGTATACACGTGTTCCCCATCCTGAACCCCTCTCCCACCTCCCTCCCCGTACCATCCCTCTGGGTCATCCCAGTGCACCAGCCCCGAGCATCCAGTATCATGCATCGAACCTGGACTGGCAATTCGTTTCATATATGATATTATACATGTTTCAATGCCATTTTTCCAAATCATCCCACCCTCTCCCTCTCCCTCTGAGTCCAAAAGACTGTTCTATACATCTGTGTCTCTTTTGCTGTCTTGCATACAGGGTTATCAATACCATCTTTCTAAATTCCATATACATGCATTAGTATACTGTATTGGTGTTTTTCTTTCTGGCTTACTTCACTCTGAATAATCAGCTCCAGTTTCATCCACCTCATTAGAACTGATTCAAATATATTCTTTTTAATGGCTGAGTAATACTCTAGTGTGTATATATACCACAGCTTTCTTACCCATTCGTCTACTGATGGACATCTAGGTTGCTTCCATGTCCTGGCTATTATAAATAGTGCTGTGATGAACATTGGGGTACACGTGTGTCTTTCAATTCTGGTTTCCTTGGTGTGTATGCCCAGCAGTGGGATTGCTGGGTCATAAGGCAGTTCTATTTCCAGTTTTTTAAGGAATTTCCACACTGTTCTCCATAGTGGCTGTACTAGTTTGCATTCCCACCAACAGTGCAAGAAGGTTCCCTTTTCTCCATACCCTCTCCAGCATTTATTGCTTGCAGACTTGTATAGCAGCCATTCTGACTGGCGTGAAATGGTACCTCATTGTGGTTTTGATTTGCATTTCTCTGACAATGAGTGATGTTGAGCATGTTTTCATGTGTTTGTTAGCCATCCATATGTCTTCTTTGGAGAAATGTCTGTTTAGTTCTTTGGCTCATTTTTTGATTGGGTCATTTATTTTTCTGGAATTGAGCTGCAGGAGATACATGTATATTTTTGAGATTAGTTGTTTGTTAGTTGCTTCATTTGCTATTTTTTTCTCCCATTCTGAAGGCTGTCTTTTCACCTTGCTTATAGTTTCCTTTGTTGTACAGAAGCTTTTAATTTTAATTAGATCCCATTTGTTTATTTTTGCTTTTATTTCCAATATTCTGGGAGGTAGGTCATAGAGGATCCTGCTGTGATTTATGTCGGAGAGTGTTTTCCCTATGTTTTATCCTCTTAAAGAAAAAAAAAACTGTGATAAGAAACGTGTCTGTGATGAAGAGTGTAGGTAAGACACACACTTGGTTCTCCTTGGTTAGGCTGACATGGGCCACGGAGCAGAAGAAAGCAGGGGAACATTCAAAACAAAAAATTGGGTCTCTGGTCACCACTTTTGCAAGATTTGATCGTGCAAGTTCTGATCATGGGCAGTGATGTTTTAGTGTAGGGTCATGTGAGAACAGCTTCCCAGCTTTTAAGAAACACGTATTGCTCTGTATATTGCTGGCCCACTGCCCCCAGCCAACACTAGTCACTGTTTAGATATAGTACACAAATCAGTTACTAATGACTCAAACTAGGAAATAACAGATTTAACTTTTCCTTCCTTCTCTCCTTGTATGGCAAGGAGGCAAGTGATTTAACTTTGCTCAAAAGGAATGGGAGAAAGTTGGACATTGACTAAGGAAAGTATCAGATAAGAATAGGATGTCATATATTATCAGTAGGGAATCAAAATTGCTGGGAGAAATATCAATAACCTCAGATATACAGATGACACCACCCTTATGACAGAAAGTGAAGAAGAACTAAAGGGCCTCTTGATGAAAGTGAAAGAGGAGAGTGAAAAAGTTGGCTTACAACTCAACATTCAGAAAATTAAGATCATGGCATCTGGTCCCATCACTTCATGGCAAATAGATGGGGAAACAATGGAAACAGTGACAGACTTTATTTGGGGGGGCTCCAAAATCACTGTAGATGGTGACTGCAGCCATGAAATTAAAAGATGCTTGCTCTTTGGAAGAAAAGCTATGACCAACCTAGACAGTATATTAAAAAGCAGAGACATTACTTTGCCAACAAAGGTCTGTCTAGTCAAAGCTATGGTTTTTCCAGTAGTCACGTATGGATGTGAGAGGTGAACTGTAAAGGAAGCTGAGTGCTGAAGAATTGATGCTTTTGAAGTGTGGTGTTGGAGAAGACTCTTGAGCGTCCCTTAGACTGCAAGAAGATTCAACCAGTCAATCCTAAAGGAAATCAGTCTTGAATATTCATTGGAAAGATTAATGCTGAAGCTGAAAGTCCTATACTTTGGCCATCTGATGTGAAGAACCGACTCTTTGGAAAAGACCCTGATGCTGGGATAGATTGAAGGCATGAGGAGAAGGGGACAACAGAGGATGAGATGGTTGGATGGCATCACCGACCCTATGGACATGAGTTTGAGTAAGCTCCGGGAGTTGGCGATGGACAAGGAAGACTGGCCTACTGCAGTCCATTGGGTCAAAAAGAGTTGGACACGACTGAGCAACTGAACTGAACTGATCAAAATTTGCATAAATAAAACACATTTCATTATTTAGTGTGAACAACACTCATCATTCCTACATAGCATCCACTCCATTGTTGGGATGATAAGTGTTTCTTCTTGGTTGGCTGACACATTAACCCACTCCAGTATTCTTGCCTGGAGAACGTGGACAGAGAAGCCTGATGGGCTACAATCCGTAGGGTTGCAGAATCAGACACAACTGAAGCGACTTAGCACAGCACATGTATCTCCTATGGGCTTCCCAGGTGGTGCTAGTGGAAAAGAACCCACGTGCTAGTGCAGGAGACCTAAGAAAAATAGGTTTGATCCCGGGTTGGGAAGATCTCCTGGGTGAGGGCATGGCAACCCACTCCAGTTTCTGGCCAGGAGAATCCCCATAGACAGAGTAGCCTCTTTCTCATCTATAGTACCAATCAAGTGTCATACTATGGAAGGATGTATGTATGTATTTGTGTGTTCAGTGGTCTTTGTGGTCTGTTTCTATTACCTCACCATACCCAGAATTTCTGGAAGTCCAACCTGTGTTTTCTGTTGTCTCCAAATTTTCATTGCAGTCACTAATTGAGCATCAAGTTCACAATGATATTAGTTGATATATTTGACAACAAAGAAGTGCTCTTGTATCTCCTGTTCACTCTCTGTGCCACTTTGTACCTGGTCGTATCCAAAGAATAACTGAACACATGTAAGAATTAAAGATTTTAAAATTTAAAAAATAAAATAAAATAAAGTCTCCTGCTAAAAAAATAAAAAATAAAAATAAATATACATTAATGTGTTGTAGTGGAAAGATCTTTGGTTTTTGCAAGTGAAAACATATTTGAATTTAGATATTACATTTCACATCTGTGTTGCTCCTCTGGTCTTAGTTTCTTCAGCTGCACATTGAGGACAGAATAGTAACACCCTCCTCATGAGAAGGCCACATGAGGTGCTGTAAAGGAGAGAACTTGGTAGTTAGCAAACTAGCAAATGCTATTAATAAATATTAGTAGTATTATCACGTCCCTGTGCTCCAGTGAGAGTCCATCAGGATGACACTTATAGTTGAACAAGTTGGGTTTGTCACTCTCCACAGTGAGGGGGAATTATCATAGGGAACTGCAGGGCATCTTAGTAAGAGGGTGGTGTTTTTGCTGTTTAATCATTCAGTCATGTCCAACTCTTTTGCGATCCCATAGACTGTAGTCCACAAGGCTCCTCTGCCCATGGGATTTCCCAGACAAGAGTACTGGAGTGGAATACCATTTCCTTCTCCAGGGGATCTTCCTGACCCAGGGATCAAACCCAAGTCTCCTGCATTGGCAGAGAGATTCTTTACTACTGAGGTACCAGGGAAGCCCAAGAGGGTATTAGGAAAGACTTGTCAATGGTTTGGGCTTGTGCTGGGTGATTTCAGACAAAGTTTATTAAAGTAGGACTTTGCTTCACATTTGGTGGTGTCAGGGTGAGGGGGGCAGCTCTAGGATTTAGTATCTTAGTAAATATGTAGGACAAGTGAAGACCAGCTGAGTTGGTGTGTCACTCATCGTAGCTGAGAGAGGAAAATGCAGCTCCTCTCTCGGAATGTGTGTTCTGAGAATGTGTGTTCCACTGGGACCTGTCTTTGTCCATGAAGTGGTTTTGGTTTACCTCATTTTGATCACAGTCTCAAAGTGACCTTGTCTGGTATTCATGTGCTCTGTGATGGTTTTAGGTCCAACAAGAGATAACACATCATTACGACACCAAGGAGGCTGCCAATAACACTGAAGTTTGGCTAAGTTTGTCAGGCCCTTGCCTGGGTGTCCCCTAGATGGTGACCCCTCCTCCATGGTGACGGGATCACTTTAGATGTTTCTGTTTTTAGTGATTTTGATTAATATTCAGCTGGAGAAAATTAACAGGCATTATGAAATGTTTACATTTCCTAGGTAATGCCCTCCCTTAACATTATATAGATGTGTATCTGCAAAATAAAATCTACCTTATCTTTTCCAAAATTAAATTATTTGGGGAAAATAAATGTTTAAGTGTTCACTTCAAAGTCTCAAGGCTCATTATAATTTCCTTCATAGTATTTGGCTTTATAGTAATAGTAATAATTCTTTCCCTTTGTCCAAAGTTGAAGACTGGAGAAACAAGTGATTCAAGTTTGGCCCTACTTGTTTCTGTTTTGACAATTCTTTTTCTGATATACATTTATGAAGTAGAGGATAAATAATAGCAAAGATAGGCAGGGGTAAATAATATGTAAGTGACAGATAGGAGACTGAAATAAGGAATTATTGACAAGTTTTCATTTATCTATAAGAACTATGTCTGAATGAATAAATATGGTTCAGTGGTCTGGAATTCACAAGACATGGATGAAGGTTTCATCCCAGTCCTTAATTGTAAATATTTACTTTGGCAACTTCTTTCTCTTTTCTATTCCCCACTTTGATTTGTAAAGCAGAGCCAGTATTCATTACCCTTCATATCTTAGGAATGTTCTACGATTAAAGTTAGGTTAAGAATCTTGAAAAGTATAAAATAACATAAAGTTGAGGGTATTTATCATGATTTAGATAAGAATATTACTTGAAAAGCGAGGGATTTGGTGAAATAAACTCAGGATATTATGATAGTTTTTGAGCTTTGCTTCTTATGGACATGTTTAACCAGATACTCAAAAGAGATTCCTTGGGCAGGATTTTTCTAAGGAGAAGTAGGTACGTGTCAGTCTATGGGACTGAGCAGTCCTGCCTTTGAGAAATCCATTCCTTAGGATCCAGAGCCTTTCTAGAGAGATTTGATTTGGTTGTACTTTCCAGATACATTTGCCGACTCTTATAAACTCCAAGAAGAAGGAAAGAACCACCTGATAGTAGGTCCTAAGGAATAGAGCTGGACCCAAATATCTGTTACCATGAGCACAAGGCTTCAGTCTCCTGCGGTGCTAGTATTTTGAGTCTTCAGCATCTGTGAGAGGGTGACCTCCCACTGTCCCTCTGCAGGGAGCTCCTGAGGAGACAGTGAGTAGAAAGATGCTGAGACTTTGCCCTATCTGACTCACTATCTGAGAGGTCCCTGATCTCTCAGCATGAGGATGTTATAATTTACAACACAAATGATACCTCATTAACCTGGTCTTTAATTAATTTATATTTTATAATCTTAACCTTCTGGTCTATTATGTAGTGATTGTATTCATTTTGTGTCATTTCAGATTTTTAAGCACTATTCTGGTGATCTTTCGGTGCTTAGCTTATGAAATTTAAAAAAAAAATCATTATGTCTGTGTTAATTCTGGATTGTTTTCTTTTACTATTTAATATTTTTCTCATTTAAACTTTATCTTAACTTCATCTTAACTTACTTTTTAAATCCTTAGTCTTACCATGGTAATTTGCTTCTATCCTTAATTCTATTTATTTAAAAGGGTATTTCATTTTGATATCTCCTGTCTTGTCATTTATATAAAAATGGCAGATACAAAACATAAGTTTAGGCTCTTCAGCATATGGTTCTTCCATATTTCAGTCTTGTATTCCAAAGGAGTCTTTCCCATTTCCTGGGTAACTCTCAAGTCAATAAAAATCAAGGCTCTCCAACTTTGCCATTCCAAGTCAGATAGCCTACAAGCCAGCTTTTCTCCCCCAACTCTTCCCTATTGGTAACTTAATCAGCCGGCAATAATCAACCCAGAACAGTTGTTGAAATGATTGTTTTAGTGTACAAAATACTCATGACTTGGGTTTATTGTTATCCAGCCAGTTCTAGAGTGTCACTAGTTATTCTCAAGATAAGAAAATAGACTGAAGCATAGTATTTTCATTAAAATGTATCATAGTCACCAGGAACTATATTCAACATCCTTGAATAAACCATAATGACAAAGAATATAATAAAGGATGTGTATCTATGTATAACTGAATCACTTTGGTATAAAAATAAATTAACACAACATTAAATCAATTATGCTTCAATAAAAATTTTAAAGTTATAAAATAAAATGTATCATAGGAACTAACTTGTCCCCTGCATATGGGAGACAGATTTTTCTTCCAAGTGAACACAACTGCAGAAGGAAGCTTATATAACAAAGTAAAACCCAGGAATCTAACAATTTAAACATGGTAATTTTAATTTTTCTGTGTCCAGAAAATGTCTTCATGTGTCACATTACTGAAAAAAAAAAACTTTGTGTCTGCAGAGTGGCGCTGTTTTATAAGGAAGTGCTGCTCTGAAGGTAGGACTGGCTGATCTTAGCATCTTCCCAGCTTTAAAATATGGCCTCCTATTCTCCATCATTGGACGCCTTTGTGCGATGGTTCACAAGTGACAGGCATTTGGAGTTTTTAAATTGAAAAAGGACACTGAAAAAGCCCAACTGCAAATGCTGATGATAGAAATGAAGAGAAAAATGAAAAGCCCAAGAAAATGTTGACTCTTCACAGAAGAAATTATGCCTTATAATGTGATGTCAAATGGTGTTCCATGAAAGAAAAAATAAGAGACGAGGGAGGGAGGAAATTTGGGAGAGACGACTTTAAACAAAGTCTGTTCAATGCAGGATTCCCTGGGTTATGTCTGTAATGGCACTGCAGATTCAACATGTTCCAGATAGACATTTTTATTGCAGGGCTATATGCCTGCTGACCTGTTTGAAAGTTCCTCTAACTCAGTTCAGTAACAGGTCCTACCATTTACCCCTGTCTGGGCTGTAGTCTAGTCCGCTAACATCTGCCACATTAATTCCCGGCCCTCTGCAGCCCAGTCTGCACAGATCCACAAAATAGAAGGGCTCAAATGTGAATGACGCCATGTCTCTTCACGACTATAAAGTCCTCTCGTGGTGTCTTAGCTTTTTGGTCCTGTACCTGCTGGACTCCCCAAGATCTGGCTTCTGTTGCCCTGAGGACCCACCTCCTGCTGTGTCTCCCTCTTCATGAGCCCCAAACTCATCTCTTTCCTGAAATGCACAAAGCCTTCCTGCCCTCAAGCCCTCCTTGGGTGGAGCCCTCCATGGAGCTCAGGTCTCTGGCTCCTCCTAGTGATGGGAACTCAGCTCTTCTGTGGTCATTTTGTCTTTATAACTCTTCCTGCTGAAACTGTTGTTTCTCCTTTGTTTCCTTGTTTGCTGTCATCTGTCTCCACCACAGCCCCTCAGACGGTGGGTTCCAGGAGGGCAGAGTGTGGTGGGTCTTCATGCGCACAGTTGTGCATGAGTCTAGGAGAGCCAGGCCAATCACAGTGTGGATTCTCAGGACGGTGTCCACAGCCTGCAAGACCAGTTTTGGAATGTCTGCATACATGTTTACGTGCTAAGTCGCTTCAGTCCTGTCCGACTCTATGCGACCCCATGGACTGTAGTCCACCAGGCTTCTCTGTCCATAGGGTTCTGCAGGCAAAAATACTGGAGTAGGTTCCCATTTCCTCCTCCAGGGGGTCCACCCCATCCAGGGATTGAACCCAGGCCTCTATGTCTCCTGCATTGTCAGGTGGATTCTGGACCACGAGTGCCACCTGGGAAGGCCATATTGGATTGTTTCAGTTCAATTCAGTTCAGTTCAGTCACTCAGTCGTGTCCGACTCTTTGCAACACCATTAATTTCAGCATGCCAGGCCTCCCTGTCCATCACCAACTTCCGGAGTTCAACCAAACTCATGTGCATCAAATCGGTGATGCCATCCAGCCATCTCATCCTCTGTTGTCCCCTTCTCTTCCTGCCCCCAATCCCTCCCAGCATCACAGTCTTTTCCAATGAGTCAACTCTTTGCATGAGGTGGCCACAATATTGGAATTTCAGCTTCAGCATCAGTCCTTCCAATGAACACCCAGGACTGATCTCCTTTAGGATGGACTGGTTGGCTCTCCTTACAGTCCAAGGGACTCACAAGAGTCTTCTCCAGCACCACAATTCAAAAGCATCAATTCTTCGGCACTCAGCTTTCTTCACAGTCCAACTCTCACATCCATACATGACCACTGGAAAAACCACAGCCTTGACTAGACAGAGCTTTGTTGGCAAAGTAATGTCTCTGCTTTTTAATATGCTATCTAGGTTGGTCATAACTTTTCTTCCAAGGAGTAAGCATCTTTTAATTTTGGTTGCAGTCACCATCTGCAGTGATTTTGGAGCCCCCCAAAATGAAGTCTGACACTGTTTCCACTGTTTCCCCTTCTATTTCCCATGAAATGATGGGACTGGATGCCATGATCTTCGTTTTCTGAATGTTGAGTTTTAAGCCAACTTTTTCACTCTCCTCTTTCACTTTCATCAAGAGGCTTTTTAGCTCCTCTTCACTTTCTGCAATAAGGGTGGTGTCATCTGCATATCTGAGGTTACTGATATTTCTCCTGGCAATCTTGATTCCAGCTTGTGTTTCTTCCAGTCCAGCGTTTCTCATGATGTACTCTGCGTATAAGTTAAATAAGCAGGGTGACAATATACAGCCTTGACAGACTCCTTTTCCTCTTTGGAACCAGTCTGTTGGATTGTTTACATTTCCCCCAACCATCAGAAAGACTTTTCTGACAGAATGACAGATACTAATTAGCTTGCAATAGGCACAGATTTTGGAGAAGGAAATGGCAACCCACTCCAGTGTTCTTGCCTGGAGAATCCTGTGGACAGGGGAACCTGGTGGGCTGCTGTCCGTGGGGTTGCACAGAGTTGGACGTGACTGAAGCAACTTAGCAGCAGCAGCAGCAAGCACAGATCTCTAGAAAGAAAGCTTTGAGGTGTTTTCAAACTCATGGGTTTGCAGAGTCTGGATTCGCCCTGCAAGTATGTAGGACAGTCCCATCTGAGTAAGTGGAGATGGGGTGGGGAGTGCTTTGATAGTCTCTCTGGTCTGAACTCACCCGGGTGGAGAGCAAACCTAAATGCATCTGGGAGAGGCAGCTTCAGCACTGCTTTGGATTCTCCAGCAAGCATCAGATAAGAAGAAAAAAGTCTCTTCATGGCTTGTGTGGTACCTAGCTAAGTGGTTATGAAAAAGAAACCTAAGGTGTATCATATGATAATTGGTTTTCAAGGATCTCAACATTTATCCCTGAAGTGTAATGTACATGTCAGCTTGGGAAATGCTTAAATGTCCAAAACAGAGCTCTTAATTTCCACCCCTCAAAAACATCAACTTTTTTTTTCATTTTAGTGAAATAACACTACCATTTCTGAAAGACGTTTCTTTTTTTCTTCTTGGTTCAGATATTTTCACAGAGATATTGTGATACTCTTTTCTTAAAAAAAGTTTTATTGGAGTATAGTTGATTTAGTTTATTTCAGGTGTACAGCAAGTGATTCAGTTATATGTACATATGTACCAATATTTTTTTTCCGATTCTTCCCTCTTGTCAGTTATTATGGTTGTTGTTTGGTCACTAAGTCATGTCCAACTCTTTTGTGACCCTGTGAACTGTAACCTGCCAGGCTCCTCTGTCCATGGGATTTCCCAGGCAAGAATACTGAAGTAGGTTGCTATTTCCTACTCCAGGGCATCTTCCTGACCCAGAGAACTAACCTACATTGTGTCTCCTGTCTCCTGCATTGGCAGACAGATTCATACCACTGCGCCACCAGGGAAGTATAGTTTCATTTGCTCTGCAGTAGGTCTTTCTTGCTTATCTGTTTTATATATAATAGTGTGTATATCTTAATCCCAAACTCCTAATTTATCCTCTGCCCCCCACCCTTGTTGTTGTTCAGTCACTCAGTTGTGTCCAACTCTTTGTGACACCATGGACTGCAGCACACCAGACTTCCCTGTCCATCACCAACTCCTGGAGTTTACTCAGGCTCATGTCCATTGAGTCGGTAATGCCATCCAACTGTCTCATCCTGTCATCCCCCTTCTCCTCCCGCCTTCAATCTTTCCCAGCATCAAGGTCTTTTCCAATGAGTCAGTTCTTTGCATCAAGTGGCCAAAGTATTGGTTTTCAGCTTCAGCATCAATCCTTCCAAAGAAATCCCAGGGCTGATCTCCTTCAGAATGGACTGGTTCGATCTCCTTGCAGTCCAAGGGACTCTCAAGAGTCTTCTCCAACACCACAGTTCAAAAGCATCAATTCTTTGGTGCTCAGCTTTCTTTATAGTCCAACTCCCACATCTGTACGTGACCACTGGAAAACCATAGCTTTGACTATATGGACCTTTGTCAGCAAAGTCATGTCTCTGCTTTTTAACACACTGACTAGGTTTGCCATTGCTTTTCTTCCAAGGAGTTCATGTCTTTAATGGCTGCAGTCACCATCTGCAGTGATTTTGGAGCCCAAGAAAATAAACAAAGTCTGTTGCTTTCCATTGTTTCCCCATCTGTTTGCCATGAGGTGATGGGACTGGATTCTGGATTCTATGATCTTCATTTTTTGAATGCTGAGTTTTAAGCCAGCCTTTTCACTCTTTTCTTTCACCTTCATTAAGAGATTCTTTTGTTCCTCTTTACTTTCTACCATAAGGGTGGTGTCATCTGCATATGTGAGGTTGTTGATATTTCTCCTACCAGTCTTGATTCCAGCTTGTGCTTCACCCATCCTGGCATTTTGCATGATGTACTCTGCATATAAGTTAAATAAGCAGGGTGACAATATAAGCCTTGATGTACTTCTTTCCCAGTTTAGAACCAGTCCACTGTTCCTTGTACAGTTGTAACTGTTGCTTCTTGACCAGCACACAGGTTTCGCAGGAGACAGGGAATGTGGTCTGGTATTACTCTCTCGTTAAGAATTTTCCACAGTTTGTGATCTACACAGTCAAAGACTTTAGCATTGTGAATGAAGCAGATTTTTTTTTTTTTTGAATTCTCTAGCTTTTTTGGTGATCCAACAGATGTTTGCAATTTGATCTCTGGTTCCTCTGCCTTTTCTAAATCCAGCTTGTGATCTACAAAAAGACTTTAGCATTGTGAATGAAGCAGTTTTTTTTTTTTTTTTTAATTCTCTAGCTTTTTTAGTGATCCAACTGATGTTTGCAGTTTAATCTATGGTTCCTCCACCTTTTCTAAATCCAGCTTGTACATCTAGAAGTTCTCAATTCATATACTGTTTAAGCCTAACTTAAAGGATTTTGAGCATTCCTTTGCTAGCCAGTGAAGTGGGTGCAATTGTGCAGTAGTTTGAACATTCTTTGGCATTGCTCTTCTTTGGAATTGGAATGAAAAGTGACCTTTTCTGCCACCTTAGAACATAATCAATGATTTTTTTTTAAAATTCCAAGATGACAAAATAAATGTTCCACACTTGACACTAAAAGAAATTCTTTCGTATACATATTGGTCAATTATCGAATCCTTTAAATTAAATTCCCATACCCCTCTCTTTCTGACTTCTCAATTTTCCATTTTCCCACTGGAAATGGAAATTTGATTTATCACACTATATAACACACTAAGGGAATACTGGTCTTTTCTTCTTTTTAAGAAAGTATGTAATCAGTTAGTTTGTCATAGCCATTCTTTCATATTGGGCAGGGAATATTCACAAAAAGAGACTTCTAGTTCTCAGTGTAAAATAAAACATCAGAAACTTACACTTGATGCATTTTCATTATTATTTATTTTATGTAACTGATTTATAAACAAAACTTCCTGTATAAAGTATATGTTTTGCTGATGTTTATAGTGGTGTCAAAGTTCAGAATTCCCTCAAATGTCTAATTTTACTCGTTCTTGAACTTTAGCCACAACATAAAATGTGTACTTTAACAGAAAGACTGAACTAATGTTACAAATGTATGGACTGAAAATGTTTAAAAAAATTTTAACAATGATTACGCTTACTCCTTGGAAGAAAAGTTATGACCAACCTAGACATCGTATTGAAAAGCAGAGACATTACTTTGCCAACAAAGGTCCGTCTAGTCAAGGCTATGGTTTTTCTAGTGGTCATGTATGGATGTGAGAGTTGGACTGTGAAGACAGCTGAGTGCCGAACAATTGATGCTTTTGAACTGTGGTGTTGGAGAAGACTCTTGAGAGTCCCTTGGACTCCAAGGAGACCCAACCAGTCTATTCTAAAGGAGATCAGCCCTGGGATTTCTTTGGAAGGATTGATGCTAAAGCTGAAACTCCAATACTTTGGCCACCTCATGCGAAGAGTTGACTCATTGGAAAAGACTTTGATGCTGGGAGGGATTGGGGGCAGGAGGAGAAGGGGATGACAGAGGGTGAGATGGCTGGATGGCATCACTGACTCGATGGACATGAGTCTGATTGAACTCTGGGAGTTGGTGATGGACAGAGAGGCCTGGCGTGCTGTGATTCATGGGGTCACAAAGAGTCGGACATGACTTAGCGACTGAACTGAATTGAACTGATGCAAAGTCTTCTTTCAAAAAAAAAATTCAACTGAGCAAAACACTTCACAAATAATCTGTTTTTCTAATATGTCTAATATGTCTTCAGCAAGATATTTTCTCTCCTCACCCATAATATAGCCCCCTGCTGAATTATCTACTCTTGAGTCGTACTCTATCTCACTCATTCCTAAATTTACATCTTCCTAGCTGTATACACTTACCCTCTTTTCTTTGTAGTGAGTGTACAAGTGTTACATTCCTAAAAACTACTAATTTTTTTTTTTTACTTTAAAGCAGAATTCTTAAGGATATCACATATTCCTTTATTCTGGTCACTTAGCACTGAACTGATTGGTATCACTTAATTCATCTTTCTTTCTGTGTTGCTTTCTGAATGTTCTCAGTAACTTGAATACCTGTACAGTTTTAGGCCAAATAGGTGGTACCTACAGTGCAGGTATGAATCTTATTTTTTTAAACCCTTTCTCCTCTGAATGCAAACTTAATAAGTGTTATCTTAGAAAGGCAAACTTCTGAAATGGAAAACACACTCATCTTCAAAGCCAACATCTAGAGGAAATGGATTCACTAGACTTCTTTTTTGTCTGGCAAATGGATTATATAGTCAATAAGACTGTGTCAGGTACTGAAAGTGAGATGCTTAATGACATGAATGGGATGATTAAATTGGCCTTTTATGATTTTTTTTAATCACACAGTACCACTAGGTACATATTAAACAACTTTCTTTTTAACAGCTCCCTGCACAATCTGAAATTGGGTTGAAAGTACTCATTCCTATTCTGCCAGGGTGGGTCTTCACAGAAGCATTAGTTTATAACTTTGGATTTATGAAATAGATGAAAAGCAATGGAATGACATTGGAAAAAAGTGGACAGTAATATCCTGGTGCATTTTTAACACGTATATGCTAATTAATGCCTTGAGGTAAATATTTTGCCTGGTTCCTTTGCTCACTTTTCATTTGTGGCCTATGGGATTATACCTTCATGAATGCTTCTCCTTTGTCTAAACCATCCAAATCTTACCATACTAGTCTAACACAGTTGCTCCTAGTAGGTGTGATGAGTTTCCTGAGTGTTTTTATTGTTGTGTTAAATTGGTATTACTTTTCATTTTTTATTTACTTATTTATGTAAATAGAGTAATTCTTTTGATGAGTTCTAAAAGATTTTTGAGGGGTTGGAATCAAATTCTAGTATTTCTTGTAATACCTATCACAGTGTCTGGTGACTGAAAGATTCTCAATAGTCATTTGAATTAGTGAATAAATAAATGCATCTCAATTTGAACTTCTAAGGCTCAACCATCTGAATTCTATCCCAGCCTGGACACCTGGATGTCCCCTTGGCCCTCTCTCCGCTCAGGGCCCTTCCCTCGTGTCCCTGATCTCCCCAGGATGCCACCCTGGCAGGTTTCCTCCTCCAGCTCAGACCCTCCCTTGCTCTCCTGCTGCTCTTTCTCTGCCCTGCACCAGATACCATCCGAGTCCCACTGAAATCCTCCAATGGCTGCTTAACGATCGGAGCAAAGAGCTAAAATCCTTAACATGGCTGACAAAAAGTGTGAAATCTGGCCCCTGTCTCTTCCCTGACCTCCCTGGTAGTTATTCACCTGGCTGTCTGGGTGGTGCTCACAATGCCTCTCATTCGGTCCTGCCCAGTACCTCTGTATCTTCATAGAATAAGCACTTTCTTAGGGACTTCCTATTATCCTTCAAGTGTACTTGAAAACTTGCTTTGTCAGGTAAGGCTCCCAAGACCCTGTAAACTCTTGTCTCATTCTGTCTTGAAATCATCCTTTGCAGCAATGCTATAGAATTAATTTATTTGGCGTGTACCTAACTGTTTAACTTGTTTTAGGGAGTCCTTTTCTAAAATATGAGCTCTATAATTATCATTGTTTATTATATTCATTGCTACCTGTACCCATCTCCAAAATCAAGGTCTTGTCTTTTTAAGTGGTCAATAAATATATTTGAAGAAATAAATCAATAAATGAAATAATAGATACATAAAAGTAAATAGAAATGAAGAATGAGGTAATAGTTGTTTGGAGGGTAATAACATCTAATTGGATTCATTTAGAGTCTCTTGGTTAGCATTCATTTTCAAGGTTGGTTTCACCTTGTATAGGCACACCTCAGAAATATCACAGGTTCAGTTCAAGATCACCTCGATAAAGGGAATATCACAATAAAGTAAGTCATACCAATTTTTTGGTTCCCCAGTGCACATAAAAATTATGTTTACATTATACTGTAGTCTCTTAAGTGTGCAATAATAACATTATGTCTTAAAAGCAATGCACGTACCTTAATTTTAAAATACTTTATTGCTAAAAAATAGCAATAAAGCATCTGAGCCTTCTGATAATAGCATCTGAGCCTTCAGGAAATTGTAATCTTTTTGCTGGTAGAGGATCTTGCCCATATGTTGGTGGCTACTGACTGGTCAAGGTGGTTGTTGCTGAGGGCTCAAATGGAAGTGGCGATTTCTTAAAATGAGACAGAAAAGTTCCCACATTGGCTGATTCTTCATGAAACATTTCTCTGTAGCATGTAATCCTGTTTGATAGCATCTTGGCTATAATAGAACTACTTTCAAGATGGACGTCAGTCCTCTCAAACTTCCATTCTGCTTTAGCAACTACATTTATGTCATATTGTAAATCCTCTGTTGTCATTCAATAATCTTCACAGCATCTTCACCAGGAGTAGATTCCACTTCAAGAAACTTTCTTTACTTATCTACAACAACCGATTCCTCAACCCTTCAAGTTTTATCATGAAATTGCAGTAATTCAGTCACATCTTGGGAGAAAGAAATGGCAACCCACTCCAGTGTTCTTGCCTGGAGAATCTCAGGGATGGGGGAGCCTGGTGGGCTGCTGTCTATGGGGTCGCACAGAGTCAGACACAACTGAAGCGACTCAGCAGTAGCAGCAATAGTCACATCTTAATGCTCCCCATAAAATTCTAATTCTCTTGCTGTTTCCACATCTGCAGTTACTTCCTCCACTTAAGTCTCGAACCCCTTCAAGTCAATGAAGATTGTAATCAGTTTCCTCTAAACTTCTGTTAGTGTTGTTATTTGGAGCACTTCCCCATGAATCATGAATATTCTTAATGGCGTCTAGAATGGTGAATCCTTTCCAGAAGGTTTCTTCTTCACTGCCCAGATCTATCAGAGGAATCACTATAGCCGGTGCCTATAGGCTTACAAAATGTGTTTCTTAAATAATAGGACTTAAAGGTCAAAATATCGCCTTGATCTCCATCCATAAGAATGGACATTATGTTAGTGGGCATGAAAAAGCAACATTAGTCTCATTGTCTCCATCAGAGTTCTTGGGTGACCAAGTGCATTGTCAATAAGCAGTAATGTTTTGAAAAAAATCTTTTTTCTGAGCAGTAGGTCAAGAGTGGGCTTAAAATATTCAGTAAACCATGTTGTAAACAGATGTCCTGTCATGCAGGCTTTGTTGTTCCATTAATAGAACACAGAGAGAGAAGGTTTAGCATACTTTAAGGGCCCTAGGATTTTCAGAATAGTGAATGAGAACTGGCTTCAATTTAAAAGCTACATTAGCCCCTAGCAAGAGTGTCAGCATGTCCTTTGAAGTATTGAATCCGGGCATTTACTTCTCGTCTCCAAATATGAAAGTCTTAGCATCTTCTTCCAATCAAAGGCTGTTTGTATACAGTGAAAATCTGTTGTTTAGGGTAGCCACCCTCATGAATTATCTTAGCCACATCTCTGGATAACTTGCTTCAGCTTCTACATCAGCACTTGTTGCTGCACCTTGCACTTAGATGTTACAGAGACAGCTTCTTTACTTCAACTTCACGAGCCCGTCTCTGCCAGCTTCAGACTTTTCATCTGCAGCTTCCTCACCTCTCTCAGCCCTCATAGAATGGAAGGTAGTTTGGGCTTCCCTCGTGGCTCAGAGGGTAAAGCATCTGCCTGCAATGTGGGAGACCTGGGTTCAATCCCAGGGTGGGGAAGATCCCCTGGAGAAGGAAATGGCAACCCACTCCAGTACCCTTGCCTGGAAAGTTCCATGGACAGAGGAGGCTGATAGGCTACAGTCCATGGGGTCACAAAGAGTCAGACACGACTGGGCAACTTCACTTCAGGGCCCTATTATGTCTGGATGAGACTTCTGCATATGGGAATGGTGTGGTTGGTTGGATCTTCTCTCCAGAACGGTCAAACTTTCTCTGTATAATCAGGAAGTCTTTGTTCACTCCAGTGTGCACAAGAGTAGCACATTTAATTTCCTTTAAAATTTTCCTTTCCATCCACAACTTGGCTGGCTGTCACGAGGTGTGACTTTTGGCCTGCCTCAGCTTTCAACATGCCTTCCTCACTAAGCTTATTAATTTCTGGGTTTTGATTTCAGGTGAGAAATGTGTGACTCTTCCTTTCACTTGAACGCTTAGAGGCCTTTGTAGGGTTACATATTGGCCTGATTTCATTACTGTTGGGTCTCAGGGAATAGGGAGGCCCAAAGAGAGGGAGAGAGATGAAGGATCAGCTGCCGGGTGCAGCAGTCAGAACACACGCCAAACGCTTACCTGTTGAGTTCCCCGTCTCGTATATGCCTGGTGCCCCAAGGCAATGACAACATTCACATCAAAGATCACCGATCATAGACCACCATAACAAATATAATAATCATAAAAAGTTTGAATTATTGTCAGAGTTACCAAAAATGTGGCACAGGAAGCAAATGTTGTTGGAAAAAGGGCGCTGATGCACTTGCTGTACACAAGGTCACTAAGGAACTTTAATTTGTCATAAGTGCAGCATCTGAAAAGTGCAGTAAAGACCTGCGTCTACTTTGTGTACGCCTTTCCAGCCTTGTCTCCTGGAAACCTCCTCATACCATCTCTGCTTTTGCCTTGCAGTCGACGGACAGTGGCAGGAGTGGAGCTCCTGGAGCCAGTGCTCGGTGACCTGCTCGAATGGGACCCAGCAGAGGAGTCGGCTGTGCACTGCGGCTGCGCACGGGGGCTCGGAGTGCAGGGGGCCCTGGGCAGAGAGCAGAGAGTGTTACAACCCCGAGTGCACAGGTGAGGCCTGAGGATTGCGTTTTAAGGATGCCTGCCATTAGGTCTGTGACAGCGCCATGCAGGACAGTCATGGGATAAACCGATCATTATACATTTCTGCTCAATGAAGCCAACTGTACCAAAGCTCATTCTACTGTATGTTGTATTAAGAAGGCAACAAAATTCAGCAGCTTCTTAAATTAGATCAAATTAATTCGATTATACTAAATATTGATGTAAATCGATGAAGTCTAGAGCTGAACTTGTACTCTTTTAAAACTCAATGTCCATAGAAGCTTCTGTTCATCACAGTGCTCTAAATTTGGCCGGAAAGTCAAATATTTGTGTATACTTTATTCGTGGTGTTGGATTAATAAAAACTGAACAGTTATGGTCCTCAGACTTCTGAATACGTGAAGCGCTGAGCACTGTACTCCGCCGTTGACTGTGGTGGCATGTTTCTTTCAGCCAATGGGCAGTGGAATCAGTGGGGTCATTGGAGTGGCTGCTCCAGGTCCTGCGACGGAGGCTGGGAGAGAAGGATGAGGACCTGCCAGGGCGCGGCCATGACCGGGCAGCCTTGCGAAGGGACAGGCGAGGAAGTGCGGAGATGCAGTGAGCAGCGCTGTCCTGGTGAGTGCGCTCAGAGTGTCCCCGGGAGATACGCTGGGCCCTCAAAAAAAAAAGATGAAAAATATTGCCGTTAGTTAAAGATAATGCTTCCTCAGTTAAAGTATTGCTGTTGATAAATGGTGATTCACTTCTTTCCCTAATGTATGAGGTTTCCTCTGTTTCTGTGTCATAGACTGTTTTCTGTATGTTTTTAAATTGTTTGCTGCAAAATGAGTAGGCATATTGAACAATAACATGGGTAGACAAGTTTGAAATTACTGATAGTTTGGGGTATCATTTTTGTAACTATCTTTATGAAATATTTGTTTACTGAGAGAACAAGTTGCCTTAGATTACTTTAGTAGAAAATAGATGCGCGAGAAAATACAAATATAAGGCTGAAACTCAGAAACTTAAATTTCACTGTGAATCCATCCTGATGTGTGACCTTGGACACCTCGGTTTACCTGCCCCATTCCCACTGCAAAAGGAAATCCCTGTGAGGAACTCACTTTAAAATGACAGCATCAGGTCTTAATTCATAGAGAAAGCCTGGAAGTATTGCTACATTAGAGGATTTTACACAGAAGCATAGCATACAGGAAAGGTCAGAAATTGACCATATTATAAATCACATATATCTGAAAGTTCATGTAGAACAGAGACTCTTTCCTATGAGTGTGTACATTTCATAAGATACTGTTAATATTCAAGACTCAATAAATAAGTGAAAATTAGGATTTTAGAATGATATCACTGGCAAAATTTTGTAAACATGCCAGAAAAGCTAATAGCATGGAATTTTAAGATTTCATTGCTGTGTATAAAACTCTGAACTTAGAAATTCAAAGACCCAATTAGAGTTGATGTTGCCACTGTTAATTGTGGGTAAGCTCGCCAACTCTGGCTGTCTGGTCCTGCTGGGTGTGATGACTGCCCCTGTTTGAGATTCCTTTTCAGTTCAGACAACTATGGATTTCTGTCTCTTATCTAACATGACTACTTCAGTTTAAAAAAAAAAAAAAAAAACTCAGTGAATTCTAAGAGTTATCTGGGATCAAAACTTTGTATTTCTCCATATTGAGAATTCTAAAGACTTTTCATGGTTCAGAGATAATAGCAACAGAAACTAGACTCTGAGGGCAACAATAAGTCAGTTGTGTTCTTTTTAGAGCTTTAAAAAATCTAAAATTAGTTTTGTTCATTCTTAAAACCATATGAATCCTGAATGATAAGAACTAACCAGCATGAAGGATTCTGTTAAGAAGGATATCTTCACCAATTAGCACTGTGAAATTTCTCCTGTGCTTCATAAAAATTAAGAAGCGTTAAACAAAGGCATTTATTTTGCCCAGGGAGAAATTTCACTGGAACAGTAAGCATAATTAAATAAGACCCTTTTTAATATTTGAAGTTATCTAAACTAGTCTGAGCATGCCAAGGTTCTTAACCAGTCCTTTAACACTGACTTTCATCTGCAAATACAGATATAAGATGGTGCTGCTTGCAACCAGATTTATAAAGATTGCCACCTGCTGTTTGGAAAACATTTTACATATCTATTTACAAAAAAAGATATTACACCTTGTTTACTAGGCTTATTTGCTGTCTTTCGTGATTTCAGGGAGATTGAAAAATTGTACAAAACTGTAAACACTTTTTAGATTATATAAATAAATATTTTTGACATTAACCTTGATACTTTAATTTTTCTCTTTTCAAAACTGTGATTTAAATCATCTCCAAGTATGTAAATAACATTTTTTAATTAAAATGAATTATTGAGTTAGCTAAACAATTCACAAATTAATGCTTGTACAGGGGTAAAAAGATAATCATATGTACCAAGCTTTTGAAAATATGTCCTGATCTTTCACCTTCATACAAATAAGACTGTCCGTTAACATGTGACTATTAATTTCAATAATACTTCTGCCTCCGTATAGAAATTTTATCAAAATAAAAGTAGGGTTCTTTTAATATTTATCCTTTAACTTTTCCATGCACATCAATGTCATCTCCAGATTATTTTTTTCAAAAAGGCAGGGATAATAAATAACTTAGTTTTCCACAGTGGACTTGATTTATACGATATACTGGCTTTTCAACTCAGAGCAGTTGTTTCTCTATGGTCAGTATATATTCCTTTTATAATTAGGAGCATAGGTTTTCTAATTTCTTCCACTAGATTGCTCCTGATTTGCACATAGGCAATATAAATTGAGAAAACTTTCAAATTATCTTAACAGTTGCTAACTCATTTTTTCTTGTTTTGTCAAAGCTGAAGGTTTCTCTTGAAATAATATGCTTTTTCTACAGCTATTTATAGTACTGTTCATTCTTAATTTTATTCATCCTGCTGGAAACAAATAAATTAGTATTTATTTTTATGCTTCACTTAATTTGGATACAAAACAAATTAATCAAGTTTGCCAAGAGACCCTCTGTTGTCAAGAAAGGAAAGTATAATATATGCACATCTTTGGGTAATTAATGAAAATAATGATTAATTAGCTGGATTTAATCAAAAGCTCTTATCACATCTACTAAAAATGGAAAATATAAAATATTTTCCTAACAAGATTAGGATATTTCTTTCCTGGTAAATAGATCAAATAAAAGTATTAAAAAGAGCATCATCAATGTCCCTGTCTTCATAAGAAAGAGAATGAGAAAAATATTATTTAAAAAACTACTGCTAGTTAAGAAATAAAGGAGCTACAGGGGAGATAATTGAGTTGCCCAAATTTTAAATTGATCAAACTCACCAAATAATGATTTTATTGATCTCAGTCTCGTTATATACCCAAGCTTTTGGCTTAAACTAGTGGAATAATTTTGTAATATTGCTACAATGTGAAAACATACTATTTTTAGTCTTTTGTTTGGTTGGTTTTTTCTCCCCCAGTTTTCCCCTGGTTAATATCATTCAGAAAGCAGAGTTACTGGTGATTCGCCTATGTTAGCCTAGGCTTCCCAAGGCCTCTCTGCCCTGTTCCAGGGAAGGGCTTGCTCTTCCCAGAGCCCAGTTCTAGAATCCATGAATCTTTAGTCATTAGTTGCTAAATTGGAACCTGCCGTGCACAGGCAGATGTTACATTTAATTTATATATAAAATGTTCTTCTTGGAGTCACCATTGCTTTGTCTACAAATGATGAGCAAAGCCTGCAGGTGGAATGTGCTGAGAAAATCTTTATAACAGCAACTTAAACAGAGATGGAGCAGTTATTGTGATTCTGAACTCTAGATATTCAGAGCCACTTATTTGGTTTCTGAGTAACTTTCTTTTAGTAGGAAGAAAACATCACTGCACTTGCATTTTTTGAGCTTTTATCTTCTCTGAGTGCCTCTCTGAATTGTCCAGAGCTGTGCTCCTCAAACTTTAGTTGACAAATCCCTTTTAAAATTGCATCAAGCATGATACAGGATGCTCCGGGCTGGTGCACTGGGATGACCCAGAGGAATGTTATGGGGAGGGTGGTGGGAGAGCGGTTCAGGATGGGGAACACATGTACACCCGTAGCAGACTCATGTCAATATATGGCAAAACCAATACAATATTGTAAAGTAATTAGACTCCAATTAAAATAAATACATTTATATTAAAACAAAAAAAGAAAAACAGATATTCTTTTAAAAAATGCATCAAGAAGCACTTAGGAATAAACTTGACCTAGGTGGTGAAAAAATATGCTAAGAACTATAAAATATTAATGAAGGAAATTGAAGATGATTCACAGAAATGGAAAGATATCTCATGCTCTTAGACTAGAAGAATTGATATTGTTAAATGACCATACTACCCAAAGCAATCTATAGATTTAGTGCATTCCTATCAAATTACCATGGCATTTTTTCACAGAACTAGAGCAAATAATCCTAAAATGTATATGGGACTTTAAAAGACCCAGAATTGCCAAAGCAGTCCTGAGGAAAAATTTAAAACCAGGTGGCATAACCCTCTCAGAATTCAGATAATACTGTAAGTCCACAGTAATCAAAACAACATGATATAGACACAGAAACAGACATATGGATCAATGGAACAGAACAGAGAGCCTGGAAATAAACCCCTACACCTATGGACAACTAGTATTCAACAACGGAGGCAAGGGCTTAATTTCAAAAATGTTCCAACAGCTCATACAACTCAGTAACAGAAAAATACAACCCAATCAAAAAATGAGCAGAAGAATTAAATAGACATTTCTCCAAAGAAGACATACAGATGGCCAACAGGCATATGACAAGATGCTCAACATCACTAATTATTAGAGAAATGCAAATCAAAACTACAATGAGATACCACCATACACCAGTCAAAATGGCCATAGTTAAAAATTCTATTACTACAAATAACAAATGGTGGAGAGGGTGTGAAGAAGAGAGAACCCTTCCACATTGTTGGTGGGAATGTAAATTGGTGCACCCACTGTGGAAAACAGTACAGAGGCTCCTCAAAACAAATAAAAATAGAGCTACCACATAATCCAGCAATCCCAGTCCTGTGCATATATCCAAACAAAGCTATAATTCAAAAAAATACATGCACCTCAAACTTTAGTGGACAGAATAATCACTCAGAGAGCTTGTTAAGATGGAGATTCATGGGCCGGTCCTCTCTCCCAAGGTTCTGATTCAGTAGGTCTGGTCTAGGCCTAGGAATCTGCATTTTTAACAAGCTCCCAGGAGTTGGTGGTAATGCTGCAGATGACCCAATAGGTTTCACTGGCCTTGAGTATAAGTAAGTAAATATAAATGACAAAACTAGCAAAGAATGGAAAATGGTTCTCACCCTCAGCCACACTGCTGCAAGTTGCAAAATCACCTTAATAAGATTGCAGGATTTTATTGTATTCACACTTCATAAGTAAGGAGGGATTATTTCTGAAATCTTCTCATAACAAAAATACAGATAATGCATTTCACATTCCCTTACCCAACTCTTGTTGTTTCAACCAAAATAAAATAGAAACATAGGGCAATTAGCCAGCTGTTGTGGACAAGGAAGAATGGTTTAGGCAGGGCACTTGGTTGTGCAGTCCTGATGCAGGAAGAACTGGGGTGTCACTGGAACCCATTTGAGGTGAAGTCGTATGCCTCAAGGACACATATCCTCTGTAGCAGAGGTGCTTTTTCATTGCCTGTCCCCATGCTCGGAGCTACTTTGCAGACACACACAGCTGTCTAATATCTGGAGCAGGGAATTGTCAGGAAGGAGGATGGAGTCTGCACTCATATCGACTTACATTCTCCTCCATTCCCAGGGGGAGGACTGGGGATTAATTAATCACTATCAATACAAATATTGTGTCTTTGTTAGAGACAAGTTTAACAAGTTAAAAAGTCAGACTTCTAAGTCGTGTAGGCTGAAAGAGCTGTCTGATGGACTAAGATCTACTACCTCCTCACAGAGCGATTTCTCTCGCCCTTCTTTTCCCCATGATCACAGAGACGAAAATAACTGCAGCCACTTTGAAGGTTGTTATGACAATTATTTGAATTAAAAATATTTAATGCGCTTGGAAGAGTACTTGATTCATAGGGGTGTGTAAATATTGCTGTTGTGACGGTGTATCAGCTTGAGATTGATAATAGTCATTCTCCATATAAGGAAGGCTCTTAAAAAACATATTTGATAAATACCCCTCTTCTTCCCTCAGACCTTAGCAGCATCATGAAGTCTTCATATGTGTTGGTTCCACTGCTGAATTAGAGCAGTGTGAGCACAGAGGCAGAATCGATCTCATTTTACCCTGCACCCCCAGCACAGGGGGCTCCTGAAACATTAGAATTAGAGAATTGCCAGCAAGTCAGATATGTATTTTTTATTCTGTTTTCTGCATGCAGCTCTACAGTGTAGAATCAATTTCTCTTTAATGCTGAAATTCTAGCATAAGTGGGGAAAACTAATTTTCCACATCAAATTGATTTAAGTCCTGTATAATTTTTGCTATTTTTAAGAGACAGAAAATCAGTTTGAATAGACAGATTAACAGCTAATCACTAGGTAATTGCTACCTTGTTTTAAGGGAGCATGCTAACTGTGTACTTGTGTCTTCAAGTACAGTTGTATCTTACAGATGGGTTTTTATATCTTTACACTAGTGAGCGTAAACAGTGGGATTTTTCAGCCGATAAAACAGAGTCGTGGTTCCATTTTGCTGAGGCATAAAAAAGCAAGTGGTTCACATTGCTACACAATAATATGTTTTTTATTTTGAGCACAGAACCGTAGCCTGAACTAATTATATATTTTGTAATTTACAAAATGCACACAGGTAGCATTAAACAGGAAAAGAAAATAACACAAATCTCTATTTCCAGCTTTTCTTTCTCTCCTGCACTTTAGTTTCATACACCAACCAGCTTTTTGATGCCAGGATGCGCTTAGATAACTCCACATCAAAACTATTTTCAGCATCTCTCCTAAGCTGCATCCTCCCCGTGTCTGTAACTCAGGGCAGAGCACACCAGACATTCTTCCTGGAAACCCGAGTTCCATCTTTGCTGTCTCTCTCGTCCTCACCTCCTACATGAGCCGTGGAGCAGAGCCTGCCATCCTCCTAAGCGGGTTGGAATCCACCCGCTTCCCTGGCCACTTCTGTGATTCCCCCAGCCCTACTTCCTTGGTTACACGATTTCAATTGTCACAGGCCTGCCTGACTTTAGTCTCGCTCTCCCTCGACCCACTCTCCAAACTGCCTGGACGGCTTTCAAAACATGACAATACGTGTCCCTCCCCTTAAGTTCAAAGCCCTCTTTTAGCTCTTCACTTCACCCGTCCCCCTCCTGCAGCAACCCCCCTCTGACCATCCCCAGTTCTCCTTGTCATCCTGAAAGGTTCCCCAAGATTTGGATGGACCAGGCTCTTCCTTCCCTGCTGATCCTGCTGCACGGGGTTCCCAAGGCACACTTCCCCGTCCTCACTGGCTGGCACTTCCTTGTCCTTCGCACTTCCACTTGATCATCCTTCAGGAAGTCCTCCCCTGATGTACTCCTAGAGCAGCCCGGACTCCCCAAATCATAGTGGGCGCCCAGCTGCATTGCAGTTTCTCTGCTTATGTGTCCTTCACTATCATGGAGTTGAGAAGCCCTGCCTGTTCCTTGTTTGTTTTTGTGTGTGTGCAGTATTTATCAAGGAGACTGGGGCATGATAGGGGCTCAAATATTTATAGAATGAATGAGTTCCATTCCTGCCACTGAGGTGTGACCCCAGAAAAATTCTCACTCTTGGGAACGTCATCAACCTAAGATGGAAGAAAATAAAATGTCATTTTACTATCTACACTGTTCTGCTTTAGGTATGATTTTCTGAACTAATTTTTTTAAAGATTTAATCTTCAAAGATGCCAAATAACTTTTGATGAAATATTTAAAACAGCTGAGGGATTCGACATTCCTTCTAAAAAGCTGAGAATCCTGGACCAATTTGCAAGTTTGAATCTTTGATTCCCCTGGCATCTTCCTTTCTTATCACTTGTGTACTGAGTAGAAACTCAGTACAAAAAGCGTGATGAATCCTAAGCTTCATGAATTTGCAGGGCAGAGAACAAAGTTTGTTGACTTCTCTGGGTTTATAAAGTTACTGTGATTTTTTTTTATGTTTTTGTTTTTGAACTGGCTGAAGTACCCCCTTGTGCTTGTCACCAGGCAAATGGGAACTAGTACTTACTTGGTGTGGTTGGAAAAATAGCTTTTTAATCAGCTTTTTCTTTCACCAGTTAGGCTATATGCAGATCTTATCAGAGGATTCTGAATAGGGTCCCTGGGACTCTTACCAAGTCAGGCACAGCCATACAAGATCAATTTTTGTAATTATCCAGTACCATGGAAACCCATTTTGGCTAATTTTTAGGAAAAGTGTAGTAGCTAACTGCTCACTATTATTGCTTCTAAAGGAAATTTATTATTTACTACTGACTTTTTTCACACACACATGCACACACACACACACACACACACACACAGAGTCCTCAGTACTTTGCAAGTCATCCTCATTCTCTGTCGTCTTAGGCACTGGAGTAATGGGAAAACAGACCTTTTGAGCATATTTGGTAGCTTTGGGTTAAAAATACACGTGTGTTTATAGTTGTGAAAGTGAAAGTCGATCAGTAGTTTCCGACTCTTTGCGACCCCATGGACTACACAGTCCATAGAATTGTCCAGGCCAGAATGCTGGGGTGGGTAGCCTTTCCCTTGTCCAGGGGATCGTTCCAACCCAGGGATCGAACCCAGGTCTCCTGCTTTGCAGGCAGATTCTTTACCAGCTGAGCCACAAGAAAAGCCCAAGAATACTGGAATGGGTAGCCTATCCCTTCTCCAGCAGATCTTCCAGACCCAGGAATCAAACTGGGGTCTCCTGAATTGCAGGAGGATTCTTTACCAACTGAGCTACCAGGGAGTAGTTTTCCACTATCTTTTAGCAGACCTGTAAGTGCTATGTGTCCAAAGGATGAAACAAAAATCCTTCTCTTCATGGTGCTCACATTCTAGCAGGAGGAGACAAAAAATATATATATAAAGCAGAAAATCATGCAGATGTATGTGGTTAGGAGTGTCTTGGAGAACACAAGGGCAGAGGAAGGACTGGATGCATAGGGCAGGCAGGCAGGCTGTCTCTGAGAAGACGGGTTACAGAGGAGCTTGAAGGCAGTGGAGAGGAGCCAGGAGGAGGTTTAGGGAAGGAAGCGGGACAGTGTCCTGGGCAGAAAGAAGAGGTGCACAGGCTCTAGAGTGGGGTCCTCCTGAAGCTGGAGAAGTCTCGAGGGGGCAGTTAGAGTGGAAGTGGAGGAGCTGACGAAGGAGCAAGGCTGTAGAGCCTTGTAACTGATGCTCCTTAAATCGCTCAGCGTTGCACTTTTACGGAGAGAAGTTTTCCCCAAGTATTGTACCTACCTTTTTAAAAAATTGAGCACTGATCCTAGCCCACCTTGATTTTGAACTTCATCAGTTCCAGGTGTGAGCTGGGTAACTGTTTCACCCTGCTGGCCCACTCTTGCCATCTAGTGGGGAAAGTGAAAGTCTTCAGGCCAGAATACTGGAGTGGGTAGCCTTTCTCTTCTCCAGGGGATGGTCCCAACCCAGGGATCGAACCCAGGTCTCCCACATTGCAGGCAGATTCTTTACCAGCTGAGCTATCGGTGAGTGCTTGTAATTACCAGATTTTCTTATGCCCAAGGTGGACTGGGGCAGGGCGCTCTTGGGAATAACAATGGATGTGAAAACTTTCAGAAACCTTACCTGGAAACGAAGAAATCAGGGTGCAGATGGTTCTATCGTTGACTTATGTCAAGACTGAATCAGGAAAGAAAACTGAAAGCTATAGCAACAAGTTTCATGAAATGTATTTCAAATTTCATCAATGGAACTGATGAAAATTTGGGTTTGAAAATAATAAAAAGGTACAAGTGAAGTGAAAGATTACAAAGGAAGAGTTAATTAGGTGATGTTGAGCAGAAGCTTGGTATATAGATAAGCAAAAAGAATAGTCAAATGTCAGGTAATGTTAGATTGATCACTGCTATAACTTTCTTAAAATAGACTAGCTTTATATAGAATTCAACTATGGAATAAACTGTACATGATACATTCTGTGCATTTTAACACGTAATTTTCCTTTTCATGTTCTATAGTAGTTTGGGTTGACATTTACAAAAACACAATTATCATCTGTTACTGTATTATCCAGGATAGTAGATATTAAAATTTTAAATTACATTAATAAAAATTAGATATATTTAAAACTCAGTTCTCAGTCTTACTTGCCACACTCCAAGTGCTTAATGGCCACATTGACTAGAAGCCACCATACTGGACAGTGAAATTCTCCTTTATCATTGCGGAAAGTTCTACTGTACGGCACTACGCTTATATTGTTTCCTCAGTAAAACTGATTTACTCAACAAACATGTTTTGAATCTTTAGTACATGCTAGACGTCATAATAGTTCATTACAGCAGGTGAAGATTTATTTAATGAAACATAATTAGCCTCCTAAAAGGCAAAATTCTGGAGTTGAGAACATTTACAAATGTAACCAGATGCTTTCCATCCACTGTGGGAAGAGCTATAATACTTGCACATCCAGTGACTGAGGTACTGAGGAGGCTTCCCAGAGGATCCACAATTTAAGATGTGTTTTAAAGATAACCAGGAATATTAACAAAAAACAAGGAAGGACGTGAGTATTTTAAGTAGAGGATGTAGCTTCTGCAAACTCAAGGAAATGTGAATTTGTATGGAGTATCTGGAGGATTACAGTTCTATGTGGCTGGCTGGTTCATGGTAGAATAAATATGAATTGTAATTGGAGAGAGGGGCTAGGGCTTGCTGGAAGGGCCTTTTCTGTCACAGCCAGAACAGTTATCTTTATCCTGTCGGATGACTGGAAAACCATGGAAAATTTCATGCAGCATGTTATGGGATTACTCTGCATTTTAAAGATTACTTTATTGAGGTGGTATAAAAATTGCATTGAACATTCATATCAATGTTGGCAAAAACTACTACAATATTGTAAAGTAATTAGCCTCCAATTAAAATGAATTTTTAAAAAAGGGAAAAAAATGCATTGAAGAGGAAGGAGGCCAAAGAATAGAAGTACTTTACATCCTGCATCTTACATGTAATAAATATATCTATATTTGGAATAAAAAATCAGTTCACCTCTCTGAGCATGTTTTCCCATTTGATCAATGCAGTTAATAGTCTCTATCCTATAAAGTTGTTGGGGAAATTAAATGAGTCCATTCATGTAAGATGGTTAGTGAGGGCTCAAAAATGTTACTGCTATTAATAGTTTGAAATTGTCTAATGAAAGCTTTTAACATAAGGAAAATGTAAGGGGTCGATGATTCTGCAAAAATGCAGAGAATGAGACAGGGAGAAAGAATGGTACAAGTGCTTGAGACAAAAGAGCCTTCTAAGACCTTAAATAAAGTGTTTCCAGGTAGGAGGGAGATGTCAAAGGAACAAGTGCCATGGGTAAGGTTCTGTGAGTGATGACCAAGGTGACTGTGTTGGGTTTGGCTGTTAGGAGATCACTGGTGGGTGACGACAGGGCATTTATGAATATGGGGCTGGTGAAGGTTGGACCAACGGCTAAACCACCCGCCAAACAAAGATTCCATGACTCGGAGACAGGCGCCTGAGGATTTTAATGAGAATCTAGATTATATGTATGTTATACACACTCAAATAAACTCAATATGAGGGAGATTATCGAGGTAGCAAAGAGGGTGTGCATGAGTCAGAGTTCCAGAATCAGTCCTGCTGATACCTCTACCAGTCCCATCACTTAGACAAGCCTCTTCTTTGGGGGCCTTGGTGCCGCAACCATAAAGAACAAGGAGATAGATTAGGTGCTCTTCAATGTCACTCTCAGTTCTAAATGCCCACATTTAAACCACTCATCTCAGTGATTCAAGAAAGTATTATTTCAAGATGGCAATGTCTCAAAGTGCATTCTTCATCTACTAACAACTCTAATGGGTCCTAACAATCTCCTAAACTCTGAAGTTGAATTAGTATCAAGATTCAGTTCAGTTCAGTCACTCAGTTGTGTCTGACTCTGTGAGACCCCATGAACCACAGCACACCAGGCCTCCCTGTCCATCATCAACTCCTGGAGTCCACCCAAACCCATGTCCATCGAGTTGGTGATGCCATCCAACCATCTCATCCTCTATCGGCCCCTTCTCCTCCTACCCTCAATCTTTCCCAGCACCAAGGTCTTTTCAAATGATTCAACTGTTCGCTTCAGGTGGCCAAAGTATTGGAGTTTCAGCTTCAACATCGGTCCTTCCAATGAACATCCAGGACTGATCTCCCTTAGGATGGACTGGTTGGATCTCCTTGCAGTTCAAGGGACTCTCAAGAGTCTTCTCCAACACCACACTTCAAAAGCATCAATTCTTCGGTGCTCAGCTTTCTTTACAGTCCAACTCTCACATCCATACATGACCACTGGAAAAACCATAGCCTTGACTAGATGGACGTTTGTTGACAAAGTAATGTCTCTGCTTTTTAATATGCTGTCTAAGTTGGTTATAACTTTCCTTCCAAGGAGTAGATGTCTTTTAATTTCATGGCTGCAAGCACCATCTGCAGTAATTTTGGAGCCCAGAAAAATAAAATCAGCTGCTCTTAAAAACCCCATCTATTTGCCATGAAGCAATGGGACCAGATGCCATGATCTTAGTTTTCTGAATGTTGAGCTTTAAGCCAACTTTTTCACTCTCCTCTTTCATTTTCATCAAGAGGCCCTTTAGTTCTTCTTAACTTTCTGCCATAAGGGTGGTGTCATCTGCATATCTGAGGCATTGATATTTCTCCTGGCAATCTTGATTCCAGCTTGTGCTGCCTCCAGCCCAGCATTTCTCATGATGGACTCTGCATATAAGTTAAACAAGCAGGGTGACAATATCCAGCCTTGATGTACTCCTTTTCCTGTTTGGAACCAGTCTGTTGTTCCCTGTCCAGTTCTAACTGTTGCTTCCTGACCTGCATACAGGTTTCTCAATAGGCAGGTCAGGTGGTCTGGTGTTCCCATCTCTTTCAGAATTTTCCACAGTTTATTATGAATGACTTAAATAGTATATTGTCCCCAGAACAAGAAATTTCTCACCGGTATCACACTCATATATAGGCATTCATGTATTCATTCAACATTGGACGACATCTCTGTGCCAGATACACCTTTATGTGTAAGATAGAAAGGACCTAACATCCCGGGCAAGTTGTGAGGATAAATATATGAACATATAAATGTCAATGCTGTGTGGGAGCAGAACAGTAGGTGTGTCTGGAAAAGAGACAATTGCTCTTTCTAGGAGTAAGGTGTCAGGTTTAGTACAACATATGCTTTTTTTCTTTCACAAATTCCTTCATATCTGTAGTATGCATCTGTTATTCTTGAAATTCCCTTTATCTTTCTTGGCTCGGTAATCAAATTGAGCTTTTGAAGGAAAAGAAAATAATTCATTTATTTTTATATGATGTAGTGTGATTGCCATTATTGCTCTTATATGAAGAAAAACAAAGTTATATGTTCTGTCCCTTATGTTTATTTACTGTTGACACCTACATTTAATAACTCTGATATGACTTTCAGTTTATTAGAAATCATTTTATTTTGTAATATCCCAGAACTGTATGAATAATGATGAGTATTAGAAAGACTATTTATACGTTTGAATATGATATAATGTTCAGTTTTTAGGTGTATTGCGGATACTCTTCGTGATACCAATTGTCTCGCTATTCACACTGTTCACTGAACTCATGGTAGGCAAGGCGCAAGCTAAGAGGCTGGAAGAAAATGCCAGGAACTGTAAGAACTGCAGACAAATCTATTCTCTCCTGGCTGGAATAGCAGCCTTAGCAGCAGACATAACATAATACAACAGAACCCTTCTGGGCTCTTCCAGGTGAAGCATATACAGGCGAACACAAAGTAGGTCATGACCAAGTGGGTAACTCGTGATGCACATGCGCAGTGCTTTAAGCGAGCTCAGCTGTAGCCTAAACCTCCTGACGCACATGCGCAGTGCTATAAAGGATCTCAGCAGTTACAAATAAATCTTATTATTTATAAAACGTGGGGCAAGAGAGCCTGACCACACCATCTTGGCTAATTTGCCCTCTCCCACAGTCCACCCCTTCAAGCTCTCTCACCTTACGTTTGATATGCAGTCCATTTTCTGTGATATTCCTTCCCTTGGTGAGTGACAGTGACCCTTGGATTTACCTCTTGCAGCAGCATTAGCTACAACAACAGTTATATCCCCAGTTCAGTTCGGTTCAGTCACTCAGTCGTGTCCGACTCTTTGTGACCCCATGAATCTCAGCAGGCCAGGCCTCCCTGTCCATCACCAACTCCCAGAGTTCACTCAGACTCACGTCCATTGAGTCAGTGATACCATCCAGCCATCTCATCCTCTGTCGTCCCCTTCTCCTGCCCCCAATCCCTCCCAATACATAGCAAAAGCCAATGCCAGGTATCGCCTGGAACTCATGTTGCAGTCCTTGCCCTCATGGGGCTAGAAGAACCACCCACCATATGTGGAGTGCCTTTATCTTGCGTGGCCAAGTCCAGTCCACCATCTGTCCTTGTGAAATTGCAGGAAATTCTCCAAAGGGGCAATCTACTCCTATGAGGTTTTATTAAGGACCTAGAAAACTCCACAGGCGTCAGGCCCACCCCTTCAAGGAGGGCATTCACAGCTCACCCACAAGATTCTTTCACAGTGTTCTAAATCTGCAAGACAGTCAGAGGTTAGTAGCGCATCATGGACACAGCCTTTATACACTGTTGTGGGGAGAGACCTTCCAGCCTCTTAGCTCATGCCTTGCCTTCAGCACTGTGAACAGAGAGATAACTGGCATCCCCAACAGGATTAGCAATACAGCTGTTCTACTGAATCTTCAGCATGGGACACACAGCCTAAATTTACATTTTACACCATAGGACACAGCCCTTACGGTATGCCTTGGCACAAATCAGCCCACATTGGCATCTGCATACCTGATGGAACCCCTGCTAGCTCAGTCCCCCTTCAGGGTCTTCACACTTTCAAAATGGCGTCTGCCACGCCATCCCTCTACCGCTCCCAAGCTAGCCACCATGGAGGTCACCTCATAGATGGGGCGCCCCAAACAGGGTGCAGGAATAGCAGTCAGGGATCCAGAAGAGGTCAGCGGGCACTGTTCAAATGGCGTCCAGAGTGCCGCCAGTGAAACGCTCATCATCTGGGCCTCAGGTATTTGGGTTACCTATCGACTGCCTCATGCCCAGTTCTCCCACCACTTGGGTCAACGCAGCCTAGTTATACCATTTACTCCCGATATGCTGGGGCTCCCCCACATTCATCCACAGGGTGCAGATGGGTGTTGATCCATTCCATGAGGGCGTGCGCTGCACGAGCGACCCCTGCATGAGCTGCTTCGCATTCTGCAGCCTTTGTCTTTTTTTTTTTTTAATTTAAAAAAAAATTTTTTTTATTTTTTAAATTTTAAAATCTTTAATTCTTACATGCGTTCCCAAACATGAACCCCCCTCCCACCTCCCTCCCCACAACGTCTCTCTGGGTCATCCCCATGCACCAGCCCCAAGCATGCTGCACCCTACGTCAGACGTGGACTGGCGATTCAATTCTTACATGACAGTATACATGTTAGAATGCCCATTCTCCCAAATCATCCCACCCTCTCCCTCTCCCTCTGAGTCCAAAAGTCCGGTATACACATCTGTGTCTTTTTTCCTGTCTTGCATACAGGGTCGTCATTGCCATCTTCCTAAATTCCATATATATGTGTTAGTATACTGTATTGGTGTTTTTCTTTCTGGCTTACTTCACTCTGTATAATTGGCTCCAGTTTCATCCATCTCATCAGAACTGATTCAAATGAATTCTTTTTAACGGCTGAGTAATACTCCATTGTGTATATGTACCACAGCTTTCTTATCCATTCATCTGCTGATGGACATCTAGGTTGTTTCCATGTCCTGGCTACTATAAACAGTGCTGCAATGAACATTGGGGTACATGTGTCTCTTTCCAGCCTTTGTCTTGACGAGGGGTGAGTGACTGGTGATAGATGCCAGTCATTCTGCCCCATCCCCAGAACACAGGATACTGTCCACCTGTGTCCCAACATCACAAGAGCCATGCTGCCAAGGGTTCCCCTCGCCTTTGCCCCTCGCCTTTGGCATACCCAAGTCGACCAACTCCACCTGAATATATGGTCTGTATGTTGTGAACTCAGTCACAGATGGGGCCCCTTGAGGATGCCCACCCCGGGCCATAGGCTGCTCATGTTTCACCTGCTGCTGCGCAATAGGCGTTGCTGCCAAGTGGGACCCATGGTCTCATAGCATTGATTATCGCCATCACTTACCGTCTTGTTGTCAGAGATGCTGGGTTCTTCAGGGCCACTGGGTTCTTGCTCTAATGCCAATGTATGTTGCCCTAGTTCTTCCAAGAGACTGCACACCAACGCAGCATCATGGGGAGCACTATCCATACTCACCTGCAGGTAGTCAATAAAATCTGCCCCATGGTGCCAGCAGCAGCCCTTGCTGCCTTGTTCGGCAGGTGGGAACTCTTGCCTGTAACATCTTTTCAGTGCTATCCGGTGAGCCGTCCACCTCCTCCCAATCTTCCACTGGAATCCATGCTGAGAGGATCGTAGCCACATGGTACCACATGCTATGTGGTGGCCACTGGCTCCCTGCAGCCAGTGGAGTCTCCTGCTCTTCTACCTGCTGGGTATCCTGCCACCTCTTCTGTGGAGCCTCAGGCTCCTCTACCAGCTGGGTATCCTGTTGACTACACCAGTTGTATTGCTGATCCTGTTCTTGACACCAACTGTCTCGCTGTTCACACTGTTCACTGAACCCACGGTAGGCAAGGCATGAGCTAAGAGGCTGGAAGAAAATGCAGGGATCCATAGGAACTGCAGACACGTTTATTCTCTCCTGACTGACACGACAGCCACAGCAGCAGACATATATAACACAACATAACCCCACACAACCCTGCTGGGCTTTTCCAGGTGAAGCATATACAGGCAAACCTCACAAATGACTGAGCGGGTAACTCGTGATGCACATGGGCAGCGCTATACATGAGCTCAACTGTTACATAGTCATTATTCACAAAACATGGGGTGAGAGAGCCTGACCACGCCATCTTGGTTCGTTTGCTCTCTTCCCCACAATAGGCATATTCAAATGACTTTTTTTTTTTAAGCCTAAGCTTTCTTTGAAACGTGCTTTTTTTCTGTGAGGATTTTGTAGAGAATGAAATGAAAGTTGGTGGTTTCTTTTCTGAAGACATCTCTAACATTTCAATAAACACCACACTTAAAAAAAGACAGCTCTCTTCAGTCAGAGAGCTGCATTTCAGGATTGCTTATTGCCAGCATTTAAAAAATAAACACCACGGGTGTTAAAAGTCCCTTTGTTTTAAATTGCAGCACCTTATGAAATATGCCCAGAGGATTATCTGATGTCGATGGTGTGGAAGAGGACTCCAGCAGGCGACTTGTCCTTCAATCAGTGCCCGATGAATGCCACAGGTAATGTAGGATGACTCTCAAACCCAGACAATGACCACCCACCAACAGCAGCCTGCTGTGTTCTTCTGTCGTGTTTTGTCCTATATCTAAAACTAAGTCTGTCTAATAAGCAGTTAATAAAGCAATTTTAGTAAAGGGCTTCCTAAGTGTAGCCTATGAAGAGATCTGGAAAATCTTGCCGATTCAATGGTTTCTCAGTGTGAGTAATGTGCATTGTGGAAATAATCAAAGGAACAATTTACATGCATGTTTAAGGCGTGAAAATGTACAAACCCAGGTTTTCAGCCTGCCTCCAAGCCTCCCTGTCGTAAAGCTCTCTGTTTTTGTGACTCGCAGGCACCGCTAGCAGACGCTGCTCGCTCAGTCTTCACGGAGTGGCCTTCTGGGAACAGCCGAGCTTTGCAAGATGCATATCAAATGAGTACAGACACTTGCAGCATTCAGTAGGTGCAAAGCCAGCTTTAGTACTTGCTCTGTTTAATTCTTGTTAATGATCTCTGTGTGAGAGTTTAGTCTGCTGCTATATAGTCAAATGGATAAAATCTCTGAAAATAACACCTGAAGTAAAAAAGTCTGTGCTAGAAAGCTAACTTTCATAAATCAGTGCTAAACTGTTTTATTTCAAGGGTTTGGGATTTTATGGATCCTGCTTGGATCCTGCTATTTAAATGAATGGATCCCTTGTCTATTGGGGGAAAGTCCTGAATAAAATCTGTTACCTGGGTTTATCTATATGAATTAAACTATATCATGACTGGCACATCAGTTACCTAGTGCATAAGACTTATTTCAAAATACCATACATTTTTAAATTAAATTCTTCAATATTTTAGTACTCAGGAAATAATAAAGCTGTGTCATATAGGTATCAAAAATTTCACTGCATTTTGACATTAAGATACCAAAAAAAAAAAAAAGACAGTTATTTTATCAGAGAAAATTAGTTGCTCACAAAAGATGACATGGGACAAATTTCCAGAAATAGCCCCTCTTCTCCCACACATCATTGAATTATTCAGAATATGCTGTATGAATATTTTGAGCACAGTTAAGTGTTGCTAGGTTTTTTACCAGTGCAAGTCATTGTCATTTTCAGAGACTGTTGTCATTCATCCTGACAGTCGAGAAAGCTTCCTATGTGAACAAACATTGTGGGGCTCAGAACAAAATATAAGACAGAGCCTTGGAGAACCCAACATTGGAGGGGTGCTGTGCAGTTAAGAGCCCTGAAGTTTTGTTGTGCTTATATTTTCCTTTTTTAAATTATTTATTTATTTATTTACTTTTTATTTTTTTTAATATAAATTTACTTATTTAAATTGGAGGTTAATTACTTTACAATATGGTACTGGTACTGTTGCTTACAAGTAAACATAATTTAAAAAAAAATAAAAACTAAAGAGCATTCTTACTCGTGGATGGAGAAGTAGCTTATAGAACCCTTATTAAAGAAGTGAATGTATTTGACTCGTTATCAGAAAACCAAAAAAGCACATTTTTAAAAATACCTGAAAACCAAATGCTGTTTAGTATGTTTACTTTCCAAATCAGTAGTCAAACTGATGATTTATTTGGCTACGTAGAGCCTTATTTCTGTTGTTGTGTGTACATACATTTATGTATACACCTATATGTGTACATGGGCTTCCCTGGTGGCTCGGATGGTAAAGAATTTGCCTGCAATGTAGGAGACCTAGGTTCAGTTCCTGGGTTGGGAAGATCCCCTGGAGGAGGGCATGGCAAACCACTCCTGTATTCTTGCCTGGAGAATCCTCATGGGTAGAGGAGCCTGGCGGGCTACAGTACATGGGGTCACAAAGAATCAGACATGACTGAGCGACTAAGCACAGCACACATATGTGTATATACCTACATGATATTATATATATACACATTAATACAATTATACACAAATACACATATTTAATAATATATACTTACGTGCATATAAGTATTTGGTGATATTTGACCTCACTGAGCTTTACTTGTGTCAAAATTAAAATATTTCAGAATTAAGTATAACCAAAGACTTTCTTATGAATTTAATTTTAAATGAATTTTATTTTCACCTAATTTTAGACATGATACTTTATCTGCTTAATCTTAATATTCATATTTAGTTCTTATTTATTCATGGTAATAAATGAGAATAATTGTATCGATTAAGTAAACCATAGGTCAAGTCTTACAAATTTGTTAAGAATGAATAATATCACTTGGCGTAAAATGTTTGCTTTTTAAATTCATCATTTTGTACAGTAATACTTAAATGTACTTGCCTTCTGTGAGTGCATGTCATCTGCTAATGGAGAGAAATAGAAACCCACTGTGAAATAGGAGAGATAGTCTCATGTTGTGATTCACGTAGAAATCATTCAGTTAGTGATTGGACAGCCCATGTGTCTGTGCCCCTGCTCACTTGCAGGCAGAAATCAAGTGCACGCTTTTGCAGCAGAAGAAACAGCCTCAGGGCATTCAGCTCCCACAGACGACCAAGCAAACTCTGCTGGGCACTTTCACAGATTAATTCCAGTTCCCACCACCACCTGCAATATTGCCATCCCTGCCTTAGTCCCATGGAAAGAAATTGAAGATCCTGGGAGCAGTCCAGTTAAGTGAGGCAAGAGTGAAAGCTGCATCCCAGGTGCAATTGTTCCAAAGCTTAACCTTCTTTCTGGAAGTCATGCTCCCTTCTGAGTCTTTGATTTGAAATCCTCTGCGCTAGAATCTGGTGCTATAGGCACCATTTTCTGATTGTGTGTCCTTTGGAAAAGTCATGTGATCTCACTCAAGTCTATGCAAGATGAAATTGATAGCATCATCTTAGCATCTCTGGAGATTTTGAATAAGAGCAGATGAAATATTGTATGTGAGATGTTTGCAATGTGCTGTGTAACTATGAGGTATTAATATCTACAGGTACAGAAAATGCATTGAGTTAAAAAAATTAAGAGTAAAATTTTACAGCTTAACTTGAAATGTACATGTGAAAAAATTATGAACAAAAACAGATGAATGGATCGTTAGAAAGGCAGGCAGGTGGATAATTGAATGGATAGATCAGTGGGTAGGATTGATGTCATATGTATTTTTGCACGTGAATACAGTTTATATGCACATACAGAAACATACATATAGTTTTACATACATACAAACACTCATCTAGTACTTGCCTGGGGACGATGGTCTTCTCCTTTACAAATTCAGGGGTGTGTAGCACCGAAGGATACCTCAAAGAGTGTTACCTAATACATGGAGCTCATCATATGTACTCTCAAAGGTCAGTTAGAAATGAGGATTAAATCCTTTCCTTTGCATGCTTGTACGCTTATGGCTTCACATACTTTGAGTAACAAAGCTAGGTAGTACTTCAGTGTAGACTAGTTCTGATTCCCCAAACTTCTGAAATTGCTTTTGATGATTCTGCATCTTCTTTTCTAGTAGAGTTTGTTGTTTCACAATTTAATATCCTATTTCTCTTGGGGTATTTAATTTCTTGCTGCTCTACATTTGTGAAACTCACTAAATGTTAATTGTCACCCACTGCAGAGACTTATTTAAAATAAGTAGATCTGTATTTTCCAACTTTTCACATATAGTTCACAATATATGTACACACACACTCACAGTTTACAATATTTTATATACCTATTTTATAAAATTATATGAAGACTAAGTTTGAAATGACATATTGTCAACAAGCATTAGTTGAGTGCATTCTATGACCTCTTACAAACCAGCTGAGGTAAAAAGGAATCATTAATTAGTTTAATATTATGAACTTACTCATCTGCCATATTGAATGTTTATTGAATTCTTTGAGGACAGAAATCATTTCTATTAAGATTTATTCCTCTAGTGTTCAGCATAGTGCTAAATGTGTTCTAGATATTCCATAAATGACTGCACCTTTTCTTATCAGAAAGGGGATGTGCCAGTTGGAGGGTTCTAAGAAGGTAATACATAAAATTTCATGTTTGTGACTTTTAACCACATGAAATTAATAGTATTATCCCTCACCTGCAATTTTCTTAGTCCAAAACCATCTAGAAATGTAGAGTGATTTACAATTTTACTTTATGAAATAATTTGGTCATTGAATAATTTCAATAAGCTCCACTTCATGAAGTCTTTTTGGAAACTTTGTAAGATACAAAATTGAACACTGTGATCCAACTGCTGATTATTAAAAAAGTGACAGATTTTAAAAAGTGAGAATAAAGGAATAGAGCATTTAATATAGTGGGATTTTTGGACAATTCAGGGTTTTTTTTCCATATGTTAATATTTAATTTCATACTCTGGGATACTTTTTGAATTTTATACCAGCAAGAAAGAAATAATTTCAGAACCTATTGAGAACTAGGTACAGGGGCCAGGGACATTAAGAATGCTGTTTTTTTTTTTTAAACTTACTAAATTATTTGGAGAAAATGGGTGATACTGCGGGCCAAGTGGGCCAGTTCCCCACACCCAAATTAAATAGACCATTTAGTCTTTCTTACAACTGAACAATCAAGATAACTCTTTCTCTCTCTTCCTCTCTCTCATTCTGTCCCTCTCACTCTGTTTTATTCACATTCAAGTTCATACTTATACATACACACACCTGAAGTGACAGATGACATGGAACTAGCAGCTCTAGAATAAAAGGAGTGGAATCAGGCATGCCAATGCCATCTCAGAAATTCATCAGGCAGAAAAGTCACTTCTTCCATGGAGAGGAGTGTGTGATGGGGGACTGAAAAAGCTCACAGATATTCCTCTATATTCACAGAAATGGAAAGAATTGGTATAAATGTTTCCTTTAAAGTCATTGTGCCTTATAACCTCTGCTTTCTATTTTTCAAGCTGTCATTTAACAGTGAATAAATACAGAAGCTGGAGCAATAATCTGTCTAGTCACGGAAAGGTTGACTTTGTGGGAAAGGATGTCAAGGAACTTGATTTGTGGTTTAAGGACTTTGTTTATTCTGTTTTGCTCTACATTTATGACTGTTTATTAGGAGAGAGAGAATGATAGAGATGGATGGAATGGGAAGTCAGGTGAGATAGAGCACAACAGAGACAGAGAGGCTGAGGGGGAGAATAGACTTGCTGGATCTCGAGGGTCCAGGGAAAGGAAGGTGGGAGGTTCACCCAACAGTGCTGACACTCTGTTCACTAGTCCCTCAGTTTATTACACATGATAAGCACACAACACAGGGTTGTGAAAACAGAAGTTCAGTTCAGTCGCTTAGTTGTGTCCAAATCTTTGTGAACCATGGACTACAGCACGCCAGGCTTCCCTGTGATCACCAACTCCTGGAGCTTGCACAAACTCATGTCCATTGAGTTGGTGATGCCATCCAGCCATCTCATCCTCTGTCGCCCCCTTCTCCTGCCTTCAATGTTTCCCAGCATCAGGGTCTTTTCCAATGAGTCAGTTCTTCGCATCAGGTGGCCAAAGTATTGGAGTTTCAGCTTCAGCATCAGCCCCACTAATGAACACCCAGGACTGATTTCCTTTAGGATGGACTGATTGAATCTCCTTGCAGTCCAAGGTACTCTAAAGAGTCTTCTCCAACACCCCAGTTCAAAAGCATCAATTCTTCAGTGCTCAGCTTTCTTTATAGTCCAACTCTCACATCCATACATGACTACTGGGAAAACCATAGCTTTGACTAGATGGACCTTTGTCGTCAAAGTAATGTCTCTACTTTTTAATACGTTGTCTCGGTTGGTCATAGCATTTCTTCCAAGAAGCAAGTGTCTTTTAATTTCATGGCTGCAATCAGCATCTGCAGTGATTTTGGAGCCCCCCAAAATAAAGTCTGTCACTGTTTCCATTGTTTCCCCATCTATTTGCTATGAAGTGATGGGACCACATGCCATGATCTTAATTTTTTGAATGTTGAGTTTAAAGTCAGCTTTTTCACTCTCTTCTTTCACTTTCATCAAGAGGCTCTTTACTTCCTCCTCACTTTCTGCCATAAGGATGGTGTCATCTGAATAGCTGAAGTTATTGATATTTCTCCTGGCAATCTTGATTCCAGCTTGTGCTTCATCCAGCCTGGCATTTCTCATGATGTACTCTGCATAGAAGTTAAATAAGCAGGGTGACAGTATACAGCCTCACGTACTCCTTTCCCAATTTGGAACCAGTCTGTTGTTCCATGTCCATTTTTAACTGTTGCTTCTAGACCTGTATACATATTTCTCAGGATGGAGGTATGGTGGTCTGGTATTACCATCTCTTGAAGAATTTCCACAGTTTGTTGTGATCCACACTGTCAACAGCTTTAGCGTAGTCAATGAAGCAGAAGTAGATGTTTTTCTGGAATTCTCTTGCTTTTTCGATGATTCAGTTAATGTTGGCAATTTGATCTCTGGTTCCTCTGCCTTTTACACATCTAGCTTGAACGTCTGGAATTTCTCGGTTCACATACTGCTAAAGCCTGTCTTGGAGAATTTTGAGCATTACTTTGCTAGTGTGTGAGATGAGTGCAATTGTGCAGGAGTTTGAACATTCTTTGGCATTGCCTTTCTTTAGGATTGGGATGAAAACTGACCTTTTCCAGTCCTGTGGCCACTGCTGAGTTTTCCAATTTTGCTGGCATATTGAGTGCAGCACCATCAACTTTTAGAATTTGAAATAGCTCACCTGGAGTTCCATCACCTCCACTAGCTTTGTTCGTAGTGATGTTTCCTAAGGCCCGCTTGACTTCACATTCCAGGATGTCTGGCTCTAGGTGAGTGATCACACCATCATGGTTATCTGGGTCATTAAGTTCTTTTTTGTATAGTTCTTCTGTGTATTCTTGCCACTCTTTTTAATATCTTCTGCTTCTGTTAGGTCCACACCATTTCTGTCCTTTATTGAGCCCATCTTTGCCTGAAATGTTCCCTTGGTATCTCTAATTTTCTTGAAGTGGTCTTTAGTCTTTCCCATCCTGTTGTTTTCCTCTATTTCTTTACCTTGATCACTGAGGAAGGCTTTCTTATTTCTCCTCGCTACTCTTTGGAACTCTGCATTCAGGTGGATATATCATTCCTTCTCTCTTTTGCCTTTAGCGTCTCTTCTTTTCTCCGCTGTTTGTAAGGCCTCTTCAGACAACCATTTTGCCTTATGGCATTTCTCCTTTGGGGGATGGTTTTGGTCACTGCCTCCTGTACAATGTCACAAGCTTCCATGTCTGTCTATCAGATCTAATACCTTGAATCTATTTGTCACTTCCACTGTATAATCGTAAAGGATTTGATTTGGGTCATACCTGAATGGCCTCCTGGTTTACACTACCTTCTTCAATTTCAGTCTGAATTCGGCAATAAGGAGTTCATTGTCTGAGCCACAGTCAGCTCCTGGTCTTGTTTTTGCTCACTTTTTGAGCTTCTCCATCTTAGGCTGCAAAGACTATAATCAGTCTGATTTTGGTTTTTACCATCTGGTGATGTCCATTTTTACAGTCTTGTGTTGTTGTAAGAGGGTTTTTGCTATGACCAGTGCATTCTCTTGGCAAAACTCTGTGTGTCTTTGCCCTGCTTCATTTTGTTGCCAAGGCCAAAATCTTGCCTGTTAGTCCAGGAATCTCTTCGGTTCCTGCTTTCACATCCAGTCTGCTATGATGAAAAGGACATCCATTTTTGATATTAATTCTAGAAGGTCTTTTAGATCTTCTTAGAACCGTTCAGCTTCTTCGGCATTAGTGCTTGGGGTGTAGACTTGGATTACTGTGATATTGAATGATTTGCCTTGAAAACAGACATCATTCTGTCATTTTTGAGAATGTACCCAAGTACTGCATTTTTGGCTATTTTGTTGATTATGAGGGCTGCTCCATTTCTTCTAAGAGATTCTTCCCCACAGTAGTAGATGTAATGGTCATCTGAATTAAATGTGCCCATTCTGGTCCATTTTAGTCCACTAATTCCTCAAATGTGAAAATAGAAAGGGGGTAACAAATCTCTCCTGGAAAAGTCCACAAAGAAAGCAATGATTTCTGGTCTGGCACAGGTCTTGGACAATGTGAATTGGGAGTCACTGTGAATTAGAAGTTGCCATCTGTCCAGCAGGAACATCTCTCAGGTTCTCGAGGGAAAAGTGTTAATTCGTATCACTCAACTTAGTGAACTCCTTTTTTCATTTTAATTTTTACCATGGTATGTTGGTTTCTGCCATACAACTCAAGACAGCCATAATTATGCATTATCCCCTGCCATCCTCCCCTCCCTCCCCTCCCTGCTCTCCATCCCTTCAGCTCATCACAGAGTGCCAGTCTGGGCTCCCTGTGGTACACAGCAACTTCTTACCAGCTATGCCTCTTAAATCTGATAGTGTATGTATGTTGATGCTACTCTCTCTGTTCGTCCCACTCTTTCCCTCCTCACTGTGTTCAAAAGTCTGTTCTCTGCATCTGTGTCTCCATTCCTTCCCTGAAAATAGGTTCATCAATACCATTTTTCTAAATTCCATATATATGTGTTAATATATTTGTTTTTAGTGGTTTCTTTTTAAGGAGTAATTGTTACTCCAGGAAAAGGGGTCTTCCCAGTTGCTCCCTCTCTTCTAGTGAAGTACATTACCCATTACCTTCTGATCTAAAGTAACAGTCTTTATCACTCCAAGACAATCACAGTCCTGTAGAGGATGTTTCAAAACTACTAGTGTGGAAGTTCACACTGGCCACTGATTCATTTTGAGCTTCTCATCATGCTTTAAGGTAGCTTGTCCTTCCAGTTCATAGAAGCTGAGTAGGAGTCATAATACAAAACAGATCACATCATAACATTCGCTTTATATTAATATATTTTCCCTGCCTTCCAGGTGAATTTTGCTCCATTGCAACAAAACTTCTTACATATCACACTTTGTTGGCTACCACCTCATTGCACAAATATCCATCACATTGCCTAAAAAAGAATAATACATTTGATGACTACAGCTTATTTACAGTAAAAGAAGAAAACAATAGGTACCATAGTTTTGTTTACATTTGCTTATTGTTTTTTGAGTGAGTAATTTTGGGACAAATAACCTCACGCTATTGTCCAGCCCAGAGAAGGCAATGGCAACCCACTCCAGTGCTCTTGCCTGGAAAATCCCGTGAACGGAGGAGCCTGGTAGGCTGCAGTCCCTGGGGTTGTGAAGAGTCAGACATGACTGAGCAACTTCATTTTCACTTTTCACTTTCATGCATTGGAGGAGGAAATGGCAACCCACTCCAGTGTTCTTGCCTGGAGAATCCCAGGGACGGGGGAGCCTGGTGGGCTGTGGTCTATGGGGTCACACAAGTTGGACATGACTGAAGCGACTTAGCAGCAGTAGCAGCATGGTCTAGCCAACCAGGGGAACTAGCCTGATTTTAATTTTTGAATATTCACTAATTAAATAAAGGTGAGTGAGCCTGAGAGAACAAGAATTTGTTCTACCAGTGTTTTTTTTTTTTTTTTTTTTTTGCAGTATTATGTGGCTGGAACACAGCAAACAATGGGGGTAATTCTGGGAGAAGTTAGATCAATAGCTTTTTAATCCTGGCTGAACATTGCAACCATGTGGGAGTTCTTAAAAAATACCAATGGGAAGTTCACTCAAGGCCAATAACATGGAGTTACCAGTCTACAGAATACACTCAGTAACTGTATGTTAATATTATTACTAATTACATTAACTTGGCATTCATATAAATGTATTTCTATTTACATGTATAAAAAAATGGATGTTCACATTATTTCTCTCCTTTTAAGTACTCAAGACATAGCATGTGACTGCCTTTCTATTTTTGATGCCAAGTTTCAAGAAGTTTCAAGTTTCTGCCAAGTTTGTCAGAGTCCTCACTTCCAGAGCTCAGATAATTATTGCATAATCCAACAATATCAAGGAAAAGTTGAAAAACATTACTACCTTTAAAATGGACAGAAGGCTCTTAATTTTATTCAAGGCCACATGTTAAGGTTTTGTTATCTGAGTTCAACTTCACAATCCCCAAATTTTTAACATGAGGTCTTGAATAAAATTATGAGTTTCCTGAGTGTTCATCAAATGATAATAGCTAACATTTATTGAATGGTATCTGCCCTGAGGGAGCTGACTGGAAAAAAAAAAATCAGAAGGAAGATGTTAATTAAGTCTTGTTATTTTAAGCAATTCGTATGTCAAAGTTTACAATATATTTCATGGACAAGATAGAGAATATTTTAGGCTTTGTATTCCATATGGTCTCTGTTCTAAATACTCAACTCTGGTTTTGTAGCATAAGAACAACCATAGACAATTAGTGAACGTGGCTGAGTTCCAGTAAAACTCTTACAAAAGCAGGCAATGTGCTGGCTTTGGCCCACAGGCTGTATGTAGTTCACTAACTCCTGGTCTATAGTATACATTTTAATTTTTTTATTTTTCTTTGTAACATTTCAATTCTATGAGAATTCTCCATCAAAGGATGAACAGATTTTATTTTGTTCTTCTTTTCTTCGTTATTTTTAAAAATTTTAACCAATCATTTTACATTTCTTATCAGCAAAATCTATTATTTGGATAATCTGTGAAGGACTTGTTTTATTTCATCAGTTATGTAATCTGTCATATCTAATCATTTTTTATTAAATCTTAGGCATTGTGTAAAACAAATGTAGGATTTGGGGACGATATTGAGGTCAACCAAAAAGCAGTCCTGTTTTCCTTGGTTATTCAGATATAATGAGGAACTGAAATTTTAATGTAGCCGAGGATTGACCTGGGTCAAGAAGTTTTGCAGTTTTCTTAAGACTATATCCCCTTAGTCTCCTTTCTCCGCTGTGTGTGTTATACACTTTAGACAGAGAGCTTATGTGTGGCCATCCCATCAGCCCTGAGAAACTATAGAAGATTCAGCTCTACCCTTCAGAGGGTCCAAGCTTTCTGTCCAGGCAACTTCAAATGCATCAGATGTCGTGAGTGAGAGACAACTGGTTGCTTAAAGCTGGACTCCTTCTTCAGATTTAGAAAAAAAGGCATACTTAAGGATGGAAAAAGTGCACTCCACCTTTTAAAAGTGTAAAAGGAGTATCCTCAGCTTCCTACACATTCCAAAGATCCAACAAATGTTTCACTGGGAAAAATCCCAGTTAGACTTTTTAGGGACCCTCCAGTTCCCATTATAGCTCTCCAGCCCTGAGCAACCAAAAAGCATTAGTTTCTCTTTCTACCCTAGAGAGCCTCTGCCTGCGCTGCACCTGCCCCTCATTTCTTGCCAAAATTTAGCAGACATTCCAAAGCGGGGAGAAAACTGGCTGAAATTGTTTTCCTATCTCAAAAAGGATCTCTTCTTCCTGGAAATGTAACTTATCTCTTCCATAACTTTCTGAAGCTCTAAAGAAAATTATTTTTATAATCCATTAATTTTTTTCTAGTTATAGTGGCAAATACATTGGCCTTACAGGAATATATACTCTGTATATGTTCTATACTCTACTAAAATAATAGTTTGTCACTGTATTATATTAATAAAATATAAAAATATTTTAGGCACATATGATAGTGTTTCCTAGGAAATAGTAAGGGAGTGTATTAAATAGATGTATAATTAAATACTTCTAAAGTTATACTTTACTTCCTCTTTTCTAGAAACTTATTGATCATATCTCTAAATCCCAGGAGAATTTGAAGCTTCTCCCCAGTTATGAATTTAGTGGCTTGATGAAAAAATATTAGAGTTAGTCTTTAGGGATTGAAATCTACTGACTTGAAATTTATCCATGGAATGATTTAGTAGAATAAACCTGTACAGAGCAGCCTGTTTAGGCTGATACCAAAGGAAAATATCGTAAAAGAGAGCCTACTCTATTATTTAATTGTTCCTCCATCCATTCAACTACCTAGTAAGTTATTCTACAAATATACACTGAACTTTATCGAGGTGCAGCACAGTGTAAGGATACAACATGAGAGTGATACACGCAGCAAATACAAAATAAACTAGACCAGAAAAGAGGGAAAATAATTCCAAACCGTGACACGTCAGAGGAACTTAACCAAGTGCCAACATAGGGAATAAAGTTTGGGGACTGATTGAGATAAGAAGGGCGTTACGTATCTTTGAGAAAATGGCATTACAACTGTGACTTGAAAGATAAGATAGATTCGGACATACTAGGAGTGCAGAGGATGAGTTTTTCAGGGCATGAGTGTACATTCTACTGAGGAGAGTGTACAGTCTACTGAGGAGTGTGTCCATGGAATTTTCTAGACGATACTGGAGTTCCAGTCTCCTATTCCAGGGCATCTTCCCGACCCAGGGATCGAACCTGCATCTCTTCCCTCTCCTGCATTGGCAGATGGATTCTTTACCAGTGTGCCATCTGGGCAGCCCTCTGTTGAGAATAGCACATGGGAAAACCTTGAGGTCTTTAAGGAAGCGGAACTTGATCCAGTAGCCAGAGGTAGTGAGCAAGAAGTGAGTGCCATGAGATGAAGTTGGAGAACTAGGTAAGGAAAAAAAAAAATTTTTTTTTTTTCTGTGCCTTAAAGACCTTTGCTGAGAGTATGGATTTTATTCTAAGGGCAGTGGAAGCCATTGACAGTAAGGAGGGATGTGATTCAATAATGAAAGAGGGTTGTAGGGCTCTTGAAGATAGGCTGAAGGGGCAGGACGGCAGGCTGTGGAGCTCACTGCAGAATCCAGAAGAGCAAGGACAGTGCCCTTTATTAAGGCTGAGTGAGCACATGCGACTGTTGCTGTGTCCTTTTCTGAAATGAGAAGGCAGGCTGATAAACATAATGGATAGCTTGAAGCAGGTAGGCTTAGGGGTTGCCACAGGTTACATGAAGAACTCAGGGTACAGCTGGCCAGAATAGACATGACTTTTCTCCAGCAAAGTTGAGTTTCTTGGATGCGAGTGTAGTGAATGCTTGTGGTAGAACTAACATGTTTTCCCAAAACTGTAAGTAGAAGCAGGACCTGGGAGCTTGTTAGAAATACAGACTCTTAGACCTTGTGCCAGACCTGCACTTAAAAATTTACCTTTGTGATTCATAGACACATTAAAATTTAAGATACACTGTGGTAGATTTTGCCTAGGGTTGCAGTTTTGGTAAATGAATGCAGAGAAGTTAAGTGAGTTGCTGGCTGGCTCTGTACCATCACAAGACGTGCTATGTGAAGTGACCCCTAAGTCGCCTCTGCTGGGCGCATGGAAGGATCGTGCTTCTTCACTACCTTGAAGTTAGGCATACACATGTGACTAGTTCCAGCCACTGCTTGTATGTGGAGGTGACCTCTGTTATTCCAGGCCTGAGAATGTCCTTGCCAGTGCAAACTCCTTCATCCTCTGTCATGCCAAGCACTGGAGTGACTAGGATAAACAGAGCCTCCCTGATGATCTGAGTAGTGTGGCTGAGAAATAGATCGCTTTGCTTTTAGGCACTGAGATTTTGGAGTTGTTGTCACAGCATGACCTGTCCCATTCTGACTGATGCAATGTCTCTAGAACTAGGAAACTCCAGTAACAGAAACAGAATTGAAAAAGCCTCCAGGAAGGAAGATCAGTTGCTGCCCTGCGCCCCACTGGGCAGGGCTCTGAAAGCCTGGGTCCCCGCCTGTGACCGCTAAAGTGCTTTGGGCTCATGCACAGGGCCTAATGCTGGCTCAGAATATAATAATCATCCTAGATTCGTTTGGTGTTAGGAAATTCCACCTACCAAACGCCTTTGCCCAGGAATGGTGCTTCTTCATTTTGACTAGAAATTAAGACTATTTGTATTTGTTTATTTTTACAAGGAGATAAGTTTATTGTACTCTTATTCTTACTTTGTCAATGTCCAGGTTTTACAGAGTATTGAAAGCCTCTTGATGAAAGTGAAAGAGGAGAGTGGAAAAAGTTGGCTTAAAGCTCAACATTCAGAAAATGAAGATCATGGCATCTGGTCTCATCATTTCATGGCAGATAGATGGGGAAACAGTGGAAACAGTGTCAGACTTTATTTTGCGGGGCTCCAAAATCACTGCAGATGGTTATTGCAGCCATGAAATTAAAAGACACTTACTCCTTGGAAGGAAAGTTATGACCAACCTAGACAGCATGTTAAAAAGCAGAGACATTACTTTGCCAACAAAGGTCCATATAGTCAAGGCTATGGTTTTTCCAGTGGTAATGTATGGATGTCAGAGTCGGCCTGTGAAGAAGGCTGAGCACTGAAGAATTGATGCTTTTGAACTGTGGTGTTGGAGAAGACTCTTGAGAGTCCCTTGGGCTGCAAGGAGATCCAACCAGTCCATTCTAAAGGAGATCGGTCCTGGGTGTTCTTTGGAAGGAATAATGCTAAGGCTGAAACTCCAGTACTTTGGCCACCTCATGCGAAGAGTTGACTCATTGGAAAAGACTCCGATGCTGGGAGGGATTGGAGGCAGGAGGAGAAGGGGAAGACAGAGGATGAGATGGCTGTATGGCATCACCAACCCTATGGACGTGAGTCTGAGTTAACTCTGGGAATTGGTGATGGATAGGGAGGCCTGGCGTGCTGTGGTTCATGGAGTCGCAAAGAGTCGGACACGACTGAACGACTGAACTGAACTGAACTGAGGCCGTGGATATAAACCTGGCTCCGTTTTCAAGACTCAGTTTGTTCTCATAATAGTACCTTGCAATCTTCAAATTCATGGCATCTCTCTCACTTCAGAAATTCCTGGGGCAAGAAATTGGGGTACTTGATGCACTGTGGTCAAATGCTGTCCATCCTGGATTCTGGGCAGTACATTTTTAATTTATGCAGGGAATACTTAGCTAAATCTCCCCATCATGTTGTCATTAAACAATTTTCTCTTCAAATTTGAACTCCTAGCCCTAAGATGAATATGTGTTTTTATATCAAATATAGAGCAACTTAAGAAGTATTCATGTAACTAAAACAAAAGAGATGCCCTCTTTTTTACACAGGATGATCTCTGTCTTTCATGGAGACATCAGATAGATCTGCAAACCATTTAAGACCATCATCTAGGGAGTCAGTTTTGTCTTAAAAGTGGGCAGTTATGAACTGAAGCAAAAAGTACACATTTAGACCATTGCTTTAGGAAAAGAAGTGTCTTCTATAATTATATTTTAATTGAAGCCACTTAGAGGTGCAAAAACCTTTAATATAGCTTACAGATGGACTGTAGGAGTTGATGCTGAAAATAATATATAAATATATGATTTTAAAGTGTGTCATTTGCACAGAGCGACTACGATAAACCTTTTTTTAGGATTCACACAATAGAGGCAACTGTGACTGGCAGTAGGAGGCATAAAGTGAAAAGAATAAGGTTATTTCAGGAACACAGCTACTCCTTAAACCATGACCCTCGCCACATCTCTCTACATAAATAGCAGGGAGGCTTAATCCAAAACTATAAAAAGCTACTATCTTTAGACTTCAGGTGTTTTGTTTGTATGTTTGCCCTTCACTGCTGCTCTTGTCAACGCTATTAAATGTGAATGACACAGAAACTTTTAAGGATTGTCCTTTGGAGCAAAAATGCACACAAAGTACTGCAACATGTGCAGATATAAACAGTGATAATTGTAACTTTACAAGAAATGTTAAAATTATAACTGTTTGTAAACTACTTCAGTGACTAAATGAAGACAATTAAAAAATACAGCCCCCAAAATAGAAGCCTTCATGTACCCACGGGGGCTTTTTCTCTCCACTTAAATAAAACTGCAGACAACATCTTTTATGAGTTGAGTTGAGATAATCGCTCAGTCATGTCTGATTCTTTGTGACCCCATGGACTATAGCATGCCAGGCCTCCCTGTCTATCACCAACTCCCGGAGTTTATCCAAACTCATGTCCATTGAGTCGGTGATGCCATTCAACCATCTCATCCTCTGTTGCCCCTTCTAATACTGCCTTCAATCTTTCCCAGCATCAGGGTCTTTTCAAATGAGTCAGTTCTTCACATCAGGTGGCCAAAGTATTGGACTTTCAGCTTCAGCATCAGTCCTTCCAATGAATAGTCAGGACTGATCTCCTTTAGCATGGGCTACTTGGATCTCCTTACAATCCAAGGGACTCTCAAGAGTCTTCTCCAACTCCACAGTTCAAGAGCATCAATTCTTCAGCGTTCAGCTTTCTTTATGGTCCAATGCTCACATCCATACATGACTACTGGTAAAACTATAGCCTTGACTAGACAAACCTTTGTTATCAAATTAATATCTCTACTTTTAAAACTGCTGTCTAGGTTGGTCATAACTTTCCTTCCGAGAAGTAAATGTCTTTTTAATTTCATGGCTGCAGTCACCATCTGCAATGATTTTGGAGCCCCCCAAAATAAAGTCTCTGAATGTTTCCATTGTTTCCCCATCTATTTGCCATGAAGTGGTGGGACCGGATGCCATGATCTTCGTTCTCTGAATGTTGAGCTTTAAGTCAATTTTTTCTGTCTCCTCTTTCACTTTCATCAAGAGGCTCTTTAGTTCCTCTTCACTTTCTGTCACTTTCTGCCATAAGGGTGGTGTCATCTGCATGTCTGAGATTATTGATATTTCTCCCAGTAATCTTGATTCCAGCTTGTGCTTCATCCAGTCCAGCATTTCTCATGTTGTACTCTTCATATAAGCTAAATAAGCAGGGTGACAATATACAGCCTTGACATACTCCTTTTTGGAACCAGTCTGTTCCATGTCCAGTTCTAGCTGTTGCTTCATGACCTGTGTACAGATTTCTCAGGAGGCAAGTCAGGTGGTCTAGTAGTCCCATCTCTTGAAGAATTTTCTAGAGTTTCTGTGGTCCACACAGTCAAAGGCTTTGGCATAGCCAGTAAAGCAGAAGTTGTTGTTTTTCTGGAATTCTGTTGCTTGTTCGATGATCCAATGGATGTTGGCAATTTGTTCTCTGTTTCCTCTGCCTTTTCTAAATCCAGCTTGAACATCTGGAAGTTCACAGTTCATGTATTGCTGAAGCCTGGCTTGGAGAATTTTGAGCATCACTTTACTAGCGTGTGAGATGAGTGCAATTGTGTGGTAGTTTGAGCATTCTTTGGCATTGCCTTTCTTTGGGAATGTAATGAAAACTGACCTTTTCCAGTCCTGTGGCCACTGCTGAGTTTTCCAAATTTGCTGGCATATTGAGTGCAGCACTGTCAGAGCATCATCTTTCAGGATTTGAAACAGCTCCACTGGAATTCCATCACCTCCACTAGCTTTGTTCATAGTGATGCTTCCTAAGGCCCACTTGACTTCACATTCCCGGATGTCTGGCTCTAGGTTAATAGTCACACCAATCACACAGAATCACAATGACCCAATGATTATCTGGGTCATTAAGTTCTTTTTTGTATAGTTCTTGTGTATATTCTTGCCACCTCTTCTTAATATCTTCTACTTCTGTTAGGTCCATACCATTTCTGTCCTTTATTGAGCCCATCTTTGCGTGAAATTTTCCCTTGGTATCTCTAATTTTCTTGAAGAGCTCTCTCGTCTTTCCCATTCTATTGTTTTCCTCTATTTCTTCACATTGCTCACTGAGGAAGGCTTTATCTCCCCTTGCTATTCTTTGGAACTCTGCATTCAAATGGGTATATCTTTCCTTTTCTCCTTTGCCTTTCCTGTCTCTTCTTTTCTCCACTGTTTGTAAGGCCTCCTCAGACAGCTGTTTTGCCTTTATGAATTTCTTTTTCTTGGGGATGGTCTTGATCACTGCCTCCTATACTGTGTCACGAACCTCTATCGATAGTTCTTCAGGCACTCTGTCTATCAGATCTAATCCCTTGAATCTATTTGCCACTTCCACTCTATAATCGTAAGGGATTTGATTAAGGACATACCTGAATGGTCTAGTGGTTTTCCTTTCTTTCTTCAATTTAAGTCTGAATTTGGCAATAAGGAGTTCATGATCTGAGCCACAGTCAGCTCCTGGTCTTGTTTCTGCTGACTGTGTAGAGCTTCTCCATTTTTGGCTGCAAAGAATATAATCAGTCTGATTTCAGTATTGACCATCTGGTGATGTCCGTGTGTAGAGTCTTCTCTTGTGTTGTTGGAAGAGGGTGTTTGCTATGACCAGTGCATTCTCTTGGCAAAACTCTATTAGCCTTTGCCATGCTTCATTCGGTATTCCAAGGCCTAATTAGCCTATTACTCCAGGTATTTCTTGACTGCCTACTTTTACATTCCAGTCCCCAATAATGAAAAGAAAATCTTTTTTGGGTGTTTCTTCAAGAAGGCCTTTAAGTTTTCATAGGACTGTTTAAATTCAGCTTCTTCAGCATTACTTGTCGAGGCATAGACTTGTATTACTTTGATATAAAATGATTTGCCTTGGAAAAGAACAGAGATCATTTTGTCATTTTTGAGACTGCATCCAAGTACTGCATTTCAATCTCTTTTGTTGACTCTGATGGCTACTCCATTTCTTCTAAGGGATTCCTGCCTGCAGTAGTAGATATAATGGTCATCTGAGTTAAATTCACCCATTCCAGTCCATCTTAGTTCTCTGATTCCTAGAATGTCGACATTCACTCTTACCATGTCCTGTTTGACCACTTCCAATTTGCCTTGATTCATGGACCTAACCTTCCAGGTTCCTATGCAAGATTGCTCTTTACAGCATCAGACCTTGCTTCCATCACCAGTCCCAATCACAACTGGGTGTTGATTTTGCTTTGGCTCTGTCTCTTCATTCTTTCTGGAGTTGTTTCTCCACTGATCTCCAGTAGCATATTGGGCACCTACCGACCTGGGCAGTTGATCTTTCAGTGTCCTATCCTTTTGTCTTTTCATACTGTTCATGGGGTTCTCAAGGCAAGAGTTATGAAGTGGTTTGCCATTCCCTTCTCCAGTGGACTGCATTTTGTCAGAACTCTCCACCATGACCTTCAGTCTTAGGTGGCCCTACATGGCAGGCTTCACTGAGTTAGACAAGGCTGTGGTCCATGTGATCAGATTGGTTAGTTTTCTGTGATTGTGGTTTTCATTCTGTCTGCCCTCTGATGGAGGAGGATAAGAGACTTATGGAAGCTTCTGATGGGAGGGACTGATTGAGGGGGAAATTGGGTCTTATTCTAAGGGGTGGATCCATGCTGAGAAAATCTTTAATCCAATTTTATGTTGAAGGGTGGGGCTATGTTCCCTTCATTTGCCCTAAGGCCAAACTATGGTGGAGGTCATGAGGATAATATTGACCTCCTTCAGAAGGTCCCAGTCATGGCCCCCAACCCTTTAGCAGGCCACCGCAGACTCACGCCTCCGCTGGAGACTCCTGGACACTCACAGGCAAGTCTGGGTCATACTCTTGTGGGGTCACTGCTACTTTCTCCTGCGTCCTGCTGCACAAGGTTCTGTTTGTGCCCTCCAAGAGTCTGTTTCCCAGTCCTGTGTAAGTTCTGGTGGCTCTATGGTGGGGTTAATGGTGACCTCCTCCAAGATGGCTTATGCCATAGCCACGTCTGCTGCACCGAGTTCCCCTGCCCCTGCAGCAGGCCACTGCTGACCTGTACCTCCTCAAGAGACACTCAAACACAGTTCTGTCTCAGTCTCTGTGGGATCTCTGGGTCCTGGTGCACGCAAGCTATGTTTGAGCCCTTTGAGCATCTCTGGCAGGTATGGGGTTTGATTCTAAATGTGATTTCGCCCTTCCTACCATCTTGCTGGGGCTTCTCCTTTGCCCTTGGATATGGGATATCTCCTCAAAGTCACTCCTGTGCCACACAGCTGCTGCCACAGCACCACGCAGCTGCCACTCCAGTCTCTATAAAGTCTTTTCTATAGATTGGTAAATAACTTTAGGAGCACCTCCACACTGCATTTCAAATCAACGACCACTACTTAATAATTGACAGCATCTCAGCAGTCTGGAAAGTTGCTTGCCAAGCCTCTTTATTTTTATATTCTATTTTCATATGAAAAGGATTTAGTGTCAAAGCAAGCATTTTTGAGGATGACTTCTAACTATTAAAGCATTTTGATAGTTTCTAGCAAAAGTGTTGTATAAAACCTGAGTTAAATGTGTAATGGTTAAGTGTATAGACTCTGGACTCTTAACTGCCTGAGCTCAAATCTCAGGACAGTTTAGGAGCTGTGCGTTCCTGAGGAAGGCATCTCACCACAGCATGTCTCTGTTCCTTCATCTGTTACATGTGGGTAATTACAGCACCTCTAATTGTTTTAAAACTCAAATGAGATAAATCAGGCAAAATGCTTAGTCCCATGTTTCCCATAAAATAGGCACTTAATAAATGCTATTATATTTTGTGGTAATTGTTGCTATGATTTTTCAAAAGGTTTCCAACTGTAGAAATTTAACAACTGTAGAAATTTAAAATTTGCCTATTTATATTAATTGGATAGCTCTTAAAAGGCAGTTCTGTCAGGAAATGTAAATATTCCCTAATTATCACATACTTCTTTGTTTTGAATAATCATGGACAGCTATGTTTTTGCATTGTCTACTTTTGAAGATCACAGTTACAGAAGGAAAAACGAAAATTCTTCTATGGTTTTGGTTTCATTTAACAAGCACTTTGAGAAGATACCTTTGTGCCTCAGACAATGTGCTGGAAATTACAGGGTAAACAAATTGAAAAAGAAACTACAGGCCCTTTAGAGTTTACAGTCTAATAGAATGGATGAGATAAGAACACAAACACTATAATATTGTAAGATAGAGCAAGATTACTTCTATGAGGTTTGAAGGTACAGATCATATCATGATTGCAGTTATCTGAAAAGAATTCAGGAAGGAGAAAAGAGAGATAACAATTTAACAAAAGGATTTGGGGAAAACATTTAAAGTCATAGAAGTGCATAATTCAGGGAGTAACAGCAGGATCCCTGGGCTTTCTTTGGGAATGGTGAGTAGTTCATTCTGTTTGGCATTAGGGACCCGCGGCAGTAGAGGAGCAGTGGGGTGGACCAACATAATACTTCACAGATCATGCTGAGATTCTGCATAAACTATATCAAGACTATTTTTAAAAGGTGCATGATAGCTGAGCTCAAAAGAAAGACAAAAATATTTAGATATCAGGAGTGAAGGAAAAGAAGAAATGAATGCGAGAGTCATAGGGGGAAGTTGATACCACAGCAGCCTGGCAGGGTTTCTGATTATACATGAATCCTGGGTACTGGAGGTTGAGTTTCTAAAGCTTTGTTAGATCTGGTGACAAGAGCACCTTCCACATGAGTCGTGGAGCAAGCTGGCCTGCACAAGGCTAAGTCGTGGAACAAGCTGAATCAAGCTCCCTGCAACAAGCTGGCACTATCTTGACTGCTCTGGCTTCATGGATGAAACAAACTCTATAGATCTATGATGGGTCTAAAAAAATTAAGTTTATACAAGATTTTAGGAAAAAGAGGGAAGAAATTACCTTTCAGAAACTGAAAGGCTAGCTGAACTATAAATAGAAGGAATTAACATGGAGACTAACATAAAGTGATACAGTATCATTGAATTGCCTGAGGCCCTCACCCTCAGAGAAACAGACTCAAAGCTAGTCCTTAACAACTCTTTCACAAACCAACAGCATGAGGGTCCCAAAGGATAAACACACCTCAATGAATATGAGTTGACAATAATTTCAGATATCATGAGGGAAAGTTAGCAAACACAAGAATGAAGGGAATTAGTGATGCAAGTAGAAATATTAGAAAATATGAAAGAAATGATCATGTGTTTGTTGAAAATAATTTGAGCAATAAAAGAACAGAAGACATAGTTGAAAAATGCAGCTCTGTGAAACAATGATCTAGAACTTCTATAAGTGGAAAATAATGTCATTGAAACTAATGAGCAGAATAAAGAACCAGTTAGATATAGTTAAGAAAGAATTAATGATCAGAAGTTAGTTTGGAAAAAGATCACTCAGAAGCCAGAATAGACACAGAAATGAAAATAGTAATAGAGAACTTAGAACAATAAGAGTAAAATGAGACAGTTTAGTGTACATTTAATAGAAATGTATATAATATAATGGAAATGTAGTCCAGAAGTAGAGTACATAGAGATTGCATTATGAATTAGTACTTAAGAATTTTCCAGTGTGGAAGACAGATAATATATTCAGATTTAAAAGAATTGTGAATAAATATATGCAAGTCCATAGTAACTTAATCTGCATTGTACTAAAAACAAAATGAAAAATACTAAAAACTACCACTAAGAAAAGACGAGTAATCTACAAAAGATCAACTGTGTAACTTGCAACAAGAGAGACATGGAATCACATTGTAAAAATGCTAAAAGGGAAATAAAAACATTCTCACATAAAAGATCGATTGAAAATGAGTATAATTTTTATACAAAGTACATCAGAGATTGAACAAGTTACCATTCATAGGACCTTACTAAAAGATTAGAAAAAAGGAAAATATGCTCTGAAAGAAGAAGAGAATTTAAGAATCAATGGTTGAGAAGCAGTAGTGAATAAATAGATTAAATGTATTGCTGGTTTTAAAAATCAACAATAATAAAAGTAAAGAATAGTATGAAGAGTTCAAAATTAAAGTGGATTGAATTATTAACGAGCAATAAAGATGTAAAGACTGAAATGATAACTCACTGGATAGAAACAATAGGAGAATAGGTTTGGATGAATAAAATGAGATAGATAGAAGATTGGAATTGTCAGTTAGGATTATATTTGTTTGGCCTTGTAAGTTAAATAATAAAGGGCATATTTGATTTAATATGAAAATGGATGGATTTTTTGGTGGACCTTTTTTCCCCCGCAGAAGAGGAGCAACTTGTTCAAAGATGTGAAAAGTAGGATAATTAGCTTGGGGAAAGACTCAGTTAAACCAGTTAGGATAGTATTCTTAAGACTGTGATGATAGGTCTTGAAACCTGTACCAGATTCCATCTTGTTCACAGGTAAAAAGGATGGGTATGAGAAACATAACATAGCTAGTATTTAGAGAAATTAGAAATTGAAGATAAGAAGGGAAAACAGTTGCTGTGTCCATTTTTAATCTCTTTGTATTAGCCCACCCTAGCAACTATTTGGTTGTTTTAGCAGACAAATCAAATGATTTGTTAATTTGTTTGTTTGTTTTTGGCTGTGCTGGCTCTTTCTTGCTGTGAGGACTTTGCTCTCCAGTTAAGGCAAGTGGAGGCTGATCTCTAGTCGTGGTGTGAGAGCCTCTCTTCGTGACGGCTCCTCTTTGCTGTGGAGCAGTGATTCCAGGGCGCATGGGCTTCAGTCGTTGGAGCAGGTGGGCTCAGTAGTTGCAGCTCCTGGACTCTAGAGCACAGACTCAGTGGTTGCTGTGAGTCATGTGGGATCTTCCTGGATCAGGGACCCGACCCGTGTCTCCCGCATTGGCAGGCAGATTCTTTAACACTGAGCCACCAGGGAAGCCCTCGGACAACATCGAAATCCAGGTTTGATGATTCCAACTGTTCTTTAAACATAGTATGCTCGTAAGGTTTTCAGAGAGAATGCTTAGTAGGTAATTGTTGAGTTTAATTTACAGCTTAAAGAGTTGTGGGATTCAAGTCAGATTTCATACTTCTGATTTTGATTTTGAAGACAAACAAAGAATATTAGTTGAAAGGAAATAGCAAGATGAGGGGTATGTGTTTGTGTGTGTTTCTCAGTTACGTTTGACTCTTGCAACCTGATGGACTGTAGCCCACCAAATTCCTCTGTCCATGGGATTCTCCAGGCAAGAATACTGGGGTAGGTTGCCATGCCTTTCTCCAAACAAGATAAAGTATTGGCATATAAATAAGGTACCAAAGTCAGGCTATATTTTAAGAGAAGGAAAGGCTGGAAGAGAATGAAGACTGAAAAATGGGTGGGATTCAAAATCATTGAGGTTTAACCAAAGGGTTATATCATGGAGATGAGAACAAGATGATAGTGAGGAACAGCATGAAACAGAGAAAGATGAGATGAGCAAACCCACTTTGAACTCTATTTCTTCATGATCCAGAAAAGAGAAGAGGAGTCCAGGAGATAAACATGGATTCATCATTCTGGGAAAAAGTGGTGAAAGGGTAGGCCCAAGGTAGGAACTCTTGTGTTATGGAAGGAAGGTCAAGAAACTGTCATTGTTTTTCACCTAAATACATTCTTAATGTGTCTTACCCAAATACCCTTTATACCTTTTATAAATGCTCCCAGTAGCCTATGCTACTGTGTACAGATATTACAAGGTATTTGTCCTGAGCACCTTCCATATATAGACAATGCCAGGAAGGATGCTAATTAGTACCAGTTGTGAGAGCTGGTTTGTGGTCTGGTCATCTGTCTCAAAGATCAGGACTGAGAACAGCTCATCCTACATAAGCCTGCTAAGCAGCTGTCAGCTGGCAATGACTAATTTCTACTGACTGGGCCAAATTTGGTACTGACCCAGACATGAAAGTCTGCCTTTCCTAGCTCTGATTAGTTGAGGCATCTGAAGCTCTCTGTATTATTTTTATTGCAAACAGAAACCATGTCTGAATGGTGCATTCCTCAAGATTCAAGTCAATGTTGTGATGCTTTTGTCTGAGGGGAAGGATGCATTATGTCCATATGAATCAGACCCTCACCGGTATAGGTGCTCATGCTCAGCCGCTCAGCCATGTCTGACTCTTTGTGCCTCCATGGACCATAGTCCACCAGGCTCCTCCATGAATGTAGCTTTCCAGGCAAGAATACTGGGGTGGGTTGCCATTTCCTCCTCCAGGGCATAGGAGGGGATTGACAAAACAATAGATGGTCAGCTGAGTTGAATAGTCAGCTGTTTACCTTGGCAAGCATTGCCGCATCATGTTCCTAGTGGAGAACTGTCTAAGTGTTCCTTGGCTTTGAATATCTCAGCTGTGATTTGTACTACGAGTACCAAACTGAGAACTGAGGTCTGCAAAATGATTTAGGGTAGATTTTATTAACTTCATTTTTGTTCACCATTTCACACTCTACCTACTGAAGGAGATACTTTTGAGTCCAGGAGCTGCACTGTCTCTGCAGGTCAGGGAGTTTATTTATCTTGTTTTATCTGATACCATGTTTTCTATGGATTATGCTATGAGACAGCTTAGGAAAACTTTCCAAGTGTGCCTAACTTAATCCCACAGAAATTAAAAGACACTTGTTGCTTGGAAGGAAAGCTGTGACAAACCTAGACAGTATATTAAAAAATAGAGATCTCTCTTTGCCAAAGAAGGTCCTACTAGTCAAAGCTATGGTTTTTCTAGTAGTCATGTATGGACGTGAGAATTAGACCTTAAAGAAGGCTAAGTACCAAAGAACTGATGCTTTTGAATTGTGATGCTGGAGACTCTTGAGAGTTCCTGGGACTGTAAGGAGATCAAACTTGTCAATCATAAAGGAAAACAACCCCGAATATTCATTGAAAGGACTGATGCTAAAGCTGAAGCTCCAGTACTTTTGCCACCTGATGTGAAGAGCCAACTTGTTGGAAAAAAGGAAAACGTGATGCTGGGAAAAATTGAAAGTAAAAGGAGAAGGGGGCAGCAGAGGATGAGATGGTTAGATAGCATCCTGGACTCAATGGACATGAATTTGAGGAAACTTCTGGAGATAGAAGACAGAGAAGCCTGGCGTGCTACCGTCCATGGGGTCACAAAGAGTCAGACACGACTTAGCAATTGAACAACAACAACTTAATCCAAGAACTTACTGAGCTTAGAAGGAATCATTTAATAATTCATTTACTAATTTGTCCAACATATTAAGTCTACTAGGTACTGAGAGTAAAACTGTAAACATAATACACAAAAATCTCTTCTTTCACATGGCTTCTGTTTTAATGTGGGAAGCAGAAAAATAAATGAGACATAAGATAGATGCACAATGGTAGGTAAGGTTAAGCACAAAGAAGGTAAGATATTTTTTGAAAAGCTAAATTAATACCTAAATAAATAAAAGGGTAAGATAATTGAGAATGACAAGGATGCCTTTTAGATAGGAAGTCAGGTAAGACTTGTGTGAGGAAATGACAGGAACACATGTGGATCTCTGTGGGAAGACTATTCCAGACAAAGGCAAAAGCAGGGCAAAGACCCTGAGACAAGCACGTATTTAAAGGTGAGGAAGATGAAAAAGACCAGAGTGACCAGAACACAGTGAATCAGAGGAAAAATGTTAGAGTCTCCAGGAACTAGATCACTTGGGGCACACAGATCACGATGAACTGGGAGCTTTTCTGTATGCTATAGCTGTGCTGACTATGTAGGCTTGTGTGGGTTTATTTTAATTAAAAATATATATATTTTTAAAACTTGAAAGCGTATAGGCATATTTTTCAAGGCTGAGAAGAGACATGACAAACTGTCTCTGATGACTTCAATTATATAAATAGTAAGTTGAAATATTTAAATAAAAAACCTAGGCAACCCTGGCTTCAAAGCCCATTTCATCGCATTCCATCATAAAGATATAGTCGGAATATCATAGCTGAGTTCACTCTAGCATACTTTTATTGTGCTATATTCTAAGGCTATGAACAAGGCAAAAAAACCTACCCTTAAAGTTCAGAAAGACTACTGGGACAGAAGACATATAAGCAAAGGATTATATTTAATTCAACGTGATAGAGTAGCTGATGGATGTATGAGTTAAGAACACACAGAAGGAGCTGATTAACTCAGTTTAGATATTTAGAAGAACTAGGACTACCTGAGGGGTAAAAAAAAAAAAAAAAGAGAGAGAGAGAGAGGGGAATGGGTGCCATATCCAGTGCAAACAATATGACATTATGGCACACGTAACCTGAATTATCACTAGTTTAGAGGCAGGCCTGGAGTTCAGCCTGGTAGCACACATCATCACAGTACCCCAGCCTGCTTCTATTGGGGGATCAGCATTCTTTCTGATTGGCCAACACAGTGTCTGCATCTTAGATTGAGTATCACTCCATAGTGACGAGGATTGAGACCATAGAGATAAGCAACCGCTGGATCATTGCTGGACCATCCATTCTCTGGGTCAGGTGTTGATGGCTGGCACTAAGGGGAGACCAGAGAGGAATTAGAAAATGGAAAGAAATAAACTCCATTGACATGTTATGTTTTTAATGTAACACAAATAACAGAGCATGTCTCTGAAGATTTTTATTTTCCCAAAATATATTTAGAGTTTTCGAGACTAAGGAATATTTAAATGTCTGAAGTGTCAAGGAAGCACTTTTAAAAATATATTTTAAAGAAAATTCCTAACTCCGAGATTAATTCAGATTGATTGCTGTACCTCAAAGGATTTGTTAACACTTTTCTTAATGGGAAATTGATGGTTATAGTATTACACTTGAACCTTTCTAGGCCAGTCTTTCTCTGGTGTGTTAGTTCCTAAGTATTTCATGATCTTTTGATAAGTTAATGTTATCACAAATTTAGCAATGGGATGATAAAGATTAACCTTCTATTAAGTAAACATGTAGTGTATCCTTGCTATGAGTTTACCTGCTTTTACTGTAACATTCTTCCATGTGATAAGATGCTTTTCTTCCCTTGGACTGGATGATGAACAAATATGAAAACTGACAGTGTATTTCTCTGGTCATCAAACTAATTTAAGTCTTGCCTCTCAATGATTCATTCCACTGCTAAAAACCTAGCTGAGAGATTTTTATGTTGTTGTTGCTTATTCCTTTATAAAATGAAGCTAACTTAATCTAGTGTTCAGTCATGTTCATCATAGTTGACCTCTAAAGTTTAACTAAATGTCTGTCTTAAGCTAAATGTCATTGTGAAAACTTTTTTTGCTGCTACATAAAGATGTGTTTACTTTAAGAAGTAAAGCAAAAATCATTAAACTCAGCTTCTTAAATACAAAAGGATATTTTGACGTGTTTATAGTCTCCCATCTCTGCTCACCCCTCACTGAACAACCTCCCATGTTTACCATGTGCAAAGCTATTTTTTTAAATTTTTATTTCAGTTAAAACCGTAAATTAATACATGCTTCCTGCAAAATGCTAAATTATGTTTTCTGAAAACTAGAAAAGGCAAGTCCATCAAGCCTGCCAAAATGTGGACACAGATTCTGGCAGTTTATCCTTGCTAGGGTGGGAAACATGCAACTTAGTTTTGAAACCTTCCCAAGTTTTGCAGTGCTATTGGAAAGTCAGCTCTATAGTTTTAAGCACATTTGTGTGATGAAGCTATGTGGAGAAACAGTAATGAAGATTCTGATGTTTATTCTGTTCTGTTGACCATCACAGATCAAAGAACACCTTGCAAAGGGGCAGAGAATGCTGGCGGGTGATGGGATGTCCCAGGTCACCAAGACACTGCTGGATTTAACTCAGAGGAAAAACTTCTATGCGGGCGATCTTCTGATGTCGGTTGAAATCCTCAGGAATGTGACGGACACCTTTAAAAGGGCAAGTTACATCCCTGCCTCTGATGGCGTCCAGGTAAGGGAGGCAATTCCATGAAGGAATACCAAGTGAGCTTGGGGTCACTTATGGGCCTGAGGAGCCGGTACAGCCCCCTTGGAGGATTCCTGGTCTGGAGCGGGGCATGCTCCCTTCTGTTGGGGAAGAATCCAAGCTGTGTGCAGTGCGAGCTCTGGAAGTGACCCCAATTCCTTAGTCATTCTGCCCTTCAGTGTCCTCAACAAACATAATGCACCTCAAGGAGAGAGTGAGTAAGAATGTGTGTGAAGCGATTTGAGCCGTTGGCTAAAAGACACTATAGCAAATTCAAGGTTGTAGCATGGATCTTTTATTCCCACACTTAATAACACAATCTTGCCATAGGAGACTATTAAAAGTACATTAAGCATAATGAAAGTACATTGACTATAGCATGCAAAGAAGACATGGTTTAAGTTTTGTTTGGAGTTTTGTTATTAGACGGGGGAAGGCCATACTTAATTTTGTGGAATTATTGCCTGAAAATGCCGGGCAAGTAGAGAATTGTCCTAGATAGGAAAATAAGTTCAGTAACTCCTCAACAGCCTGTTTGTTATGGGAAACTTCTAGAACGGCATCATTTGTTTCCCATAGTACAGTTTAAGTACTCATCCAATTTTAGAATTGTCTTTGCCATTAAGACCAAGCTTGTTGAATGGCAAACAAAGCATATTTGATGCAACACTAGTTTGGATTTCGGTTCAAGTTTTCTTGTGCTGTAGGCTAAGATGTACTCCTGCCAAGAATACTGAGTTGGTTTTTGAGTTAGTTTTGTGTTTTCAGCATAATGTTCTTCTGTATCTCTGCATGAAGTTCATTAACATAAAAGTTTGGCAAAACTCCCACATCAGGTAATTTTCTTTCAGCCCACTCTTCCTTTGGGAGTTTTATTTGCATTTCACTTAGAGAATGCAGAGGGTGGGTTTTTTCAGTGTTTTTGTTTGTTTGTTGTTTTGCTTTGTTTTGACCAGAGATTGAAGGGAAAGAGGAATAGAATGCTTTTTGGTATCATGGAATTATTCATAAATAATACCTATGCCCTAATTTGTATACAGATTCATATAGTACTTAAATTATATAAATATTTTGTTCATAGTAGCTGCAATAAGAATTAGTGGGGCTGTGGTATATACAATATTATATTACCTGTGTCTGGGAATACATTTTTAACTGTAAAAATACATTGCAGGGAGGAAGAGTGGAAGATACTGTCATTTGAGCATTTCGATTCTTTTTTTTTTGTTGTTGTTGTTGGTTTTTTGGCTGCACTGCAGTGCTTGCAGGAACTTAGTTCCATGACCAAAGAGTAAACCCAGGCCCTTGCAGTGAAAGTACTTGTTCCTAACACACTGGACTAACAGGGAACTCCTAAAACTTTTATTACTTTGTTGTAGTTATTCGGTGGCTGTCATGGACTGGAGCACAACAGGCTTCCCTGTCCTTAACTATCTCCCAGAGTTTGCTCAAACTCATGTCCATTGAGTCAGTGATGCCATCCAACCATCTCATCCTCTGTTGCCCCCTTCTTCTCCTGCCCTCAATCTTTCCCAGCATCAGGGTCTTTTCCAACGAGATGGGGTTTGATCCCTGGGTCAGTAGGATTTGGAGAAAGGAATGGCTACCCATTCTATTGTTGCCTGGAGAATTCCATGGACAGAGGAGCCTGGCAGGCTACAGTTCATGGGGTTGCATAGAGTCAGACATGACTATTCAACTAACACTTTGTTGCTGTATAAAGAATGAAAGTTTTCCAGTTTTAAAAATGTAATAAAGTTAGCAAGTACAACTTTTCTCCTTAGTTCTGAAATGCTTCTATCCAAGCATTTACATTGTGAAAATTACATGCGAACTCCTTGACGTAAAGTACAAGTTGTAATTTGAAAAATCGTCAGATTCTTGTGTTTACAGAGGAAACATCAGGCAGAAAGCTGCAGTCATTGAGCTCTTGGGCCTCTCTGTGCTGTCGAGAATGTAGGACTTGAAGGTTTTAATCGTACTTAAATTACAATACCCAGATTGTGTTGGGGTCATGTTGTGAATGAACTTCTCATTGGAGGGCGTGTACTCCATAAACAATTAGTGTAACCAGAGGCTTTGTCATGGACATCAGCTGGTTTGACTTAAATAGAGCAATGTGATTGTGTTGTTTTATCTTGGTCAGAAACACCTTCCTGATTTTCTGTCCTACTCGGTAGTTAGTCCTCGGCATGCACACAAAATCTCAGCAGGCTGCTGTCCTGGTCATTTCTCACATAAATGAGCTGCCTTTTTCTACTCTGCTGTCTTGACTGGTGTCTTTCTAGGTACCTGGAAGCCTTCTTCTTCTGGAAGTCCTTCTTCATCTCTGCCTGTCCCACTCCAGGCGCAGTTGCTGCAAGTCTTTCTGAAGGCCAGTCCTGCAAGCCCCAGACTTCATCTGAAAATGACCTTTCTCATCTCTAAAATCCCAGGGGACTTTGCACCTCTTTTATTCTACCTTCCACAAACCATTTTGCACAAATCTTTTGGATGTATTTGTTGTCTTTGCTTGATGACAGCCTTACCCAGCACCTCTATGCCTTTACTCCCTGGGGCTCTGGGCACCTGTGATTAGCTTGGCTCATCAGACTTCATATGACATAAATTAAATTCATCATAAGTGCCATGTTCTCTTGCATTTTCACCTTGGTAGAATTACTGGTCCTTAGGGTGCTCCTGTAATATCATCTGGACTTTCCCCTTCTCTTCCTTTCCTGATGGGTCAGCCAGTACTGTGCTTCTTCCATCTGTCTTTCCTCTGTTAACCCACTGCTGTACCCTAACTTTGCCTTCTTTCAGTGACCCCAGCCTGCATTAGTTCCATGGCCTCTTTCCTTCCATACTCCCTCAGATCTCTCCCTACATCCCTACTCATCATGTGCGCTGTCCTGTTTGTTTACTTGCTAAGTCAGGTCTGACTCTTTGCGACCCCGTGGACTGTAGCCCTCCAGCCTCCTCTGTCCATGGGATTTCCGAGGCAAGAATACTGGAGTGGGTTGCCGTTTCCTTCTCCAGGGATCTTCTCAACCCACAGATTGAACCTGAGTCTCTTGCACTGGAAGGCGGATTCTTTTACTGCTGAGCCACCAGGGAAGCCCCATTGGCTCTCCTAGGATGGCCATGATTATGTCGTGATTAAGTGAGAACCCTTCACCTGGGCTCCAGGGTTGCCTTAAAGACAACCCAAAGCCTGTATTTTGCCTTCTAGTGTATACACAGTACCTGGATCACCTGTCTCTCCAGCCATGAACATGAACCACTCTCTCCCTTCACAGACCTAGAACTAAATCAACCACTTCCTGCCTCCTGGATGTGCTGTGTCTCTTGGCTCCAGGCCTTAGCTTCCTCTGTGCTTTCACACTGGCTTAGTCTCTCTCCATCTTCTAAATTAATCTCTTGATACTCTGGGCCTCTGCATGCCAGCAGCACGTTTCCTCCTGTATCTCTTTACATCTTGAGTTATTAGCAGTCATTTGTGAATCTTTGCAAAAGAAGAAATAGTCCTGATCAATCTTTGGATCCTAGCCTAGCTCCAAGTCCCCCTCATCCAAATAGGATTTAGCAGATTCTTGACTATACAAGGTGTGTAACAAATATTTGTTGAATTAACAGCAAAATTAATAATCATATAGACACCACTGAATTTTTATCCTTTTTTTAAAAACTGGGGAAAGAGCAACGACCAAAGAGATGTTAAGTAAAACTCTTTAGAGAGAATACATTCTTTTAAGTGTAGTTCTGTGCGAGGCTTTTTATGTAAAATGCCTAGAAAGGCTAGATTCAGTAAAAGATTAATACATTGATCAATCTTCTATCTCCATTGATACATTGATGAAAGTGAGATAGAATAGCCACAATCTGTTGAAATTAGGGTAAAAATAAGGTGTGCCTTTATGTCTTGGAGGGATAGAGCATAGTAATAATTTTATTTTGGGAAACTGGCTAGTAGAAAATTATTCCAAAGCTTTTTCCCTTCAGGCATATTCTTTCCAAACCCTGGAGTTTGGCATTATGGCCATATTTCCGCTCTTATTGGTTCTCTGCCGTAGTTTGGTCTTCCTGTTTCTAATCTGATGCAGATTCCTTCAAGATGCAGATCAAAAAGCATTTCTAGTCCAAAAATCTTCTCTTCAGATCTCAGGCAGAATTCAGTGTTTTCCTAATTGTCTTGACTTTTGAAACCTTGTAAATACCCAATGGACAGAGAATCCTGGCAGGCTACAGTCCATTGGGTCACAAAGAGTCTTTTTGTTGGTACTAAGACACAACTTAGTGACTAAAAAACAACAAAAATACTCCTATTAGAGCAGGTGTTTCACATAACAGTGAAATTATTTGTTTCCAGGCCTCTTTTCAGCAGTAAATTTTAAACTTGTTGAGAAGACAATTAGGTCCCTGGGGCTTAAGCTGGCACTTGGAGCATAGTAGACATGCAAATATTTGTTCAAGTAATTAGTGAGTATGAATAACATAGTAATATTTGAGGAATTTGCTTTACAAAAAAGAAAAGTACTCTAAGCTTCCAATTAAGAGAAAGAAAGAAAAAAAGAGAAGATTTATCCATTTACTTGTTTTTTCACCCCTGGGAAATTCATACCGAGTCACATTCTATCAGTGGAAGTTGAGTTTACACCACCCACACCTGGAACGATGGAACTTACAAAATTGAATCAGACATGCAAATTGAAATTTGTGCAATAACTATGTTGATGTTTTCAGACACATTTCTTAATCTTTATGTACCTTATTTCTTCATATCTAAAGAGTAAATAGTAGTAGAGTCTATTCCCATTAGTCATGGCAGTTATATTCTATAAGTGAAAGAATACTGAATCATTTACTAGCAGGGAAAATACAGGATGGATTCCTATAAGAATCTAGTAGTATAATTTCATCAACCAATTAATACATGACCTTGTTTGACTTATTTATGTATATATAACAATATATATGTTATTATCATATATTCATTATTATATATTTGTTTATATAAAACATCATTATTGTTACATATCATGCCTGAACAAAGCTTATCTAATACATATATTTTCTCTCTAAGGCATACCAGAGCTTTCTTGAATTTAGGAATGCTAGATAATCCTCCAACACTATGCTGGGAGCCATTTTAAACAGTGAAATTACCATCAAAAAGCACAAAATATATGGGAAAAAAACCCTTGGGCATTAAATTGGCCATGAGACACACTTGTTTACAGTATGTGGGCTGAGACCAAAACTCAGAGCATGGTCCTGTGACCTAAGCTCGGTATGTAGGCATGGGGTGACTCAAACTCACCACAAACTTCCACTTCCAATTTGTTTAGTAAATGCAAACCATATTCTTAGGAAAATTCTCAGAATGAGGAGGTCAAGAAGTCACATCGAGGGCTTTCCTGGTGACTCAGTGGTAAAGACGCTGCCTGCCAGTGTGGGGTACATGTGTTCCATCCCTGGTCCAGAAGACACCACATCCCGCAGAACAACTATGCTTTCTAGCCTGAGCAACCATGCTCTAGAGCCTGAGCCCAAGCACCAGAGAAGTTCTGTGCTCCGCAACAGGGGAAGCCACCACAATGAGAAGCTGAAGTTCACACACTGCATTAAAGAGTAGCCCCTACTCACTGCACCTAGAAAAAGCCCTAGTGCAGCAAGGACAATCCAACACAACCAAAACAGAAAGAAATTAAATTCTCAATAGAGTTGATGATTTTGGATAAGGTAAGCGTCTTCTCTCCTAAAACACTTGATGAGAAAGCAGGTATGTTGGATCTTTCTCATGTACCCATCAAGAATTAGGTGAGGATCCTTAAGTATCATTTCTCTTCTGCTTTCAGTATGAGGCCCTTTTGTTTTCTGTGTACAAAAGAGTGGATTGACAGATGGGGATGCATCTATGACTGTGATCATCCAAGGCCCTCATGTAATGATTAGCCTAATTTTCTTGACCAAATAGGATCTACTAAGGACTCTTTAGGTTTGGGATGGTACTGTAATGCTAACTAACATCCAAGACCTCACCTGATGCCTTGAGGTCCTCTGCTCAAAGAACATTGTGCAACCAGGAAGATTAATAATTTCCTGTAATAAATTAATAACTACAATATTTCCTATAGTTCATTATTTCCTATCAGTTCAGTTCAGTCGCTCAGTCGTGTCCGAATTTTTGAACCCTATGAATCGCAGCACGCCAGGCCTCCCTGTCCATCACCATCTCCCGGAGTTCTCTCAGATTCAAGTCCATCGAGTCCGTGATGCCATCCAGCCATCTCATCCTCGGTCGTCCCCTTCTCCTCCTGCCCTCAAACGCTCCCAGCATCGAAGTCTTTTCCAATGAGTCAACTCATCGCATGAGGTGGCCAAAGTAGTGGAGTTTCAGCTTTAGCATCATTCCTTCCAAAGAACACCCAGGGCTGATCTCCTTCAGAATGGACTGGTTGGATCTCCTTGCAGTCCAAGGGACTCTCAAGAGTCTTCTCCAACACCACACTTCAAAAGCATCAATTCTTCGGTGCTCAGCCTTCTTCACAGTCCAACTCTCACATCCATACCTGACTACTGGAAAAGCCATAACCTTGACTAGACGGACCTTAGTCAGCAAAGTAATGTCTCTGCTTTTGAATATGCTATCTAGGTTGATCATAGCTTTCCTTCCAAGGAGTGAGCATCTTTTAATTTCGTGGCTGCAGTCACCATCTGCAGTGATTTTGGAGCCCCCAAAAATAAAGTCTGACACTTTTCCACTGTGTCCCCATCTATTTCCCATGAAGTGATGGGACCGGAAGCCATGATCTTCATTTTCTGAACGTTGAGCTTTAAGCCAACTTTTTCACTCTCCTCTTTCACTTTCATCAAGAGGCTTTTTAGTTCCTCTTCACTTTCTGCCATAAGGGTGGTGTCATCTGCATATCTGAGGTTACTGATATTTCTCCCAGCAATCTTGATTCCAGCTTGTGTTTCTTCCAGTCCAGCGTTTCTCATGATGTACTCTGCATAGAAGTTAAATAAGCAGGGTGACAATATACAGCCTTGAGGTACTCCGTTTCCTATTTGCAACCAGTCTGTTGCTCCATGTCCAGTTCTAACTGTTGCTTCCTGACCTGCATACAGATTTCTCAAGAGGCAGGTCAGATGGTCTGATATTCCCATCTCTTTCAGAATTTTCCACAGTTTATTGTGATCCACACAGTCAAAGGCTTTGGCATAGTCAATAAAGCAGAAATAGATGTGTTTCTGGAACTCTCTTGCTTTTTCCATGATCCAGCAGATGTTGGTGATTTGATCTCTGGTACCTGAGCCTTTTCTGAAACCAGCTTGAACATCAGGAAGTTCACAGTTCATGTATTGCTGAAGCCTGGCTTGGAGAATTTTGAGCATTACTTTACTAGCATGTGAGATGAGTGCAATTGTGCAGTAGTTTGAGCGTTCTTTGGCATTGCCATTCTCTGGGATTGGAATGAAAACTGACCTTTTCCAGTCCTGTGGCCACTGCTGAGTTTTCCAAATTTGCTGGCATATTGAGTGCAACACTTTCACAGTATCATCTTTCAGGATTTGAAACAGCTCAACTGGAATTCCATCACCTCCACTAGCTTTGTTCATAGTGATGCTTTCCAAGTCCCACTTGACTTCACATTCCAGGATGTCGGGCTCTAGATGAGTGATCACACCATCGTGATTATCCAGGTCATGAAAATCTTTTTTATACAGTTCTTCCCTGTATTCTTGCCACCTCTTCTTAATATCTTCTGCTTCTGTTAGGTCCATACCATTTCTGTCCTTTATCGAGCCCATCTTTTCATGAAATATTCCCTTGGTATCTCTAATTTTCTTGACGAGATCTCTATTCTCTCCCATTCTGTTGTTTTCCTCTATTTCTTTGAATTGATCGCTGAAGGAGGCTTTCTTATCTCTTCTTGCTATTCTTTGGAACTCTGCATTCATATGCTTATATCTTTCCTTTTCTCCTTTGCTTTTCGCTTGTCTTCTTTTCACAGCTATTTGTAAGGCTTCCCCAGACAGCCATTTTGCTTTTTTGCATTTCTTTTCCATGGGGATGGTCTTGATCCCTGTCTCCTGCACAATGTCACAAACCTCATTCCATAGTTGATCAGGCACTCTATCTATCAGATACAGGCCCTTAAATCTATTTCTCACTTCCACTGTATAATCATAAGGGATTTGATTTAGGTCATACCTGAATGGTCTGGCGGTTTTCCCTACTTTGTTCAATTTGAGTCTGAATTTGGTAATAACAAGTTCATGATCTGAGCCACAGTCAGCTCCTGGTTTTGTTTTTGCTGACTGTATAGAGCTTCTCCATCTTTGGCTGCAAAGAATATAATCAATCTGATTTCGGTGTTGACCATCTGGTGATGTCCATGTGAAGAGTCTTCTCTTGTGTTGTTGGAAGAGGGTGTTTGCTATGACCAGTGCATTTTCTTGGCAAAACTCTATTAGTCTTTGCCCTGCTTCTTTCTGCATTCCAAGGCCAAATTTCCCTGTTACTCCAAGTGTTTCTTGACTTCCTACTTTTGCATTCCGGTCAGAATGTGGTCCACTGGAGAAGGGAATGTCAAACCACTTCAGTATTCTTGCCTTGAGAACCCCATGAACAGTATGAAAAGGCAAAATGATAGGATACTGAAAGAGGAACTCTCCAGGTCAGTAGGTGCCCAATATGCTACTGGAGATCAGTGGAGAAATAACTCCCGAAAGAATGAAGAGATGGAGCCAAAGCAAAAACAATACCCAGCTGTGGATGTGACTGGTGATAGAAGCAAGGTGCCATGCTGTAAAGAGCAATATTGCATAGGAACCTGGAATGTCAGGTCCATGAATCAAGGCAAATTGGAAGTGGTCAAACAAGAGATGGCAAGAGTGAACGTCGACATTCTAGGAATCAGCGAACTAAAATGGACTGGAATGGGTGAATTTAACTCAGATGACCATTATATCTACTACTGTGGGCAGGAATCCCTCAGAAGAAATGGAGTAGCCATCATGGTCAATGAGAGAGTCCGAAATGCAGTACTTGGATGCAATCTCAAAAATGACAGAATGATCTCTGTTCGTCTCCAAAGCAAACCATTCAATATCACGGTAATCCAAGTCTATGCCCCAACCAGTAATGCTGAAGAAGCTGAAGTTGAATGGTTCTATGAAGACCTACAAGACCTTTTAAAACTAACACCTAATTATTTCCTAGAATAAATAATAATTAGTATAAATTAATAATTTCATGGGAACGTAGGGAAGGTAATAGAGGATGATGACTCAGAGTGCTTGGTCTGTGGGCAGAGTCCTGAGCTTCTGGTCATGGCTCTGCTACTTGTCACCTGTCTGATGTTGGACAAGTGACTGGCTCTCTATGTGCCACCATATTCTCTTCTATCATGTAGAATGCTGGTACCCATGTGTAGTGCTGATGTGAGGGTTAAATCACTGTCTAAAAGTTATACAGCACATCAGTTCAGTTCAGTTCAATTTCTCAGTCATGTCTGACTCTTTGTGACCCCATGGACTGCAGCACACCAGGCCTCCCTGTCCATCACCAACTCCCGGAGTTTACTCAAACTCATGTCCATCGAGTCGGTGACGCCATCCAACCATCTCATCCTCTGTCATCCCCTTCTTCTCCTGCCTTCAATCTTTCCCAGCATATGGGTCTTTTCAGATGAGTCAGTTCTTCACATTAGGTGGCCAAAGTATTGGAGTTTCAACTTCAACATGAGTCCTTCCAATGAATATTCAGGACTGATTTCCTTTAGGATGGACGAGTTGGATCTCCTTGCAGTCCAAGGGACTCTCAAGAGTCTTCTCCAACACCACAGTTCAAAAGCATCAATTCTTCGGCGCCCAGCTTTCTTTATAGTCCAATTTTCACATCCATACATGACTATTGGAAAAACCATAGCCTTGGCTAGATGAAGCTTTGTTGGCAAAGTAATGTCTCTGCTTTTTAATATACTGTCTAGGTTGGTTATAACTTTTCTCCCAAAGAGTAAGCATCTTTTAATTTTGTACATGGCACACAGTAAAAGGTGAAGAAACCTGCCAACCCTTACGATTGGGGAAAGTGAGATTCTGACGGAGCGAACACCTGAAGCGTCTCTGGATCACACGTGTCTGCTGCCGCTGCAGACATATATTTTGTTGTCTCTGGGAACAGAGGAAGGTCAAGTGTTCCTCACAGCACTACCTAGGGACGAATGGGTTGCTGCATTTTTTTTTCTTTTCTTTCCCTACTCTTAGCACAGGAGAAGGGCAGGGAATATGTCAAGAAGCATGGGAGTCAGAAAAGAAGAATTAGTCCAAAAGGCTGACACCACAAGACCGTTTCATGGTTAACCAGCAAGTGGATGAGAGAATGGCTTGAATCAGTAGCCAGGGTTCCTGGCCCTGTGGAAGCCAGTTTGAGTCCAGCTGACAATCAATCTGAGTCACAGCAGATGCTGTTTTCAATGCTTGAAGCCTGAGAACATTCCTATTCTTTCTCTAGAGTACAGAGAAGTTATGCAATTCAAAGCTGTCTCTAGATAGTGTTGAGGGTGTTTCCCTGTTATTCAGAAGAAAAGAAGAGATTCAGTGCTGAATACCTGCTTTCAGTGGGGGAGATATTAAAGAATGCATCTTGCTTCACCCATCAACATGAGTAAATCCTACTGTGCACAGAATCTGGGAGATGGCTGCAAGCTGAGAGGAACTCAGGAAAGTTGGGTGTTTGTGGAATGCCACTTATTAACTGGTACATGTCATGTGGTGTACATGAACGGCTTTGGTGGAGCTCAAGAAAAAAAGATGAGGCATCTGATAAGCAGTCTTGCCCTTTTGGAATCCCTGGTTATTTCCTTCAGACTCAAGAAAACGTTGGCATTTGCACAAGCACAGTGTACAGATAGTCTTTTCTTGTGATTTCATTTATTATCAAATTTTCCTCTTAAGAAATTATCAGGGAATGTGTCAAGTCATGGGGCTGCCGTAATAGATACCGTGAACTGGGTGGTTTGAGCAACAGGAGCATGTTGCCTCACAGTTCTGCAGGCTGGAAGGGCACGGTCAGGGTGTGGGCAGGTGTGCTTCCCCGAGGCCTCTCTCCTAGCGTGCAGCGGCTGCCTTTCCCTGTGGCTTCCCAGGGCTCTCTTCCCTGCGTGCATCGCCCCTGATGTTGCTGTGTGTTCTCACAAGCACGCCTGTCAGGCTGGGTTAGGACCCAGCCTTTTTTTCACTTAATCACCTGTTCAAAGGCCCTGCCTTCAAATACAGTTGCCTTCTGACGTTTGCAGGGTTGAAAGCTTCAATGTAAGGATCAGGAGGCACACCAGTTTGAGCCCACCAGAGGGAATCTTGTAGGACTGGGAGAGTTCTCCTTTGGCCAAGAGAGGTGTGTGCCATGCACCCTCCCAGGTGACCAAGACTGCAGCCTGGAGTCTCTGTGGATGCTTGCCTTGCTGCAGGCTTGGCCTGTCTCATCTGGATTGGTCTCCCCAGGGGAGAGTCTTCTCTTCTTCCCCCACCTCCTCCATCACCTCCCTCACCTGGTTCTCTTTCTGTCTGCTTTATCTCCAGTGTTTGAACCCTGATTTTATCCCATTCGGCTCTATTCTTGGTAATTTTATTTTTCTGCAAAAGGCTCCAGATTTCCACTACAGATGCACAGATTCTGAGCTTCAGGCTTATGGGGCAGTGGAGGCTGGACATGTGTTCTCAGCTCCACCCCCGAGCCTCAGCTCCACCACAGCGGAGCTCCCAGCCAGCCTGGGTATGCCCCGCCGGGTCTGCTGTGTGCACGTGGGGCTGCCCGTCCTCGAGCCTGGGCCTGGCGTTGCTGCCGTCTGCCTCCTGGGCACCTGTCCCCCTGATTAAGGGGGCATCACCAGCATCGCCCCGTCACCTCTTCCCCTGATTAAGGGGGCATCACCAGCATTGCCCTATCGCCTTGTCCCCTGATTAAAGGGGCATCACCGCATTGGCTCGTCCCCTGATTAAGGGGGCATCACCAGGATCACCCCATCACCTCTTCCCCTGATTAAGCGGCATCACCAGCATCACCCCATCGCCTCATCCCCTGATTAAGGGGGCATCACCAGCATTGCTCTATCACCTTGTCCCCTGATTAAGGGGGCATCACCAGCATCACCACATTAGCTCGTCACCTGATTAAGGGGGCATCACCAGCATCGCCCCATCGCCTCGTCCCCTGATTAAGGGGGCGTCACCAGCATCGCCCCATCGCCTCGTCCCCTGATTAAGGGGGCATCACCAGCATCGCCCCATCGCCTCATCCCCTGATTAAGGGGGCGTCACCAGCATCGCCACATGGCCTTGTCCCCCTGATGAAGCCACTGCCCCCGGCCTCTGTGGATGACACAGGCTCCTTCCTGGATCCCTCGTTTTCCTTCTCACTTTCATGTCCCCTGTTTGCCACTGTTGGATTTTGTGTTTTCCTGAAACTTGTGTGACGAGACTCTGGTGGGATCTGGGCCCCTCTGAGCTAACCCCTGCCTCTGTCTCATCCTGTGTTAACAGTCTTCCTCCTCCACCCCTCAGCTCCTACTGAAGGGCACGTGGCTGCGTCTGCTTCCTCTCTCTCTTAAACACCTCAGGGTGCCCACCTGCCTGTCGTTTTCCCGGACCGTCCTGAGCCTGCCCCTGGTTGATGGCCCTTTCCTCACCCTGTTTTCAGCTCACACGTCATCTCCTCAGAAAGTTCTTTCCTGCTGGCTCTTCAACCTAATGCAGCCTTTCACACGCACACACATACAGACACTGTACACACACGTCTACCCATGTGTATACACATGCACTCATACACACAGACACACATATACACAAACACCCTCACATGCGCACTCATACACACAGACACACATATACACACATACCCACACAGACACGCTCGTATACACACAGACACATATACACACATATATACAAACACACACATAAACACTCATACACACAGACACACATATACACAAACACCCTCACATGCACACACACACACATATACACAAACACCCACACATGCGCACTCATACAGACACACATATACACACATACCCACACAGACACACTCATACACACACAGACACGTATATACACACATAGAGACAAACACCCACACATAAACACTCATACACACAGACACACATATACACAAACACCCTCACATGCACACACACACATATACACAAACACACATATACACAAACACCCACACATGCACACTCATACACACAGACACACATATACACACATACCCACACAGACACACTCATATACACACACAGACACACATATACACACATATACACAAACACCCACACATAAACACTCATACACACACACAGACACACATATACACAAATACCCACACATAAATACTCATACACACAGACACACATATACACAAACACCCACATATACACACTCATATACACACACAGAAATGTGTGTGTATATGTGTATGTATATGTGACTCTAAATGTGGGTTCCACAGGCTACACACTCATGCTGCCATTTAGAAAGAAAAAGAAATATTAACTGCTAGCAGTTCTCCCACAAAACATGAAGATTTGATTCTGGCTCTTTTAGAAGCAGTGCAGGTCCCGACCCAGACACACGTATACACACATATACACAAATACCCGCACATAAACACTCATACAGACAGACACACATATACACAAACACCCACACATATACACTCATACACACACACAGATACATTATACAAACATCCACACATACGCACTTATACACACACCCACAGATACACATATATACACATATACACAAAAACCTACACATATACACCAGGTGGTGCTAGAGGTAAAGAACCCGGCTGCCAGTGCAGGAGACATAAGAGACACGGGTTCAGTCCCTGAGTCGGGAAGATCCCCTGGAGGAGGAAATGGCAACCCACTCCAGCACTCTTGCCTGGAGACTCCCAGGGACACACGAGTCTGAGGGGTTACAGTCCATGGACTCACAAAAGAGTCAGAAACATTGACACGACTTAGCACAGCACACACCCTCACCATCCACACATACACACATGTACATAAGCATGCACACGCATACCCCTCCCCTCCCCAGTGACTCCCTGACCCCATACACTACTTTATTTTTGTATCATCACCTTAAGCCATGTTTTAGATGATTACTTGCTACTAAGTTTACTTCCCTTACACAGCACTGTGTAAGGTCCGTGAGGGCAGGACCTGTGAATGTCTTGCTCATTGTTGTTTTCCCAGCACTCGGAACTGGGACAAGTACATAGCAGGTATGCAGGAAGTATTCTAGAAAGAGTGCATTCATCTCTGCTTCACAAGTGTCCCCTGCGTCTTTCTGCACGCCCATCCCACGTCCACTGTCCCCTTCCACCCTCACAGTCTCTCCCTTGGGCTATAAACTCTCCCAGGGACATTCCTCTCTCCAGCCTTCTTACTCCCCAAAGCCCCTGGCTTTGCTACCTTCAGTGGATTTTTCTCTTTCTCCTGATGCCCTTCAGCTGCTAAACAAAGTAGCTCTCACTCCACTAGGGATGGGCAATGATGTACTGTACGGGCAAGGCCTACAGTATTGGACAAAGAGCAAGCTGTGTGTGAGAGGGATGGCTCCTTCCCGGGAAAGAATCAAGGCCACACATCCTCTTCTGTATTCGCCATGGCCCTCAGTTCAGTTCAGTCGCTCAATCATGTCTGACTCTTTGCGACCCCATGAACTGCAGTATGCCAGGCCTCCCTGTCCATAACCAACTCCCAGAGTTTACTCAAACTCATGCCCATTGAGTCGGTGATGCCATACAACCATCTCATCCTCTGTCGTCCCCTTCTCCTCCTGCCTTCAATCTTTCCCAGCATATGGGTCTTTTCAGATGAGTCAGCTCTTCACGTCAGGTGGCCAAAGTATTGGAGTTTCAGCTTTGGCATCATTCGTTCCAAAGAACACCCAGGGCTGATGTCCTTCAGAATGGACTGGTTGGATCTCCTTGTAGTCCAAGGGACTTTCAAGAGTCTTTTCTAACACCACAGTCCAAAAGCATCAATGCTTCAGCACTCAGCTTTCTTCATAGTCCAACTCTCACATCCATACATGACTACTGGAAAAACCATAGCTTTGACTAGATGGACCTTTGTTGGTGAAGTAATGTCTCTGCTTTTTAATATGCTGTCTAGGTTGGTCATAACTTTTCTTAAGCATCTTTTAATTTCATGGCTGCAGTCACCATCTGCAATGATTTTGGCACCCAAAAGTGGGTGTCTGTGCTCATGATGGCCTTGAGACTTAAAAATGACTTTTTCAAAGAATTTGTATAGTTGATTTACAATGTTGTCTTAGTTTCAGGTGTACAGAAAAGTGATTCAGTTATGCATATAAACTTATTCATTTTTTTCAGATTCTTTTCCCTTATAGGTTATTACAGGATATTGACTAGAGTTCCCTCTGCTATACAGTAGGGCCTTGTTGGTTATCCAGGGATCGAACCTGGGTCTCCTATATTGCAGGCAGATTCTTCACCATCTGAGCCACAAGAGAAGCCCAGCTTATATAAATAGTAGTGTGTAAATGTTTTTTTTTAATTAATGCATATTTGTGGAATCTAGGAAAATGGTATAGATGATCTCATTTGCAAAGGAGAAATAGAGACATAGCTGTAGAAAACAAACTTATGGATACCAAGTGGGAGGTAGGAAGAATTGGGAGATTGGGATTGACATACATATAGTATTGATATTATGGATAAAATAAACTAATGAGAACAGACTGTATAGCACAAGGAGCTCTAGTCAACACTCTGTTGTAACTTACATTGGAAGGGAATACAAGAAAGGGGGTATATATGTATATGTGTGGGTGATTCACTCTATTGTACAGCGGAAACTAACACAACATATTAAAGCAACTATATTCCAAGAAAAATAAATTTTTAAATGCCATTGAAATAGCAAGAGTTTGATCTTATATTGAATCAGGAAAACCAGCTTCCTTACTTGTAAAACTAAGCACTCTTATCTCCTTCCCTGGACATACAAGAGCTCTGGGTATAGATCAGAGGACGGTGTTGAATTTAAAAGGAGGCAGCACATTGGGGAGGGGACCGTTTATCCACGATCTTTATTCTCGCAGTGCTCATCCCAGGGTCTTCTACACAGTAGGAATGAAGCCAGTCAGTTTGAAATATTTGAGTATTTATATTTTACTAGGCCTTGTGCTGTATGCTGGGGGCATGAGAGTAAGCAAAATAGAAATAATCTGAACTAAATGATAGGCTGGTCAAGAAAAAGCCCTACACTGATCATCACACAAATGCATCATAATTAAGAATTGTGATATATCACACAAAAAAGCTACACAATACAATTGCAGCTCATCATGTTTGCTGCCCTGTATGTGGTGCTTACAACTGCTTGCTGCCTGCCTGACATTAGGGTGAAGGAGCTCTTACCTGTTGCTGGGTGAGCTCATGGTGGTTTTGCTGGGGTGCTCATGCCTGGGTGCAGAGACAGAGAGAGTCAGAGACTGTCATACTGATTCTCCAGGTTTGGGGGAACACCAGCTCACAGAACAGAGAACAAGGGGCCCTTCAACTAGATAGGACCCCTTCCTTCACGTCACATTCTTGTAGGTGATTACTTCCATGGACTGGCTGTTTCCTTCTTCCATGAATTTTTTGCCAGTCATGAAGGATGACAGTATTGGTAAGTAAAAGATAAAATGGTCTAGTCAAGGCTGTGGTTTTTCCTGTGGTCAGGTATGGATGTGAGAGTTTGACTGTGAAGAAGGCTGAGCACCAAAGAATTGATGCTTTTGAACTGTGGTGTTTGAGAAGACTCTTGAGAGTCCCTTGGACTGCAAGGAGATCCAACCAGTCCATTCTGAAGGAGATCCGCCCTGGGATTTCTTTGGAAGGAATGATGCTAAAGCTGAAGCTCCAGTACTTTGGCCACCTCATGGGAAGAGTTGACTCATTGGAAAAGACTCTGATGCTGGAAGGGATTGGGGGCAGGAGGAGAAGGGGACGACAGAGGATGAGATGGCTGGATGGCATCATGGACTCAATGGACATGAGTCTGAGTGAACTCCAGGAGATGGTGATGGACAGGGAGGCCTGGCATGCTGCGATTCAGGGGGTCGCAAAGAGTCGGACACGACTGAGTGACTGAACTGAACTGAACCAGAAAAAAGTAAATAAAGAGCCTATGCAGACCTCATGTGCTTTAGGGGGTGGTGGTAATCTGAAAGCCTTTTTGAGGAAATGGCATGTAAAATATGTGTGGAGGGCAAGGAGAAAAAAAGGAAACAAAAAAAATGGCTCTTTGAGTAAACAAACAGACAGCAAAATGGCTGAAGAAAGGGAGCCACATCATATGGGTCCAGAGGCTGGGTAGAATCATGTTTGGGATGTGCTGAGTATTCCGCTGAGCCTGGAGTAGAGAGAGTTGGGGGCAGGATAGTTCAAGAGGGGGTGAAGAGGCAGGAAGGGGCTGGATCACACTAGACCTGCAGCTGCTGTCTGGACTCAGGATAGACGACTGTCCTGAGGTGTTTATCTCAATCCTAGTGGAGTGTCCCTGCGTCCCTGCTTGTCTTCAAAGCTTTTCTTACAATCCCCTTATATTTCTAGTTGGATCACCACAATCCATGAAAGTGTTCCATTCTGCTAACTAACTCTTACTCCTTCAGGCCCATCTGTGTGGCTCAGTGCCCAGGCATTTGCTGCTGGGTTGAAGGGAGGAGAACATGCTTCCCATGGCTCAGATGTTCAGATCAGGAGCCTCATCTACAGCTCTCCTTCTCTAAGGAATTCAGCTAAAGCCATGCGCTGAGATGTGCTTCAGTGTATTTATAGAAAATCATAGATAGTCCCTAAGAAATTTGTCAAGTTTAAGCCAGACAGGCAAGAGCAAAGAATTAGTTAGTTACTGCTTTCCATAAAAGTGAGTGTCCTTTTAGTCTCATGTGGTTAAATCTAGGACTTGCACTTTGAATGTGTCAGGGACATCAGCGCTTCTCTTTGTGACATGCATTCCTTGTGCTGATTTTCAGAATACTTCCTGCTCAGGACAAGCAGAGTCCTGCCTCCTGAACTTGGTGCCCACACTGTTTGGCACAGGGCCTGCCATGCGGTGGGTGTCTCACCATCACAACTCTGAAACCCCTCCCAGGGGAGGGCAGGAAGGAGAGTTTTCTGCTGAATGAATCACGGGCCATAATGTGGCTGTAAATACAAATCATGCAGCCAGTCATAAAAAAGATAGCACCAAGGGGATAAAATCATAAAGCTTCCGTATATCGAGTACTTAGCTTGTGTCCGATAACTGTGTGTAGAATGAGCTCTGAGCTTTGCAAGTGCTCTGCCCAGCAGCTGTTGGCATCCCTGCCTTACAGAGAAGGCAAGCGGTGGTGGGCCACATAAGACCATAAACACACAAGTAATAAGTAATAGGGGAATTTTAAACTAGGTCAGCTAGTTCAAGCTGCAAACTCAGACTCTGCCAAGGACTCTGTTTTCAAATTGGTGTAAGTCATAGAGATCAGAGCTTGATCAAAACCAAACAGAAACCCACTGTCAGACGAACTTCCGGGGCTAAGGGACTTGATCCATAATTCATCAAAAGAGCAATCTGACCACAGTTAGCAGCACTCTTAAAAAAACTACAAGGAGCGCATCTGCTGCTGTGGCAGCTTCTTTATATTTTTCTCAAAAATTCAATCCAGTGACCTAAATGTTATGAGTCCCCTCTTAAGAAGTCTGTTCTGTTTGGTTTTGCCTTGTTCTCTCACGCTGGTCTTTGAGAAGAGGTCAAGGTGAATTGATCTATTGAAATACATTTTTCCTTTATATTTTTTTTAAATTGAGGTATACTTGATTTATAATGTTGTGTTGGTTTCTGCCATACAACAGCATGAGTCAGCCATAAGTAAGTGTTAGTTGCTCAGTCATGCCCAACTCCTTGCAACCCCATGGACTGTAGCCCACCAGGCTCCTCTGTCCATGAGATTTTCCAGGCAAGGATGCTGGAGTGGGTTGCCACTCCCTTCTCCAGGAGATCTTCCCAACCCAGGGATCGAACTTGGGTCTCCTGCATGGCGGGCAGATTCTTTACCGACTGAGCTATTAGCATCCTCTGTATGTGTACATATATCCCCTCCTTTATGGACCGCCCTTCACTTCCCTTTCCCACCCATCTAGGCCATCAGAGAGCATAGAGTTGATCCCTGTATTAGACAGCAGGTTCCCACTTGCTGTTTAACATTTTACACCTGGTAGTGTATATATGTCAACACCACTCTCAACTCATTCCCCCTTTCCTTTCCTGCATTCACATATCCATTCTCTATGTCTGTCTCTCCCCAGTTTTCCGGATTCCATACATATACATCTTCCCCAGTGTCTGTGAGACAGATTAGAGCAGGGTCAACTCAAAGGAATGATGCTTGAGTCTTGGACAAATGCAGGTATACTGACTTTGTAACTCTGTTATTTCCTACTAACCACCTGCTGTGGAAAAGGCATTGCATGTGAGGAAGATACACTAAGAAACCGGAAAAGTTCAGTATCCCCATAAATGCCTACTCACCCCCTCACCTGGGATGTTCTGACTTAGCCCCTGTGACATACTGCTGCTGCTGCTGCTAAGTCGCTTCAGTCGTGTCCGACTCTGTGCGACCGCATAGACGGCAGCCCACCAGGCTCCTCCGTTCCTGGGATTCTCCAGGCAAGAACACTGGAGTGGGTTGCCATTTCCTCCTCCAATGCATGAAAGTGAAAATTCCAGTGACCGGCACGTCCCCACAACTGGCCGTTTCCAAATCTAAGCCGCAGGAAGATGGAAGGAGAGCTTTAGTCTGTGCTATTTCCCCTCACCGATAAAGTCCAGTACTATTTACTGGCTTTGGAGAGTGGTCCAACAGCCTTTCATAGACTCTCAGCTAGCTTGAACGTATATTTTAAAAATTAGTGTTTTTTACATTATGCTCTCTGGTGATTTTGAAAAACCTAACTCTGAATTTATCATTTTGATCAAGGAATCACGTGTGCTCGCACTGGCCTTGGCATACAGCACAGAGTCACTGACCCTCTCTGTTAATAAAACACGTTCTGTGAAATGCTTTCCCAGAAATGGAGATGCATTTGCACAAATTGCTTCCCATTCGTGTGGCACCCTCGTTAGAAGCGGGGTGAATTTTGTGTGAGAGCTGGCAGGGGCTCAGACACAACCACGGTCATGGACCTCAGCTCTGCTCACTGGTGTGAACAGAGATACAATCTGCAACTTTTGTCTCAGCAGCATCACGTCCCCTGCTGAGTTCACCAGCCACAGGCTATCTGAGAACTCTGAAGGTTAATTCTTTCTGCCCCTATGTAGAGTTACAACTCAGTGGACAGAGCTCTTAAAATGTTATCACTCCAACCAGAACATTTTAAGTGGAAAAAATGGCTGGTAGTACAAAAAGGTTAAATGAATTAGAAAACTGGTCTCACACAGACTTGCCTTTTTTTTTTTTCCCCCCCAAGAGTCGCATAAAATATTCTGTAACTTTTATTGAGGCTGTGACTCAAAACATGTTTCAACCATGTGATTGCCAGGAACCATTAAAATAAATAGCACAAATAGGGCAATTAAATATAGATACTAACAGATTCAGAGCACAGGAGGAAATGGAGCAGCTTTGTTTTCCTTCTAAAAACATCCAGGTGAATTTATTTAGAATTTGAATAAAGGCCTGTTTTGAAAAGCCAGCTGGAGAGGGAGGAGGGCTAAGGAGGTGAAAAAGTTCTGGCTCTCACCCCCCACCCCGCAAAGGGAGACCTCTCCCAAGCGAATGTATTGAGTGGATCAGTGAGGCCGTGATCCTGCTAACTCCAGACAGACTAGTTGGAAAAGGTGGGCTCCGAAGCAGCACGGACCACCATCCGTGTTGCTTTACACAGACATCGCAGGTTCACTGTACACTTCCTGGGCCTCCCGTGACCCCTGTCACTGGCACCCTGGTTTTCTTCTCCTGGCCCCTTATTTTGAGGACAGGGAGAGGATGAGAGGAAGGGGAGGTCCATCCTTGGTAACCACCCCTCGTGTAGGTGCCAGGCACTAACGCCGCCCACGTGGCTGTGTGAAACAGAAAGTGAACCCTGCAAGGTGCCTGCCTGCCTGAAACTAGTGGTGAGCACTCCCAGGACACGATGCCATCAGTGGGTTTCCAGCGGGTCATCAGGGACATGGGGGAGGGCAAGGATTTGGAACATCCCCAGGACCACATGACCATTCCTTCCTTGGTTCTGATTTGCTTCAAGGGACAGGGGAATCAAAAGCAAGGATTTGGAAAGAACCAAGATTTACTGAGTGCTTTCTATACCAGGAACTTGAAAAGTTGCATGCCATCTTTACGATATGTATTTGTAACCGTTAATATAGCCAGAAAAAAGGGCAGAGCCAGGGTCCACTGAGGAAGGCTTCACTCATCAGCTGTGCCTTCACTGTCATGCCCGTCAGCACAGCTGTGTGAGAGGCGAACGTGGGTCCCAGGGAAGTGGGCCACTTGAATCAGACAAACATGGAGCTGTCTTACAGGCGCTCGCAAAGAGGGCTTCTTTGTAAGGAATAATCATATGGTGGCATGAGACAGCAGAATCAGGGACAAATAACTGAGAGAAAAGAACTGTTGTATGTATTCTGATGTCTTCTGAGGTGGATAGATATGTAGGAAGGTCACTGGAAATCCCAGGATCTTGAGGGAATCCTCAGAGATCTTCCAGGATAGTATGTTGGTGTCATCAAGCAATATGGCAAAGTGTTTAGACCTTCGGTGCATTATCAGTCCAAATAGATGTTGTCAGCAAGTATACTCCCTCATGTAACATTAAATCTCTTTTCTAATTTAATTTACAGAACTTCTTTCAAATAGTTAGCAACCTTCTCGATGAAGACAACAAGGAAAAATGGGAAGATGCACAGCAGGTAAGACCGGGTTATTTCAGAACTTAAAGTGAAAGTGGCTAAATCAAGCTTCTTAATCTGTGAAAAAAGGAATGGCTTGCTATTCCAAGAGCATAAAATGAAAATTTTAAGTCATTCTAGGTTGTTTCATACTAAATTTAGAAAAAAACAAGTAACCTCCTTTATCATAACAATCTATGGAATGAATGATATTTAAAATGTGAAAAAATAGTGTAGATTTCATATCTAACTTTGAGGTATTAACAGATAATGACTGTGCAGCTCAGCCATCATTTTCTTTCCTATCTACAGACGATAGGGAAAACAACAAATCTAAAAGGAGACATTGCAAAGTAAACTGTGGGGTACTAACTAGTTAAATCATTTGTATTTACTGAAATGTTATGTGTAATCTGAATTACGTATAGAGATGTGTGTTTTGATTCAACACCAAGAGTTGTAAAAATGAATTCTTATTTAAAAAAGTGTATTCTGCTTTTTTCTCTTTCTGCTAAGCATTGTAACTGCAGCAAATAGCCTTACCGGTTTAGTTATTATTTTAAAAATGCCATTTGTGTCATACTGACTGACGCATGGTTAATAATATTTTTTTCTTAAACACAGAAAAAGTGGGTTAGAAGTTAACGAAGGGAGAATAATCATATTTTTAAAAACCCTGTGGAAATTTAACTTAACTGAATGTTAAATGTCTTTAAGTTTTCTGTTGATACTTGACCCTTGCTAAAAAATCCAAGACAGCAATGCAGTATTGAAACTGAGAGTATTTACTGAGGTTCAGTGGGGCTCTTCTCTCTGCTTTTCCTTTTGTAATCATGCTCTGGGCCTTCAGCAGTAAAGCTCACTATTTCTATCATCACAGGAACTCTAAAAATAGTCCAGCATGGTCTACCTCGTTATCAGGTACAGGTGCTGTGCTTCTGGCTGTAGCAAGAAAAAAAAAAAAATCACTGCTTAGTCTAAGGCCCTAAATCTATCTTTTCCTACTATGTTGAATTATATACTTGCCCTTGGCTTCCTTCTAGAGGCGAGCCTCCTTCACTCACTGTGAGAAAATGGTGTCTCTCGGTAGAATACACTGCAAAGGCTGAGTGCATCAGAATTCTGGTGACTATTCACTATGGATATATTTAGATCAAATGAATACTACCCTATTTAAAAGAAGACTACAGTTCATCAGATGGTACTATTTACGATGAGATCCCAACTTGAACAATCAACGAACAGTGGCAGAACCTTTTGTCAATGGAAAATCCTAAATTCATAATCTCCCTATTTACTTGTGATTTTGAGTTAGCTATATTCTTATCTTTTAAATATATTTTCAGTAGTGATTATCTTTAATACTTCTTTGAAACAACTATTTGAAATAAATCAACTATTCTGTAGCAGTGTTGTCATAAATGCCCCCACGTAATAAAAGAATCTGCAGGTTTTTGACACTAAGGGTGAACTCTTTGAAAATAAGAGCTGTTTAAAATCTACAAAGAGAATTGTTTATCTATTTTAGAGAAATAGCTCAATAAAACATAGCTCTGGGTGCACTTAGAAAACTAGCTGCATAAAATGGTAAATATTGAAGTCAGAAGGGTTTTGCCATCAAGAATTCACACTTTTGGACAATAAACTGTCATTTCAGAATTTTTTAATGGCTCCTCAGCCCCATTTATGAAGGACCATTATGTTTAGCTAAAGCATCCTACTAAAACCACAGTATATATGTTAGTCACTCAGTCACGTCCAACTCTTTGCACTGTAACCTGCAAGGCTCCTCTGTATATGGAATTCTCCAGACAAGAATATTGGAGTGGCTTGCCATTCCCTTCTTCAGGGGATCTTCACAACCAAGGGATCGAACCTACATCTCCTTCATGCAGGTGGATTCTTTATTACCTGAGCCACCAGGGAAGCCCAAAACCTATAGGATACTAAAGTAGGGGGAAAAAGGCTGCATTTTACAAGTAGGGGAAAAAAGGCTGCATTTTACATAGCACTGTTTTATAGATCAAGATAGTAGTTGGAATGGACGGGTCATTTTCAATCATGACATTGTGATTGGCATTTCTTTGTTGTACTGAAAGCTCGTGTGTCTCTACAGGAGCGTGCAAACTGTGACCATTGGTCCAAATCCAGCCTGACACCTATTTTGTAAATAGTTTGGGAGCATAGTCACAGGATCTGTGGCTGCTCTGGTACAGCAAGGACACAGCTGGGTGTTGGAACAACAGACACCCCATGACCCACAGATCCATTCTCTGACCCTTTACAGGAAAAAAAAGAAAAGAAAAAAATATATATCTGCCCTTGTTCTATGATATTTGAAATCTGTTTGGAAAATATAAACAAAACAAAATCTGCTACAAACAAAATCTGCTGCCACCCTAGAAAAACCTCTCCCAAAGGTAGATGACAAAGAAAGTTTTATTATTGAACAAGCATTAAGCCAGAATGTGGTGTGCATCACTGACAATTCACTAAGAGATGCAGAGTAACTTCACCCTTTCAACAGCCAAACCGGATGCAATCATTACACTCTGTCCTCAAGATAAACAGTAACTAGTTCTTGCTTAAGTGGACTTTCCAGTACTCTTGCCTGGAAAATTCCATGGATGGAGGAGCCTGGTAGGCTGCAGTCCATGGGGTCGCTGGGAGTCGGACACAACTGAGCGACTTCACTTTCACTTTTCACATTCCTGCATTGGAAAAGGAAATGGCAACCCTCTCCGGTGTTCTTGCCTGGAGAATCCCAGGGACAGGGGGAGCCTGGTGGGCTGCCGTCTATGGGGTCTCACAGAGTCAGACATGACTGACGTGACTTAGCAGTAGCTTAACACCATTTGTCACAGGCAGTTCATCCTAAATTCACTTGATAATTGGGATGACCATCTTGTTATTTAATTGACTTTATCTAAAGAAAAAATAAGCTCTTGTATCTTAATGCCTGCAGACAGTTTTGCAACTCTGAATTAGGATCCTTCCCACCCCCAAAAGCAATGCAAGATAGAGCCCTGCCTTCCCTGATGATCGCTTTCCACTGAGACATCCCTGGCTCTTTAAGTTGGGAAGAAGCTATTTAGCTTTCAAAAATGTTTACATACATTTCAAAGAAGACAGGAGAAGGCAATGGCACCCCACTCCAGCACTCTTGCCTGGAAAATGCCATGGACATAGGAGCCTGGTGGGCTGCAGTCCATGGGGTCGCTAAGATTCGGACACGACTGAGTGACTTCACTTTCATGCATTGGAGAAGGAGATGGCAACCCATTCCAGTGTTCTTGCCTGGAGAATCCCAGGGACAACAGAGCTTGGTGGGCTGCCATCTATGGGGTCGCATAGAGTCGGACACGACTGAAGTGACTTAGCGGCAAAGAAGACATAGAAAGGATCTAACAGTTACTCATTTTCTAATACTCCAATGCTTTTGGCCATCTGAGGTAAAGAGCTGACTCACTGGAAAAGATCCTGATGCTGGGAAAGACTGAAGGCAAAAGAAGAGGGCAACAGAGGATGAGATGGTTGGATAGCATCACAATTCAATGGACATGAATTTAATCAAGCCCCGGGAAATAGTGAAGGACAGGGAAGCTTGGTGTGCTGTAGTCCATGGTGTTGCAAAGTGTCAGACACAACTGAACAACAACATTTTCTAAAGTAAATGCTCCTAAGAAAAGGGAGAGGAGCAAGGGGTTAATTATAGAGGGAGTCTCTTCTCTATTTTCAACAGGGAGAATTAAGCCTTTTCTATTTAATGTGTGTTTACACATGCTACGCATACTCACAGACACATACACCTACACAAAAACAGAAGAAAAAATGCAGTAGCAGGAGGAAGTTTGGAGCTGATGGAAATGTCCTGTACGTTTTTGGAATGGGAATGATGAACTGTCAGAATTCATAGTTTATGACTGTAACTGTAGGAATGAAATAGCATTTCTCCCCCAATCTTCCCATAATTGAAAAAATTACAGCTCTCTATGCCATACATCTATGCCATTGTTCATGTCCTCAGCTATATGTAAGTCTATAATGCATTTGAAGTGTCTGATTTTTGGATTGGTGCAGCCACAGCTCCTGAAAATATACATACCATTCTACTGGCCACCCTGCCCAACATGTCTTTCTGCTTATCAGAGTGTCCTTCTGCAGAAGCTTTTGCAAATAGGAAGCCACTAAGACTGTCTAATCCACTTGACTTTTTTATGGCTAGAAGCTGCAGTGAAGCTGAATGACTAAAAGAAATGAACCTAACTTCAAAAGACTTTCTGCTTTAATATGGTTATATAATGTGGGCTGAATTCTTCAGCATGATGGGTTACACATGCTAAAATTCATGTGTCTTTTTAAATGGACCTCACATTCCACTTCTTATGAGCTATTGCCAGAATCAGGTCATCTGTTAGCAAACACACATCTGTTTCCAGGGTTGTGAAGTGTCTGGTTTTGGGTATCTTGTGTATGTACGTGTAAGATACCTACACTAGAGCTGTTACGATCTTGCAAGTATTGCCAACATTATTATTGATACAGTGGCTATTATAATTATTAGAAATGTGTCTCTCCCAAGATAGTTATTTTGCAGTGAACTTCGCAGTATGTAAATATTTATGATGGTATTGATAATTGGGTTTTTTTCCTCTCAGGGTTCATCATGTAGATCCTAAGTAAAAAAAAAAAAAAAAAAAAAAAACAGGAAAATGTAAAATGCCCTCAAATTTCTTATTTGAGGTTGTTCTATATTTGTGGTTGTTCTATGTTGTAATTAAGTGAGGAAAGGAGCCCATCAAAAGTGAAGACATGCTACTTCTAAGTGTACAGTATTTTAGGTTTCTTCAATCATGGTATCATATCATCTCCAGAGTTCTTGTTGTGTGATGTTTGCTATCATTCTCAACTACTAGTTCAAGAAATACAACTATTAGATGGTTTAAAAATTAATAAATAAAATTAATAAACATAAATTTAAGAAGTAACAAAAATTACAGCTTTGCTAGTTGTAGAAACGTGTTCAAATAAATCAGAGCTGATTTATGATTTCATGTGTCATTTTTTAACTCGAGTTATGTTTTCTATTATGTAGATTTTTTTATTCCATCTAACCTTTGTTTATTTTTGTAGATTTATCCAGGCTCGATAGAATTAATGCAGGTGATTGAAGATTTTATACACATTGTTGGAATGGGGATGATGGACTTTCAGAATTCATACTTAATGACTGGAAATGTAGGTAAGAAATAGGATGTTTTCCCAAAATCTTACTGAAATTTTAAAAAATCATTGCAGGTATCTGAGCCATATATTTCTATGTGTCATACCTATTGCTATATCTTTGAGTAATGTGGATAATGTATTATGGATACTTCGTGTCTGATTTTTCTATGGGCCAAGCAACATATGTGTTATACACACATATACACACACACTTGCATGTATATGTGTGTATGTATACATTTACATAGGCCTACTTGTATTTATCTGCACAGAAATATACCAAGCATTTATTACTGTCCAATCTCATGTTGAAAATATATAGTATATGCTGTGTGATTATATAAAGAATAAACCTTTGTGGGCTTCTGAACACTGTTCTCAAAGATGAGCCACTTTCTTGCTGGGTGTCCCATGGGAGTGCTCAATCTCTATGGGGGTGGGATGACATTTGAGAGACCTTTAGGGGTCGTTGTCATAATGCTGCTGCCGCTGAAGTTTTCTTGAGTGAGTCCTTGGACACCATGTGTCTCTCAGATCCCTCTGTAGTAGATCCGTAATGTTAGCATAGGTAAAATTGAAGCATCTTTCCTCCTTTAGCCACCTATAACACTGTCTCCCATAAGGAGACATTACACAGAGAAGCAAAACCACAGGTCCATTTGCTGCTGCTGCCTCCAGCAGTTACGTTAACTGAATGGCACATTTCTCTTTATGGTTAAAAGAAAACCTGCAAGAGCAAAGAAGTATTCTTCCTAAATAGTATGTGTTGAGTGAATACAAGTTTATAGTTCTGTTTCTTTTTTTTTTTTAATTGGAGACTAATTACTTTACAGTATTGTAGTGGTTTTTGCCATACATTCACATGAATCAGCCATGAGTGTACATGTGTTCCCCATCCTGAGCCCCCCTCCCACCTCCCTCCCTATCCCATCCCTCTGGGTCATCCCAGTGCACCAGCCCCGGGCACCCTGTCTCATGCATCGAACCTGGACTGGAAATCTGTTTCACATAAGATAATTTACATGTTTCAATGCTATTCTTTCAGATAATCCTACCTTTGCCTTCTCCCACAGAGTCCAAAAGACTCTTGTATACATCTGTGTCTCTTTTGCTGTCTCACATACAGGGTTATTGTTACCATCTTTCTAAATTCCATATACATGTGTTAGTATGTTGTATTGGTGTTTTTCTTTCTGGCTTACTTCACTCTGTATAATAGGCTCTAGTTTCATCCACCTCATTAGAACTGACTCAAGTGGATTCTTTTTAACGGCTGAGTAATATTCCATTGTGTATATGTACCACAGCTTTCTTATCCATTCATCTGCTGATGGACATCTAGGTTGCTTCCCTGTCTTGGCTTAAAGGTTCCTTAAAAAACTGGAAATAGAACTGCCATAGACCCAGCAATTCCACTGCTGGGCATACACACTGAGGAAACCAGAACTGAAAGAGACACATGTAACCCAGTGTTCATCGCAGCACTGTTTACAGTTTCTTTAAAGCTTCCTCTCATGATGTTTCTGGGACTCTCGTTTTCTTTCACTTGTCATGTTTTTGCAGTCTTCACATAAAGACCCCTGACTGTAGGTAATGATGTGCTTAAATCCAGATATCTTACCTCATATTCGTATTCACAAGCTTTGTAAGTTTTAGTTTGCAGATCAGAAAGAGACCTAACTTAGTAGACGGATTAACTAGGGGAGTTCAACTGATATAGAACATAACTTCCTTATGGTTATGGCATGGTGGTTCATTCTATACTTGAAGGTCCTTTAGAACTACAGGGACTCATTTGACTCAGATATCTTCCAGCAGGGTAGCCTCAACTTGTAAAAGTTATGGATGGTTGACTACCGGCAGTATTCTTCAGTTGAGAAGAACCTGTATAGTGGAGTACTCAAAGGTCTGGAGAGGGTTCTCTGCCCTTAGGCCATCTTTATGCAGCTCAAGGTCTTATGAGTTAGAAAGAAACTGAAAGTGTTAGTTGCTCAGTCTCGCCTGACTCTTGCGATATCTTGGACTGTAGCCCGCCAGGTTCCTCTGTCCATGGAATTTTCCAGGCAAGAACACTGGAGTGGGTTGGCATTTCCTCCTCCAGGGGATCTTCCTGATCCTGGAATCGAACCCAGGCTTAGACTTATGTCTTATGAGTTAGACTTATGTCTTAGTCCACTTTCTGGAGGTGGTGGAGACCCCAGACTTCTCCCCAGAGTGCATGTCTAGCATCTTGTGCTGGTTCAAGGATGAAGGGAGCAGTCTTTGCTATGAGCAATGAGAAAAAAAAAAAGACTGAAAATAGTGTCTTTTCAGTAAGATGAATTCAGAAATGAGAGAAAATTCAGATTAAATATCCATTCAAAAGTGTCTGGGCAAAGAGAGGAAAGGTAATGTCTCTGGGAAAAGAGGGTGACATGTTGGTCTGTAAATTGGGGGCACATGAAAGGAAAACCCTCCAGAGATTTGGGGTTGCCGATCACTCAAGATGGAACCACTCATCTAAAGGACTGTGACTTTTGAGGGGAGGAAGGAACCAGGAAGTGTGCTATGCAAAATTGGACAATTTGCAAACTAATTTACAAAGGAAAAAAAATGAAGGGTAAAAGCAAAGAGCTATTGTTTTCTTGATTTTTGTAAATGTTAACATCTAATTCTAAAATGCATTACTGAGGAAAAGTATTATCAGATCAAAACATGGCACTGATTCAAAATGTGTTTGGAAGAAAACTTTAAAAAATAGAGCCAGTCTTAGAGTCTAGTAACTAGGCTGTTTGAATAGCAGCATGTCAAATTCCCTGTGTTACTTGTATTATTTACAACAAAAATTGCAAAAATAGCCATCAGTTGCAGATGTTTATTCCTCTTTATGCTTCTTTTGACTTCCCAAAATAGATTTTTGAAAACTTTGTGTATTTTTTGTATTAAAATTAAGCTTTACCTAGATTCACCTACTTCCTTTATCATTATTAAAGAAGTACATTAAGCATAGTAACTCAAAGCAGTTTAATGTTGCAAATAAAACCAATATCATCCTATATTGCCTTCAGCCTTGTGTAAGGACAGTGTGGTTGTCTGGCCTTCTGCTCCCTTATGCAGCACTGACTGTCCATATAAGAAAAGGTTATGTCCTGTTCAAAAATGTCCCCCAATTATTACACTAGCCAGAAGAGATTTTATTCATTGTTATTGTTCCAGATACTAGCACAGGAACTGACTTACTGTTGTTTGATGACCAGAAGAAGGTTATCCTCAATAATATTTAAGATTTTTCCAAAGAATATCCATATATTAGTGAGAATTCTCCAGAGAAACAGAATCAGTAGAATATATGTAGATACATGGAAATCGATTTATTTTGGGAGACTGGTTCATGCAGTTTCAGAGGCTGAGAAGTTCTGAGCAAGCCGGAAGCCAGGAAAGATGACGGTGTTGTTCCAGTCCAAACCTGAAGGCTTCAGAGCCAAGAAAGCCAACGGTGTAAGTCCCAGTTTGAATTTAGAGACCTGGGAATCAGGAGTGCTGGAGTCTAAGGGTAGGAGATGATGAATGTCCCCGCTTAAACAGAAAGCACATTCTCCCTTCCTCTGCATTTTTGTTCTATTCAGGCCCTCAGTGGATGGTATGATGCCCACCTGCATTGGTAAGGGAGATCTATACTTAGTCTGCTGATTCAGATACTAGTCTGTTTCAGAAATACACTTACAGACACACCCAGAACTGTTGTTTGACCAACCACCTGGGCATCCCTTAGCCCAGTCAAGTTGACACATAAAATTAGCCATCACAACCCAGTTATATCAAGTTGGAGGATACCAATAATAATTACTTACTATTCATATTCTTCATGTTATCATATTTGATACTACTATATAAATAAAACCATGACCATACTATCTTGTCAGGTATGTCCAATGTTTTACAACAAGGACACCAGAGAGAATAGTTTGCAGTGACAAATTGTGAAATGTGTGAGTTAGCGTTCATTTTATATCCTAAGTCCAAATATTAATTATTCAACATGAAACTTAAACACACATCCCAGCAGGCCTCCAAACACACACACAGCATGTTAGTGAGAAATAAAGTAGTAATTAATAAAGTTTGCTTATTCCTTCTGGCTATTCTTGTTTAGTGTGTTAGAGTAAGATGCCACAAAGAACTGTAAAAGATCATCATGTTTTCAGAGATTACAATTTTTTTTTTTTTAAGTAAAGCCAGTATGCACAGCCTCCTCACTTTTCTGGGAATAGAGATAAGCTCAAAAAAAGAGTTAAATAACCACATATAAAAGAAAGACCATATGATTAAGAGTCTCAGAACCTTGCTGATAGCTTAGTTTATTTCAACTTTAAATATAGGTTCAGTATTTCTGTTTTTCCTGGTTCCCGGTTTAGGTAGAAGGGGTTAGGAGCAGAGATGGTGCTGTTAGGATCACATACATAGCAAATGGAATAGCTGAGATGATGAAAAAGAAGCTCTGAAAGAAATGAGCAGGGTGGAGCCGATACTGCCTGTGGGAGCAGCACTGTTTATCAGAATAAAAGTTCCGGTAATAGATTAAGATGGCAGGAAAATGACTGACATGTCTTAGAAAGATTTAGACTTTCTTCTGAAATAATTCACATGAAAACTTTTGAAGCTCCTTTTATCTGAAAAGTGTCCCTGCCTGTATTAGTGTTTGATAACTGAAATGCTCTTACATGCTAAAAATCTGTGAACTTTTTCGTATAAATGTAGCATGTTTACTGTGGGAGGGAACAGGTCCCTTGCCCTGATCACTTTCTCAAAAGACTTGTGACCCCAAGAAGAAGTTTATTAACATAAGACTTGAGAAAAATATTCTATGAACAAAGATGTTAAACAAGCCAATGAATTTATAAGGTAATTGAATATTTTTTGTATGTCATGTGTGAGTATGACATTAAAATAGACAAATGATAAGTTGTAATGAATAAAATTTAGTGAGCAATTAGTAAACACTATTAAATAGCTTATGTAATTACTGAATAAATGAATGAATATGAAACATTGATGTCTACAGAGAGACTTAAATTTCAGTATGCCTCAGTTTATTAAACTGTTATATTCTAAATATACTGTATATGTTCTAAATATACTGAATAGGTAAGTTATTGATTTTTTGAGTAAAACTCTGAATGTTTAAATATATTTTTTAAAATATTATTATCAGTTACCTCAGTGTGGCTATATCTTACTATTATTTGCATTAAAGTTATTTTTGTTCAAGAAAAATATGCCTTGAGGAGTTTAAACTGACTTTTTACCCTTTCTCTTCAAACATTTTCTCCTTTCTTCCTTTCCGCCCCATGTTTCATCACTTTCCTGAAATACCTCTCAGAAAAACCTTCCGGAATCTCCCTATGGTCAAATCAAACCTCTTCTCATACTTCAGCCTCAGGTCCCCTGTACCTTGTTAACCATTCTCTCTTGAAACTGTCCATTCTTTTAGCATTTGCATATTTATTATAGTAGAAAATAGAATTTGGGGATGAAAGTCAAACTCATGACTCAGAACTATTTAGAATTCTTGGAGCCAGTAGCATAAAGCCAGTCACTGAGCAGGAGATGTGACATTGTTTGCAGTCCCAGACAGAACAGGGCGTGTGCAGTCTCACATGACCAGAGTGAGAGGGCAAGTGCATGCGTTCCAGCTGCTCTCAGTTCAGTTCAGCCGCTCAGTTGGGTCCAACTCTTTGCGACCCCATGAATTTGCAGCACACCAGGTTTCCCTGTCCACTACCAACACTCGGAGTCCACCCAAGTCCATGTCCATCGAGTTGGTGATGCCATCCAACCATCTCATCCTCTGTCGTCCCCTTCTCCTCCTGCCCCCAATCCCTCCCAGCATCAGAGTCTTTTCCAATGAGTCAACTCTTCGCATGAGGTGGCCAAAGTACTGGAGTTTCAACTTTAGCATCATTCCTTCCAATGAACACCCAGGACTGATCTTCAGAATGGACTGGTTGGATCTCCTTGCAGTCCAAGGGACTCTCAAAAGTATTTTCTAACACCACAGTTCAAAAGCATCAATTCTTCAAAAGCATCAAATCATGAATATGCTATCTAGGTTGGTCATAACTTTCCTTCCAAGGAGTAAGCATCTTTTAATTTCATGGCTACAATCACCATCTGCAGTGATTTTGGAGCCCCCCCAAATAAAGTCTGACACTGTTTCCACTGTTTCCCCATTTATTTCCCATGAAGTGATGGGACCAGATGCCATGATCTTCGTTTTCTGAATGTTGAGCTTTAAGTCAAATTTTCCCTCTCCTCTTTCACTTTTATCAAGAGGCTCTTTAGTTCCTCTTCACTTTCTGCATGCAAGTCACTGCAGACTGCTTTATAGTTTCCTGTTATATTTTTAGTAATTTCCATAATCACTTCAAGGAACATCTTGTGTTTGCCTTATTTATTGGTAAGAATACCCTATTCTTTAGAAATTACTTGTTTTAATTTTGGACTTAAAACCTGAATTGTGTTCACGAAACTGAATTCAATGATCAGTGATGTGAGGCATGTTGCAGTCTACTGACTGTGTTCAATTAAAAATGAAAAGAATTTATCTCTTAAGCAAAGCCTTTCCTCAGTGATCCACGTCATTAAAATGTATGAATGATCTTACAAGGATATTGCAGTCTAGTTGTGCCCCTAAAAGGATTTCATAGATGAATAAAATACCAAGTATACATTGGTATGTGGTGTCTTGTAAACCAAACGTTACAGAGATTCGTTCCTAGAGATGCTGTTCCACGCCAAGAATTGGAAAATTTTCTTAAAGAAAGAATCATTTAAAGTATACCATGAAGGATGGCTGGATTGTTGACAGGGTAGCAATCTGAGGGACAGTGAGTGGCAAGGAGGTGGTGACATTCCAGAATGTTCTTCTAGTGAAAACAGAATAGAGTTCTCAAAGTTGAGATAGTGTTTAGAGGCTAAGTGGTCTGTTTTGATAAAGATGCCCATTTACGGAAGTCAAGGAAATGAGACTAAGTTGGAAAGGCCTGCTGAGGCCTGGTGTAAGACAGTTTCTGGTTCTGAAGAGAATAGGGAGCTCCTGAGGCTCGGCCAGATGCAAGAATTGTGCCCCGGAGAGACACCAGTTACAGCAGCAATAGAATTTGGTGAAATTAAGAATGACTTGAAGGCTAGAAGGTTTTTTATAATATCCTTTTAAATAATATTTTTATAATCTCTCCATGCAGGAGATAATTAAGAGTTGATCATAGAATAGAACCCAAAACATGGTCACTGGTTTGAGACTCTGAAGGTAGAAATGATGGCATTCCATAACTGAATGAAGTGTCATAAAGAAGCAAGGAAATGGAATCCTATTCATTCAACAAATATTTGAGAATGTCTTTCACATATTAGTGTTTAAATGCAAATGTACCTCTCCAGTGAAAAATAAAATTTAGTCTTGTTGCCAGTTTTAGGAAGGTCAAAGAGGATCCTCCTTTGTGGATCTTGGCTCTTGGTAAGGACACAAAGAATCTGAGGTCTTACATGTGGCAAAAACAAGTTTATTAAAGAACGAAAAGAAAGAACACCTCAAGGGAGAGGCGGGCCAAGCCAAGAGAGGCACTGGCTTCAGAAGGATGAGGTATAGGGGTTTTCAAGAGAGGGCTTTTACATATTCATCTAGGCAGGTGTGGACTGACCAGTTGGATTGACAGTTACAAGCTACATAACAACGGGCTCTATTGTGCACGCTTTTCCCATAATTCAGTCTGTCATATAAGATATATGTATATATAGAATATTTATGAATGCTTAATGGGCTCCTGGCTGTCTAAGGTCACTGGAGAACACAGCAGCACATATCCAGGAGTTGGAGAAGGCCCTGTGGTTAGACTGTATCCATTTTGTGCCTAGGGCACCTGTACCTGAGTTGGAACAGTCTCTGGTTATTTTGTAGCGTATCTGTGAGCTCTCCTGGACTTCCCTGGGACCTGTCTGAGATGGGGTTTAAAGATCAGCTTGAATCTGCGAGGCTACCCCTCCTTGTTCATGCCTAACTTTCTACTTAACAGTCTTAGGCATCAGTAGAGAAGCAACAGTTATTATATATGTTTGGTAGTCAACTGCAGAGAAGTGATCAGATCAGATCAGATCAGTTGCTCAGTCATGTCTGACTCTGCGACCCCATGAATCGCAGCACACCAGGCCTCCCTGTCCATCACCATCTCCTGGAGTTCACTCAGACTCACGTCCATCGAGTCGGTGATGCCATCCAGCCATCTCATCCTCTGTCTTCCCCTTTTCCTCGTGCGCCCAATCCCTCCCAGCATCAGAGTCTTTTCCAATGAGTCAACTCTTCGCATGAGGTGGCCAAAGTAATGGAGTTTCAGCTTTGGCATCATTCGTTCCAAAGAACACCCAGGGCTGATCTCCTTCAGAATGGACTGGTTGGATCTCCTTGCAGTCCAAGGGACTCTCAAGAGTCTTCTCCAACACTACAGTTCAAAAGCATCAAATTCTTTGGCACTCAGCTTTCTTCATAGTCCAACTCTCACATCCATACATGACCACTGGGAAAACCATAGCCTTGACTAGACGGACCTTTGTTGGCAAAGCAATGTCTCTGCTTTTGAATATGCTATCTAGGTTGGTCATAACTTTTCTTCCAAGGAGTAAGCGTCTTTTAATTTGATGGCTGCAGTCACCATCTGCAGTGATTTTGAAGCCCCCAAAATAAAGTCTGACACTGTTTCCACTGTTTCCCCATCTATTTCCCATGAAGTGATGGGACCGGATGCCATGATCTTAGTTTTTTGAATGTTGAGGAGTGATAGCTGAGGCCAAAGAAGCTTTTTCAATTCTCAGAACAGGAAGAAGAGGGTAGGAAGGAAGATGATGCCTGTGTGTGCACGTGTATGCTGAGTTGCTTCAGCCATGTCCGACTCTTTGCAACCCTATGGAGAGTAGGCCTCCAGGCTCCTTTGTCCATGGGATTCTCCAGAAAGAGTACTACTGACTATGTGTGGTGATGGATGTTAACTATGCTTATTGTGGTCATCATTTCACTAAATATAAAAATATTGAATCATTATGTTGTGCACTTGAAGCTAAAGTTATATTTCAATTATATCCAAATAAAAATTTTCTCTATGTATGAGTATGGAGAGATCTCTAGAATATATTGTCACCTGGAAAAGTAGGTATAGTAATAAACCAGGTTAAGAAATATACTTTATGTTCAGATAAGATTTACACATTTTACTGGAAGGAAATCATGTAAGTTATTGAACAGAAATCAATGTCGACAGGGAAAATAAAAAAAACAAAGAATGGTTGCTGGTGTCAGAATAAGAATAGTCAGAGATAGTCAGTATAAAATGTTCCAGAATAAGACAGTAGAAAATCAATGTCATGTAATCAACAGGAGACAGAGAACATGTCAAAATGAATACTGTAGTTAATATGAATTGCTAATAAAGTTCAGAACAGTAGAGTTAAGAAACATCTTGCTTGATAGCTGATGGTGTAACATAACAGTTTTACAGGAAAAGTGCATACCCAATGAACAAGAACTATATTTCCAAGCTCTTTAGCTTGGAAATGGATTCACCCTTAACATTCTGATACAGTTATCGCTAAGGATTTACTTTGCACAGATCAATGTTACTTACCGCTGTCTCACAGCTATTCTTTCAAAACTATTCAAAGTTGGCAATATCAAATAAAAAAGGAATATTATTAGGCTAAAAAGTCTCAAAATATATGTTGTAATTATTAGCTTTATTAAGGAATTTCAGAAGTCACTCCTATATACACCCTAAGAGAATATTCTGAAAAGTATAGTTTCCATTTTCCCTTGTTAATCCAATTAGGCCAATGCCTTTAAAACATTAACGTTGAGACACTTTTCTTTGCCAAGCTAGATATTGCTGTCTGTTCTTGGTTTAGAAATACGAGACACTGGGCTTTTCATAATGAGCATTCACACTTGATATTTTCTGGAATCGAATCCAAATTCAATCTCAAGGATGGCATAATACAATTTTGGCATCTCCTTTCTCTCCACAGTGCTGTCTCATCAACATCACATCTGTGTTACTTCTTACACTCACAGATAAGTTTAATCATTTCTTTAGTAGAATATCTTGTTCTTCCATTGAGAAACCCACCTTCAATCTGATGATGTAATTATAAAAATGAAGTGACTTCTCTTTCTAGGTTTATTTTCCTGTCACTGTTTCCATTTGTTGTTTGTACATCTCCATCACTTGTTTCGCTTTCTTTTTTTGAAAAAACAGGTGCCTGTAGTCAGTTGACATCAAGCCTGAAAAATACATAATTTAACATCTTTTTGGTTGTTTATTTGTAGTACCTGATGTTGGTTAAGTCAGCTAGACTTGAGTCTGAAAGCGTCAGATTCTACCTCATCTGTCTGGCTCACTACACTTTTTCTTGCTAGACATGTGAAGCATGTGGTATGTGTTTCTTTAGGTCAGAAAGAACAAACTAAAAATACTTGTCTTTTTTTGTTTGTTTGTTTGTTTTAATGATGCTAACACACCAGTTTTCTTGAGAAAATAGATCAAACATTGTTTTTAAAACTGTGGTTTGGAATGATACGTAGCATTGAGTTCTTTGAACAAAATTTTTCATTTAATAGGAATTACCTTATTGCATTTTCTATGATCCAGTTATTACAAATGGTTGGGGGTGAGTGTCTGAGGAGGCTGCTGAGAAAAGGTCATGCCTGATGCTTCTAGTGGCAGGAAAGACCTACTCCTCCTGGGGATATCACGCTCTCCTTTCAACCCAACTGAAACCCCTTCAGATGTTCTCTAGTGTCAGTATACTAGTCTGGTAATAACTCGTGGATTTAATTGTCATTAAGAGAGTGTCAGGTTCTGTTCTAGGTTCTGGGGATTTCTCAGTGAACAGACCAGATGAAGCTGTTGTTCTGTGGAACCTGTGTTTTATAGCAGAGACAGAGGTCAATCAAGCACTGTCTAACATGCCCAGTGATACCAAGTGATATGAAGACAAGTAAAGGAATCCATCAGGAGGGGTCAGAAAGGGGAGAGGGGAGGGGGTGGACGGTGGAGAAGTGCTAATTGAAGAGATGCCCTGAGTGTGTGAGGCGTGGTGACCTGTGGTGACAGAACATTTCCAGCAGAAGGAATAAGCACAGACGCCCTGATGGGTCCTTGTGCTCGACATCTTAGGAGCCTGAAGGAGGCCACTGATGGGGGGTGGCTGACACAGGGGCCGTGAAGGAGCTGGAGTCAGAAAGGGGCTGAGGACCAGACCCTGGAGGGCTTTTGACTGTAAGTCTGAACTAGATGCAAAACCACCAAAGAATCTGAGCCGAAGAACCAGACCAGATTGATGCCTGTCCTGAAAAGACCCTTCTGACTTATGGAGACCATCGAGATTATGAATGGACATGCGGAGATGGGAGGGTAATTAGTGTAATAGGCCAGGCAAGAGAGCTCTGTGCTTTGGACCTGATGCCAGTGGAAATAATGCAAGAAGTCAGATGCTGGAGGTATTTCAGTGGTTGATCTGACCAAGTGTCCTGACAGAAATAGGGTGTGACAGAGACAGTCAAGGAAATGTCTCCATTATGTCTCCAAGAACCCAACAACAAAAATAAGACAAGTTGATTTCCAAATCTGTATACTATAAACAAACATCTAAAACTTACTTCAGTGACCATGTAAATGTCTCTACAGTTTAGGATCCAAAATAAATTGATTTATTTTTTCCTAAATTCTTTTCATTGAGATGTAGTTGACATATAACATTGTATCAGTTGGAGGTATACAACATAATGATTTGATATATGTATTTATTATGAAATGATTAAGGTAATCATTTCAGTTAACATTCATGACCACAGTTGCAATTTGTGTGTGTGTGTGAGACTAGAACTTTTAGGATCCACTCTCTTAGCAAATTTCAGATATATAATAGAGGTTGTTTAGCTGCCATGCTGTTTCTTTTTCACATACTCTTGCTTCCTGAGGCCGACACAGATACTTGCTCTTACAGTTTAAGCAGCTTTACCCATTGAAGCCATCAGCATCCTGTCATCATTACAACCTCTGACTCCTTGGTCAAAATCTAGAATGAAACTGTTCCTTAAGATGACTTTTTAAAGCTGTCAGATTGAGTTGCCAGTTAACATATTAAATAAATTCTACCTTTCCTACCATTTTTGTATTTTTCTCTTCTGTTTATAAAGTCACGGGACCTCAAGAATGAAAGAACACTTATGAATCAACTAAGTCCAGCCATAAACTTGTTAGTCCATCTTACTTAAAGTACTTTGTAATTTAAAAAAGTTTTTTGGAGCATAAAAAATAAATAAGTTTATTATCTGAGTTGGAAAGGTCTTTGCAAGGTGCTTTTTTTCTCTCCAAATAAAAAAATATTATTTTCTAGTAGTAATACTCTCATAATTATAACTGTGGACCTTAACACAGAAAATTCTTATCATGTAATTGTGTTTCAAATTAACAGTAGAACTGTATTCTTTTGTAAGTCAACTGAGGTGAAAATAGTTACATCATGGTTACATATAATAATAGTTACATAGTTCCAGGTTTATCTATCTGATCTGTTTCATATATCCATACTCATGAAGTCATTTTAAAATGTTTCTTGTCCCTGAAACAACTCAGACTAGAAAACCTTGTTAATAACTATTCTTTCTCATTTCAAGTAACCCAGATATCCTAAACGTTTTCTCCAGTGTCCCTGTGCTGTGCCAACTCTTAGCTCTACTCCTAACTACTGCTATGCTATAAATCTCTCATGTGGTCTCCTGATCTTAATAGCATCTGTTACTTTTGTTGTTGTTCAGTGGCTAAGTCATGTGCAACTCTTTGGGACACCATGGACTGCAGCACGAAAGGCTTCTCTTTCACTCTCTCCCTTAGCTTGCTCAAACTCATATCCAGTGAGTCGGTGATGCTATCCAAACATCTCATCCTCTGTCACCCCTTCTCCTCCTGCCTTCAATCTTTCCCAGGATCAGGGTCTTTTCCAGTGAGTCAGCTGTTCATATCAGGTGGCCAAAGTATTGGAGCTTCCGCTTCAGCATCAGTCCTTCCAATGAATATTTAGGGTTGATTTCCTTTAAGATTGACTCCTTTCCTTTAAGATTGACTCTTTGATCTCCTTGTTGTCCAAGGGACTCTCAAGAGTCTTCTCCAACACCACAATTCAAAAGTGTCAGTTCTTCAGTGCTCAGCTTTCTTTGTATTACAACTCTCACATCCATACATGACTACCGGAAAAACCATAGCTTTTACTATATGGACCTTTGTTGTAGAAGTGATGTCTCTGCTTTTTAATACACTGTCTCAGTTTGTCATACCTATTCTTTATCCTGGTTCAATTTGCCATTAAGAAAGAATAGAATCTTTTCTATTATGGTTTATTACATGATATTGAATATAGCTACCTGTGATATATAGTAGGACCTTGTTTATCCATCCTATACATGATAGTTTGTATGTACTAATCCCAAACTCCCAAACCATCCCTACCCTACTCCAAAAGACTGTTAACAAGATGTATATATTCAAGAAGAAAGAATAGAGAGTCAGCATGTTGCTACTTTGGCATATCTCCTTTCTTATAATACCTTATATATACATTATCTGGGTACACATTTTAATGAAAATTCCCTAGCCATAAAGTGACTGTTATTCTAAGGAACTCTTTTCAGTGGAGCCATTTGAGTACAATGCATAGGAAAATGTTTTTGTTAGTTTGTTTCTATTTTATTCCTCAGGCTTTCCAGGAAATGTTTTGGTAAAGCATCCCTAGTATTAGAGTCCTTCCCAAATTAACTCTTTCACAAATGCTCCCAATGCAGCCTTGCTGCCAGAGCGTTAAGGGCACCCACGCAGTGTGATCCCATCAGTGCTTCCCATTCAGAGTGGATGCATTTTTATCCCTTGGCATCTTAGTAATTGAAAGTTAAGGATGGGTTGCATTATCTTGCTCAGCCAACCACATTCTAACCTACTTCTTCACTGTAGCCTTTGATATGATTCTAGGGGAATCTTACTCATACAGTCTCTATTATGCATCAAAGTAAAATGAGTCCTAACATTTGTATTCTTTTACTGTATCATTTTCATATATTTCTATTTTATTAGAAAATTCAAAGTTGTTTTTCTGACCAATTGCACATTTTAAAGGATGCTTGAATAATGCTTTTTCTCTGAATCTTCTATGACATATCTTGGCTGGGGAAAATTTCGCAAGCTTATTTGTCATTCGTTCATTCTCCACCCCTTTAGTAACTGTCCAGGAGAGAATGCCCAGATGAAGACCAAATCTTTGGCCTAGTCCTGGGATTTCTTTTGGATTTTTGTATTTACTGGGAAAATGCTCATTGTCTGAAAAAATCTAATGAGGTCACACAAAGCTCAGTTGGAAATGTACAACATATAGGATCATAGGGATGCTCAGCAGTGTAGAAGCAGGAAGGGAAAAGCAGAGGACAAGCTGGCTTCTAGCATCGCTGTGCATGTCTGTGAAAGAAGAGTTTAAAGCCTGAAGGATAGTTTGTGTTGTATATTAGATTCCACATGTAAGTGACATCATGTGATATTTGTCTTTGTCTGACTTTGCTTGGTGTGATCATCTCTAATGGAAAATATGAATATATAAGTGTAAATTTATGTATATACATATACATATACATACATATATATGTAGAACTTAGTCACTTGATTGTACAGAAGAAATTAATATGGCATTTTAAATGAACTACACTTCAATAAATTATGTTTAAAAAAAGTTGAAAGTATGAAAGGCATGTTACAGGGATGATGAAGAAGTGTGTCCTAAGGCTACATCTTTGTGTGTTAGACTAGATGGTAAAAGCTGCCCTGAGACAGAAAGCCACAGTTTCAGAAATTAAGATCTCTGGTGAGAACGAGACTGAGATTTCTTGGGTTTCACTTGTGTCCTAACCACAAACATTTTCATTTGAATTTTAACTGTTCTTGGTAAAGAACATGAGTTTTGGCAAAGAAGTTGCTGTCCCTTTTGTGCCCTCTGGAAGCTGTAAAGAGCTTTGCCCAAAGGGATCAGTGCTTTGCTTCAGTCCATCAGCTGGAGATCAGGGGGAAGATTCTAGTCAGGGAAAGGCTTTCAGATTAGCACAGGGCCATGCTGGAGACGGAATGGCTTCCTAGTGCCCTGAGACACTGCCTCTAAAAGATGAATATGTGCACACTGCTGTCTGTAAAATAGGTAACCAACAAGGACCTGCTGTAGAGCACAGGGGACTCTGCTCAACACTCTGCAGTAACTAAGTGCGAAAGGATTGGAAAAAGAATATATATATATATATATATATATATATATATATATATGATGCTGGAGTGATAGGTCTTCTCAGTCTGACTTCATTCTTCTGTTTGAAACAGTAACGTCAGACTCTGATAGGCTCATTTATAGACTGGAATAGAAATAGAAAACCTAAAGCTAACTAAAAGCAACATTTGTGTATGTCTGGTCTCTACTGGTTTATGCAATAAGGATTTGGAATCACTAAATTTGTCACACACAGGCCATCTTTCTGATTTTGCTGTTCAACTGAATTAGAAGGATGTTACTATGAGTTTGTGTGAATATGAAAAACAGTCCTATTTTAACTGTCTCTATGGCAATAATTGCATATCTCTATGGCTAATACTGGTTTGCCTCTACAACAATAACCAGTGAAAAGAAGTGCTAAATTCCTTTTTCATTAAAAAAATTTTTTTCTTTTTATGGTTTCCCCTTTCCAAATATTTTACTTGATCAGACCAAGAGTTATTTACTAAATTGTTCCTCGTCTCCATTGTTTCCTTCACTGAATTCCAAAAGTAAAAATAAAAAGGTTGTCATCTGAGTCTGACAGAGAACTCTGACCCAAATTAAAGACTGATGCTCTTTATTTCAGTGAATGCTGATATGCTGTTTTGTACCTAGAAAGACTTGCTGGCTTTGGAGCCTGACTGGCTGCAAATCTTGGCTGTGTCACAATTAGCTGAACTTCTCTGTGTCACTTCATCTCCAAACCCCTCAGGGTGCTCCTTTCAAAAGTAGAAGTAATGGTCTCTTTCCTGAAGAGTTACAGTAAAAATTAAAGATATATAGATGAATATATATATCTGTACACAGGTACACACACATCTATATATATACATATATATATGTACACACACATATATACACATCATCTGGTGTGTAGTAGACCCTTAGGCCCTTAGTAAGTGGGAGTGGACAAGATAGAGCAGGGTGTGGGCTCTGATACTGATGAAATGTGGGACTTTGGTTAGGTCACTCCGTTCCCATAGGCACAGTCTGCTCCTCTAGGGAGCTTCTAAAGTTCCTACCTACTCTCTTTTTTTTTTTTTTTTTAATTTTTAATTGAAGGATAATTGCTCTACAACCTACCTACTCTTTAAGACTCTAAGTTTTTGATTGTTGTTTTGTCTGTTTTATGAACACTTTTTGGAATATAATTGCTTTACAACGTTGTTTTAGTTCTTTTAAAAACTAAAGCTACCATATGACCCAGCAATCTCACTGCTTGGGCATATACCCTCAGAAAATGACAGTACATAAGCACGTGTGAACCCTGATGTTCATCGCATACTACTTACAATAGCCAGGACATGAAAACAACCTAAATGTCCACTGAGAGATGAATGGTTGTAGTTGTTTTTCATCTCAAGAGTACACATACTGTTTACTTCACAAGGCAATCAATTCCTGTATTTACAGGTTTATGCAATAACTAAATCTGGAAAGTCACTGGTGTCATGTCTGTCTGTTTGGAAGTGTGTTTGTTCTAGGGCTGTCTTCTGTAGTAGAATGCCACTAATGGTCCACAAACATTTCAGTGGTACTTGCACTTCGCTATCTTAAGAAGCTCCTCTCTTCCATGTATTTATTTCTCATTAGTCAAATCCTAGCTCTTCTAAATGATTTATAGAGGCAAATCTCTTCAGCTTTAATTTTATAATTTCTGTCCCTTAACATGTAATACGTCACCTGTTGTTTGCAAAATTGTATAAACCATCTCTGTAGATGCATTAAATAATTCTGTAGTGTTAAAACCTCCTGCATTCATAAGTGAATTAGTTCTCATTTATTCTTAAATGATATCTTTGAATAGTCAAAAACTACTTTTTTGCATTAGTTATTCACTTAAATTTTTCATGTGAAGAACTTTAGAAAGGTAAGTAATGACATGTGGCTAATTTAATGTGTTCCCTTTAATTTTATCTTCTGTTTTTGTCTGTGGCTTATGAATATGAGAGAGCAGATGTGAAGGAATGTGCTTGTGTGTATATGTTCTAAGATATTCTGGGCTTAGGGGAAAATTAGTGTTTTTTTTTTTCATTTAAAGTTACATCAAAGACTAAAGATACTTTTAAAGAAAAGTTACACTGAATTGAAAACCCAATAGCAATAGGCTTTGAAAACCACATAACTTTCTATGCTGAACAATATTTTGTTCAAATTGCAGCTGATAACCACAAAGTAGGATGTTATATTAGGGACTTAACAATTCACAAAGGAATGATTTATATTGGACAATAGCTTATATATCCAAATATATGTTCTGAAATGAAATAAAGCTTGATACATAGAAATTATTAAAAAGGAGATATAGTTAAGATGAAGATACTGAAACATTTTCTTTGCCACTACAAAACATTTTAATGATATCCAACTTTGATGTCCATTTGAGCTACTTTATTATTTTTAGAATTATGAACCTTCCTCCTTTTGAAGCATCTGGTCTTCATTATTTGAAAACATTAATCTCTACCTCCTTTTTTTCCAGAAAATTTCTGTTTGCTTTCCCCAGACTCATTGCCTGATTAATTTTCTTTTAACTTTTCCTAACTCCTTCATTTTTTTCTTTTACATTCCCTAAAATATATTAGTATTTATTAAAGAGGATAATCATCTTTAAAATGTATACTAATACTCCTTAATATTTCAAAAATGTCATAGTATATTAAAGTATATAATATTTACTTCTAAAATATCTATTAATTGCAAAGTAAGTATAATATTGAGCAGTATAATTTAGACTGCATAGGTGAAGTAATTGGTTTATATGCTGTTTTTAATAACATAGATTATAGTAGTAAATAGAGCATTCATTCTCAGAGTGTACATTTTTATTTGTGCATGCATGCAAATGAGGAGTAAAAGTACATTGTTGTTTAGGGATTATTTTTGGGTTTTTGATTTCACAATCCAAAAACAAAAGAGTATTTTTTGGAGCTTGAAGAGAAAGAAATGATGTTCATAAATATAGAACTTATGTATTCATTAAAAAAAATAACTTTAACAGAGTATAGTTGGTATACAATGTTATATTAGTTTCAAATGTACATCAAAGTGATTCAGTTATACATATATATAACATACATATGTTATATATATATATATATATGCACACATTGTAAATATGTATATTCCCATCAACAGTGTAGGAGGGTTCCCTTTTCTTCACAGCCTCTCCAGCATTTATTGTAGTTTCTTTCTATATAAGAGTTATTTTCTTTTAAAATTTTGGATATTCCACAGTATTTTACACAAGGTACAGAATGGTTGAGGTGAAGGACAGAAGGAAATTGGCATATGTCATGTCATACTGTGTATAAAAAATGAGCTATCTTTGGCTTCACTTGATCTTAGCCAAAAGGTTGCAAAATGGTAACTCTTTTTGGCTTAATCCTTATGAAATGATATTGATTTTTTACAGATGGTCAAAAGCAAGAGCAATTCAATGACTTGCCAAAGATCACAAAGTAATTGGAAAACCAAGTGTATTTGTCTTCACGGCCCAAAGATATCACATTAAACTCCAGTGCATGCTACTGAGCCTTTGGAACACCTCATTTATTAAAAACATCTAGTAGCTTAGAAGCTACTAGATGTTAGGATCCTGGTACACAGCAGTAAAATGGACACTTCCTTTCCTTTGGGAGCTTATAGTCTACTGTGGGAGGCAAATAATAAATGAATCAATGTAAAACTGAATAATATTTACCTGTCAATGTGCTGTGTGCTCAGTTGTGTCCAATTCTTTGCAATCCCATGGACTGTAGCCCACCAGGCTCCCCTGTCCATGGAGTTCTCCAGGCAAGAATACTGGAGTAGGTTGCTGATTCCTTCTCCAGGTTACCTGTTACTAGAGCCATAAAAAATAAATAAGTTATATGATAGATAGGAAATGGGGGAGTTTAACCTCTTTAGATGGAGTGGTTCAGGTAGACTGAGCTAAGGAAAGCACAATTTAGCAGAGATTCAAGGATAAGAGGAGAAAGAATCTTCTAGGTAAAGAGGAAGAGCCCTGTGGTGGAGAGGAAAAACGGTGTGCAGCCAACCAGGAGGGGGAGAGTGGATGGTGCTTTAGTCATGACTCACAAACAGTCAGGTGCCAGCTACAAGAAGACCATCGGGTAGATATGGGTTTACTCTAAAAGCACTGGTGAGCCATTGAATTATTCCCAGTATGAGGACAACATGCTTTGATTTACATTTTTCTTTCTTTTTTAAAAATTTTATATATTTTAGTTGGAAAATATTACAGTATTTTAGTGGCTTTTGCCATACACTGGCAAGAATCAGCCACGGGTGCTTATGTGTCTTCCATCCTGAACCCCATCTCTCTTCCTCCTCACCCCATCCCTCCTGATTGTCCAAGTGCTCTGGCTTTGAGTGCCCTGCTTCATGTATCAAACTTGGACTGGTCATCTATTTCACATATAATACACATGTTTCAATGCTGTTCTCTCAAATCATCCCACCCTCACCTTCTCCACAGAGTCCAAAAGACTGTTCTATATATCTGTGTCTCTTGCTGTCTCGCACTTAGGGTTATCGTTACCATCTTTCTAAATTCCATATATATGCGTTCGTATACTGTATTGGTGTTTTTCTTTCTGACTTACTTCACTCTGTTTAATAGGCTCCAGTTTCATACACCCCATTAGAACAGATTCAAATGCATTCTTTTTAATAGCTGAGTAGTATTATCCATTCATCTGCTGATGGACATCTAGGTTGCTTCCATGTCCTGGCTATTATGAACAGTGCTGTGATGAACATTGGGGTACATGTGTCTCTTTCATTTCTGGTTTCCTCGGGATGTATGCCCAGCAGTGGGATTGCTATGTCCTATGGCAGTTCTATTTCCAGTTTTTGAAGGAATCTCCACACTTTTCTCCATAGTAGCTGTACTAGTTTGCATTCCCACCAACAGAGTAAGAGGGCTCCCTTTTCTCTGCACCCTCTTCAGCACTTATTGTTTGTAGACTTTTTAATAGGAGCCATTCTGACCTGTGTGAGATGGTACCTCATTGTGGTTTTGATCTGCATTTGTCTGATAATGAGTGATGTTGAGCATCTTTTCATGTGTTTGTTAGCCATCTATATGTATTCTTTGGAGAAATGTCTGTTTAGTTCTTTGGCCCATTTTTTTTATTGGGTCTTTCTTTTTTCTAGTATTGAGTTGCACGAACTGCTTGTATATTTTTGAGATTAATTCTTTGTCAGTTGCTTTGTTTGCTATTATTTTCTCCCATTTTGAAGGCTGTCTTCTCACCTTGCTTATAGTTTCCTTTGTTGTGCAAAAGCTTTTAAGGTTAATTAGGTCCCATTTGTTTATTTTTTATTTTATTTCCATTACTCTGAGAGGTGGGTCATAGAGGATCTTGCTGTGATTTATGTCAGTTTATGTTTTGCCTCTGTTTTTCTCTAAGAGTTTTATAGTTTCTGGTCCTACATTTAGATCTTTAATCCATTTTGAGTTTATTTTTGTGCATGGTATTAGAAAGTGTTCTAATTTCATTCTTTTACAAGTGGTTGACCAGTTTTCCAAGCACCACTTGTTAAAGAGATTGTCTTTTCTCCATTGTATATTTTTGGCTCCTTTGTTAAAGATATGTTGTCCATATGTGCGTGGATTTATCTATGGGCTTTCTATTTTGTTCCATTGATCTATATTTCTGGTTTGGTCCAGTACCATACTGTCTTGATGACTGTAGCTTTTTAGTATAGTCTGAAGTCAGGCAGGTTGATTCCTCCATTCTTCTTTCTCAATATTGCTTGACTATTCAAGATTTTTTTTAAATTTCCCTACAAATTATGAATTTATTTTTTCTAGTTCTGTGAAAAATTACCATTGGTAGCTTGATAGGGATTGCGTTGAATCTATAGATTGCTTTGGTTAGTATATTCATTTTCACTATATTGATTCTTCCTATCCATGAACATGGTATATTTCTCCATCTGCATCATCTTTGATTTCTTCCATCAATGTTTTATGGTTTTCTATATATAGGTTTTTTGTTTCTTTAGATAGGTTTATTCCTTAGTATTTTATTCTCTTCATCACAATGGTTATTGGGATAGTTTCCTTAATTTCTTTTTCTATTTTCTCATGATTAGTTTATAGGAATGCAAGGGATTTCTGTATGTTAATTTTATATCCTGCAACTTTACTTTATTCATTGATTAGCTTTAGTAATTTTCTAGTGGTATCTTTAGGCTTTTCTATCTAGAGGATCATGTGTTCTGCAAACAATGAGAGTTTTACATGTGAGATACTGGAGGCATTAAGAGGGATCTGGAATGGGGACAGAGGGAAGAGAGGTGGCTTAAGACACTTGCTAGAGATAATATTGAGAGGAGGTGTTGATATATGGTTTTAGGAATGAAGGAAAGCTGGAACAACCGTTAGGTTTTTATTTGAATATCTGAGTACCGGGCAGCACCTTCTGTGAAGATGAATAAGTGCTTGGTGGCAGAAAACCGGGACTTTTGATACAAAACACTGTTTACTAAATGAAAGAGCCACTATGTTGGTCACATCAGATGTTTTTTCTTTTACAGTTAAATACAATATTTTCTTCCATGACCATTCATTTATGAATTGTCTGTGGCACCTTCCACATTTACTAGAAGAGTTGGGTGGTTGCAACGTAAGTTTGCTGGCCCTCAAAGCTGAAAATATTTACTTGTTTGGCCGTGTCTAAAAAACTGATTAGCTCTGCAGTAGAGCATGTCTGGAACCTAATTTTAGAGTATGGTTCTCATTTTTCTAAACCAGTGGCCCTTTTCAATAATCTTTATAAAGGCTTTGTCTCCTTATAAAGCCAGTCTGTCATTGTTAAGGCCTTCCCAGGTACCTAAAAGCAAAGGAGAAAAGGAAAGATAAAAGCATCTGAATGCAGAGTTCCAGAGAACAGCAAGAAGAGATAAGAAAGCCTTCCTCAGTGATCAATGCAAAGACATATAGGAAAAGAACAGAATGGGAAAGACTAGAGATCTCTTCATGAAAATTAGAGATACCAAGGGAACATTTCACGCAAAGGTGGACTTGATAAAGGACAGAAATGGTATGGACCTAACAGAAGCAGAAGATATTAAGAAGAGGTGGCAAGAATACACAGAAGAACTGTACAAAAAAGATCTTCACAACCCAGATAATCACGATGGTGTGATCACTCATCTAGAGCCAGACATCCTGGAATGTGAAGTCAAGTGGGCCTTGGAAAGCATCATTATGAACAAAGCTAGTGGAGGTGATAGCATTCCAGTTGAGCTATTTCACATCCTGAAAGATGATGCTGTGAAAGTGCTGCACTCAATATGCCAGCAAATTTGGAAAACTCAGCAGTGGCCACAGGACTGGAAAAGGTCAGTTTTCTTTCCAATCCCAAAGAAAGGCAATGCCAAAGAATGCTCAAACTACCGCACAATTGCACTCATCTCACATGCTAGTAAAGTAATGCTCAAAATTCTCCAAGCCAGGCTTCAGCAATACGTGAACTGTGAACTTCCTGATGTTCAAGCTGGTTTTAGAAAAGGCAGAGGAACCAGAGATCAAATTGCCAACATCTGCTGGATCATGGAAAAAGGAAGAGAGTTCCAGAAACATATCTACTTCTTCTTTATTGACTATGCCAAAGCCTTTGTGTGGATTACAAGAAACTGTGGAAAATTCTGAAAAAGATGGGAATACCAGACCACCTGACCTGCCTCTTGAGAAATCTGTATGCAGATCAGGAAGCAGCAGTTAGAACTGGACATGGAACAACAGACTGGTTCCAAATAGGAAAAGGAGTACATCAAGGCTGTATATTGTCACCCTGCCTATTTAGCTTCTATGCAGAGTACATCATGAGAAACGCTGGACTGGAAGAAACACAAGCTGGAATCAAGATTGCTGGGAGAAATATCAATAACCTCAGATATGCAGATGACACCAACCTTATGGCAGAAAGTGAAGAGGAACTAAAAAGCCTCTTGATAAAAGTGAAGGAAGAGAGTGAAAAAGTTGGCTTAAAGCTCAACATTCAGAAAACGAAGATCATGGCATCTGGTCCCATCACTTCATGGGAAATAGATAGGGAAACAGTGGAAATAGTGTCAGACTATTTTTTGGGCTCCAAAATCACTGCAGATGGTGACTGCAGCCATGAAATTAAAAGACGCTTACTCCTTGGAAGAAAAGTTATGACCAACCTAGATAGTATATTCAAAAGCAGAGACATTACTTTGCTGACTAAGGTCCGTCTAGTCAGGGCTATGGTTTTTCCAGTAGTCATGTATGGATGTGAGAGTTGGACTGTGAAGAAGGCTGAGCACCGAAGAATTGATGCTTTTGAACTGTGGTGTTGGAGAAGACTCTTGAGAGTCCCTTGGACTGCAAGGAGATCCAACCAGTCCATTCTGAAGGAGTTCAGCCCGGGGATTTCTTTGGAAGGAATGATGCTAAAGCTGAAAGTCCATTACTTTGGCCACCTCATGCAAAGAGTTGACTCATTGGAAAAGTCTTTGATGCTGGGAGGGATTGAGGGCAGGAGGAGAAGGGGACGACCGAGGATGTGATGGCTGGATGGCATCACTGACTCGATGGACATGAGTCTGAGTGAACTCCAGGAGTTGGTGATTGACAGGGAGGCCTGGCATGCTGCGATTCATGGGGTCGCAAAGAGTCAGACACGACTGAGTGACTGAACTGAACTGAATTCCCAGGTAGCACTATTTCTGAAGAACCCGCCTGCCAATGCAGGAGACATAAGAGATGCAGGTTTGATCCCTGGGTTGGGAAGATCCCCTCGAGAAAGACATGGCAACACACTCCAGTATTCTTGCCTGGAGAATTCCATGGACAGAGGAACCTGGCAGGCTACATACAGTCCATGGGGTTGCACAGAGTCAGACACGACTGAAGCGACTTATCACACATGTCATTATTATTCACAGCTACTTTACTATTGTGGTTTATTTATTTTTTCTTTTTTTGCCCTCCATTTATTTTTGGTATCTTTCCTTGTTTGCTTCTCTTTACCCTCTAAGAGTGAATCTTTCCTATACAAATTGAAACCTCTTTTCTGCCGTCTCCTTGATGTCTGCAGAGAAGCCACCTGACCACTAAAGCTTCCTGTATTTAGGAAAGGTCCTTACCCACTCACCATTCTCCCGAAGATCACTTACTGTTACTGACATTTGGTCTGGTTTTGCTTGTCTGTTCCCTGTCCGTCTCTCCTCTGATATGATGCTGGTCACATGAGGGCAGGGGCTTAGATTGTTTTGTTCACTGGTGTATTTCCGGTGCCCAGACTGTGCTTGACATGTGATAGATATTCAGTTAATATCTGTTGAATGAACAAATCTGTTCATTGTACTCTCTCTTTGGGGGAACTTATCCATGTTTACATTATCAACTATTACTTCTTACTAGAAGACATCCAGTTCATACCTCCAAGTTCTAAATTTGATCATGCTGTAGATCTCAGGCCACTTAGTCCAAAATTTCATTTTCTACCTTTTCTTTTATTACTTCTCTACTTAAACCTTCATGCTCTATTAAAAATGTTACTCTTTTTCGAGGTCATTGTAGTTTTCTCACCTTATATCCAGACACTGCTGTTCTGATGCTCCTGGACATCTTGGCTCTCTTCCAGGCTTTGAGTCTGCACTGGGTCTTTCTTCTTTCTCCCACTTATGCTTATCCATCAGCTCTCAGCTCACGTTCTACCTCTTCAAAGAGGCCATCTTTGGCAAACTGACCACATGCCACCTCATCGGTTCTTTCTTTTATACCACCTGTCACACCTCGAATCATCCAAATTGTTTCTTCACTTACCAAATGTGTGTTTCCCACTAGACTGCAAGCTCGTTAAAGGCAAAGACTGGGCATCTGTTTCTCACTTGCGAGCTCCTCAGTGGTGGGACAGTTCCTGGAATACTCTCAGGGCTCAACAGAAGTTTGCTAGAGGAATGAATTTCCAGAGAGAACTCCAGTCCACAATGATCATTCACTTGTCAAGTCTTGGCACTTGGCAATGCTGTTACTGTTCTGGGGATGGATGATTCACTATCTTGGGAAGCCCTGGGATTCTAGACTTCAGTTGCTATTTCGTGCCTGTATGGGTGCCTGATTCTTACTCCTCTAGTAAGGTTTAAATACCCAAAGATCTCAAAACTATACGCCACACACAGGCATACATGCACAATGCTGCATACACCAGCACGCCTATTTCTTGCTCTTGGTTTATTATCATCTAAAGGTCCTTCCTCTGCAAGAATACTGCTCTTCATTTCACAGGTTCGGAGAAGAGGGAAAACTTATTTCCTAAAACCTTTTTTTTTTATTTGCCGATTTGGCTTTAAACTTCAGATATACATGCAAAAATGCTCTGCATATCATATGTTATTTCTATTTATGTTAGAAATGAAATCATGACCTACTTGTGTAGAGAAGATCACCATTTATAAGTGCCTCTTCATAAAAGTACACAAAACATACCCTTTTTAAAAACTGAAATAAAACTGGTATAATCAGCTTAAAATGTCCCTCATTAAATTTTGCAAAGCATAGAAAGAAAACGGCAGTCAGAACATGCAGTAGTTAACAGAAAAAGTACAGAAATTAAGATGCTTTTACAATATATTTCTCTTTGAAGAAAGATTATAATATTTAATAATAGTTTCTCCAACATTTGTCTGCAACAGGGGGTAGGCAGACCTTCTCTGTAAAGGGCCAGGTACTAAATATTTCAGGTTTTGTGGACAGTACAATCTCTGTTATAACTGTCCAAGTCTATTACTGAGGCCTGAGAGCAGCCGTAGGCTTCACGTGGGTGAATGGTGTGGCTGTATCCCAATAAAGCTTAATTTGTGAACACTGAGATTTGAATTTTATTTAATTTTCATGTGGCAAGAAATACGATTCTTCTTTTGATTATTTCAACTACTTTAATCTCTGAAAACCATTTTTAGCTCACAGATCATACACAAATAGCTGCAAGGTCAGATCCAGCCTGTGGGCTGTAGTCTGCCAGCCCCTGGTTAAGAGAGTTCAGCTTGAACAAAGTGATGTGTTGGTCTAGCTGGGGGTGACCATGTGTATCAGCAGGAATACATGCTAAGGAGTAGTATCTGAGAGGAAGCTGAGGGAATCTTCTGCAGAGATCACTGAAGTCCGACCAGAAGTTCAAGAGCAGAAATCAGAAAAAAAACCTGCAGTGCAGAGACTCTCAGGCTTTGAAATGGCTAATGGATTAAAAAAATAGAATCTGAAGCTGGTAATCCACAATTAATTTAAAAGATTTTCGATTTTAATGCCAGAAAGGAATATACAAAACAGTTAATTAAAGTTTCAATATATATACAGCAGGTCATTAGAAAGTAGCAGGTTGCATAAGATCTTTGACTTGCCACTTTCTCAGCTGCCTGTTGAGTTTGTCTATTTCTAAATATCAGAGGGTCCTGCATTCTCTCTTCAAACAAATCAGTGAACTCCCTAATAGGAAAGATGTTTCTCATCTAAATCTCTGTGTGCCTCTCTGGGTTGTGGGGTTGTTACACACTGTAGCAGGGATGGTGGAGGCTGAACTGATCGATGCTCTCAGAGCTCAGCACCCTCTCCTTGCAGACGCCCCGCCCACCAGCTCTGTTTCCCAGGAGACGGAGGCTGCAGTCTATTCCAGGATTGCCTGTTCTTTCCCCAAGACTTATAACACTCCAGTCCCTTTGGGAAGGAGACAGCATAAATGAGGGAAGTTGGATGGGGAAACGGGAAACCAAAAAATCTGTCCATTTGAATGTCTGTTTCCTATAAACACTGTTGAAGAAACCTGAAATGTGATTGTTCATAAAGATATTAGAACATGAAGATTATGATGGATGAATTAAGCTATGTGTAGGTATAGTATCTGCATCCCCTTTTGCTAACCACGGTTCTTCAGTGATATCTAGTTTTGATCTTCTGTTGGGCAAATAAGATAGTTTTATTTCCTCTAGTTGAATCATTATATCTGTCTTTTATATTTAGCACAAAACTATTAGAGTAAGGCAAAGTAAATTTGCTGTTATGCGTTAGGTACAAACTGCACCACACAGTGCAAAATCCTGTGCTTCTGAGTAGGCAAACCGAGATTTGAATCACAATGTGACCACTTAGAGCCCTCTTCCTCATTTAAACTGAAAGCACAGATAATAACAATAAGGATACTGATAAAACCAGTACCTCTTAGGGTTGTTTTAAATATTAAATAATGTATCATGTTTAAGGCATCTGAGCCAAGTGCTGTACTAGGAACAGGGCCTAACACAGAGAAACTACATAATAAATATTAATACATGCTGAATCATTTAAGGAACAGTGGCAAGTGCCAAGACCATGGCAAGCGTGCAATAAAAGTCAGCTGTCCTTCCCTTATCTCCCAAATACCCTCAGCATTTTACAAGCCACTCAGCATTGCCATAGAAGTATAAAAGCAATGGCTTCTTAACCTGCTAAGTGCCGCGGAGGTCACACTACTACGTATAGGCTCTGCTCAGTTCCCATGTGCTTGCTATGGGCTCCTGAGCAAAACTGAGTCACGTTTATTTTATTTAAGTACCATTGATTTTCAGTCTTGTGTTAATTTCTGCCATATAAAAGGTGATCTAGTTATATATATATATATATACATATATATATATTTACATTTTCCTTTCATATTTTTCCATTATGGTTGAGTTGCTTTCTAACACACTTATACAATGCACCATTCCCTCCCTCCCAAGTGTTATGTGCGGGACTTTGAAACTGTGCAGGTGACCATCCAGTAATGTTGAGTGATGTTTTCCACAATCACTTTCATTTGGATAACTGGCCAATTTTCTAATACTAGTGAGTCAGGATCCAGTTTGTGAGTTGTTCCCTCTGAATCGACATGAAATATAGTGTGAATTTTAAATATATTTGAAGCATCAATAGTAGGAGGTAGTGAGAAAGACAGCTTTTAGGGCATCCCATAAAGAGCTTCTGTATGCCCCTCCACTTGTGTTTATGATTATGACGTGCCTTCCCTGGGGAGTTTCCTCTGTTCATTACAGGACATGAGTCATTGCATTCAGCGCTTAGGTCGCTGCCTAAAAGTAGTGCTTTTGAAGTTCTTGGTGCAGGCAGTGGCCATGACTGCAATAGAAATACTGAATTTGTTATCCACAACACAGTAGTTTCCCTTCTCAATGGAGGAGATAGATTTTTAACTTGACTGACCTTGTGTAACCAAATAACCAGAGAAGGCAGTGCCTTGCCTCTGTCAGAAGCTACTAGAATAAAGGAATGAAGGAAGGGATAAAGAAAGGGATGAATGGAGGAGGGAAGGAAGGGGAAGGATAAATTTAAAGGGAACTGTTAGTCACGCCCGAGGTGGTACATTAAAGTTGATGCATTAAAGTACTGAAGAATGACCTGTATTTATTTTTTAAGTGCAGTTCCTGCCTTTGGTCTGAATATATTCAACATTAAGTTTTGACTATGTAATTTCATGCCTAAGGTCACTGAAGGACAACCAAAAAAGAATGTTTAATGCAAAATTCAAATGCTTTATCATACTATGGATGTACGATGAGGTAGTTCCCTAGTTCGCCTGGAAGTAATTATGAGGAAACCTACTAGAATAGCCAACAGTTCCATAGGACCACTCATGCTTCAGGTATTGATTCAGCACCCAGCTCTCACTGCTTGACATGTAGTTATTTAGTTCATCCTCCAACATTCCAGTGAGATAGATAATATTAGTATTCCCATGGTACAGAAGAGGAAATGGAGGCACAGAGAGGTTAGACAATTTGCTCTGGGTCACACAGCATGTAAAATGAACTTGAAATTTATTCTCTAAAATGAGACTTTTGAGAGTGATGGGTGGTGTTAATCATAATCGTATAAAATAACAGAAATGAACTGGGACTGGCCCTGAAAGTCCAGGACATCATAGTTAGCCTAAAATATCCAGAATTTGAATCCAGGCCCAGATCCAGAGTCTACGCTTATCTGACTCTAGTAAACTGTCCCTTTCCTCCACTGGCTCTCATTTGCCCATTTCTGTTCATTCCTGCAGCATTTATGTGTACACTTCAGTCCCTAGCATTTTCTTTCCAGGTGCCTTATTTTTTCTCATTGTGTATTTTTTCAATTGAAGTATAGTTGATTTACAATGTTGTGTTAGTGTCAGGTATACAACCAAGTATTTCATATATGTGTGTGTATATATATATATGTATATGTATATAATTTTTCAGATTCTTTCCCCTTATAGGTCTCTGCTGTTTATCTGGTTTATATATATGTATTTGTGATCCCATGAACTATTGCCCACCAGACTCCTCTGTCCATGGTATTTTCCTGGCAAGAATACTGGAGTGGGTTGCCATTTCCTCCTCCTGGGGATCCTCCCCACCCAGGGATCAAACTCATGTCTCCTGTGTCTTCTGTATTGGCAGGCAGATTCTTTACCATTGAGCCATCTAGGAAGATGCCTGTTTTAAAGTAGTAATGTATATATGTTAAGCCCAAGCTCCTAATTTATTCTTTTTTTTTCTTATTCATAATGCAGCTGATTCAACTTGTAGTGGACTGTACACATTACAAAGATGAATCAGACAGAATCCCCATTGTCCAGGACCTCAGTCAATAGGACACAGGGCTAAAACGTCATGATTTTTCTCAGGAACAAGTTAGAGGCACCCTATCTACTTTGATGAACCAAAGGAGAGCTCAGTGGTTACAAAAAAAAAAAGAAGAATGACTCATGTGCTTTTAGAATCCTTTGTAAAAATTCCCTTATTCTTTCTTTTTTTTCAGATTTTATTTTATTATTATTTTTTTTTACTTTACAATATTGTATTGATTTTGTCATACATCAACATGAATCCGCCATGGGTGTACACATGTTCCCAATCCTGAACCCCCCTCCTACCTCCCTCCCCATCTCTCTGGGTCATCCCAGTGCACCAGCCCCAAGCATCCTGTATCCTGCATTGAACCTAAACTGGCAATTCGTTTCTTGTGGGATATTATACATGTTTCAATGCCATTCTCCCAAATCATCCCACCCTCTCCCTCCCTTATGCTTTCTGATGAGCAAAAATCTATACCAAACCCGAATCCCCTGGGAGCTTGGCCAGTAACAGACATGGTGCTCCCAGGGGGTTTCATGCTGTATTCCAAATGCAGAATGAAAGCAGTGAACATGCAAAATGAAAGGCAGCCGGGTTTGCTCCAAGGCTTATCCATGAAGAGTCACCTATTTTTATTGCGTGAGAAATAAGGTCTGGTATTGTAATGACATGACACAGTGAATTGGGGGTAATTCTTCGAGCATTCAAGACTCACCTGTGTGTTCAAGTACATTGTGTCCTTTGAGATTTTTTTCTAAGCACTCGAATCTTCTGTAAGAAACACATATTCTCAGTTTTTGAGGAAAGACACTATATTATTTGAATCCTCACGACGGGGTTTTGTGCAGCAACTTAGGGAAGCAAAGCACGCAGGTTGTGCTCTCATGCTCTGCACCGATGCTCTTTGGCAGCACTAGACACGTATATACTCTAGACATGTCTTAAGACATCATTGACTATAGTTGATTTACAATGTCATGTTAGTTTCAGGTATACAACACTGTGAGTCAAATATATGTTAATATATACATACATATATCTATATCTTTTTCAGATTCTTTTCCATATCAGTTATTATAAAATATTGAATATAGCTCCCTGTTCTATACAGTAGGTCCTTGTTGAGTATCTATTACTATTTTAGGCCTGTTAATCCCAGCTGCCTAGATTATCCTGCCCCCACCTCTCTCCCCTTTGATAACTGTCAGTTTGTTTTCCATGCCTGTGAATCTATTTCTGGTTTGTAAAAATAAGTTAATTTGTGTTATTTTTCGATTCCACATTTAAGTCATATCATACAGTATTTGTCTTTGTCTGACTTAGTATGATGATCTTTAGGTCCATCCATGTTGCTGCAATGGCATTATTTTATTCTTTTTTATAGCTGAGTAATATTGCATTGCACAAATGTACCACGTTTTCTTTATCCATGGGCATATTAGACCTCAGAATCCAACAGTTTATCTTTTGTTTTCCTTTATAATAGAAACCAGAAATCAGAAAAGGCTTTATTATTTTTCATCAGTTTTTAGACCAGCGAAGTGAAATAAATTTCCTCTCAAGACCAAGACAACCAAAGTTAGAATCAAGGAATTTGGAAGTAGATGCACTTAGCTTTGGATATTGAATGAAGCCTGGAGGACCCTTAAGAAAGAGCATGCTGCCAATGTGCTGGTCTGTCCACCTACCTGCGCTGGAGTTTTGGACTCTTTGGGACAGATAAACTGAGTTGACTTCTAGACCATAAAGACTATCTTGTTTGAATTATTAAAGACACTAAAATAATTAGAGATGCTATCCAAAAATAGCATTTCACATCCATAACAATTTATGTTACCCAGCACCCTTTTCCTTTAACATTTAGTTACAAAATCCTTTTTTAATGTTATTATGTCAAATTACAGGCCAAATGAAATTCTATTCTGTTCTGATAATGGATGTGTATAATAGTCTGAAAGAGCTTTCATAAAGTATAGTAATACATAACCAATTTAATTTGCAACTAAGCCAGTGGTGAAGTAATATATTTATACAACTAATATTGTTAAATTCATAATTTTCATTCTTTCTTGTTTAAATTACAAGTTTCTTTCAAATGAAATACATTTATGAGGAGCCTAATGGTTTCTTACTACAGCTTTTCTGTTGTGATAGCTTTTACGGTTTCCCCACTATCTTTCCATTTCAATCATACATAGGACATCTGAAACTTTAATGTAAGTCAAGTATGGACCTAAGTAAAAGTTACAAATTAAGTAATCATGGAAAATATATATAATCAATAATTGCTTGAGTATTTACTATCATGGTTTTGTTACATATAGTTATATATTAATGTATGTATATATATAATAAAAATATATTAAGACATAGCTCAGTTGGTAAAGAATCTGCCTACCATACAGGAGGCCTGGGTCAATTCCTTGGTTGGGAAGATCCCCTGGAGAAGGAAATGGCAACCCACTCTAGTATTCTTGCCTGGAGAATCCTATGGACAGAGGAGCCTGGCAGGGTTGCAAGAGTCGGACAGACTTAACAACTAAACCACCACCACCAACCAACCAAAGCATTACCAAATATATTATTCATTGAGTACACACAGAATTCTCTTTTCACATATTTATTACATTTATTACCTTCAATTATGGGTGTGCATTTTAAGAACTGTTTGTTATTGCTATTCTACTTGTTAAATAATTCTGCATATTATATTGTCTCTGTGGTTTGGGCATTGGTGCTTGGTTGTTTGAATTCTGACAGTTCTGTCTCCCAGAGCAATATGCTTGTTTTTCATGTTCATGGAAGCCCAGCCAATCCGTGCAATAATTGTTCCAATGGCAATGTTTAGAGGTGAGCACAGAAAACTTGTTCTGAAGACAAAGTACAGATTTAAATGAAACTGTCAGTCTGTGAGTCAAGTGTGTTAATCGAAATATTTAACAAAAAATACGTGGGCTGCTCACCATTAGAATGGAGGCCCATCCTAAACAACCAGTATGTCTGCACGTTTTGTGCTCTGACTGTGCACCACTGACCGTCATTGTATGATCCCCACTGAGAGCAACAGAAACCAAATTAATAAGAAAAACAGTCACAGCCTTAATGAGTATCATCTAATATGAAGGAATAAGTATGTATATTTTAGAGCTCTGATAAACATAATTTGGACTAGAAATCTTCTTTTGACTATACTGAAAGGTTTAATTTGGTCAATTTTGATAACACTGAAAGATTTTAGTTGACATCATTGCTTCTTTTTTAATAGTGGCTAGCATTCAGAAGCTTCCTGCAGCCTCTGTTCTAACAGACATCAACTTCCCAATGAAAGGACGGAAGGGGATGGTTGACTGGGCAAGAAACTCAGAAGACAGAGTGGTCATTCCAAAAAGCATCTTCACTCCTGTGTCATCAAAAGGTAAATATGTGAAGCGATTTAGGCCTTGAGCAAAAAGTATATGAATTCAATACTACACTAGCAATTTAGTCTGTAATCATGACCTTAAAGTCATTTTGTTACTATAGAAAACTCAATTTGATGTCGCCTGAATCTTAATTTACTGGAGTAGAAGATCTATTAAAAAGTAAAAAAAAAAAAACAAGTGCAAATTATAGACCTGCTGATGACATGGTCAGATTTTCAGTGTTGACAGACTCACCCCAGTGTAAAGCATGTGGCACAGCATTTTAAGTTTAGGTATTGAAATAGGTTGTGTTTTCTAGTCCGTGAAAAATAAATTATTTCTGCCTCACTTAAGAAATTGATATATGAAAACAAATCTAAGGAAAGAATTGAGTTTTAAGAACATCTTAGGTAGCCTTTTAAACTGAATGACCCTTTTCAGTAGTGACACTGTGGTTTCAATTCTTACCTTGGAGGTCTGACATTTTAACTGAGAGCTCCAAAGAGCATAGGCTGTCTCCCCACATCACCTGGAATTTAAGCTCTTTTGCTATAGCTACAGCCACTTCTTGTCTCAGCTTGAAGGAAGGTTCCTTCATGACAAAACCCACTGAAAACATATCTTCTGGGGTCATGATTAACACATAGAGTGTGTGGGCTCAATTGCCCGGCATGGTTAAGAAGGCATTTCTTTCTTTTTTTTTTTTTTTTTTAACTTTACAATTTTTTTTTTTTTTCCATACATCAACATGAATCCATGGGTGTACACGTGTTCCCAAACCCGAAACCCCCTCCTACCTCCCTCCCTGTACCATCCCTCTGGGTCATCCCAGTGCACCAGCCCCAAGCATCCTGTATTCTTCATCGAACCTAGACTGGCAATTCATTTCTTATATGATATTATATATATTTCAATGCCATTCCTGGCTTTGCATCAATAAATACTGGAATCCCCTTGTAATTAGGAGATTAAAAGTTTTATAGGACATAGTATTTTTCTTGCTGTTTTGCTAATATGTTAAATTTTATTCTTTCTAGAATTAGATGAATCATCAGTCTTTGTTCTTGGAGCAGTCCTGTACAAAAACTTAGATCTAATTTTGCCCACTCTGAGGTAAGCTACAAAGTAATAAGCTGTTGTAATCTCTGTAAATTATTCCAAAAATGTGATTATAGCTCATTCTATGAAAATAGTCAAACAAGCTTTGGTAATACAAAGGGCTCTTCTTAGATGAAATAGAAAATACCAATTTAATGAACAGCTTATTAGCATATCATGGCATTGCAAAATAAGTAGGAAAGATAATTTTGGTTCCTGATTATAGCCCTGTAATTCTGACTTGTCTTGACTGAGGGAAAAAAAGTAAGAAAAAGAAAACCTCAAGGCTCTATAATAGAATGGATCATTTTAAAATTAATCTGTCTTCTTGCTTTATTTGTACTTAATGTTACCGTTCACCAGCATGACATGAAATTAAAGCAGTGTCATGATGGCTGAGAACACACGTTTTGTTCATCGTCACAAGATCTCAATTCGCTTCTAAATAAATATCCAATTACAGTTACATTAAGAAAAAATGCTGCTGTTCAATTAGAGGAGTAATTTTGGAAGAAATACATTGATTTCTTTCCTCCCAGACGTTGGAAAGAAACAATTGCAAATAGTAATTCTACCGACATTAATTTATTTGCTCTGCTGTCTTAACTGGTTTACCAGATTGGTAAAGAGTCTGCCTGCCATGCAGGAGACCCTGGTTTGATTCCTGGGTCTGGAAGATCCGATGGCGAAGGGATAGGCTACCCACTCCTGTATTCTTGGGCTGCTCTTGTGGTTCAGCTTGTAAAGAATCTGCCTGCAATGAGAGAGACCTGGGTTCAATCCCTGGGTTGGGAAGATCCCCTGGAGAAGGGAAAGGCTACCCACTCTGGTATTCTGGCCCGGAGAATCCCATGGACTGTATAGTGCATAGAGTCGCAAAGAGTCAGACACAACTGAATGAATTTCACTTTCACTTCATTTTCACAGGAAAAAAAAAAAAAAAAGAAACAAAAACATGGGCTCCCCAGGTGGTGCAGTGGTAAAGAATTTGCCTGCTATGTAGGAGATACAAGAGACGCGGGCTCAGTCCCTGGGTCAGGAAGATCCCCTGGAGGAGGGCACGGCAACCCACTCTAGTACTCTTGCCTGGAGAATCCCATGGACAGAGGAGCCTGGCGGGCTACAGTCCATGGGGTCGCAGAGTGTGACAGGACTGAACTACTGAGCACTCACACACACAGAAAGCAAGGTGTCCATCTGTCTGGATGATGCTGTCCTCACTCTTGAAGACTTGTTTCCTCCACCAGAGCTCTCAGTGGAGAAGTGAGACAAAACTGTATTTTAATTAAATACAGCCCCAGGGCTGTGAGCGCTTCCTCACTTCCCTGTGAGTAAAGCGCTGTTTTTCGAGGGTAGAGACTGCAAATTGATATGTACATTATACCAGGGGTATAACAAATGGGCTAATAAATAAAAACAATTAGAGTTCAGTCCAGTAGGAAAAGACCTCTCAAGAAAGAAACAACAGTTGCAGTGACTGTTCAAGATTATTTGGAGAAAATCTATGTGGAGCAAATTGACAGAGTTGGTGTGTCATCCAAGGGGAGTCATAAGTTATCTCCACAGAGACAACTCAGAAATCTAGCTTTCTTTAACTCCGTTCTTCTCTGGATGGAAATTGGGCTTCCTAAATTTAAATAGGTTTGTGGTTCATTTGGTTCTACTAATACCTTTTCAAAGCTAATTCTTTCACTTTCAGCTTTTCCATGGGTTTTATTAAAACACATTGATCTGTACAGTTACTCGCGGCTAAAACTAATTTGTAGTTACACTGCCTCTATCTCTGTGTATGATATTTATTTGAGGAGAAAGTTAAAAGATACTCAAAGTTAGCCTCTTATTTCCATTGGCAGTTTGTTAGTATAAAGCTAATCTTGCAAGAATGCTAGATTAGGCACTAACTCAAAATCAGATGATTTGGGTTTTAATTTCAATTGAACGTAACAAGAAATTTATAAGCTTTTCAGTCACTCGGTCATCATCTGCTTCAGTTCAACTTTAAAATTGAAGCACCTTTATGTGCAACATTCATTCTGTTTGCTGCAGAGGGACATAGTGAATGCAAATGAAACACTCGGTGTATAATGCTTTAGCCTGTGAATTAGTTTCACCGCTACATGTTAAACAGAGTTGCATTATGGTTGATCTTATTTTGAATAACACCACAGAACTTGCTCACCTACACAAAGTCAGATTAGTCTAAGTTTCATAAATTCATAGAGTGAAGGGAATTGGAAATTTATCTAGGGATATGGGCCTTTTTGTAAAATAAAAACTTTCAACAATTTTATACATCATAACAGAAGCAGTGGTCACTTGTGGAAGGATTAATGGCAACATTGTGGGCAGTTTAATGCATAGACTGAAAAAGTCCAGAACTGTACTCCACTGATACGACCTGTGACAGAGATTCAGATTAGCCTCTGGGCAAGTCACTGACTGTCTGTGTGTAAATCGTGCAGTTGAACTCAAAGGTTCTTTTCAACTTCAAAAATTCCTTGTCTTTATTTCAGTAAACTTGTAGAATTTTAACGTTCTGGCACATTTGTTTGAAGTTCTTAATAACCTTTATATAAGAATTGTGACTATGTACACCCACTTATACTTCCTAAGAATAAAGTAATTAGGTAAATGACTATAGGAAGACAATATTCACCTTTAGATTCATTAGAAATAATGACCATAGAATACTTAGGATGAAAAGTTTGCTTAAGCACTGTTTGAAAGGTGAAATATTAGCATTTCCTCCTCATTTTCTTCCCTTTCACACTGTACAATGATGAAACCACCAAGCAATCTCAGTTTTGTTTTCTTTGTTTTCTTTCCAAAAAATTGTTTCAGAAAGTCTAGTGGGTAGAAGAAGCCTTTCGGAAGACAAGAGTGATGCCTTTGTTATATAGTCACTTGACAAATATTCCCTCTGCAGCATCCCTCCTCACCCAAGTGTCTTAATTCTTTAAAATCTCCTCTATTCTTAGAACTCCCAGAACAGTGCATTATATTTATTATTATAAATAATAAATGCACAAGAAATGCTTACTGGAACTATTGTCTTATATGATAAAATATTCTATATAAAAAGCCAGTTTTAAAAAAATTGAGATACAAAGAAGTTTAGTGTTTATGTTGTTGTTCAGTCACCCAGTCGTGTCCCAAGTCTTTGTGACCCCATGGACTGCAGCACGCCAGGCCTCCCTGTCCCTCACCATCTCCCAGAGTTTGCTCAAGTTCACGTCCATTGCATCACTGATGCCATCCAGCCATCTCATCCTCTGATGCCTGCTTCTCCTTTTACCCTCAACTTTTTCCAACAGCAGGGTCTTTTCCAATGAGTCAGCTGTTTGCATCCAATGAGTCGGCTGTTTGCACCAAAATATTGGAGCTTCAGTTTCAGCATGAGTCCTTCCAAAGAGTATTCAGGGTTGATCTCCCTTAAGATTGACTGGGTTGATCTCTTTGCAATTCAAGGGACTTTCAGGAGTCTTCTCCCACACCACAGTTGGAAGGCATCAATTCTTTGCCTTTTTGCCTTCTTTTTATACCATTAAAATATTTTAGGAACAAAGGAATAAAATACATATATTTTGTTGCTTCAATGTAAAATTTGACTGTGTGATCTGAATCCAATAGAAAAAGACATATCTTCTTATTCAACATGAAAAATACACAAATTTATTCTATATGTTTAGTTATTATTTACCAGATATTCATGACACATTTTCTTCTGTGATCATTTTACTAATAACTATCTGTTGAATAGTTTTGAGCCAAGTTTCCCATACACAGAATAATGTCAGGCTTGCTGACAAAAATTCTCCAGGAATTTTGTATTTTAATACAATATTTTTAAAATAATACTTTGCATAATTGCCCTGGTGCAGACCAAGAAGAACTTGATAATGTTTCGAATAGATACCATTTAGAATTTTCCCTTAATATAAAGACAACAATAACTTTGAATGTTGACTCTTGCATTTAGATATTTGTTTTTCTTCTCTTGCCCTATAATATGCCTTCAACTCTGCTTCAAACTGTAACCTCAATTTTACTGTTGGATTGTCTTTCCTTTAACAATTAAGTGGATTCAGATTGTGACTTTATCCGAAGGAAATGTGCTCTACTCAAGTCCAAACTAAGTAAGGGCTATTCTCAGCCTCCCAATTGTATTCTTCAGAATAATATCTCACAATAAAAAGCATAGAGCCAGTGTCACCGGCCCTTTAAAGGTTAGTTCTGTCAGAATCTGATTCTGCCAACAGGAGAACTAAGCCCAAGATGTTATGTCCCAAAGGTGAGTAGGTTCTAATCCATCTCAAGTCTTTGGTTTTCCAAAACCATTATCTTTCACTGTCTTGCTGCCTCTGGATGCTCACATATCTATTTCTTGAGTAGTACAGACTTCTGCATTCCTTTGGATACATGCGTATCTTCTGCAGAAAAACTTGAAAGGCCCAGGGGGAGGTAGCTGAGCATGGGTACTTCAAAGTGCTAGAGGTCAATTTGGTGGCCCTAGCCAAGGCTATTGACACCAGGGGCCAGACTCTTCCTACCCCTCATGACCGCTTTTGAAACTGATCGCTGAAAGCTGACCAGCAAAGGTTGGGCGTCCTTTGGGGGTGCTGAGAGCACCCACACAGGCTCTGTGCACATTGGGGAACTAATAACCACCCACAGCCTGGTGAGTTCTTACCCTGTTGAGGGTTTAACTGCAGTACATTTTAGTAGGACAATTTGGTAAATCCAGAAGCCTGTAAAAATGCATGATTATCTAGTAGAAATTATCTCTAAGGAAGAAAAGTATATCCAAGCATGCATTCAAGCCAAAGAGTTCAAGAAACAGTTGTAATCAACCCATTTTCTAATTCATTTAATAAAGCCAAGTTCCAGCTATATAGGAAAATTACAATACTTTTGAGTATGGGAGTAATGTGTACTTTTCCTTGTAGGATGTATAGATGTGCTGTGCTGTGGTTAGTCGCTCAGTCATGTCTGACTCTTTGTGACCCCACAGACTATAGCCCACCAGGCTCCTCTATCCATGGGATTTTCCAGGCAAGAATACTGGAATGGGTTGCCATGTCCTCCTCCAGATGGAAGATGTAGTCCTGCTTTAAAAAAAAGGAAAAATGTGCATAAACGAAGCTGTTAACATTCATTATAAAGGACCTAATTAAAATTATATGCAAATTACACTATAGTATTAAAGTGCTAGGAAAAATATGGATAAACCAAAAACAAACTAACATTTTCATTAGCCAGTAACATGAAAACTATTTTTTCAAAAAGGAAAAAAATATTCAATAATGCAAAATCACATAAATTTGCTGTCAAGTACACCAACATAATAAAAGATAAATGATGCTAACTTTTTTCATATTTAGGAAATAGAGCCCATTTGAGTTCCTAATATTATAGGAATTAAAAGCAAACAGGAATAACAATGAACCAGAAAATACTGTAAATAATAGAAAAACAAAAACATAATCACATTTATACCAATACATCTTGAACGTAATCAATCTGAAATACTGAGTTGCACCCAGAACATGTTTTCTTCAGTTTGAGGACCAGATTTTGAACTTTGCCTCTTCATTCTGAGTTTGCAGTGAAATATTGTAGTTTTGTAATAGTCTGTATCTTTTTATAATGTCTTATGGTGAGGACATTAGAAATTAAAATTATCCATGGGGTAACAAATTTTTATGACTAATACTATAAACATTGTAATATTACAAAGTCAGTATATTATTTTTTAATGAGTTTAATTTGGGCACACTGTTTTAAAGTTAATTTAAACCTCTGATCCCTTAGCTTCATTGTGGATCTAGGTGTTACCTAACTTGAAACTGTCATTTGTTTTCCAAGTTCTAAGTTAGCCCAACTAATTTTAGCAGCCATCAGCTGATTTTAGTATTAAGCATAAGTGAGGCTATCACACTAAGTGAAATAAGTCAGACAAATATCATATGATATCCCTTATATTTGGAATATAGAAAAGTGATAGGGATGAACTTATTTAGAAAACAGAAACAGACTTACAGACATAGAAAACAAATTTATAGTAACCAAAGAGCAAAGGGGAAGAGAAATAAATTAGGAGTTTGGGATTAAGATACACACACTATGTCATATAAAGTAAATAATCAGCAAGAACCTACTATATAACGCAGGAAGATATACAATGTACTCTGCACTAATCTATATGGGAAAAGAATCTGAAAATTAATCGGTGTATTTATATATATAACTGAATGGATGTGCTGTATACCTGACCTAACACAACATTGTAAATCGGCTATACTTCAATATAAAACTATTTTTTTAAAGTAAATGTATTTAGCTTAATGATTTCGATGCAGTCTTCATTCCTGGAATTTATGAAATCACCTATTTTATTTTGGTTTTATTTTAATTGAAAAGATCATTTAAAACAATTATGAAAGCTTTCAGGTTAGAAGCTGCACGAACTATACTTTTAAAAAATAGAAAGAGGCTACAGTAGTTTTAATATGTTTACTAATTCATTAACTCCTTTTTACTGTATCTTATCTGGCTATATGTTATTTGCACGATTAGTTCCACAATCCCTTCTACTGATACTTGTTTTGTAACACTGCATTACATTTTTTTAGTGCTAACCACTTCAGTCATGTCTGACTCTTTGTGACCCAATAGGCTATAGCCCACTAGGTTCCTCTGTCCATAGGATTCTCCAGGCGAGAATAGTGGAGTGGCTTGCCATTCCCTCCTCCAGGGGATCTTCCCGACCCAGGATCGAATCTACCTCTCTTATATATCCTGCACTGGCAGGCGAGTTCTTTACCACTAGCGTCACCTGGAAAGCCCAAAATGTGGTAAAAAAAATGCATAACATTTGCCATCTTAACCACTGTCAAGTGTACAGAATAGTAGTGTTGACTCTATGATACCTATTGTGCAACAGATTTCTAGAATTTTTTCACTTTGCATATTTCTTAAACAGCAACTCCCCTTTTACCTCCACCTCCTAACCCCTAAAACCACCATTCTACCTTCTGCTTCTGAAAATTTGACTATTTTAGATTACCTTGTATAAGTGAAATCATACAGTATCTGTCTTTTTGTTACTGGCTTATTTCACTTGGTATGATGCCCTCACAGCTTATCCATGTTGTAAAATAGGACAGAATTTCCTTCTTTTTTAAGGCTGGATAATGTTCCATCATTTGTATTAACTTACTTTCTTTATCCAGTCATCTGTCAATAGACATTTGGGTTGCCTCCACCTCTTGGCTACTGAGAATAGTACTGCAGTGAACATGGGTGTATCAATATCTATTTAGGATCCTGTTTTCAGTTTTTTTAGGATATATAACTAGGAGTGGGATTTCTAGATCATATGGTAACTAAACTTTTGAATTTTGAAGAATCTGTGTACCGTTTTGCATAGCAGCTACACCATTTCACGTTCTCACCTACAGTGCAGAAGGCTTCCAATTTCTCCGCAACCTACTCACCACTTATGATTTTCTGTTTTGTTGACAGTGGCCATCCTAATGGATGTTAAGTGATATTTCCTTGTGATTTTGATTTGCCTTTCCATGATAATTAGTGATGGTTGAGTATCTTTGCATATACTTATTGACCTTTCACATATAACCTTCATGGAGATAATTAAGTCTCTTGTCCATTTCTCAGTATTATTCTTTGTTTTCACTTTAGAATTTATTTATATATTCTCAATAATAATCATTTATCACATATATAGCTTATAAATATTCTGTCTTATTACACACTTGACTTTTCACTCTGACAATTATTTCCCTTACTATACTATTTTTAAGTCTGGTGTAGTCTATTTTAACTTTCGCTGCCTGTACTTTTGGTGTCATATCAGAAATCACTGCTAAATTCAATGTCAGAAAGCTCTCCTATGTTTTAATCTCGGAGTTTTATTGTTTCAAATTTTATGGTCGACCTTGTCAAGAATAATTAGACCATATATGTGAGGGTTTATTTCTAGGCTCTCTATTCTATTCAACTGATGTTTGTATGTTCTGTCATCCATCTTTATGCCAGTGCCATACTGTTTTGACTTACTATAACCTTGTAACATGTTTTAAAATCAAGAAGTATAGTACCTCCAGCTTTCATAGTCTTTCTAAAGATTGTTTTGACTATTCAGAATCTTTTCAGATTCCATATGAATTTTAGAATTTTTTTTCTATTTCTGCAAAAAGGTCATTAGGGTTTTGAAATGGGTTGCCTTGATATGTGGATTGCTTTGGGTATTATGGACATTTTACCAATAGTATGTCTTTCTGTTCATGAACACAGGATGTGTTTCCATTTATTCCTATCATCTTTGATTTCTTTCAACAATGTTTTTTGGTTTTCAGCATACAATTATTCACTTCCTTGGTTAAGTTTATTCCTGAATATTTTATTCTCTTTGATGCTGTGTCAAATGTGATTGCTTTCCTAATTTCCTTTTCATTTCAGTTCAGTTCAGTCACTCAGTTGTTTCTGACTCTTTGCGACCCCATGAATCACATCACGCCAGGCCTCCCTGTTCATTACCATCTCCTGGAGTTCACTCAAGCTCATGTCCATTGAGTCAGTGATGCCATCCAGCCATCTCATCCTCTGTCATCCCCTTTTCCCTCTGCCTCCAATCCCTCCCAGCATCAGAGTCTTTGCCAATGAGTCAACTCTTCGCATGAGGTGGCCAAAGTACTGGAGTTTCAGCTTTAGCATCATTCCTTCCAAAGAAATCCCAGGGCTGATGTCCTTCAGAATGGACTGGTTGGATCTCCTTGCAGTCCAAGGGACTCTCAAGAGTCTTCTCCAACACCACATTTCAAAAGCATCAATTCTTTGGCACTTAGCTTTCTTCAAGTCCAACTATTGCATACATACATGACCACAGGAAAAACCATAGCCTTGACTAGATGGACTCTTTTTTAGCAAAGTAATGTCTCTGCTTTTCAATATGCTATATAGGTTAGTCATAACTTCTCTTCCAAGGAGTAAGTGTCTTTTAATTTCAGGGCTTTTCAAATGGCCTTTATTATGTTGAGCTACATTCCTTCTAAACCTAATGGGTGAACTTTTTTTTAAGGTTTACATTGATTTTCATTTCTATTTTTTTAATTTTTACTTTTTTTATAAAATTAATTAGTTTACCTTAATTAGAGGCTAATTACTTTACAGTACTGTAGTGGTTTTGCCATATATTGATATGAATCAGCCATGGGTGTACATGTGTTCCCCATGCTGAAGCCCCCTCCCGTCTCCCACCCCATCCCATCCCTCTGGGTCATCCCAGTGCACCAGCCCCGAGCACCCTTTATCATCCATTGAACCTGGACTGGCCATCTGTTTCACATATGATGATATACATGTTTCAATGCTATTCTCTTAAATCATCTCACTCTTGCCTTCTCCCACAGAGTACAAAAGACTGTTCTATACATCTGTGTCTCTTTTGCTATCTCACATATAGGGTCATCATTACCATCTTTCTAAATTCCATATATATGCATTAATATACTGTATTGGTGTTTTTCTTTCTAACTTACTTCATTCTGTATAATAGGCTCCAGTTTCATCCACCTCATTAGAACTGATTCAAAGGCATTCTTTCTACTAGCTGAGTAATACTCCATTGTGTATATGTACCACAGCTTTCTTATCTCTTTGTCTGCCAATAGACATCAAGATTGCTTCCATGTCCTGGCTATTATAAACAGTGCTGTGATGAACATTGGGGTACACGTGTCTCTTCCAATTCTGGTTTCCTTGGTGTGTATGCCCAGCATGGGATTGCTGGGTCATATGGCTGTTCTATTTCCAGGTTTTTATCATGATACAATATTGAAATTTTCAACTGAATTTTCTGCGTCAGTTGAGATGATCATGTAGTTTTTGTTCTTTCAATTATTGTTGTTGTACAGTCACTCAGTCATGTCCTACTCTGCAATCCCATGGACTGCAGCACTCCAGGCTTCCTTTTCCTCCACCGTCTCAGAACTTGCTCAGACTCACGTCCATTGAGTTGGTGATGCCATACGACTATCTCTTCCTCTGTCGTCCTTCTCCACCTGCCCTCAATCTTTCTCAGCATCAGGCTGTTTTCTAATCAGTCAGCTCTTTGCATCAGGTGGCTAAAGTATTGGAGCTTCAGTTTCAGCATCAGTCCTTCCAATGAATATTTAGGACCAATTTCCTTTAGGATGGACTGGTTTGATCTCCTGCTTTCCAAGGGACTCTCAATAGTCTTCTCCAGCACCACAGTTGGAAGGCATCAATACTTCTTTGCCCAGCCTTTTTTATTGTCCAGCTCTCACATCCATACATAACTACTGGAAAATCATAGCTTTGACTGTATGGACTTTTGTGGGCCAAATAATGTCTCTGCTTTTTAATATGCTGTCTAGGTTTGTCATAACTTTTCTTCCAAGGAGCAAGCATCTTTCAATTTCACAGCTGCAGTCACTATCCACATTGATTTTGAAACCCAAGAAAATAAAAGTCTTTCACTCTTTCCATTGTTTCCCCATCTATTTTCCATTAAAATGATGGGACCAGATGCCATGATCTTGGTTTTCTGAATGTTCAGTGTTTTTTTTTTTTTAATTTTTATTTTTGTTTTATTTTGCTTTACAGTACTGTATTGGTTTTGCCATACATTGACAGGAATCAGCCACGGGTGTACATGAGTTCCCAATCCTGAACCCCTCTCCCACCTCCCACCCCATATCATCTCTCTGGATCATCCTCTTGCACCAGCCCCAAGCATCCTGTATCCTGTATCGAATATAGTCTGGCGATTTATTTCTTACATAATAGTATACGTGTTTCAATGCCATTCTCCCAAATCATCCCACCCTCTCCCTCTCCCTCTGAGTCCAAAAGTCCGTTCTAAACATCTGTGTCTCTTTTGCTGTCTCGCATACAGGGTTATCATTACCGTCTTTCTAAATTCCATATATATGTGTTAGTATACTGTATTGGTGTTTTTCTTTCTGGCTTACTTCACTCTGTATAATAGGCTCCAGTTTCATCCACCTCATTAGAAGTGATTCAAATGTATTCTTTTTAACAGCTGAGTAATACTCCATTGTGTATCTCTACCACAGCTTTCTTATCCATTCATCTGCTGATGGACATCTAGGTTGTTTCCATGTCCTGGCTATTATAAACAGTGCTGCGATGAACATTGGGGTACATGTGTCTCTTTCAGTTCTGTTTTCCTCGGTGTGTATGCCCATCAGTGAGCTTGCTAGGTCATACGGCAATTCTATTTCCAGTTTTTTAAGGAATTTCCACACTATTCTCCATAGTGGCTGTACTAGTTTGCATTCCCACCAATAGTGTAGGAGGGTTCCCTTTTCTCCACACCCTCTCCAGCATTTATTGCTTGTAGACTTTTGGATCACAGCCATTCTGACTGTCATGAAATGGTACCTCATTGTGGTCTTGATTTGCATTTCTCTGATAATGAGTGATGTTGAGCATCTTTTCATGTGTTTGTTAGCCATCCATATGTCTTCTTTGGAGAAATGTCTATTTAGTTCTTTGGCCCATTTTTTGATTGGGTCATTTATTTTTCTGGAATTGAGCTGTAGGAGTTGCTTGTATATTTTTGAGATTAGTTGTTTGTCAGTTGCTTCATTTGCTATTATTTTCTCCCATTCTGAAGGCTGTCTTTTCACCTTGCTTATAGTTTCCTTTGTTGTGCAGAAGCTTTTAATTTTAATTAGATCCCATTTGTTTATTTTTGCTTTTATTTCCAGAATTCTGGGAGGTGGATCATAGAGGATCCTGCTGTGATTTATGTCGGAGAGTGTTTTGCCTATGTTGTCCTCTAGGATTTTTATAGTTTCTGGTCTTACATTTAGATCTTTAATCCATTTTGAGTTTATTTTTGTGTATGGTGTTAGAAAGTATTCTAGTTTCATTCTTTTACAAGTGGTTGACCAGTTTTCCCAGCACCACTTGTTAAAGAGATTGTCTTTTCTCCATTGTATATTCTTGCCTCCTTTGTCAAAGATAAGGAGTCCATAGTTGTGTGAATTTATCTCTGGGTTTTGTATTTTGTTCCATTGATCTATATTTCTGTCTTTGTGCCAGTACCATACTGTCTTGATGACCGTAGCTTTTTAGCATAGTCTGAAGTCAGGCAGGTAGATTCCTCCAGTTCCATTCTTCTTTCTCAAGATTGCTTTGGCTATTAGAGGTTTTTTGTATTTCCATACAAATTGTGAAATTATTTGTTCTAGCTCTGAAAAATACCGCTGATAGCTTGACAGGGATTGCATTGAATCTGTAGATTGCTTTGGGTAGTATACTCATTTTCACTATATTGATTCTTCTGATCCATGAACATGGTATATTTCTCCATCTATTAGTGTCCTCTTTGATTTCTTTCATCAGTGTTTTATAATTTTCTATATATAGATCTTTAGTTTCTTTAGGTAGATATATTCCTAAGTATTTTATTCTTTTCATTGCAATGGTGAATGGAACTGTTTCCTTAATTTCTTTTTCTACTTTCTCATTATTAGTGTATAGGAATGCAGGGGATTTCTGTGTGTTGATTTTATATCCTGCAACTTTACTATATTCATTGATTAGCTCTAGTAATTTTCTGGTTGAGTCTTTAGTGTTTTCTATGTAGAGGATCATGTCATCTGCAAACAATGAGAGTTTTACTTCTTCTTTTCCAAATTGGATTCCTTTTATTTCTTTTTCTGCTCTGATTGCTGTGGCCAAAACTTCCAGAACTATGTTGAATAGTAGCAGTGAAAGTGGGCACCCTTGTCTTGTTCCTGACTTTAGGGGAAATGCTTTCAATTTTTCACCATTAAGGATAATGTTCACCCTCCTCTTTCACTTTCATCAAGAGGCTCATTAATTCCTTTCCCAATTTTGAACCAATCCATTGTTTTATATGTGGTTCTAACTATTGCTTCTTGATCTGCATAAAGATTTCCCAGGAGGTGGGTAAGGTGGTCTGGTATTCCCATCTGTTTAAGAATTTTCCACAGTTTGTTGTGATCCACACAGTCAAAGGCTTTGGTGTAGTCAGTAGAACAGAAGTTGATGTTTTTCTGGAATTCTCTTGTTTTGTGTGTGTGTGTGTGTGTGTGTGTGTGTGTGTTTCCTGTGATACAATGGATGTTGGCAATTTGATCTCTGACTCCTCTGCCTTTTGTACATCTAGCTTGAGTATCTGGAAGTTCTTGGTTCACGTGCTGTTGAAGCCTGGCTTGGAGAATTTTGAGCATTACTTTGCTAGCACGTGAGATGAGTGCAATTGTGCAGGAGTTTAAAGATTCTTTGGCATTGCCTTTCTTTGGGATTGGAATGAAAACTGCTTTTGTCCCATTCTGTGGCAACTGCTGAGTTTTCCAGATTTGCTGGCATATTGAGTACAGCCCTTTCACAGCATCATCTTTTAGAACTGAAATAGCTCAGCTTTAATTCTGTCACCTCCACTAGCTTTGTTTGTAGTGATGCTTTCTAAGGCCCACTTGATTCACATTCCAGTATGTGTGGCTCTAGGTGAGTGATTACACTATCATGGAAATCTGGGTCATTAAGGTCTTTTTTGTATAGTTCTGTGTATTCTTGCTACCTCTTAATATCTTCTGCTTCTGTTAGGTCCATACCATTTCTGTGCTTTATTGTGTCCATCTTTGCATGACATGTTCCCTTGGTATTTCTAATTTATTTGAAGGGATCTCTCGTCTTTCCCATTCTATTGTTTTTCTCTATTTCTTTGCATTGATTACCGAGGAAGGCTTTCTTACCGCTCCTGCTGTTCTGTGGAACTCTGCATTCAAATGGGTATATATTTCCTTTTCTCCTTTGCCTTTTGCCCTTCTTCTTTACTCAGCACTTTGTAAGGCCTCCTCAAACAGCCGTTTTGTCTTTTTTTGTTTCTTTTTGTTGGGAATGGTTTTGATCACAGCCTCCTGTACAGTGTTATGAACATCCATCCATAGTTCTGTCTATCAGATCTAATCCATTGAATCTATTTGTCACTTACACTGTATAATTGTAAGGGATTTGATTTACATTATGCCTGAATGGTCTAGTTGTTTTCCCTACTTTCTTCAATTGAAGTCTGAATTTTGCAATAAGGAGTTCATGATCTGAGCCACAGTCAGCTCCCTGTCTCATTTTTGCTGAATGTATAGAACCTCTCCACCCTCAGCTGCAAAGAATATAATCAATCTGATTTCAGTATTGACCATCTGGTGATGTCCATGTGTAGTTTTCTCTTGTGTTGTTGGAAGAGGGTGTTTTCTATGACCAGTGTGTTCTCTTGGCAAAACTCTGTTAGCCTTTGGCCTGCTTCACTTCATACTCCAACACCAAAGTTACCTGTTACTCCAGGTGTCTCTTGACTTCCTAGTTTTGCATTCCAATCCCCTATGATGAAAAGGACATCTTTTTTCAGTGTTAGTTGTAGAAGGTCTTGTAGGTCTTCATAGAACCATTGAACTTCATCTTCTTTGACTTTATTGTTTTGGGCATAGCCTTGTATCACTGTGATGTTGAATGGTTTGCCTTGGAAACAGAGATCATTCTGTTATTTTTGAGACAGCACCCAAGTACTGCCTTTCAGACTCTTTTGTTGACTATGAGGGTCACTCCATTTCTTCTAAAGGCTTCTTGCCCACCGTAGTAGATTTAGTTTTCATCTGAATTAAATTCACCCATTCTGGTCCATTTTAGTTCACTGATTCCTAAAATGTCAGTGTTCACACTTGTCATCTCTTGTTTGACCACTTCCAATTTACCCTGATTCATGGACCTAACATTCCACGTGCTTATGCAATATTGTTCTTTACAGCATCAGACTTTACTTCCATCACCAGTCACATCCACAACTGGGTGTTGTTTTGCTTTGGCTCTGTTTCTTTATTCTTTCTGGTGTTATTTCTCCACTCTTCTCCAGTAGCATATTAGGCACCTACAGACCTGGGGAGTTCCTCTTTCAGTGTCATATCCTTTTGCCTTTTCATATTGTTGGGTGAGTGGTTAAATTTCCTCGATTCTGTTGCACTGCAACAAAGATTTGAAATGATGGACCAGTGTTACAGCTTTTTTACAGCTCAGAGCTTTATTTGGAAAACAAAGGATAGTACGCCCCCAAGGCGTGAGGGTGGGTCACCCCCAAAGGAGAGCCCTCAACCTGACTTGGCTCCCTCTTTTATAAGTTTGTTTTTCCTTCCCCCTCTCTTATGCAAATTAGGGTTAGCCAGGAAGGGGGTGTGTTTGTTTCATCTGAGTTTCTCATTCCAGTCAATGGATTTTCTTTTGTTCCTTTTTCACATGCTTTCCCTGTGTCTTTTAGCTACCACCATTTTGGACTCCTTTTTCCTATTCTAACTACCTATCAATTCTGTTCATGGGGTTCTCAAGGGAAGAATACTGAAGTGGTTTGGCATTCCATTCTCTAGTGGACTGTGCTTTGTCAGAACTCTCCACCATGACCTGTTCATTTTGGGTGGCGCTACACAGCATGGCTCATAGTTGCTTTGAGTTAGACATGACATGATCAATGTGATCAGTTTGGTTACTATTCTGTGACTGTGGTTTTCATTCTGTCTGCCCTCTGAGGGTTAAGAGGCTTGTGGAAACTTCCTGATGGGGGGACTTGCTATTGGGTAATCTGGGTCTTGCTCTGATCTGGGGCGGGGGAGGCACGCTCAGGAAACTTTAGTCCAATTTTCTGTTGATAGGCAGGGCTGTGTTCCCTCCCAGGAGTTAGGCCTGAGACCAAACTATAGTAGGTGACCTCCTTCAAAAGGATTTATGCCAGCACTCCCCCACAACCCCCAGGACTGCCGTATTCAGTGCCCCTGACCCTGTGGCAGGCCACTGTCAGCCCACGCCTCCACCAGAGACATGTTCACAGGCAAGTCTGGCTCTGTCTCTTGTGAGGTCACTGCTCCTTTCTCCTTGGTCCTGGTGCACAGGTTTTGTTTGTGCTCTCCAGGAGTCTGTTTCCCCAGTCCTGTGGGAGTTCTGTAATCAAATTCTACTGGCCTCCAAAGTCAAGTTTCCCTGGGGGTTCTCAGTCCCTTTGCCAGATCCTCAGGTTGGGGAATCTGTTTTGGACCGTAGAACTTTTACAACAGTGTGAGAACTTCTTTTTAGGTACACATGTTATAATTGTTGTATATCCTCCTGTTGAATTGACCCTTTTATCATTAACTAATGTTTTCTTTGTCTCTTATTATAGTTTTTCCTTCAAGTCTGTTTTGTCGATAGAAATGTATCCATTCTTGCTCTGTTGGTTACCGTCTCTAAGGAGTATCATTTTACATCTTTAACTTTCAGCCTGTCTATGACCTTATACCTAAAGTGAGTCTCTTGTAAAGAGCTGCATTGCATTTTGTCCTCACATTTTTACTCTCTTTAAGATATGGTTCATGTACCCTATGCACTTTAAGCCTTTTTAATAATGTGAAGAATAACTTGAGCCTTCTTTGAATAAAGAACTCTACACATTTTAAAATGTTTTAGGTTCTGACTAGCACAAATCTCAAGGACAAGAAAGAACTTTATTACTTTAGTCACGAAATCCATTTAGCTGTAAGATCTGCTTTTCTAACAGTGAATACAAATGTGAACCCAGCCAGGAAGCATTAGTAGATCACAAAGTCTGACGTGACACACAAGGAGCCAGCTATTCACTTATGCAAATTAGAATAAGTTAATGGAATAAATTAAAGTAATTTTGTACACTGCATATTTTTAAAAGGAACTATTGTATAATGTGTATTTGCTTGCTTTTCCTTCACTAAATATTTGGATACTGTGATACTGACATATTTTAAAACTTAGTCAAAAGTTTAATATTTTTTGGTATATTATCAGTGTCTTTCAAATATGTGTTATCACTAAAATATGCCCAATGTAATGTACTCAGGATACATAAATGCTGGATACTAATATTGTCCTCCTTGAACTAAAATCTTATGGAAGGAGACATGCATAGTATTAGTGGATGCTGTGATAGAGCTAGTAACTATTAGTGACACAAAGTGAAGGGGGTACTCACATAAGTGTGATAAGAACATCCAACTGCATAAATACATTAATGCATATCCCTTCCCAGATGTATTCTAAATAAAGTTATTACACATATGAATACACAGTTTCTCTCCCTGCTACACATACACAGTTTATTTCAGCTGTTCAGTCATGTCTGACTCTTTGTGACCCCATGAACCACAGGACACCAGGCCTCCCTGTCCATCACCAACTCCCAGAGTTTACTCAAACTCATGTCCATTGAGTTGGTGATGTCATCCAACCATCTCATCCCATCATCCCCTTCTCCTCCTACCCTCAGTCTTTCCCAGCATCAGAGTCTTTTCAAATGAGTCATCTCTTCACATCAGGTGGCCAAAGTATTAGAGTTTCAGGTTCAGCATCAGTCCTTCCAATGAAAACCCAGGACTGATCTCCTTTAGGATGGACTGGTTGGATCTCCTTGCAGTTCAAGGGACTCTCAAGAGTCTTCTTCAACACCGCAGTTCAAAAGCATCAATTCTTTGGTGTTCAACTTTCTTTATAGTCCACCTCTCACATCCATACATGACTACTGGAAAATCCATAGCCTTGACTAGATGGACCTTTGTTAACAAAGTAATGTCTCTGCTCTTGAATATGCTGTCTAGATTGGTCATAACTTTCCTCCCAAGGAGCAAGTGTCTTTTAATTTCATGACTGCAGTCACCATCTGCAGTGATTTTGGAGCCCAGGAAAGTAAAGTCAGCCACTGTTTCCACTGTTTCCCCATCTGTTTGCTATGAAGTGATGGAACCAGATGCCATGATCTTAGTTTTCTGAATGTTGAGCTTTAAGCCAACTTTTTCACTCTCCTCTTTCACTTTCATCAAGAGGCTTTTTAGTTCTTCTTCACTTTCTGCCATAAGGGTGGTGTCATCTGCATATCTGAGGTTATTGATATTTCTCCTGGCAACCTTGAGTCCAGCTTGTGCTTCATCCAGCCCAGCGTTTCTCTTGATGTACTCTGCATATAAATTAACCCTAACATATACACACATACTTACCAAAAGCCATAAGGTGGAATTAATCTTCTAGAAACGTTCTCCACCAGGCTAATTGAGCAACCGACTAAATACCCTACAGAAAGTAGCTTATCTAAGCCGCTTGGTTCTCCACAGCCCAGTTTCCTGAGGCTAAAATCTCCACAAGCCTGAATACAAAAAGAACTTCATAAATATCTTAACAAAGTATGAATTCCTATTTGGAATCCTCACATCTGTATATTCCAATAAATTATTCACTTATACATCTTCTAAAATAATATAGTTTCTGTATAATATCAATTTAATTGATTAAATTGAATTTGTTAAAATTAAATTTAATTGATTAAATTTGTTAAAATTAAAGTTGTTAAAATTAATATTTTATAATATTTTGGTTTTCTTTATAGCAGGAAAACAGGATTATAAACAAGACCAGAATAAAGGAGTAGACTGAATTTGAGTAATGTGTAAATATTTTTGTTTCAGGTAAACTCCCTGAACTGAAATATATTCATTCCTGAGAAGGAAACTTGTGTCTGTGTCCTAGGACTGTCCTGTGGGAGAAATCTCCATATTTTATTTTATTATTTTTTTTCTTTTTGGTGGTAACACATGAACATTTTCCCCAACTCCAATGTTTTATACACACACACACACACACACACACATATGTATGATGATATATATATATATGTATATATTATTTCTGGGAATCATGTCAGATATGCTAATATAATTAATCATCTAGCATCAACTCACATTTGGTCTCCTGATCACTTCTGCTCATGGGAAAACAGGAAAAAGTCAGTTTGCAAAGGAAGTTTGGCCTTTAGAGCTTAATTCTATATCCTTCTCAATATATCTTATCTTCAGTTGACTCATTAATATTAAATGAAATAAATAACAATGAACCACCCTTGTTTGTTTGCAAACACACTCCTCTAAAAAATATTAAAAACAAATTACTTTTTTTTTTCACTATTTGTTTTTAGACTGGATACACTGAAGCTTCCTGAGTGTTAAAGAATTTTGTTATTTGACATTGCTAAATACATTAGAGATGGGTTAAAATATTATCCCACTCAGAATTTGTTTATAGTCTCTCTGCTACTAAATATACCCTGGAGAAGAAAATGGCAACCCACTGCAGTACTCTTGCCTGGAACATCCCATGGAGGGAGGAGCCTGGTAGTCTACAATCTATGGGGTCACGAAGGGTAGGACACGACTGAGCGATAAGTGTAGTTTACTTGGTATTTTTTTTCTGGTTAAATCTTGTGGCAAAGATTATCTCATTAGAGAAATGATTTTCACAAAGAATGTGAGGTTCAACATGATTCTACAGTATTGGAATTATATGACTTTGATGATACAGACATTTTAGAAAACCATATGGCAGTAACTTAAAAAATTAAACATGCTTTTACCACATGAGCAAGCAATTCTAATCATACTCAAGACATGTGAAAATATGTGTCATCTAGAATGTATGCGTACCAGTTATTCATAATAGGCAAATATGGAATAGCTACTCAAAATCATAAAAACTAAAAATCAGAAGCATCCTAAATGTTGCTCATTGAAATGATGAGTAGATCAGAAATTGCATGTCATGAAATGCTACTTAGCTATAAAGAGAAACAGGATGGATGCATCTCAGAAGCATTATGGTGTGTGAATTAAATCAAACACACATGTGTATGTACTGTATGATTTTATTTAAATGAAATTCTCAAAAGGCATAATTATAGTGACAACCTGTCTGTGGTTTCCTGGAACCATGGAGATGAAAAAGGATCAAGTATAAAGAGTCTTAAGGAAACTGGAGGGTTGTCTGGATTTGCTGGTACAATTACCGAAAGCTTTTGACTACTGACTTAAAACTGATTAATTTTATTAACTATAAATATTGCCTTAAACAAAAAAAAAAAAAAAATGGAAAAATTAAGTGAGTTTGTCTTGATACCTATTATGAGTTCCCCAGAATAGTAAATGATCTATCGAAGAACAGGTGCTTTATTTCAAATCAAGAAGGAAGGAATGTATACATCTTCAAATAGCTCAAATACAATAAAATCTTTAAATTTCTATATAATAGAAGGTGTAAAACACTTTATACCTGCTGGATAAAAACATGTGCAAGAAACATCTGGTTCAGTTTTATAGGTTTATATACTTATAGGTATTTTTTTGTAGCTTATAATTATTTTGAAAACTTCTTTGTGAGTGAACTATATTGGTGAGATATTTCAAAATGCAAATGTGTTCCTTCTATCTAGCATATTTAGATAAAGAAGTGGCTTGAAAATCTATTTTGTTGAAATGAATGATGGTCAGTAATTAGCAACATTTATTGATATTTAAATTCTACTTGTTTTCATTCTACACTACTTACCAGTCATTCATCTTAATGAATTTTTAAAAAAATGCCAAGACAGCACTTTGCAAGAAAAGTATCTGGTTTCCTGGATAGCGAAACTGTTAAGTCCACCTTGAGATAAATGGATTATATTCCTTTAAAGATTGCCTGAAGGTTTGAATTCACAATGCATCTATCTCACAGGTGAATCAGCTTTAAGTAATCGAAAGCTTGTCGGAGCTATTGCTTTTCTATCTTTCCTGCATTTAAACTGGTAACAGTCACCAATAGCTTTTTCCCTCTAAAGCTTTCTAGTTCCAGGTAGGGTATATTTATAACAAGAAATCAACTATATCTTTCCATGAATACTACTTCAGGATCGTGTTTTAAATCTGTTTGTGCAGTTTCTATGTCTTTGCCTAGATACATTTATTAAAAGTGTCGTCATAACATGTACTGAGCATACAAATTAATATTCCTTTTCAATCCTTCCTCCTTTTAATCGTAATTATTCTGTTTCAGAAATTATACTGTCGTCAATTCCAAAATCATCGTGGTCACCATAAGGCCTGAACCCAAAACAACAGATTCATTCCTGGAGATAGAGCTAGCTCATTTGGCTAATGTAAGTATCATTCATTTAGCTTTGAGTTTCTTATAGAATTGACCTTTTAAAAAGGTTAATAGTCATTCTGTTGACAAATAAGACCAGAACACATTTTCTAAACACTTCAGAGTTGCAAATGAATTTATCTGTTATGAAGATATGTGTTATGTAGAAACAAGATGACGTATTATCCTATGTTTTTGTTCATAATAGGACTCTCAGTTTCTCCAATATAGTACTTAATAGTTTGTTAGTTCCTACATCTTTATTGGGCTCTAAGCTAGGCAGTGGGGGATGTCAAGGTGGGAACCAATCTCGCCACCTGGTGAGGAAGACTACCATGTAAGATGCATGCAGCCACAGAAGCTGCAGACATAATGCAAAGGGGCGTGTTGCCCTGCAGGGGACCCCAGGGTTGGAGAGTGGGTGGAGTGGCTTTTTAAAGTTCTACACTCAGGATCAGAGGAGGCTGCTTGTAACTACCTGGGTGTTGCAGTGATCAAAATCCAGATCTTCCATCCAGAATGATAAGAACTCATCCAACTGCAAATGAAATTCTTCAGACCTTGTTTAGGCCATATACGGAAATTTAAACCATATACTTATCCTTTATACATTCACCTCAAATACCTAACTCATTGATTTAAAGAGCAAAGAAGATGATTCCTATTAAGGCTTTCTTAATTATGCTTTTACAATGCCTGTGTTCAAGTAAGACCATCTCCAATGTTGCACATACATAGTTCTTTTTTTTTATTACTCCTTGCAAATTTTCTATGAACTTGGCTTTTACACACAGTTAATGAAAGCACAAAGTGATTGTCATTTTCCCAAAGTGAATGACATAATGGAATTTATTCCCACATCCTTTAGTTATAAAACCTGTACTTTTCCCAGTATTTTATAATTTCTGATATTAAAGAACTCAGGTACATTTTATTAAAAAATGACAATCATCTTTCCTATAAACCAGTTTTTAAAAAGCTGTTCTGGCGTCTTAGGTTTAGCTGTTCTGGTTTGTGAGGTTTAATGTAAACCTCACATCTCTCAGCACTGATTTTAAACATTATGATTAATATTTTAACTATCAGGTCTTTTCCCACTTTTGCCAAAATGTGTCCATACTGGTTCTGTCTAACTTTGACAATGTGTCTTATTTCTATTATATGTACTTTTTCATAACTTATAATGGCTCTAATATCACTACTGAACTGAAAACTAAGAGATACTTTCGACATTACTTTTGAATAAGGAAATTGTTTCTTTGCTTGTTCCACATGTATTATAAAATATTTGTTTACATATTTGTTTGTATGTATATTTTTATCATGGTAATGTCTATTGAGTTATAAGCATTGGTGAAGAATATTAAGAGATATTAATTGCCTGCATTGCTCTCTGTTTCTTAGGGAGAAAACACTTCTCTAAATGAGCATTCACAAAACTTTCCTAAGTAAAGATTAAATCACTATTGAGAATTCAAAGAACATGTTAATTAAATGGTATTTTTCTTATAAATTGAAGAAAGATTAAAATAGTGTTGATAAAACAGTCTCATTATTTCAATTGAATAGAACTGTTTGAAATGAACATATTTAAGCTTTGAGTCACACTTTTCTGGCAGCTTATTTTGTCAATTCAATTTCAAAGAGATGCAGCACATCTAAAAATTTATTTTCTACGTATGGAAACTAGAGTATATGGTCAATACATTTTATGAAGCCCTAGCTAGATTCTGGAGTGGCAGTGAGTCAGAGTATAAGCATGATGAGCTGATTACCAAGTCACTGAGAATTGGTTCTTTCAGTATTTTGAGTGAGTTGACTAGATTCCCAAAACAATACTATCCCAGGGCCAAAGACCTGGATCTGAGATAATATAGACAAGTCTGTTACACAGAGGGCCTGAGGGAGAAGAAGAGAAGTTTACTCTGGAGAAGAAATGCCTCGAGGCATGCCCTGGTCAGAGCAGCACCCACCTGTGCGCGTCCTCGGAGGCCACCTGACTCCAGGCCACGTGGCGGAGACGCTCTTGCTGCTTCATCGCTTGTCTTTCCTCCACTTTATAAATCCCTCCCTCACACACCTCTTCACGCTCTACTGCTTGAAGTCTCTGTGCCTGCCGTATTTATACTCACCGTGCAGATGAGACTGTCTTAAAGACTTTATTGTTTACTGAGGGAAGGAATATATGACTGGTTTATTGAATGTCTTATAAAGTATCTTCTGACTTTATTTTCATTGAAGAGATAATCAAAAGAGCCTAAGCTAGCATAAAGTATTCTTCACTAAAATGTGAAGAAAAGATGTATCTCAAACATGAAAGTTAAAGTGGATTACAACAAACACAAATTTCATTATAACTATATTGACACAGATATATTATCACTGGTATTGCCTTCAAAGTTGACCTGTTTCAAATATGACATCTTGCTAATATCAACACTGTCTACTTTCGCCTGTTTTCTTATAGCAAATGTATCTGCTGCACTTTACTAAGCTCAGAAGAGAATAATGACTTACAAATTTTATCTGTTGCATATACCATGTGCAGGAAAAGGAAGAATGAAAATTAATAGTTCTAATGAGTCTAGGGAAAAGCCTGTTAGTGTTTGTTTAAAAAAAAAAATGTGTTCTTTAAAAAAAAAAAAAAACAGGCTTTTTAACAAATAGCATTTAAAGCATGTTATATATAATGAGACCCTTGGGAACTGGTAGGACTAGCTAATAGAACATAGAATCTTGAAATTCCATACTGTATTCAGCAAAGCCATTTGCAGTTTTAACCAGCTCATAAGTCATTAAAGAGTAAGATACTATTTTTAGTTCAGTTTTCTAGGCTCATGACTTTATTATTATAATTTGCAGAGTCCCGTTCTGTGGTCTTTAGCACTTGCACACAGAAATTGCTTGATTATTAGAAATACCAAATTTGCTTTTCTGAGAAAAGTAATTTTGTTTTCCATGTTATATTACTTAAGTATTGTTAGACTCTATAATGTGCAAGGAAAGTTAATACAATTATTAAAGTAATTATTGGGACCTAAATTAGGGGAGTCGAGTGGGTCTGTAAGCACACACATAAGGAAACACACACACACACATACACCCACCATTAAGATGCCTTGGTTCTGACTGATCTGGGCCTGCTGACTTTCCAAGATATATAACATCCTTATCTTTAAAGATGAGTTAGAAGAATTTTAGTTATCTTGTGCTCTATCAGCTTTGCTAACCTGCAGTTCCCTTTTTCCAAACAAAATGTCTTAATAGAGTTCCATTTCTGGTAGAGGGATAGATTGGCCCACACTAGACTTCAGTTTCTGCAGTCAATTTTTCTCTTTCCTTTTCTTTTTTTCCCTGAATAACAGCTCTCATGGTCTAGGTAGGGTGAACCTGCTATCCTTCAGTATTAAGAAAAATCTACTGGGTTTATTTGTAGTTCTCAAATTGATCATATTTACAAATGATCTCATGGGAATTGGGCTTGTAGGTTTTATTTTCTTTGCCATATTTGCTTGTATACTAATAGGATCTACCTAACAAATTAAGGAGTTTGTTTCATGTTTATAAACTAAAATTAGTCATGAGCCATGGCTTTGTAAATCATAGTGGAAAACACAATGGAAAACTGTGATGAATATGCTTTTTACCATTAGGAAGCATGAGAAACAATAAAGAGAAATCCCCACATTCATTAGTGGGTATTTTCATGAATAGCACAGGCCAATAACAATCCAAGGAATTAAAAATCACTTGGCAAAGCTTAAAGAATGCATTCAGTCTATGTGATTGTAATTTCCACAGAGGGATATTTGTATCCCTTTACTTTTTAAGTTACTTTTCTACCCTAGCTTGTGTCCAGTTGGAAGAGATTTCTGATGTTTTGCCTGCTCAAAACTCTTGGTAGTTTTAATGGGAGAGTCTTGAAATGCTAACTAGACAAGCAGATTAATGGTTCTGCCAGTGGCTAAAGTTGAGATAGAAATTATTCTCTAGCTACAGTTTTTTGGTTATATCCTAAACTCCTAAACCTGAATAAGAATGCTTCCCAATTACATCTCAAATTCAGTTTATTTTTATTCATAATACAACATTGTTATTCTTCAAAATGGTTTAGACTAATTATGTTATTGTGGGAGCAAACAGTTTCAGTCGAGTCAGGCATTTTGGGCATATGAGTTATAATGGTCCTTGTCATATCCATGTCTATTGTAGTGTGACAGCAACCGTAGACAGTATGTAAAAATGGGTATGGTTCTGTTACAACAAAATATGATTTACCAAAGTAGGTAGCAAGCCAGATTCAGTCCCTGGACTGCGTATATTATCACCCCCTGTATGGTAAAGACAATGTGCCCCCACCAGGATGCCCACATCCTAGCCCCCATAACTTGAATATATTATAGGTCAGAAGGGAATTTGCAGATGTGATTAAGGGTAAGAACACTGAGATGGGGCAAATATCCTAAATTATGTGAGTCGGTCCAATTCACATGAACCATTAAAACTGGAAAGCCTTTCTCAGCTATGGTCAGAGAGATGCAAGGTAATAAGGATTCAACCTGCCATAGCTGACTTTGAAGATGAAGGAATAGTTCCAAAAGCCAAGGAATATGAGCAGACTCTAAAAGCTAAAAACAGTCCCTGGTTGTCAACAAAGAAGAAAGCACGACCTCAGTCCTACAACTACAGGAGCTCAATTATGCTGAGACCTGAATGAACCTAGATGCAGATTCATCCCCATATCCAGAAAGGACTCCAATCCTGTTAACATTCCAGCCTTGTGAATCTCTTGAGCAGAAATCTAGGTAGGTTCACAAAGACTCCTGACACAGAGAAACTGTGAGATAATAAATTTGTGTTGTTCTGTGTGCTGGGCTGGAAGAAGCACAAGCTGGAATCAAGATCAATAACCTCAGATATGCAGATGACACCACTCTTATGGCAGAAAGTGAAGAGGAACTAGAAAGCCTCTTGATGAAAGTGAAAGAGGAGAGTGAAAAAGTTGGCTTCATGCTCAACATTCAAAAAACAAAGATCATGGCATTCGGTCTCATCACTTCATGGCAAATAGATGGGGAAAGAGTGGAAACAGTGTCAGACTTTATTTTGGGGGGCTCCAAAATCACTGCAGATGATGATTGCAGCCATGAAATTAAAAGACACTTACTCCTTGGAAGAAAAGTTATGACCAAGCTATATAGCATATTGAAAAACAGAGACATTACTTTGCCAACAAAGGTCCGTCTGTTCAAGGCTATGGTTTTTCCAGTAGTCATGTATGGATGTGAGAGTTGGACTGTGAAGAAAGCTGAGTGTTGAAGAATTGATGTTTTTGAACTGTGGTGTTGGAGGAGACTCTTGAAAGTCCCATGGACTGCAAGGAGATCCAACCAGTCCATTCTAAAGGAGATCAGTCCTGGGTGTTTTTTGGAACGAATGATGCTAAAGCTGAAACTCCAATACTTTGGCCACCTCATGTGAAGAGTTGACTCATTGGAAAAGACTCTGATGCTGAGAGGGATTGGGGGCAGGAGGAGAAGGGGACGACAGAGGATGAGATGGCTGGATGGTTACACTGACTCGATGGACATGAGTTTGAGTGAACTCCGGGAGTTGATGATGGACAGGGAGGCCTGGTGTGCTGCAGTTCATGGGGTCGCAAAGAGTCGGACACGACTGAGGACTGAGCGACTGAACTGAACTGAACTGATGCTGCTAAGAGTGTGTTAATTTGTAGTAGCAGCAATAGAAAACTAATAGCCTGTATTTGCATTGGAACATTGCAAAATCAAGTTTTTATTATGAAAATAATATATATGTGTACCTTAACAGATAAACTACAATAATCATCATATATTTCTCAGTGAAAATCAGTCAGCAACTACAGATTACATTTTGGCCTGCTGATTATCATGCCAGACAATGAGAATGGCCACTGTAAGCTGATAGTGGGATCTTAGGGAAAATTGGAGGATGCCAGGAGCAACTCTGACATTTGTAGATGTGTTGTGCTCTTAAAGCAGCTGAGGAAACTTCTCTGCTGGCAGCTGATACATTGAAACTATCCAAAACAGTCCAGCCAGCTCTTGTCTCTGCCAGGACCCCATGAAAATACTACTGGGACACATTGTTACATCCTTTAGGATTTAAAGGAAGAAGGCAAAGCTGTATGCTATATCTATATGGAATCTAGTTAGCAGTCACATACAAGGAAGACTACTCTAAGACATATATGTGAAGACAGTAATTTTCGTTGAATGATATACATGTAAATAATTTTTGATACTGGTTCTACTTTTACTACTTCCTCTATTTCAATAGAAAAATATATGTCAGGAAATAATGTACGTTCTGTGATTGGTGATATAGCTAAGGAATCAGAGAAGCAAGCTGTTATCACATCCACAAAATCAGTGTCATCTGGTTCATGTGGATTCCTGAGTATCTAGATAGCAGAAGCTGAATTAGATGCATGCCCTCCCCATATACTAACTGAACAGCTGCCAGCTCCTGGAGGACGTGACTTGTCCTGATAGAACCATATTCTGCATTTCCCACTTCACTGCCCTATATACCATTCTGCCTTTCCTAAAGACAGCTCTTTCTTTTCCATCTTCTTGATTTAACGGATTCTCAATGCTTTGCTTTCTATAAAACGCATGCAAATAAATGGAAAAATTCTGTCTCCATGCCCTTTTACTCAATAACACAGTGTTGCATTCTTAGTGAGGTTCTTTGGACTCCAGGTGTATCTCAGCTACCCTAACAAAAAAGGAGAGTTAGACCCAGACATAGATGTTTTTAAGTATCATTTAAAAATACTAAAATATTCTTGAAAACCTTAAGAAGTGTGGAGAACAAGGAACAAATGGTTTCCTGTTATTGAGCTGCGTATTATTGTCAATGACATCATCCCCTTAGGTGGTGTATTATACGTTCAAGGATTATAAAGATGTTTATCTATTAAAAGATGTACAGAAAGGGCTCCCGCTCACTGATTCATTTTAGTGACCTGTCAGAGATATGAGTGTGGAAAGATTTACCTGTACTAGAATTCTGCTTCCCTTAGAATGCTTTCCTGAGCATTTTAAGATGTGGCTCTTCTCAAGAAGCATTTGAATTATAGGCAAGATATAAACTAGTCGTTGGTGGGTCAGATCAGGTGTTTTGGGAATGTTCTTAGGAATTCCCAAAATCTGTTTATGCAGTTATTTAACAATTACAATTGAAAGTGTGATGGAAGTGGAGGATAAGCTTAGCAAAATCCAGGTCTTTTTAATGTAATGCTTTTACATATAAAATTTCAGAAATAGAGGCTTTGTAATGTCAGTTGAACAGTCTCTCTCCTCTTCATGTACAAGAACTCAATGCGCCCAATCACAGGAAGATGCGACAGAAGAACTTGCCCTGGAACGTGTGACCCAGAGCCCTGGAAATGTTGGAACAGTCACAAGGAGGTCACTGCCCTTTTCCATGTCCTTAGAAGCTTTGTCTACAAGCTTGCTTTTCCTCTACAGATGAGAGGACATTTTTTGTTTCAAGAGGGCTATGAAAGGTACAGGGAAGTTAAGAGGTTTCCAGATTAGGAATTTACTGTGAAATATGAGGTCTAAACATTTGAACACTTCAAAGAAAAGCAGAGTAAAGTAGCCATGTTATTTCTGGTGTGTGTCTGTGTGTGTGTGTGCGTGCATGCTCAGTCATCACTTCAGTCATGTCCAGCTCTTTTGCAGCCCCAGTGGACTGTAGCCCATCAGGCTCCTCTGTCCATGGGATTAGCCCAGCAAGGATATTGGAGTGGGTTGCTTTTTCCTTTCCAGGGGCTCTTCCCGAGCCAGGAATCGAACTGAACCTGTGTCTCCTGTGGCTCCTGCATTGGCAGGCAGATTTTACCACTTAAACCAGCTGGGAAGCCCCTGTTTTGTGTCCATGATTCTACAGTGTAATGTGGATTAAAAATTATGAGGAGTGGAGGGAGTAGTTGTTAGAATGCCTGCTCCTAGATTAAGCCCCAATCTCAAAGTTCCTGAAGCCAAAGAACCTACCTTTTTAATCAACATCCCAGGTGATTCGAGAGAAAATCCAGAGAAAACACCTTGAAAACATTAAGGTAACAAGAACATAATTAAGATTTCATGTGAATTGAATTTATTCAGAACTTTAAAACTCCAAGGAAAACTTGAAGTAACTTGGTCAAAATTCATGTTTATTATGACTATTATCTTTTTTGTAAACAAGCTCCTTCAGGTATTTTTTCAAATGCCATCTTATTGGTTCAGTTCAGTTCAGTTCAGTCGCTCAGTCATGTCTGACTCTTTGGAACCCCATGGACTGCAGCACGCCAGGCCTCCCTGTCCATCACCAACTCCCAGAGCTTACTCAAACTCATGTCCATTGAATCGGTGATGCCATCCAACCATCTCATCCTCTGTTGTCCCCTTCTCCTCCCACCTTCAATCTTTACCAGCATCAGGGTCTTTTCAAATGAGTCAGTTCTTCACATCAGGTGGACAAAGTATTGGAGTTTCAGCTTCAACATTAGTCCTTCCAATAAATATTCAGGACTGATTTCCTTTAGGATGGACTGGCTGGGGACTCTCAAGAGTCTTCTCCAACACCACAGTTCAAAAGCATCAATTCTTCAGTGCTCAGCTTTCTTTATAGTCCAACTCTCATATCCATACATGACTACTGGAAAAACCATAGCCTTGACTAGAGAGACCTTTGTTGGCAAGCCTATTGGTTAAGCCTTCTCAATATACAAAATTGCAATCCATTCACTTCCCAGTCTTTCCTACTCAGTGTAATCTACTTTTCAACACAGCACGTATTGCCACCTAGCATATTATGTATTTCCATGGGTTCTTCTTTGTCTCTGTCCCTGCTCTCTTCATTATAGGTAAGTCTGTGAGGCAAAAGCTTTGTTTTGTGCAATGCTGTGTCCCCAATGCCTCCAAGTTATCTGGAATGTAACAGTTATTTGCTAAGCGATTTTTGTGTGAATTGATTAACTTGTTCGTCATCTTGGCTCTCTCCTGACTTCTCTTTGTGAGAGTGATTTACCATTGTGAGATGTACTGAAAATATTACATAGGTGAAAAAAAAAAGACTTGGATGAGAGTTTTCAAAAAGAAAAGGAAGTCATTAATAAATGTCATTCTAGGATAATTCTATGGGGTAGGGCTAAAAAAGATGTCTAAATTCCCCATTTTACAAACAAGAAACTAGGGAAGTTATATAAGACCAAAGGAAAAGAGGACCATGTATGGAAACACATAGACAAAAACAGTGATGTATTATACTGTTAAATAGATATACAGATAGCCCCTCATTCATGATTTTTTACCTTTTGATGGTGGGATGTGATACGCATTCAGTAGGAATCACACTTAGGATTTTGAATTTCAGTCTTTTTCTGGGCTAGAGATATGCAGTTACTCTCTTGTGATGCTGGGCAGTGGTCCACAGCTCCCAACCAGCCACACAATCATGAGGGTGAACAAGTGTGATACACCCATTCTGTACCCATAAAACCATCTTCATTTTACTTTCAGTACAGCAGGCTTTGCATGAGGTGATTTTGCCCAAATTTTGGCTAATGTGTTGTGAGCACATTTAAGGTAGACTGCATTAAGCAATGATGTTCGATAGGTTAGGTGTATGAAATACATTGCCAATTTACAGTATTTTCAACTTGCAATGGGTTTATCAGAATGTAACCCACTCATCATCAGTCAAGGATGCTCTGTATTGATTTGCTTGATGTTGAGACAGAGGAAAGAAGTAAAAGAAAATATCAAAGACTATTAAAGATAGTACAAATGATATGTTTAGAACATCTGTGGTAACTAGAAACTGTGACTGTTGGTACACTTTTCAAATGCTTGAAACTGGGTGAGTGGTAATGTTTAACTCAACTGTACTGTTCAACTTTACAGTTTTGAATGGAGTCAGGAGACAGTTTTTTGGCCAAATTTTATTTTTAAAGAACAGCATATTCTTTCCAAAAGTTTTCAAATATATTCAGTTTTAATATTTAAGCATCAATTATATTGACTGCTCTATAGATTAATTTCTGGTCCATTTGGCTCATTTACCCGACAATCTTTATTTTTTTTAGTTTCATGAATTTCTTAAATCCACTTCTGTGAGTTCGTTCACAGCCTGACTATTTCCCCTTGCTTCTGCCATTATATTACGTTCCTCCGTTTTGTCAAGCTCACCATTTCCTGTTATTGATTTCCCATAAATTCCTCATAACAGATCTTACAGCAGAGTGCCTTTGAGAAAAGTATCTTAAAATTATAACAAATATTTTACAAGTGGTTTCTTTTAGCCAGTTTTTTTTTTTCCATGTTTAGAATTCATTCATCATTGGTTTTTGCTTTGTTTACCATCTCACATTCTTATTCCTTAAGGGACTGGTCTATAGAGGTACTAAGATCCTCTACTCTGCTTGTTCTGCATATTTCTCTAAACTTCAGATGTTTATGTAATTGACCTCAGCCCACAGCCCCACAGGGTGACTGTTCTGGAATGAACATTCACAGAGGCATATCTGTCTTTTGTGTAGGTCCCAGAATGTACAGTAAAAAGCAAGATGGAGTGGTGCATATCAGAACCTATAATCTTTCTCATGTGGATTGTTTCTAAATTTTCAAAAGGACAGAGAGAGAGAAAAGCATGAGCTCTAAGGGGTGAGAGTGCGGAAGATAGGGGTGAAACTAAGATTTGACAGAGGTATGGGTAAGAGTAGAAAAGGCATTACTCACCTTTATATTTTTGTCCCAAGTGAAAATTAGTTTTCTTAGAGAGGTGAAACAGAAAGAAATATCTAAACAATTAAGCTTATATTCTATTTCTCTTCTAACTTTATTGTAACTTGTTATGAATTTTAATTATGAAATATGAATCCTATCATCAGTATCCTGTGCTGTTTTATATAGAGATTGACCTTAATCTCGTCCATTCCTAACGAAGTGAGCTCAATATAGAGGACCTGTAATTTCAAGGATTTATGCTTACTGCCTATATCCAGTGTACACACTCCCATGCCCTTTATTATCATATGCCAAGGACAATTTTTCTATAAATTGCCTTGAGTTCTTTTGAATAGGACTCTAGATATGTATAAAATAACTTTCTGATACAATATTGTATTTCTGCTGAGGACTTGTTAGGAAGTCAGAAACTGTGTCGGAATTTCATGTGGAACTAGAAAGGGTCTCATAGAACAGAGGAAGAAACAAATTTGAAATACCGTCACCTCTTCATCTCATGAGCATCTACATATCTCTGCCTCACGTTATGACTAGCTAAGGACCCACTTTTTCATGGAACTTTCTGTAACACAGGCCGTGATGCTCTGTCCATCATTTGTCCCCTAAAAAATAAATTATGACTAGCGATATTTATTTTGAGCATGTCTCTATTGTTATGTGAACATTCCACGTGTTCCTCATCAATCTCTATAAGACTATAAGACCCATTTCAAGGAAGGGAATGTTTTTTATGCTCTGAGAGCATAGTTTATAGGTATGAGTGTCTGATTAGAAGAAAGATACTTTGGAGATCTGGTCTATGAGGGATTCTGAAGAATGGTAACAGTGCTAACATATGGGAGTTAGTCAAATGTCCCAATTAAAATGCTAATAAAATTGGGAACAGTTCAGTTCAGTCACTCAGTCATGTCCAACTCTTTGCAACCCCATGGACTGCAGCACGCCAGGCTTCCCTGTCCATTGCCAGCTCCTGGAGGTTACTCAAACTCATATCCATTGAGTTGGTGATGCCATCCAGCCATCTCATCCTCTGTCATCCCCTTCTCCGCCCACCTTCAGTCTTTCCCAGCATCAGGGTCTTTTCAAATGAGTCAGTTCTTTGCATCAGGTGGCCAAAGTATTGGAGTTTCAGGTTCAGCATCAGTCCTTCCAAGGAATATTCAGGACTGATTTCCTTTAGGATGGACTGGTTGGATTCCTTGCAGTCCAAGGGATAGATTTCACCACTTTTAGAATAATGAGCCAAAGTTATGTTTCTTTCTTTTTCTAATAGAATTCTAGGATGGACATAGTGAACAGTACTTAGAGAGGCAGTGTTTCCCAAAGAACTGGCCTAGATTTTGAAGATATTGCTTTGCCAGATCTACCCCAGTAATTATCTATTTGGAAACAAGACTGACGGCAAGTTCATAGCTGGCAGTCACCGAGGGAGCTTGTCCACCTACAGGAAGGTGCCTGTAGTCTATTTCAGGGCTGGAACTTTCACCTGTCTTGGCTTATTCATTTTGATATCAGTGACTAGTTGGATGAGCCCTTAGATGTGATGTGTCTTCATCCTGCAGTGACCCAAAGTTTAGAAGAAGTAGTAAGTGTGTGGGATGTCAAGATCAGGATTTAGAAATCTTTCCTGAGAGACTTCCATGTGTCAAGCTCAGGAGAAAACTACCAAAATATCCCATATACTGTTGGTGTGTGTTATTAGGCATATGGCACCTATGCTGGAGAGGCAAAGTTCCGCTTCGTCCTGTGCATGTAGCACAGGTGGATGTTTTCCTAGGCACACTGTAAATTAAGCACTCCAGAAGATGAGTGTCATGGAGAGTGAGAGAACTTGGCAGCGACAGAGTATGTTTAATAGAAGAGACAAGAGGATCTGTGCATAGCTAGAGATATGACAGAGAAGAATTACTAGGTTAGTTTCAAAGGGAACAATAAGGCCCCATGAAGGTGACAGAAAAACAAAAAATAAAACATTCCAACAATCAGAGCTATTCAAAACTGTGTGCCTGGTGGATTATCCAATGTGGAAAACTCATTGTGTCATCCTGAAGGCCATCTTGGCTACTCCGTACATAATTATTAAACTAAATAAAAATTTAGCGTGTTTCCCCCATAGCTTTATTAGATGTCATTCTATGGAACTATGCTCTGTTGGTTAAGAAAATATTGCAAGTCCACAGACTCTCTGGAAGTGCTCTTGTCTTTTAGAAGCTACACCCCCGGGAACAGAATAGGACATGGCAGGGGGGTGCCTAATGCAGAATGTTTTACTGTGATTTAACTACTGCAAGTATTTCTTAAAGGAAATAATCCAGCAGTTAGTATTTTAGAGAAAAAAATCAAATAGAAATCATAAAAATATAAACCATGTTGTATATGAAAATATGTATAAATATAAAAGTATAGACTGTGTTGTAAATGAAACTTTCACTTATAATTTAAAAAATGAAATATGGGTTATGATATTTGGAATAGATATGTTTTCTTGAGTAGAATTTCATCAAATGAGCCATTAAACCTATGAGGAAGGACATGCAAATTTTTATTCAAAACAGAGGTGGAAAGTATCTTACTGCAAGATAAGAAATGTGCCATTCTGTTTGCACTTCACAGAATACTTCAGTTTTTTAATACACCTATTCCAAATACATTTATTCTTTCTCTTCTTACTTTTAGGGTACTTTGAATCCCTATTGTGTGTTATGGGATGACTCAAAAGCGTAAGTGACTGATGTTTCTTTACATTACTTTGGACTAAATATTCAAAGCACGTTAAGTTATTTCAGCTGCCTTCTAGTCCACAGGAATATGATAAGTTAGTGGGATGGAGTTACACTCATTGAGAAGAGTCTCCTTTTTGAAGCTGTAAGACAGCATGATGAATGTGTTTGTGTGTATGTTGATGCCATCAGGTTATATCCCAAGATAGGACTGCATTACCTGATGTGTAAGGCATATTGCGATGTGAATTCCATGAGGTTTTTTAAAAAGCTTTACTGTTTTGAAATTATAGTAGCTCAAATGCTATTTCAACATTTTGCCCTAGTGATTCCACTTAGCATTGCAGAATAAAATAGCAATTTCTATGGTCATTTAGCCAATACATTACTTGCATGACCTTGAATCTATTATCAGAGTAATGCAGTATTTATATGGCCGTTCAAATTGTTTTCTTATGAAAATATTGAGTGACATTTAATTTTCTTTTTCTATATATGAATTCATAAAGACAAAAGAAAATAATTTCAATAAATAAGGATGAATTATTCTTCCATGTATTGCTTTGTTTGTACAAGTAATTGCGATATATCTGGTCAAAATCATCTTAATCTCATTGGTAATGCTATGAGATTTTAAGGTCTCAAAGAGCAGAAAAATCCATGATTAAGGCTTAATTAGACTCCCATACTTTAAGTACTTGTATGAGTTTCTTTCAGTGTAGTAGCCAGATTATACAATCTTCTTTTTCTTTGTTTTGCATGGAGGAGAGATAAATTTCAATCAATCTCAAAAAGTAATACCACCATGTGTATACTGTCAGTTAACACACCACATTCTATGTATTCTAAGAATTTTCCCAGTCTTCTTCCCCCTTAATTGGATGTGTATTCAGGGTTTTATGATGTTGCTTGTCTCCTATTTGTAGTTATTGGAGAGCTTAGAAAAGGGATGTTCTTAGATTTCTAGGTAAAAAATGTGCTAATTCTTAGGATAGTGATGGAAGTTAAAATAGTATTTATGTGGGTGAAAAATAAATGATATGAATCACGTTTTTTTATTTCCTTTTTTCTTTTCAGTGGTATGAATCATGTTTTGTTTTGCTTTGTTCTGTAGAGTCAGATATTCTAGGATCCTGTTTTCCTAGGAATCTTAGTGCATAAAGAGAGTCTCAACTTGCCGGGTTATAACATGAGTTGGATACTCTCATTGATGTGATTTTTTTTTTTTTTGCTTTTTAAAACCACATGAAGAAAATTTTTGCAAGATTTCCTCTTTACCAATAGCTGGAGAAGATGTTCATAGTATATTCTAAGTCACTGTTTAGTATGTTGTATAGCCAAGGGAAATATAAAAGTCTACTAAAAACATCTAATTGTTTTCTACTCAAGAAAAGCATGCCATCTTACACACATGATTACAGGCATTTGCATATTTCCATGAATAAAAACCAATTTTTGTTTAGTTTCATTATCTTTTTGGTGGATAGAATATGTTTCTATATTGATCCAAGTAGGAGAATGCGTTGGTTATTTCAAAAGACCTTTGAGACTTACAGGAATATTATAGAAAAGGGGGCATTCCCTTATTTTGTGTATCTCTTGGTGTGCTTTCTCAGTTTTTCTAAGGTGTTAAGTTTAATTTATGGAACTATTGGTGCTTGAGGTCAGCACTGAGTTTACAAATCAATCACATTCTACTTTCTCTAACCTGCTGACTCTTATCCATCACAAAGAACATGTCTTGGTTTTACAAACTTCAACTTTGTAGTTGTCCTTGAAGAAAACTATTCAGTGAGAGGAGGTGTGTTTAGCTGCCTTTCAAATCATCTTATCTCCAGAGATCAGTGCAGTTCGTGTTTCCTTGATGTATCTAAAGAGTGATCAAAAATCTTTCCTCTGTGACAGAAAATCCATCCTGTCATACTTTTTAACAGACTGCTACATCATTAAATTGTTTTTCTGGGTGAGTTTGAAACAATGAAGGTTAAGACAATTTTTTTGTTTGTTTGTTTCTTCACACCTGTTCTATTTTGATCATGTTCACATACACAATAGTTTTGTCGATGCAGTGATGTTAATTTTGAGTATAAGACACCAAGCATAGTTAATAATGAAGAGACATGGCTCTTGTGTTTTTATCAGAAAAAGATTGATCTAAATGATGTTTTCAAGATTGTCAGTAGCACAGTTGAAATTAGAAGTCATTTTTTTTTAATTTTGGTGTAAGTAATCAAATTACCTTAAATTTTTATAAAGATGTATTTGACATGTAATGTTATGTTAGTTTCAGGTATGAAACGTAATGATGCCATGTTTGTTTACACTGCTAAGTGACCACCATCATAAGTCTAGTTACTATCTGTCAGCAATGTTGTTTTGTTTTTTAGTTGCTAAGTAATGTGTGACTCTTTTGTGGCCCCATAGAAGGTAGCCCGCCAGGCTCCTCTGTCCATGGAATTTCCCAAGCAAGACTACTGGAGTGGGTTGTAATTTCTTTCTCCAGGGGATCTTCCATACCCAGGAATCAAACCCATGTCTCCTGGTTAAAAGTATATTCTTTACCTCCAAGCCATCTGGGAAGCCATCTGTCACCATTATTTAGTTACAAACTTTTTTTCTTATGATGATAAAGTGGGATGAAGAAGGTAGGGAAAACCACTAGACCACTCAGGTATGACCTAAATCAAATTCCTTATAATTATATAGTGGAAGTGAGAAATAGATTCAAGGGGTTAGATCAGATAGACAGAGTGCCTGAAGAAATGTGGACAGAGGTTTGTGACATTGTACAGGAGGCAGTTATCAACATCTCCAAGAAAAAGAAATGCAAAAAGGCAAAATGGTTGTCTGAGGAGGCCTTACAAATAGCTGAGAAAAGAAGAGAAGCTAAAGGCAAAGGAGAAAAGGAAAGATATACCAATTTAAATGCAGAGTTCCAAGGAATAGCAAGGAGAGATGAGAAAGCCTTCCTCAGCGATCAATGCAAAGAAATAGAGGAAAACAATAGAATGGGAAAGACTAGAGAGCTCTTCAAGAAAATTAGAGACACCAAAGGAACATTTCATGCAAAGATGAGCACAAAAACGGATAGAAATGGTATGGACCTAACAGAAGCAGAAGATATTAAGAAGAGGTGACAAGACAACACAGAAGAACTATACAAAAAAAGAGCTTTATGACCCAGATAACCACGATGATGTGATCACTCATCTAGAGCCAGACATCCTGTAATGGAAGTCAAGTGGGCCTTATGAAGCATCACTATGAACAAAGCTAATGGAGAAAATGGAATTCCAGTTGAGCTATTTCAAACCCTAAAAGATGATGCTGTGAAAGTGCTGCACTCAATATGCCGGCAAATCTGGAAAACTCAGCAGTGGCCACAGGACTGGAAAAGGTCAGTTTTCATTCCAATCCCAAAGAAAGGCAATGCCAAAGAATGTTGAAACTACCACTCAATTGCACTCATCCCACACACTAGCAAAGTAATTCTCAAAATTCTCCAAGCCAGGCTTTAACAGTACATGAACCATGAACTTCCAGATGTTTGAGCTGGATTTAGAAAAGGCAGAGGAACCAGAGATCAAATTGCCAACATCTGCTGAATCATCAGAAAAGCAAGAGAGTTCCAGTAAAGCATCTACTTTTACCTTCTTGGCTATGCCAAAGCCTTTGACTGTGTGGATCACAACAGACTGGAAAATTCTTAAAGAGATGGGAATACCAGTCCACCTTACCTGGCTCCTGAGAAATCTGTTTGCAGGTCAAGATGCAACAGTTAGAACTGGACATGGAACAACAGACTGGCTCCAAATAGGAAAATGAATATGTCAATGCTGTATATTGTCACTCTTCTTATCTAATTTATATGCAGAGTACATCATGCAAAATGCCAGGCTGGATGAAGCACAAGCTGCAATCAAGATTGCTGGGAGAAATATCAATAACCTCAGGTACGCAGATGACACGACCCTTATGGCAGAAAGTGAAGAACAACTAAAGAGCCTCTTGATGAAAGTGAAAGAGAGTGAAAAAGTTGGCTTAAAACTCAACATTCAGAAAACTAAGATCATAGCATCCAGTCGCATCACTTCATGGCAAATAGATGGGGAAACAATGGAAACAGTAACAGACTTTATTTTGGGGGGCTCCCAAAATCACCGAAGATGGTGACTACAGCCATGAAATTAAAAGGCACTTGCTTCTTTGTGGCTGACCCAAGGAATAACTTGAAAATATTTTGCTCACATCACAAAAAGGCTTATTTTAGTTATAAAAAATGTTTCTTTTTACACTTGTGTGATTGATAATTTGCACATTTTGGGTGCTACTCCAAATTTGGATTTTTGGATATTGAATCTTGTGTTGATGACATTCCTTAGAAAATCCATAAGTCTCCCTTTCATCTGAAGCTATAATATTTATCCTGTTCTCAGCAACACCATTTGTTGCTAACGGGTCTGTGAAATATTATGTTTGTTCTCAGAAAATGTTTTAGAGATTCATTTTTTCTTTATTTTATTTCAGTTGATTTATAGTATTATATTAGTTTCAGTAGTACAGCATAATGATACAACATTTTAAGACTGTACTCAATTAAAATTTATTATAAAATAATGGCAATATTTCCCTGTACTGTACAAAATGTTCTTGTTACTTATTATTTTGTACACAATAGTTTGTATCTCTTAATCTTATACCCCAACTTTGTGGTCCTCTCACCCCTCTTCTCACTGGTAACCACTAGTTCTCTGTATCTGTGAGTCTCAGTTATATGCATATAATTGGATTTATTTATTATGTTTCATATATAAATGAAAACAGAGTTTTTTGACTAATTTCACTAAGCATAATGCCTTCTAGATCCACTCACATTGTTGCAAATGGCAAATTTCGTTCTTTTTCATGGCTGAGTAATATTTCAGTATTTCATTGTTCACATCTTCTTTATCCATTCATCTGTCAATGAACTTGTTGCTGTTGTTTAGTTGCTAAGTCATATCCAACTCTTTGCAACCCAATGGACTGTATCCTACCAGGCTCCTCTGTCCGTGCAGTTTCTCAGACAAGAATACTGGAGTGGGTTTCCATTTTCTTCTCCAGGGGATCTTCCCAACCCAGGGATCAAACCTGTGTTTCCTACATTGGCGGGCAGACTCTTCACCACTGAACCATCAGGGAGGTCCTTGATGTGTGTAGGTTGCTTCTATGTCTTGGCTATGATTTATCTTGTTGCTATGAACATTTGTGGTGCATGTATCTTCAAATTAGTATTTGGGGCTTTTTTTTTTTTTTTTTTTTGTATGTATACCTAGGAGTGGAATTGTGGGATCTTGTGGTAGTCTTATTTTTACATTTTGGAGGAACTTCTATACTCTTTTCCATAGTTTCTATACCACCTTACATTTCTACAACAGTGTGCTAGGATTCCCTTTTCTTTCCTTACCAGTATCTGTTATTTGTATACTTTCTGATGATAACCATTTTGAGAGGTGTGAGGTAGTACCATGTTGTAGTTTTGATTTTCATTTTTCTAATAATTAGCGATGTTGTGTGCCTGTTGGCCATGTTTTTTTTTTTTTTTTTTAAGAAAAATGTCTATCCAGGTCTTCTACTCATTTTTAAATTGTTAGCTTTTAAAAATAGTTGTTCGAGTTATTTATATATTTTAGAAATGGACACCTTATCAGTCATATCATTCGCAAATATTTTCTCCCATTCCAAAGGTTGTCATTTTGTTTTGTCAGTGGTTCCCTTTACTGTGCAAACACATTTAAGGTTAATTATTAATAGATTACATTTATTTACTTTCCTTTTTGTTTCTTTTTCCTTAGTAGACAGATCAAAAAAAAAAATTTCTGTAATTTATGTCAGGGTGTTATACCTGTGTTCTTTTCTAGGAGTTTTATGGCTTCAGGCCTTACACTTGGGTCTTAATGCATTGTGAGTTTATTTTTGTACATGGTATGATTAAAATGTTCTAGTTTCATATTTTTCCACTTAGCTGTCAAGTTTTCAAAGCAGCAGTTATTGAAGCAACTGTCTTTCCTCCATTGTATATTTTTCACTCCTTTGTTGCGTATTAATTGACCATAGGTTCCTGAGTTGGTTTCTTCTGTTCCATTAATCTATGTGTTTGTTTTTATGTCAGTATCACGCTGTTTTGACTACTGTAGGTTTGTGTTATTGTCTGAATTCAGGGACCATGATAACTTTAGCTTTGTTGTTTTCTCTCAAGATTCCTTTGGCAATTCAGGGATTGCTGTTTAATATGTTGTTTAACATGAATTTTAGGATTATTTGTTCTAGTTCTATGAAAAATTTGATTTTGATAGGTATGGCATTTAATCTGTAGATTTCATTGGCTACTGTGGCAGTTTTAACAATACTTCCAATTCAAGAACATGAAGTATACTTCCATTTCTTTGTATCATCTTTATTTTCCTTAATCAATATATTGTAGTTTTCAGAGTCCAGGTGCTAAATTTATTTCTTTTTGAGGATAATTTAAGTGGAATAGTTTTACTGCTTCCTCTTTTAAATAGTTCACTATAGTCTTCTATCCTGCCACTTTCCTGAATTTGTTTATTAATGCTTATAGATTTTTTGGTGGAAACATTAGGGCTTTCTATGTATATCATCATAACATCAGCAAATAGTTGACAACTTTACCTCTTTTCTTCCAGTTTACATGTCTCTTATTTCCTTTTCCTGTCTCATGCAGTAATTAGGATTTCCGGTGCTATGTTAAACAGATATTGTAAGAGTACGCATCCATCTCTTATTCCTAATTTTAGGGGAAAGGCTTTCCATCACTGAGTGTTTCCTGTGGGTTTGCCGTAACTTGCCCTTATTATGCTGAGATATGTTCCCTCTATATCCACTGTGAGTTTTTGTCATGAATGGATTCTGAAGTTTGTCAAATGATTTTTCTGTGTCCATTGAAATAATCATGTAATTTTTACCCTTCTTTTTGCTGATGTTGTCTATCACATTGGCTGATTTGTGAATATTGAACTGTCCTGTGATCCTTGAATAAATCCAAAATTGATCATGGTGTGTCATACTTTTTATATATTGTTGAATTTGGCTTACTAATATTTTGCTTAGGACTTTTCCATCTATATTCATAGCAGGTATTAGTCTTTCAGTTTCTGTTTCTGTAGTATCTTTGCCTGGTTTTGTTACGAAGTGGCCTCATAGAATGAATTGGAGAGTGTTCTGTGCTCTTCAGTTTTTCTGGAATACTTTGAGAAGGATAAGTATTAGTTCTTCTTTATATGTGTGGTAGAATTCACCTGTGAAGATGTCCAGATCTAGATTTTTTGTTTTCTGGGAATGTTTTTTTTTAACTGCAAATTTAATTTCAGTATTGGTAATTGGTCTGTGCAAAATGTCTGTTTCTTCTTGTTTCATTCTTGGTAAGTGTTTGTCTCTGGAGATTTGTTCATTCCTTCTATGTTGTCCAATTTGTTGGTGTATGTTCTCATAATTTTTTTGTATTTTTGTAATATTGGTTACTCTTCCTCTTTTATATCTCACTTTGTTTTTTTTTATTCCTTTCTCATTTCTTCCTGGTGAGATAACTAGAAATTTTTCATTTTTTTAATACTTTTAAGAAACCAACTCTTGGATTCGTTGATTTTTATTTCTTCTTTCTTTTTTGTCTCTATTTTTTAAAATTCCTCTGTGATCTTTAAATTTTTCTTCTTTTCTGCTGACTTTGGGCTTTTTTGTTCTTATTTTTCTACTTCTTTTAAGTGGTAGGTTAGATTATTTATTTGAGGGATTTTTGTTTGTTTCTTGAGGTAGCTGTTTTTGTTGTTTAGTAGCTAAGACATATCTGACTCTTTTGTGACCCTCTGAACTGTAGCCCGCCAGGCTTCTCTATCCATGGGATTTTCCAGACAAAAATACTAGCGTGAATTACCATTTCCTTCTGTATTGGCAGGCAGATTCTTTAGTGCTGAGCCACCAAATAAGACCTTGAGGAAGGCAAACTGTGAAGTTCCCTCTTAGAAATACTTTTGTGCATGCCATAGTTTTGAGAAACCGTGTTTCCATTTTCATTTATCTTTGCATGTTTTCTGATTTCACCTTTGATTTCTTCATTGAACCACTGCTTTTCTAGTAGCATGTTGTTTAATCTCCATATTTTCATTCTTTCTTTTCTTTCTGTAGTCAAATTCTAGTTTTGTATTATTTTCTTTGGGGGAAAAGATACTTAATATAATTTCTATAAACTCCAATTTTTTGTATAATTAATTTTTTATTGAAGGATAATTACTTTATAGAATTTTGCTGCTTCCTGTCAAACTGCAATATGAATCAGCCATAGGTATATCTATAGCCCCTCCCTTTGAACCTACCCCCATCTCCCTCCCCATCCCATCCCTCTAGGTTGATGTTTCTGAGCCATTCAGCAAATTCCTGTTGGCTATCTATTTTACATATGGTAATGTGTACTCTTTCCATACATCTCACCCTCCCCTCTCCTCTCCCCATGTCCATGAGTCTATTCTCTGTGTCTGTTTCTCCACTGTTGCCCTGTAAATAAATTCTTCAGTATCATTTTTCTAGATTCTGTATATATGTGTTAGAATACAGTATTTATCTTTCTCTTTCTAACTCACTTCACTCTGTATAATTTTTTGAGACTTGTTTTGTGGTCTAATATGGTCTGTTTAGGAGAATATTCCATGTGCACTTGAGAAGAATGTGTATTCTGCTGGTTTGGGTTGTAAAGTCCTATACATATCTATTAAGTTCAATTGGTCTATTGTGTCATTTAAGACCATTGTTACTTTACTGATTTTCTACCTGGATGACCTGTCTGTCCATTGATGTCACTGGGGTGCTAAAGTCCCCTATTTTTATTGTACTATTGTAAATTTCTCTCTTTAATCTATTAATATTTGCTTTTTATATTTGTGTGCCTGTATTGTATGCATATATACTAATAAATATAACCTCTTCTTTTATTGATCACTTTATTCTTATATAGTGCTCTTCTATGTCTGTTTTGAGTTTCTTATAAAGTATTTTGTCTTTATAAGATATGAGTACTGCTATCCTTATTTAAATAATTTTCATTTGCATGAAATACATTTTTCCATCCTCTCATTTTCATTTTGTGTATTTCTTCAGATTTCAGATGAGTCTCTTATAAGCAGCATATAGATGGGTCTTGTCTTTGTAACCCAATCAACCACTTTATGTATTTTGATTAGAGCAATGTCTGTTGAAATTTATATAATTATTGGTAACTATTTACTTATTGCCATGTATTACTTGTTTCTGATTGTTTTTTTTTCTCTGTTCTTTTATTCATTTTAGTTTCTTCCTTTATGGATTAATGATTTTCTGTTGTGGTATGCTTTTTTTTTCTCCTATATTTCTTGTATATCTATTGTACATTTTTTGATTTCTGGTTACCATGAAGTTCATATATGTTGTCTTATAACCATATCTACTTGTTTTAAACAGGTAGTCCTTACCTGTCCTTCAAGTTCAAACACATTTAAAATCAACACACAGAAATCCCTTGCATTCCTATACACTAATAATGAGAAAATAGAAAAGGAAACAATTCCATTCACCATTGCAATGAAAAGAATAAAATACTAAGGAATATATCTACCTAAAGAAACTAAAGACCTATATATAGAAAACTATAGAACACTGATGAAAGAAATCAAAGAGGACACTAATAGATGGAGAAATATACCATGTTCATGGATCGGAAGAATCAATATAGTGAAAATGAGTATACTACCCAAAGCAATCTATAGATTCAATGCAATCCCTATCAAGCTACCAGCGGTACTTTTCACAGAGCTAGAACAAATAATTTCACAATTTGTATGGAAATACAAAAAACCTCAAATAGCCAAAGCAATTTTGAGAAAGAAGAATGGAACTGGAGGAATCAACCTGCCTGACTTCAGGCTCTACTACAAAGCCACAATCATCAAGACAGTATTATACTGGCACAAAGACAGAAATATAGATCAATGGAACAAAATAGAAAGGCCAGATAAATCCACACACCTATGGACACCTTATCTTCGACAAAGGAGGCAAGAATATACAATGGAGAAAAGACAATCTCTTTAACAAGTGGTGCTGGGAAAACTGGTCAACCACTTGTAAAAGAATGAAACTAGAATACTTTCTAACACCATACACAAAAATAAACTCAAAATGGATTAAAGATCTAAATGTAAGACCAGAAACTATAAAACTCCTAGAGGACAACATAGGCAAAACACTCTTTGACATAAATCACAGCAGGATCCTCTATGACCCACCTCCCAGAATACTGGAAATAAAAGCAAAAATAAACAAATGGGATCTAATTAAAATTAAAAGCTTCTGCACAACAAAGGAAACTATAAGCAAGGTGAAAAGACAGCCTTCAGAATGGGAGAAAATAATAGCAGAAGCAACTGACAAACAATTAATCTCAAAAATATACAAGCAACTCCTACAGCTCAATTCCAGAAAAATAAATGACCCAATCAAAAAATGGGCCAAAGAACTATATAGACATTTCTCCAAAGAAGACATATGGATGGCTAACAAACACATGAAAAGATGCTCAACATCACTCATTATCAGAGAAATGCAAATCAAAGCCACAATGAGGTACCATTTCATGCCAGTCAGAGTGGCTGTAATCCAAAAGTCTACAAGCAATAAATGCTGGAGAGGATGTGGAGAAAAGGGAACCCTCTTACACTGTTGGTGTCAATGCAAACTAGTACAGCCACTATGGAGAACAGTGTGGAGATTCCTTAAAACACTGGAAATAGAACTGCATTATGACCCAGCAATCCCACTGCTGGGCATACACAGCGAGGAAACCAGAATTGAAAGAGACACGTGTACCCCAGTGTTCATCACAGCACTGTTTATAATAGCCAGGACATGGAAGCAACCTAAATGTCCATCAGCAGATGAATGGATAAGAAAACTGTGGTACCTATACACAATGGAGTATTACTCAGCCGTTAAAAAGAATACATTTGAATCACTTCTAATGAGGTGGATGAAAGTGGAGCCGATTATACAGAGTGAAGTAATCCAGAAAGAAAAATACTAATACAGTATACTAACACATATATATGGAATTTAGAAAGATATGGTAATGATAACTCTATATGCAAGACAGCAAAAGAGACACAGATGTATAGAACAGTCTTTTGGACTCTGTGGGAGAGGGCAAGGGTGGGATGATTTGGGAGAATGGCATTGAAACATGTATAATATCATATAAGAAACTAATCGCCAGTCTAGGTTCAATGCAGGATACAGGATGCTTGGGGCTGGTGCACTGGGATGACTCAAAGGGATGGTACGGGGAGGGAAGTGGGAGGGGAGTTCAGGATTGGGAACACGTGTACACCCGTGGCAGATTCATCTTGATGTTGGCAAAACCAATACAATATTGTAAAGTAATTAGCCTCCAATTAAAATAAATAAATTTAAATTTAAAAAATTTTTAAAAATAAAAGATATACATTTTTAACTCCCTTCCCTCACATTTTGTTTACATGTTTTATTTCTTCATGTTTATCCCTATACTGATTATTATTGTTATAGTTGCCTTTTTTCTTTATTTCTTTTCATCTTTGTACTAGCTTATTTAAGTGGTTGAACATCAGCCTTTACCATATACTTACTTTTACAGTCGTATTTTTCATTTCTCATATATATATATATTTAATTTGTGCTATAATCTTTTTTACCACTTATAAAAGACCCTTTAACATTTCTTTGAGGTAGGTTTAGTATTGATAAAAACTTTTAAGTTGTGCTTGAATGAGAGATTTTTTTTATCACTCTTTCAATTCTAACTGATAGTCTTGCTGGGTAAATTATCCTAGGTTACAAGTATTTTCCTTTAAGCACTCCTTTTTGGCTTGCAACATTTTGGGGGAAAAATCAGCTTGTGGCCTTATGGGGGTTGCTTTGTGTATGGCTGTTTGTTTTACTCTTCCTGCCTCCAGAATTTTCTATAACTTTTGCCATTTTAATTATGATATGTCTTGATCTGGGCCTGTTGGGGTTTATGCTCTTTGAGACCCTCTATGATTATACATTTTTAACTCCCTTCCCTCACATTTATTTACATGTTTTATTTCTTCATGTTTATCCCTATACTGATTATTATTGTTATAGTTGCCTTTTTTCTTTATTTCATGGAATAAAGTGTATTTCATGGAATACATTTTTGACAGGCACACCCCTGGCCCCCACTGCGGGTCTACCTTCTCCTTCTGGGGCCCCTATAATACAAATATTGGTATCCTTAGTGTTGCCTTAGAGGTCCCTTAAACTGTTGTCAATTATCTTTTTTCTTTATGCTGTTCTTATTTGGTGATTCTCATTATTCTGTCTTCCAGTTCATGTAAGTGTGTTTCTGTGTCACTTAGTCTGCTAATACTGTCTAATGTGTTTTTCATTTTAGTTATCATATTCTTCAGTTCTGATTAGTTCTTGTTCATATTTTCTAGTTCCTTGTTATAATTTCACTGTGTTAATCTATTATTTTCCCTAATTCAGTTAGCATTCCTAATGCTTTGAACTCTGCATCTGATCAATTTTTAACTTCTGTGTCACCCCCCACCCCCACCAGGGGTTTTTCCCTTTTTCTTACAGTTGAGAGTAGTTCCTCTGCCTTTTCATTTTGCTTAGCTTTCTCTGTCCCTGTGCGGGTGAAATCATTGCCTGTTATAGTGATGAAGGGGTGTCCTTATGTTGGAGCTTCCCTGTACAGTCTGCATGTGCCCAGTGGCCTTGGTGGAAGGGCTGAATTTGATGTGAATAAAAGTCAAATTTTTCCTTGGGGTTTGCTGGCGCCTACCACCTTGGTAGGAGATGGGGCTGGAGATAGAAGACCTAGGGCCAGGGCAAGGTGTGAGGTGGGGCTTCTCCTGTGCTCAGTGGCCACACCACTATATCGGGAACAGGGGCAAGTCCCAAGTTGCTAGAGGAAAAGCCCTTGTGGGCAAGTCTTAGCTGGCTTTGTTTCCTCTAAGTGTGTATTCTCCCCATTCCCAGCCCTGGTACTATCACCCCAGAGGTGCTCAAACAAAAGCCACTGCTGTGCATGCTCAACATGGATCTAGACATGGGGTGTGGTGGCCCTGGCCGTAAGTGCCCCAGGCTGCTTCTGGTGCACTGCCTGTTGTGAGTGTTAGTAACGGCTGCCTGCACCCTGCTCAGATGCTTCTTCAAGTCTGAGCAGCATTTGAGCCTTATTGCCAAGTTCTGTTTGGCCACAGCAGTCCTCCCCACAGGAAGGGGAGGATCACCTGCATCAGGATGCAAGAGGATCCAGAGTGATCGCACATCTCAGGCTGGGGCACATGTCAGGGCGGTCGTGGGAAGCTAACCAGCAAATCCAGAGTTTCAGTTGACACTCTCCACTCTTTTTTGGGAGTAGGCAAGCATGTTCACACTCCTTACAAGCAGAATCCAGGCTTCCCATAGTTCTCCTGTTATTCCCACTGGCGTTCCAACCAGTCTATTAATGTTCGACCCTATGGTTGGGGTGCCTGACCTGTGGTTCACATTTCTCACTCCCAAGGGAGGATCTCCATCTGTGTAGTCTTCCTGTTCCTCTGAGTCCCCTCCAAGGGGCCCAGGTCCCCACCCACTCTCTTCTGTCCCCATCCTACCTGATTATATGGGAATCTTTCTTACAGCCTTGGTGGTGCAGGAGCCTTTCTGCTAGTTTCAGTAAGAATTGCTCCACATGTAGATGTCTTTTTGATGTGTTCCTGGAAGGTAAGTTCCACAGTTTCCTAGTCGCCAATCTTGATCTCCCTCTCGAGTTTTAATTGCATGACTTTTCATTGTAACTTATTAATCATTGATAAACAAGTTCATAAATCCATTTATAATTTATTTTCTTGACTTATAGTTGAAGCCAAAAGCTTTTGCAGACTAGACGTTTACGTCTCTACTTTTCAAATTGATTTATTGGAGTTGCAAGTAGCAATAGTCACATCTTGACTGAGACTGACACTGGCTTGTTTTATCTCAAAATCATGTAATTGAAGTGTTCTTCTCTTTTACTTTTGCTATCCTTATTTCTTAATACCAATGAAATCTTTCTCTCTTATTCATATTGTAAGCCATCATTTCATTGATCTCACAGTATGATTCCTAGAAAATATAAAACTAACACCTTAGCCAAATCTCATCATTCCAGGGAGCTTGTTATCCCTGTTCTTGATCTTCAGGTGACAGACATACCTGTGTTGTTAGGGAAACATATACTGTCAGGAAATATACTTTAAGAAAGATATGCTAGCTCTTAGAAGTTCAAAGCAATTATACAAAACATTGCTACTATTGGATAATCAGCCTTTGTTGTTGTTCAGTCTCCAAGTCATGACCAATTCCATGACACAATGGACTGCAGCATGCCAGGCTTCCATATCCCTCATCATCTCCCAGAGTTTGCCCAAGTTCATGTCCATCCAACTGGTGATACCGTTGAACCATCACATCCTCTATCACCCTCTTCCTCCTGCCTTCTCAGCATCAAAGTCTTTTCCATTGAGTCAGCGATTCACATCAGGTGGTCAAAGCATTGGAGCTTCAGCTTCAGCATCAGTCCTTCCAAAGTGTATTCAGGGTTGATTCCTTTAAAATTGACTGTTTGATCTTGTTTCCAAGGGATGCTCAAGAGTCTTCTGCAATACCACAAATTGAAAGCATCAATTCTTCAGTGCTCTACCTTATTTATTGTCCAACTTTCACATCTGTACATCACTACGGGAAAGACCGTAGCCTCGACTATACAGACCTTTGTCAGCAAAGTGATGTCTTTGCTTTTTAGCACATTGTCTAGGTTTGTCATAGCTTTCCTGCCAAGAAGTAATTGTCTTCTAATTTTGTGGCTGCAGTAACCATCTGCAGTGATTTTAGAGCCCAAGAAGAGGAAATCTGTTACAGCTTCCACCTTTTCCCTTTCTATTTGCCATGAAGTGATGGGACAGGATGCCAGGATCTTAGCTTTTTAAATATTGAGTTTTAAGCCGGCTTTTTCACTCTCCTTCACCCTCATCAAGAGACTCTTTAGTTCCTCTTCACTTTCTGCCATTAAAATGGTGTCATCCACATATCTGAGGCTGTTGATATTTCTCCCAGCAATCTTGATTCCAGCTTGTAACTCATCCAGCCCAGTATTTCACAGGATGTATTCTGTGTATAAGTTAAAAATACTAGGTGACCATAAACAGCCTTGTCATACTTCTTTCTCAGTTCTGAACCAGTCAGTTGTTCCATGTAAGGTTCTAACTGTTGTTTCTTGACCTGCATGCAGGTTTCTCAGGAGACAGGTAAGATGGTCTGGTATTCCCATCTCTTTAAGAGTTTTCCACAGTTTATTATGATCCACACAGTCAAAGGCTTTAGCATAGTCCTTGAAACAGAGGTAGATGTTTACCTAGAATTCCCTTGCTTTTTCTATGATCCAGCGAATGTTGACAATTTGATCTCTGGTTCCTCTGCCTTTTCTAAACCCAGCTTGAACATCTGGAATTTCTCAGTTCAAGTAATTCTGGAGCCTAGCTTGGAGGATTTTGTGCAACCTTACTAACATGGTAGAGGAATGCAATTATCTAGTGGCTTGAACATTTGTTAATACTGCCCTTCCTGGGAACTGTGATGAGGATTGACCTTTACTAGTCCTGTGGTCACTGCTGGGTTTTCCAAATTTGCTGACATATTGAATGCAACACTTTAATAGCATCATCTTTTAAGACTTTAAATAGCTCTGCTGGAATTCTGTCCCCTCCACTTGCTTTACTGGCATCAGTGCTTCCTAAGGCCCACTTGACTTCACACTCCAGAATGTCTGGCTCTAAATGAGAAATTATACCATCACAGTTATCTGAGTCATTAAGGTCTTTTTTGTGCAGTTCTTCTGTGAATTCTTTCCATCTTTTCTTGATCTCTTCTGATTCTAGTAGGTCTTTATTATTTCTGTCCTTTATTTTGCCCATCTTCAGATGAAATGACCCTTTGATATTTCAAATTTTCTTGAAGAGATCTCTAGTCTTACCCTTTCTGATTGTCTAAGGAGGCTTTAAAAATAGCAGTGGAAAGAAGAGAAGTGAAAAGCAAGGGAGGTTCCTTGGTATCAGGGTGTGGTTTTAAACAGGCTTTTAAATTTTTATGATAACAGTGTGTGTGTGTGTGGTTAGTCACTCAGTCATGTCCAACTTTTTGTGACCCCATGGATTGAGGCATAACTATTATTAAAATAATATTTATTAAAAAAAAAAAGAAAGAAAAGCAAGGGAGGAAGGGAAAAGTATGCCAAACTAAATGCAGAGTTCCAGAGAATAGCAGGAGAGACAAGAAGCCCTTCTTCAAACAACCTTTATCCTCTGAATAATAACTGAATGATAAGGCATAGTTTATGTGCTCTATTCAAATTGTTCTCTGAACTGACAGATAGATGGGAAAAACTGATAAAGGCAGAACTTAATAATAGCAATGGCTTACAATTATTATAAGGGAACAAAAGGAAGAACAAAGATATCTTATTGGAGAAATTTTATAAAATAATTAAGAAAGAAAAGAGATCAATTATACTTCAAAATCCAACCAACAGACAAACAAAATTATACAAGAAAGGCATCAGATTTGTGGTTACCAAAGGCAGGAGTGAGAAGAAGGTGAATTGAATGAAAGCAATCAAAAGGTACAACATTGCCAGTTTATAAGGTAAACAAGTTCCAGGGATATAATGTAGAATGTGATTAATGTAATTAATATTGCCAGATATCATTATGAAAGTTGCTAAGAGTTCAAATCCTAAGAGTTCTCATCACAAGGGAAAAATTATTTTCTACCTATATGAGATGATGGATGTTCACCAGACTACTGTGATAATTATTTCATGATGTATGAAAGCTAAATGATTATGCTCTACACCTTAAACTTATATAGTACTGCATGTCAATTGTATGTCAGTAAAACTGGAAGAAAAAAAGAACAAGAACTGCTAAGTACAACAGTAAATATATGGTCTTCTTTTTATGGTAAAAGGGAAGAAGCTTTTACAGCCTTGCAGCTATCTAACTGAAACATTTTCCTCAGAAGCAATAAAAAAAGAAAATCTATTTTCAAAGTATTCTGCATACTTACAGTCATGATTCCAGTAGATCAGTACTTCTAGAATTTCTTTTACAATTAACCAGAGACAGGATTTTAAAACTATTTAGCTTCAAGAAGCATTATTACTCTCTTGGGTAGATTTATCTTTGAAAACTAGTTAAAATTTAACTGAGTACCTCATAGAAATCACTACTTTGGAAAGAAATTACATGCATATATAATAAATGTCTGACATTCAGTATTCCAAATTGACTTTGTTATTCACAATTTCTAGTATGTCCAATGTAAATCCTAGGTGTCAGTTAAATTTTACTGGACAGTTTCTGAGTACATGTCTGCTTCTCTGCAGTTAGAATTGGAAGAAGTAGCTAGTTCTGAATGACGCTTGATGTAATTCTGCCTCAGTTGACATATTCAGGGCCCATATGGATCAACTGCAGAAGCAGTTATATTATCAGTGTTTGTGTCTTAAGATGTCAGAATTTCATGGAATTTACCATTAATTGTTCAAGTTCAATGATCAGTTCTCTAGTAAAATAAAGCCAATGTGCTTTTTCCCCTTAAATATTCACATGGTAACAGAAAAAAGATTATTAGATGCTTACATTATCAAAATATGAGTTTTATAAATTAAAATTTAACCAATCTCTAAAAAATTAAGTATATTACTGTGGTCAATAACAACCATGCCCAAAGTCATAATAGTTACTGGTGTTCACATTTACAATTGATGAAGTTTTTGCCTCTGTTCACAAAACACAAATACTATTCTAAAAGCACTGCAAAAAGCGATAGAAAAAACTTATTTTCTGAGAAACTATCAATATAATTAAAGATTCTTTGGTATGAAATTAAGTGATGCTTTCTTCACTGTTGCTTTTCTTAGACTGTACATTACTTTTTGAAGTTCCATGTATCCACAGTTGTATGTTTTCTCATAAACCCATTATAATTTAAAATTACATTTTTTCACCTTTATTTAAGAATATTTTTCCTGTTTCATCCTTTAAAATAAAAACATAGACGTTTTAAAATTACATCATAAACTCTAAGCAATTTAATCTAGTTTCCTAAAGCATATTTTTGGATTTGTTAGTATATAAATTATCATTTTTAACTGATAAAATTTACATAAGTGTATCTAATACTATTAACAACCCATTATGTCCATTATTGTGAGATGTAAAGTTCAAGATATATTGCATTCTGCCTTTAATATGCATTCTGATGACTGATAAGTACAGTTCAGTTACTCAGTCATGTCCAAATCTTTGCGACCCCATGGACTGCGGCACACCAGGCTTCCCTGTCCATCACAAACTGCCAAAGCGTGCTCAAACTTGTGTCCATCAGGTCAGTGATGCCACCTAACCATCTAATACTCTGTCGTCCCCTTCTCCTCATGCCTTCAGTCTTTCCCAGCATCAGGGTCTTTTCAAAGGAGTCAGTTCTTCACATCAGGTGGCCAAGGTATCAGCTTTAGCATCAGTCCCTCCAATGACTATTCAGAATGTTTTCCTTTAGGACTGACCGATCTGATATCCTTCCAGACCAACAGACTCTCAAGAATCTTCTCCAACACCAAAGTTCAAAACAATCAATTCTTCAATGCTCAGCCTTCATTATGGTCCAACTCTCACATCCATATATGACTACTAGAAAAACCATAGCTTTAATTTTTGGATCTTTGTCAGCAAAGTAATGTCTCTGCTTTTTAATATGCTGTCTAGGTTTGTCATAACTTTTCTTTCAAGAAGCAAGTGTCTTTTAATTTCACAGCTGCAATCACTATCTGCAGTGATTTTGGAGCCCAAGAAAATAAAGTCTGTCACTGTTTCCATTGTTTCCCCATCTATTTGCCATGAAGTGATGGGATTGGATGCCATGATCTTCGTTTTCTGAATGTTAAGTTTTAAGCCAGCTTTTTCACTCTCCTCTTTCACTTTCATCAAGAGGCTTTTTAGTTCCTCTTTGCTTTCTGCCAAAAGGATGGTATCATCTGCATATCTGAGGTTATTGATACTTCTCCTGGCAATCTTGATTCCAGCATGTGCTTCATCCAGCCAGGTGTTTTGCATGATGTACTCTGCATATAAGTTAAATAAGCAGGTGACAATATGCAACCTCGAAATAGTCCTTTCCCAATTTGGAACCAGTCCATTGTTCCATGTCCAGCTTTTATTGTTTCTCCTTGACCTAAATACAGATTTCTCAAGAGGTTGATAAGGTGGTAGGGTATTCTCGTCTCTTGAAGAATTTTCCACAGTTTGTTGAGATCCACGCAGTCAAAGGCTTTAGTATGGTCAATGAAGAAGAAGTAGATGCTTTGCTGGAATTCTCTTGGTTTTTCTATGACCCAGCGGATGATGTCCATATGATCTCTGGTTCCTCTGCTTTTTCTAAATGCAGTTTGAACATCTGAAAGTTCTCAGTTCACATAATTTTGAAGCCTAGCTTGGAGAATTTTTAAAAAATTAATTTATTTTAAGTGGAGGCCGATTACTTTGCAATATTGTGGTGGTTTTTGCCATACATTTACATGAATCAGCCATGGGTGTACATGTGTCCCCCATCCCAAACCCCGCTTCCACCTCCCTCCCTATCCCATCCCTCTGAGTTTTCCCAGTGCACCAGCTTTTAGTGTCCTGTTTCATGCATAGAACTTGGACTGGTCGTCTATTTCACATATGGTAATATACCTGTTTGAATGCTATTCTCTAAAATCATCCCACCCTCACCTTCCACAGAGTCCAAAAGTCTATTCATTATATGTGTCTCCTTTGCTGTCTCATGTATAGGGTCATTGTTACCATCTTTCTAAATTTCATATATATGCATTAGTATACTATATTGATGTTTCTCTTTCTGATTTACTTCACTCTGTACAATAGGCTCCAGTTTCGTTGACCTCATTAGAATTGACTCAAATGTGTTCTTTCTTTTATAGCTGAGTAATATTCCATTCTGTATATGTACCACAACTTTCTTATCCATTCGTCTGCCAATGAACATCTAGGTTGCTTCCATGGCCTAGCTATTGTAAATAGTGCTGTGATGAACATTAGAGTACATGTGTCTCTTTGAATTCTGGTTTCCTTAGTGTGTATGACCAGCAGTGTGATTTCTGAGTTGTATGGCAGTTGTACTTCCAGTTTTTGAAGAAATCTCCACACTGTTCTCAATAGTTACCTTTTCTCCACATCCTCTTCAGTATTTATTGCTTGTAGACTTTTGGATAGCATCCATTTGACCAGTGTGAGATGGTACCTTATTGGGGTTTTGATTTGAATTTCTCTGATAATGAGTGATGTTGAGCATATTTTCATGTGTTTGTAAGCCATCTGTCTATCTTCTTCAGAGAAATGTCTGTTTAGTTCTTTGGCCCATTTTTTGATTGGATCTTTCATTTTTCTAGTATTGAGCTGCATGAGCTACTTGTATATTTTTGAGATGAATTCTTTGTCAGTTGCTTTGTTTGCTATTATTTTTCCCATTTTAAAGGCTGTGTTTTCACCTTGCTTATAGTTTCCTTCATTGTGTAAAAGCTTTTAAGGTTAATTAGTTCCCATTTATTTATTTTTGCTTTTATTTCCATTACTCTGGGAGGTGGGTCATAGAGGATCTTGCTGTGATTTATGTCAGAGGGTGTTTTGCCGATTTTCCTCTAGGAGTTTTATAGTTTCTGGTCCTACATTTAGATCTTTAACCCATTTTGAGTTTATTTTTGTGTATGGTGTTAGAAAGTGTTCTAGTTTCATTCTTTTACTAGTGGTTGACCAGTTTTCCCAGTACCACTTGTTAAAGAGATTGTCTTTTCTCCATTGTATATTTTTGCCTCCTTTGTCAAAGATAAGGTGTCCATATTTGCATGGATTTATCTCTGGGTTTTGTATTTTGTTCCATTGATCTATATTTCTGTCTTTGTGGCAGTACCATACTGTCTTGATGACTGTAGCTTTTTAGTGTGGTCCGAAGTCAGGCAGCTTGATTCCTCCAGCTCCATTCTTCTTTCTCAAGATTGCTTTGGCTATTTCAGGTTTTTTGTATTTCCATAGAAATTGTGAAATTATATGTTCTAGTTCTGTGAAAAATTACCATTGGTAGCTTGATAGGGATTGCATTGAATCTGTAGATTGCTTTGGGTAGTATACTCATTTTCACTATATTTATTCTTCTGATCCGTGAACATGGTATATTTCTCCATCTATTTGTGTCTGCTTTGAATTCTTCTATTGGTATTTTACAGTTTTCTATCTTTAGGTCTTTTGATTCTTTAGGTAGATTTATTCCTAAGTATTTTATTCTTTTCATCACAATGGTGAATGAGATTGTTTCCTTTATTGCTTTCTGTTTTCTCATTACTAGTGTATAGGATTATTGATAGTGTATGGGATTACTAGTGTGCACAGGATTTCCATGTGTTAATTTAATATTCTGCAACCCTATTATATTTATTGATTAACTCTAGTAATTTTCTGGTGGAGTCTTTAGGGTTTTCTATGTAGAGAATCATATCATCTACAAACAGTGAGAGGTTTATTTCTCCTTTCCAATCTGGATTACTTCTACTTATTTTTCTTTGCTGACTGCTCTGGCTAAAACTTCCAACACTATGTTGAATAGTAGTGGTGAGAGTGGGCATCCTTGTCTCATTCCTGACTTTAGGGCAAATGCTTTCAATTTTTCAACATTGAGGATAATGTTTGCTGTGGGTTTATCATATATGGCTTTTATTATGTTGAGGTATGCCTGCTTTCTGGTGAGTTTTTATCATAAATGGTATTTTGAATTTTGTCAAAGGCTTTCTCTGCATCTATTGAGATAATTGTATGGTTTTTATCTTTCAATTTGTTAATGTGCTGTATCACATTGATTGATTTGCCAATATTGAAGAATCGTTGTATCCCTGAGATAAAGCCCACTTGGTCATGATGTATGAACTTTTTAATATGCTGTTGGATTCTGTTTGCTAGAATTTTGTTGAGGATTTTTGCATCTATGTTCATCAGTGATATTGGCCTGTAGTTTTCTTTTCTGGGGGCATCTTTCTCAGGTTTTTGTATTAGGGTGATGGTGGCCTCATAGAATGAGTTTGGGAGTTTACCTTCCTCTGCAATTTTCCAGAAGAGTTTGAGTAGATAGATGTTAGCTCTTCTCTAAATTTTTGGTAGAATTCACCTGTGAAACCATCTGTTCCTGGGCTTTTGTTTGTTGGAAGATTTTTTATTGCAGTTTCAATTTCCATGCTTATGATAGGTCTGTTAAGATTTTCTGTTTCTGCCTGGTTCTATTTTGGAAGATTATACTTTTCTAAGAATTTGTCTATTTCTTCCAAGTTGTCCATTTTATTGGCATATAGTTGATCATATTAGTCTCTTAAGATTCTTTGCACTTCTGTGTTGTCTGTTGTAATTTTTCCATTTTCATTTCTAATTTTGTTGATTTGATTCTTCTCCCTTTTTTTCTTGATGAGTCTGGCTTTGTCTATTTATCTTTTCAAAGAATCAGCTTTTAGTTTTGTTGATTTTTGTTATAGTCTCCTTTCTTTCCTTTTCCATTTATTCCTGCTCTAATTTTTTATGATTTCTTTCCTTCTACTAACCCTGGGATTCTTCATTTCTCTTGTTTCTTGAGATACGCTTGTATTGCTATGAACCTTCCCCTTAGCACTGCTTTTACTGAATCCCATAGGTTTTGGGTTGTCCTGTTTTCATTTTCATTTGTTTATATGCATATTTTTCTTTCCATTTTTATTTCTTGCAAGATTTGTTGGTTATTCACAAGTGTGTTGTTTAGCCTCCATATGTTTTTATTTTTAATAGTTTTTTTCCTGTAGTTGACATCTAATCTTACAGCGTTGTGATCAGCTAAGATGCTTGAAATTATTTTTGGTTTTTTTAATTTACCAAGGCTAGAATTATAGCCCAAGATGTGATCTGACCTGGAGAATGTTCTGTATGCACTGGAGAAAAAGGTGAAATTCATTGTTTTTTGGTGAAATGTCCTATAGATATCAATTAGGTCTAACTGGTTCGTTGTATCTTTTAAAGTTTGTGTTTCCTTGGTAATTTCCTGTTTGATTGATCTATCCATAGGTGTGAGTAGGGTATTAAAGTTCCCTGCTATTATTGTGTTATTGTTAATTTCCCCTTTCATACTTGTCAGCATTTGCCTTATGTCCTGAGGTGTTCCTATGTTGGATACATATATATGTATAATTGGTATATCTTCTTATATTGATCCTTTGATCATTATGTAGTGTCCTTCTTTGTCTCTTTTCTCAGTCTTAATTCAAAGTCTAGTTATCTGAAGTGATTATTGTTCCTTCTGCTTTCTTTGGGTCTCCTTTGCATGAAATATCTTTTTCCAGTCCTTCACTTTCACTCTGTATGTGTCCTTTGGTTTGAGGTGGGTCTCTTGTAGATAGCATATATAGGGGTCTTGTTTTAGTATCCATTCAGCCAGTCTTTGTCTTGTGGTCTTTCCCATTCTGTTGTTTTCCTCTGTTTCTTTGCATTAATCGCTGAGGAAGGCTTTCTTATCTCTCCTTGCTGTTCTTTGGAACTCTGCATTCAGATGCTTAAATCTTTCCTTTTCTCCTTTGCCTTTCACTTCTCTTCTTTTCACAGCTATTTGTAAGGCCTCCCCAGACAGCCATTTTGCTTTTTTGCATTTCTTTTCCATGGGGATGATCTTGATCCCTGTTTCCTGTACAATGTCATGAACCTCCATCCATAGTTCATCAGGCACTCTACCTATCAGATCTAGGCCCTTAAATCTATTTCTCACTTCCACTGTATAATCATAAGGGATTTGATTTAGGTCATACCTGAATGGTCTAGTGATTTCCCTACTTTCTTCAATTTAAGTCTGAATTTGGCAATAAGGAGTTCATGATCTGAGCCACAGTCAGCTCCTGGTCTTGTTTTTGTTGACCATATAGAGCTTCTCCATCTTTGGCTTCAAAGAATATAATCAGTCTGATTTCGGTGTTGACCATCTGGTGATGTCCATGTGCAGAGTCTTCTCTTCTGTTGTTGGAAGAAGGTGTGTTCTATGACCAGTGCATTTTCTTAGCAAAACTCTACTAGTCTTTGCCCTGCTTCGTTCTATATTACAAGGCCAAATTTACCTGTTACTCCAGGTGTTTCTTGACTTCCTACTTTTGCATTCCAGTCCCCTATAATGAAAAGGAAATCTTTTTTGGGTGTTAGTTCTAAAATGTCTTGTAGGTCTTCATAGAACCGTTCAACTTCAGCTTCTTCAGCATTACTGGTTGGGGCATAGATTTGGATTACTGTGATATTGAATGGTTTACCTTGGAAACGAACAGAGATCATTCTGTCATTTTTGAGATTACATCCAAGTACTGCATTTTGGACTCTTTTGTTGACCATGATGGCTACTCCATTTCTTCTAAGGAATTCCTGACCACAGTAGTAGAGAAGACTCTTGAGAGTCCCTTGGACTGCAAGGAGATCCAACCAGTCCATTCAAAAGGAGATCAGCCCTGGCTTTTCTTTGGAAGGAATGATGCTAAAGCCGAAATTCCATTCCTTTGGAAGGAATGATGCTAAAGCCAAAATTCCATTACTTTGGCCACCTCATGCGAAGAGTTGACTCATTGGAAAAGATTCTGATGCTGGGAGGGATTGGGGGCAGGAGGAGAAGGGGACGACAGAGGATGAGATGGCTGGATGGCATTACCGACTTGATGGACATGAGTTTGAGTGAACTCTGGGAGTTGATGATGGACAGGGAGGTCTGGTGTGCTGCAGTTCATGGGGTCAGAAAGAGTCGGACATGACTGAGTGACTGAACTGAATTGAACTGTCTTTTGGTTGAGGTATTCAACTCATTTACATTTAAGGTAATTATTGATAAGTATGATTCCATTGCCATTTACTTTGTGGTTTTGGGTTCAGGTTTATAAATCTTTTCTGTGTTTCCTGTCTAGAGAAGATCCTTTATCATTTGTTGAAGAGCTGATTTGATGGTGCTGAATTCTTTCAGCTTCTGCTTGTCTGTAAAGCTTTTTATTTCTCTTTTATATTTGAATGAGATCCTTGCTTGGTATAGTAATCTGGTTTTTGTCTTTCATCACTTTAGTATGTCCTGCCATTCCCTTCTGATTGAAGACTTTTTATTGAAAGGAGATCCCCTTGTGTGTTATTTGTTGCTTTCCCCTGATGCTTTTAATATTTGCTCTTTGTGTTTTATCTTCGTTAGTTTGATTAATTTGTGTACCAGTGTGTTTCACCTTGGATTTATCCTGTTTGGGATGCTGTAAGTTTTTTGGACTTGGGTGGCTATTTCCTTCCCCATTTTAGGGACGTTTTGAACTGTTATTGCCTAAAGTATTTTCTCATGCCCATTCTTTTTGTCTTTTTCTTCTGGGACTCCTGTGGTTCGAATGTTGAGGTATTTAACGTTGTCTCAGTGGTCTCTGAGGTTGTCCTTATTTCTTTTAATTCTTTTTTCTTTTTTCCTCTCTGCTTCATTTATTTCTAGCATTCCATCTTCCACCTCACTTATCCTATCTTCTGCCTCAGTTATTCTTGTGTTGGTTTCCCCTAGGGTGCTTTTGTTCTCACTTACTGCATTATTCATTATTGATTGACTCTTCTTCATTTCTTCTAGGTCCTTGTTAAATATTTCTTGCATCTTCTCAATCCTTATCTCTAGTCTATTTATCTGTAACTCCATTTTGTTTTCAGGATTTTGGATCATCTGTACTATCATTATTCTGAATTCTTTTTCGTGTAGACTCCCTATCTCCTCCTCTTTTGTATGGTTTGCTGGGCATTTATCGTGTTCCTTTACCTGATGAATGTTTCTCTGCCTTTTCATTTTGTTTAGATTGCTGTGTTTGGGGTGCCCTTTCTGTAGGCTCGAAGTTCTTAAGCTTGAGGTTCCTCTTTATTGTGGAGCCTGCTCCCTGTGGGTGGGGTTGAATGAGTGGCTTGTCAAGGTTTCCTGGTTAGGGGAGCTTGCATCTATGTTCTGGTGGGTGGAACTGGATCTCTTCCTCTGAAGTGCAATGAACTGTCCAGTAGTGAGTTTTGGGGTGTCTATGGGTTTGGCATGGCTTTGGACAGCCTGTCTTTTTAATGCTCAGTGCTGTGTTCCTGCTGTAGTGGAGAATTAGCATGGTATGTCTTGCTCTGGAACTTGTTGGCTCTTGGGTGGAGCTTGGTTTCAGTGTAGGTTTGGAGTTTTTTGGTTGAGCTCTTGTCTATTAATGTTCTCTGGAATCAGGAGTTCTCTGATGTTCCCAGAGCTGCATCTGGCTTTCAGTCTTATTCTTACAATAGCCTCAAGACTTCTCCATCCATACAGCACAGATGTTAAACAATCTAGGTTAATGGAGAAACAATTCTCCACAGCCAGGGATACTCAGAGAGGTTCACAGAGTTACATGAAGAAGAGAAGAGGGAAGGGGGAGATAGAGGTGACCAGGAGGAAAAGAGGGGGAATCAAAAGGGGCGAGAGCAATCTAGCCAGTAATCAATTCGCTATGTGCTCTCAACAACCCAGAACACCGAGAAAGGTTCACAGAGTTAAGTAGAGAAGAAAGGAGGAGGGAGGAGATAGAGGTAACCTGGGGGGAAAAGGGAGAGTTAAAAGGGGAGAGAGCAGTCAAGCCAGTAATATCACCCCTAAGTGAAAATAGATATTGTAGATTAGATTCTTAAAGGTACCAAATTAATAACAAATTTCAAAGAGCAAAGATTAAAAATCTAGAGTATGTGTTAGACTCTCAAAAAAACAGTATTAAAAATACAAAACAAAATAAATCACAAAATTATAAAATAAATATATATGAAATTTTCCTTAAAAATAGGGTCTTTTTCTTCAAGCTAATAGTAGGTTATAAAAATGAAAATTAAAAGAGTAATAAAGAACTTAAAAATCATTAAAAAGTCTGAAAATAGCAAAAATACATCTGGGAATTTCTCTGGAGCTGTTGTGGGCAGTGTGGGGTCAGTTCAGTTTCAGATAGTTCCTTGTTCTAGCTTATACTTGTTCTCAAGTTCTATAGTGAAAGTCACTCAGTCATGTCTGACTCTTTGTGATCCCATGGACTATACAGTCAGTCCATGGAATTCTCCAGGTCAGAATACTAGTGGGTACCATTCCCTTCTCCAAGGAATCTTCAAGGTCTATAGGCCCCTTCCAATGCTTCAGTTCAGTTCAGTTCAGTTCAGTCGCTCAGTCATGTCCAACTCTTTGTGATCCCATGAATCGCAGCAGGCCAGGCCTCCCTGTCCATCACCAACTCCCGGAGTTCACTCAGATTCATGTCCATCGAGTCCGTGATGCCATCCAGCCATCTCATTCTCTGTCGTCCCCTTCTCCTCCTGCCCCAAATCCCTCCCAGCATCAGAGTCTTTTCCAATGAGTCAACTCTTCGCATGAGGTGGCCAAAGTACTGGAGTTTCAGCTTTAGCATCATTCCTTCCAGAGAAATCCCAGGGCTGATCTCCTTTTGAATGGACTGGTTGGATCTCCTTGCAGTCCAAGGGACTCTCAAGAGTCTTCTCCAATACCACAGTCCAAAAGCATCAATTCTTCAGTACTCAGCCTTCTTCACAGTCCAACTCTCACATCCATACATGACCACAGGAAAAACCATAGCCTTGACTAGACAGACCTTAGTCGGTGAAGTAATGTCTCTGCTTTTGAATATACTATCTATGTTGGTCATAACCTTTCTTCCAAGGAGTAAGCGTCTTTTAATTTCATGGCTGCAGTCACCATCTGCAGTGATTTTCGAGCCCCCCCAAATATAGTCTGACACTGTTTCCACTGTTTCCTATCTATTTCCCATGAAGTGATGGGACCGGATGCCATGATCTTCGTTTTCTGAATGTTGAGCTTTAGGCTGACTTTTTCACTTTCCACTTTCAATTTCATCAAGAGGCTTTTTAGTTTCTCTTCGCTTTCTGCCATAAGGGTCGTGTCATCTGCTTATCTGAGGTTATTGGTATTTCTGCCAGCAATCTTGATTCCAGCTTATGTTTCTTCCAGTCCAGCGTTTCTCATGATGTACTCTGCATATGAGTTAAATAAGCAGGGTGACAATATACAGCCTTGACGTACTTCTTTTCCTATTTGGAACTAGTCTGTTGTTCCATGTCCAGTTCTAACTGTTGCTTCCTGACCTGCATACAGATTTCTCAAGAGGCAGGTCAGGTGGTCTGGTATTCCCATGTCTTTAAGAATTTTCCAGTTTATTGTGATCCACACAGTCAAAGGCTTTGGCATAGTCAATAAAGCAGAAATAGATGTTTTTCTGGAACTCTCTTCCTTTTTCCATGATCCAGCAGATGTTGACAATTTGATCTGTCTTTCCTCTGCCTTTTCTAAAACCAGCTTGAACATCAGGAAGTTGACGGTTCACGTATTCCTGAAGCCTGGCTTGGAAAATTTAGAGCATTACTTTACTAGCAAGTGAGATGAGTACAGTTGTGTGGTAGTTTGAGCTTTCTTTGGTATTGCCTTTCTTTGGGGTTGGAAAGAAAACTGACCTTTTCCAGTCCTGTGGCCACTGCTGACTTTTCCAAATTTGCTGGCATATTGAGTGCGGCACTTTCACAGCATCATCTTTCAGGATTTGAAACAACTCAACTGAAATTCCAATGCTTAATCAACATTAACTACAGGGTTTTACTCTGTTGCCACTGTCACTTGCAGAGTGCTTCCCTCTGTTTATTTTAGCTTCCTCTGTTTGCAAGTATCTTCAGTGTCTAACTTCCACCCTAACACAAGGGGGCGAAGGTGGTCACTTATTCAGGTTCACTTGTTCAGTTGTGTTATGGGGAGGGAGGAACACTGCAAACAAATATCACTGGCATGTGTGGAGAGTGCTCACAGTTTGTGGACCACCCTGGGTTTGCCCCAGCTCACAGCAGTGTGCTTTCCAGGTCTACACTGCTCAAGCTCCAGGGTGCTCTGCAGGGCACTCTCGAAAGCAGACCCTGTGTTTCATGCACTTCCCAGGTCTAAGCTGCTCAGGTTCTGATTCTCAGGTACTCTGCAAGGGCTCAGACTCGGTTGGGTGTGCATTTTGTGCCTTTTGCAGTTCTGAGCAGCTCAGGTGACCAGATGCTTGGCGAATGCACTGTCCCTGGTGGACGGTGCTTCGTTCTTTTTTTTTTTAATTTTTATTTTTACTTTATTTTACTTTATAATACTATATTGGTTTTGCCATACATTGACATGAATCCACCACGGGTGTACATGCGATCCCAAACTTAAACCCCCTCCCACCTCCTTCCCCACAACATCCCTCTGGGTCATCCCCGTGCACCAGCCCCAAGCATGCTGTATCCTGCATCAGACATAGACTGGTGATTCGATTCTTACATGATAGTATACATGTTTCAATGCCATTCTCCCAAATCATCCCACCCTCTCCCTCTCCCTCTGAGTCCAAAAGTCCACTATACACATCTGTGTCTTTTTGCTGTCTTGCATACAGGGTCATCATTGCCATCTTTCTAAATTCCATATATATGTGTTAGTATACTGTATTGGTGTTTTTCTTTCTGGCTTACTTCACTCTGTATAATCGGCTCCAGTTTCATCCATCTCAACAGAACTGATTCAAATGTCTTCTTTTTAATGGCTGAGTAATACTCCATCATATATATGTACCAAAGCTTTCTTATCCATTCATCTGCTGATGGACATCTAGGTTGTTTCCATGTCCTGGCTATTATAAACAGGGCTGCGATGAACATTGGGGTACATGTGTCTCTTTCAATTCTGGTTTCCTCGGTGTGTATGCCCAGCTGTGGGATTGCTGGGTCATATGGCAGTTCTATTTGCAATTTTTTAAGGAAACTCCACACTGTTCTCCATAGTGGCTGTACTAGTTTGCATTCCCACCAACAGTGTAGGAGGGTTCCCTTTTCTCCACACCCTCTCCAGCATTTATTGCTTGCAGATTTTTGGATCGCAGCCATTCTGACTGGTGTGAAGTGGTACCTCATTGTGGTTTTGATTTGCATTTCTCTAATAATGAGTGATGTTGAGCATCTTTTCATGTGTTTGTTAGCCATCCGTATGTCTTCTTTGGAGAAATGTCTATTTAGTTCTTTGGCCTAGTTTCTGATTGAGTCGTTTATTTTTCTGGAATTGAGCTGCATAAGTTGCTTGTATATTTTTGAGATTAGTTGTTTGTCAGTTGCTTCATTTGCTATTATTTTCTCCCATTCAGAAGGCTGCCTTTTCACCTTGCTTATATTTTCCTTTGTTGTGCAGAAGCTTTTAATTTTAATTAGATCCCATTTGTTTATTTTTGGTTTTATTTCCAGAATTCTGGGAGGTGGATCATAGAGGATCCTGCTGTGATTTATGTCTGAGAGTGTTTTGCGTATGTTCTCCTCTAGGATTTTTATAGTTTCTGGTCTTACATTTAGATCTTTAATCCATTTTGAGTCTATTTTCGTGTATGGTGTTAGAAAGTGTTCTAGCTTCATTCTTTTACAAGTGGTTGACCAGTTTTCCCAGCACCACTTGTTAAAGAGATTGTCTTTACTCCATTGTATATTCTTGCCTCCTTTGTCAAAGATAAGGTGTCCATATTTGCATGAATTTATCTCAGGGCTTTCTATTTTGTTCCATTGATCTGTATTTCTGTCTTTGTGCCAGTACCATACTGTCTTGATGACTGTGGCTTTGTAGTAGAGCCTGAAGTCAGGCAAGTTGATTCCTCCAGTTGCATTCTTCTTTCTCCAAATTGCTTTGGCTATTCAAGGTTTTTTGTATTTCCATACAAATCTTGAAATTATTTGTTCTAGTTCTGTGAAAAATATCGCTGGTAGTTTGATAAGGATTGCATTGAATTTGTAAATTGCTTTGGGTAGTGTACTCATTTTCACTATATTGATTCTTCCGATCCATGAACATGGTATATTTCTCCATCTATTAGTGTCCTCTTTGGTTTCTTTCATCAGTGTTTTATAGTTTTCTATATATAGGTCTTTAGTTTCTTTAGGTAGATATATTCCTAAGTATTTTATTCTTTTCATTGCAATGGTGAATGGAATTGTGTCCTTAATTTCTTTTTCTACTTTCTCATTATTAGTGTATAGGAATGCAAGGGATTTCTGTGTGTTGATTTTATATCCTGCAACTTTACTATATTCATTGTAAGCTCTAGTAATTTTCTGGTTAAGTCTTTATGGTTTTCTATGTAGAGGATCATGTCATCTGCAAACAATGAGAGTTTTACTTCTTCTTTTCCAGTTTGGATTCCTTTTATTTCTTTTTCTGCTCTGATTGCTGTGGCCAAAACTTCCAGAACTATGTTGAATAGTAGCAGTGAAAGTGGGCACCCTTGTCTTGTTCCTGACTTTAGGGGAAATGCTTTCAATTTTTCACCATTGAGGATAATGTTTGCTGTGGGTTTGTCCTATATAGCTTTTATTATGTTGAGGTATGTTCCTTCTATTCCTGCTTTCTGGAGAGTTTTTATCATAAATGGATGTTGAATTTTGTCAAAGGCCTTCTCTGCATCTATTGAGATAATCATATTGCTTTTATTTTTCAATTTGTTAATGTGGTGAATTACATTGATTGATTTGCAGATATTGAAGAATCCTTGCATCCCTGAGATAAAGCCCACTTGGTCATGGTGTATGATCTTTTTAATGTGTTGTTGGATTCTGATTGCTAGAATTTTATTGAGGATTTTTGCATCTATGTTCATCAGTGATATAGGCCTGTAGTTTTCCTTTTTTGTAGTATCTTTGTCAGGTTTTGGTATTAGGGTGATGGTGGCCTCATAGAATGAGTTTGGAAGTTTACCTTCCTCTGCAATTTTCTGGAAGAGTTTGAGTAGGATAGGTGTTAGCTCTTCTCGAAATTTTTGGTAGAATTCAGCTGTGAAGCCGTCTGGACCTGGGCTTTTGTTTGCTGGAAGATTTCTGATTACAGTTTCAATTTCCGTGCTTGTGATGGGTCTGTTAAGATTTTCTATTTCTTCCTGGTTCAGTTTTGGAAAATTGTACTTTTCTAAGAATTTGTCCATTTCTTTTACGTTGTCCATTTTATTGGCATATAATTGCTGGTAGTAGTCTCTTTAAGATCCTTTGTATTTCTGTGTTGTCTGTTGTGATCTCTCCATTTTCATTTCTAATTTTATTGATTTGATTTTTCTCTCTTTGCTTCTTGATGAGTCTGGCTAATGGTTTGTCAATTTTATTTATCCTTTCAAAGAACCAGCTTTTGGCTTTGTTGATTTTTGCTATGGTCTCTTTTGTTTCTTTTGCATTTATTTCTGCCCTAATTTTTAAGATTTCTTTCTGTCTACTAACTCTGGGGTTCTCCAATTCTTCCTTTTCTAGTTGCTTTAGGTGTAGAGTTAGGTTATTTATTTGACTTTTTTCTTGTTTCTTGAGGTATGCCTGTAGTGCTATGAACTTTCCTCTTAGCACTGCTTTTATAGTGTCCCACAGGTTTTGGGTTGTTGTGTTTTCATTTTCATTAGTTTCTGTGCATATTTTGATTTCTTTTTTGATTTCTTCTGTGATTTGTTGGTTATTCAGAAGTGTGTTGTTCAACCTCCATATGTTGGAATTTTTAATAGTTTTTCTTCTGTAATTGAGATCTAATCTTAATGCATTATGGTCAGAAAAGATGGTTGGAATGATTTCGATTTTTTTTAATTTATCAAGGTTAGATTTATGGCCCAGGATGTGATCTATTCTGGAGAAGGTTCCATGAGCACTTGAGAAAAAGGTGAAATTCACTGTTTTGGGGTGAAATGTCCTATAGATATCAATTAGGTCTAACCGGCCTAATGTATCATTTAAAGTTTGCGTTTCTTTGTTGACTTTCTGTTTAGTTGATCTGTCCATAGGTGTGAGTGGGGTATTAAAGTCTCCCGCTATTATTGTGTTATTGTTAATTTCCCCTTTCATACTTGTTAGCATTTGTCTTACATTTGTGGTGCTCCTATATTGGGTGCATATGTATTTATACTTGTTATATCTTCTTCTTGGATTGATCCTTTGATCATTATGTAGTGGCCTTCTTTATCTCTTTTCACAGCCTTTGTTTTAAACTCTATTTTATCTGATATGAGTATTGCCACTCCTGCTTTCTTTTCATCTCTATTTGCATGGAATATCTTTTTCCAGCCCTTCACTTTCAGTCTGTATGCGTCCCTTGTTTTGAGGAGGGTCTCTTGTAAGCAGCATATAGAGGGGTATTGTTTTTGTATCCATTCGGCCAATCTTTGTCTTTTGGTTGGGGCATTCAACCCATTTACGTTTAAGGTAATTATTGATAAGTATGATCCCGTTACCATTTACTTTATTGTTTTGGGTTCGGGTTTATACACCCTTTTTGTGTTTCCTGTCTAGAAAATATCTTTTAGAATTTGTTGGAGAGCTGGTTTGGTGGTGCTGAATTCTCTCAGCTTTTGCTTGTCTGTAAAGCTTTTGATTTCTCCTTCGTATTTGAATGAGATCCTTGCTGGGTACAGTAATCTGGGCTGTAGGTTATTTTCTTTCATCACTTTAAGTATGTCTTGCCATTCTCTCCTGGCCTGAAGAGTTTCTATTGAAAGATCAGCTGTTATACTAATGGGAATCCCCTTGTGTGTTATTTGTTGTTTTTCCCTTGCTGCTTTTAATATTTGTTCTTTGTGTTTGATCTTTGTTAATTTGATTAATATGTGTCTTGGGGTGTTTCGCCTTGGGTTTATCCTATTTGGAACTCTCTGTGTTTCTTGGACTTGGGTGATTATTTCCTTCCCCATTTTAGGGAATTTTTCAACTATTATCTCCTCAAGGATTTTCTCATGGTCTTTCTTTTTGTCTTCTTCTGGGACTCCTATAATTCGAATGTTGGAGCATTTCATGTTGTCCTGGAGGTCTCTGAGATTGTCCTCATTTCTTTTAATTCGTTTTTCTTTTTTCCTCTCTGATTCATTTATTTCTACCATTCTATCTTCTATTTCACTAATCCCATCTTCTGCCTCCGTTATTCAACTATTTGTTGCCTCCAGAGTGTTTCTGATCTCATTTATTGCATTATTCATTACATATTGACTCTTTTTTATTTCTTCTAGGTCCTTGTTAAACCTTTCTTGCATCTTCTCAATCCTTGTCTCTAGGCTATTTAACTGTGATTCCATTTTGATTTCAAGATTTTGGATCATTTTCACTATCAATATTCGGAATTCTTTCTCAGGTAGATTCCCTATCTCTTCCTCTTTTGTTTGGTTTGGTGGGCATTTCTCCTGTTCCTTAACCTGCTGAGTATTCCTCTGTCTCTTCATCTTGGTTATATTACTGTGTTTGGGGTGGCCTTTTAATATTCTGGTAATTTGTGGAGTTCTCTTTGTTATGGAGCTTCCTCACTGCGGGTGGGGTTGTATCAGTGGCTTGTCAAGGTTTCCTGGTTAGGGAGGCTTGTGTTGGAGTTCTGGTGGATGGAGCTGGGTTTCTTCTCTCTGGAGTGCAGTGGAGTGACCAGTAATGGGTTATGAGACGTCAAAGATTTTGGAGTAGCTTTGAGCTGCCTGTATATTGAAGCTCAGGGGTGTGTTCCTGTGTTGCTGGAGAATTTGCATGGTATGTCTTGCTCTGGAACTTGTTGGCCCTTGGGTGGAGATTGGTTTCAGTGTAGGTATGGAGGCATTTGATGAGCTCCTATTGCTTAATGTTCCCTGAATTCAGGAGTTCTCTGATGTTCTCAGGCTTTGAACTTAAGCCTCCTGCTTCTGGTTTTCAGTTTTATTTTTACAGTAGCCTCTAGATTTCTCCATCTATACAGCACTGATGATAAAACATCTAGGTTTAAGATGAAAAGTTTCCACATTGAGGGACACCCAGAGAAGTTCACTGAGTTACATGGAGAAGAGAAGAGGGAAGGGGTAGTTAGAGGTGACTGGAATGAGATGCAGTGAGATCAAAAGAGAGAGCAAGCTAGCCAGTAGTCACTTCCTTATGTGTGCTCCATAGTCTGGACCGCTCCGAGGTATTTACGGAATTATACCGGGAAGAGGAGAGGGAGGAAGTAGACAGAGGTGGCCATGAGGATAAGAGAGAGGAATGAAAAGGAGAGAGACAAACCCTGCCAGTAACCAGTTCCTTAGGTGTTCTCCACCGTCTGGAACACACAGAGATTCACAGAGTTGGATAGAGAAGAGATGGGGGAGGAAAGAGACAGGCCACCTGGTGGAAAAAAAGGAGAGTCCAAAGGAGGAGAGAGTGGTCAAGCCAGTAATCTCGCTCTCAGGTAAAATTGGGAAGTGAAGTTTGGGTTTTTAAATGTACAAAATTGACAACAAAAACCAAAAAGCAAAGATTAAAAATCTAGAGTAGAGGTTGGATTTTCAAAAATACAATATTAAAGAAAAGAAGCAGAAGGAAAAAAGAAAAAAAAAAAAAGCCACAAGAATTATTTTAAAACGCCAACCACACCAGATAAAGACTATATATGGTGTTTGCCTTAAAAAAATAGTCTTTTTTTTTTGAAAAGTAATAGTAGGTTATAGAAATAAAAATTAGAGGAGAAATGGAAGACTTAACAATTTTTTTAAAAAGTTAGGGAAAAAAAGCAAGGAAAAAAAACAAAAAAGAAAAAAAAGTGGGGGGGGAGGAATGATTGTAAAAATAATAAAGATATATCTGGCCCTTCTCTGATGTGGGCCATGTGGGGTCACTTCCAAGGCGGTTCCCTCTGTTTAACGTTTTCTGTTTTCTGGTTTTTTAGGCTCACTAGTTCAGTCGCGCTGTGGGGAGGAGGGGATGCTGCAAACAAATAGCGCTGTCGTGTGCACACAGTGTCTCAGCCCCGCTGGACCTGTCCCTTCTCATGGCATACAAACCAGTCCGGTTCTATGATGCTCAGCCGGGAACCGTCTGAGGCCGGCCCTTGGCTGCGTGCACCTCCCCGGACTAAGCCGCTCAGGTTCGGCACTCAGGTAGCCCTCAGAGGCTCAGATTCGGTTGGGACTGCGTTTTGTGCCCTTCCCAGGTCCGAGTAGCTCAGGAGTTTGGCGAGCGCAGTCGCTGCGACTTGTCGCCTTTTCTGCCGCTGCTGCTCAGTTTTCTGGGTGGACCGCTGGCGCCCCTTGTGAGGCAGATGGTGACTGTCCAGCACCCCCAGAAGTCTTAGCAAAGAAGCCTGCTTGCAGTTTGGTAGGTAGAGTCTCTCCAGGGCTGCAATTGCCCCTTTCCAGCCCTTACGGCTCTGGCTGCCTGTCCCCGGCGGGGGATGGTCTGCAGCCGGCTTTTTCCGTTCCGTCCTTTGTTCTGTGCGCAGTCCTGGTGGTGTCTTATATTTGAGCTTTTCGTGTGGTAGCTATCCCACAGTCTGGTTTGCTAGCCCAAGTTAGATCGTTCTGGTTGCACGTGGGGCATTCCTGCCCGATTCTTACAAATCTGCAGCCTGCGCCTCCTGCACTTCCCTGCCCTGCCCCCACTTGCTAGTGGCGGATGCAGGCGTCTGTGCTGCTTTTCCGCTGGGGGAGTCACTGTTGGGCTTGTAATCTGCTGGTTTTAATTATTTATTTATTTTTCCTTCCTGTTATGTTGCCCTCTGTGTTTCCAAGGCTCGCCACAGACTCGGCAGGGAGAGTGTTTCCTGGTGTTTGGAAACCTCTCTTCTTAAAATTCCCTTCCCGGGACAGGCTTCCCTTCCCAGGACGGAGCTCCCTCCCCACCTCCTTTGTCTCTCTTTTTGTCTTTTATATTTTTTCCTACCTGTTTTCGAAGACAATGGTCTGCTTCTCTGGTTGCCTGATGTCCTCTGCCAGCATTCAGAAGTTGTTTTGTGGAGTTTGCTCAGCGTTGAAATGTTCTTTTGAGGAATTTGTGAGGGAGAAAGTGGTCTTCCCGTCCTATTCCTCCGCCATCTTAGGACCGCCCCCTGGACGGTGCTTCTTAATCACCTCCCTGGTCCTGGCCGCTCAATTACCTGGGTGTGCCGCTACAGCACCATCTCCAGTGTGCCCAGTGCCTCCTCTGGGGAGCTGACCTCAGGCTGCAACCTGCCTGGAAGATGTCAACTGTCCAGGATATCAGGAATACGTGGTTAGCAACTGGGAGCCTGCTCACAGTTTGGTGGAGGATGCTGGTCTCCGGGTCCAAGATTGCCCTCTGCCTTCCAGCTCTGGCTGTCGCATGCCAGTTCATGATCTGAGCCACAGTCAGCTCTCGGTCTTGTTTTTGCTGACTGTATAGAGCTTCTCCTTCTTTGTCTGCAACGAATATAATCAGTCTGATTTTGGTCTTGACCATCTGGTGGTGTTCACATGTAGAGTCGTCTCTTTTGTTGTTGGTAGAGGGTGTTTGCTATGTCCAGTGCATTCTCTTGGCAAAACTTTGTTAGCCTTTGCCCTGGTTCACTTTGTTCTCCAAGACCAAACCTGCCTGTTACTCCAGGTATATCTTGACTTCGTACTTTTGCATTCCAGTCACCTGTGATAAAAAGGACATCCTTTTTTTTGGTCTTAGTTCGAGAAGGTCTTTTAGGTCATCATAGAACCATTCAAGGGGAAGGAAATAGCAACCCACTCCAGTACTCTTGCCTGGAAAATCCCATGGACAGAGGAGCTTGGTAGGCTGCAGTCCATGGGGTAGCGAAGAGTTGGACACGACTGAGCGACTTCACTTTCACTTTTCACTTTCATACATTGGAGAAGGAAATGACAACCAACTCAAATGTTCTTGCCTAGAGAATCCCAGAGAGGGAGGAGCCTGGTGGGCTGCCGTCCGTGGGGTTGCACAGAGTCAGACATGACTGAAGCAACTTAGCAGCAGCAGCAGAACCATTCAGCTTCAGCTTCTTCAGCATTAGTGGTTGTGGCATCAACCTGGATTACTGTGATATTGAATGGTTTGTCTCAGAAACAAACAGAGATCATTCTATTGTTTTTGAGATTGCATCCAAGTACTGCATTTTGGAATCTTTTGACTGTGAGGGCTACTGCATTTCTTCTAAGGGGTTCTTGCCCACAGTAGTAGATGTAATAGGTCATGGTCATCTGAATTAAATTTGTTCATTTTGGCGAATTGAAAGGGATCTCTAATCTTTCCCTTTCCATTGTTTTTCTCTATTTCTTTGCATTGATTACATGGGAAGTCTTTCTTGTCTCTCCTTGGTATCCTTTGTAACTCTGCATCTAGATGAGTATGTCTTTCCTTTTCTCCTTTGCTTTTTGCCCTTATTTACTCAGGTATTTGTAAGACCTCTTCAGACAACCATTTTGTCTTTTTGCATTTCTTTTTCTTAAGGATGCCTTTCATTACTACCTCCTGTACAATCTTATGAACCTTTGTCCACAATCTTCAGGTATTCTGTCTGTCAGGACCAATATGGGGAGAGAAATCACATAGTCTTCATTGCAATCCTTGATGCTCTAAAATATGGGTTGGCAAAGTATACCTGGAGCCTCCCAGGTGGTGCTGGTGGTAAAGAATCTATTTGCCAATGCAGGAGATGCAACAGACATGGGCTGGATCCCTGCGTTAGGAAGATCCTTTCCAGTAGGAAATAGCATCCTTCTCCAGTATTCCTTCCTGAAAAATTCCATGGACAGAGGAGCCAGGTGGGCTATAGTCCATTCGGTCACAAAGAGTCAGACATAACTGAGCGCTCACAGGACAAGTTCAAGAAAGTATAGCCTGAAACGTATGGGATCAATCCAGACTGATAGCCGTTTCAGTATAGTTTTCTTGGAACGCAGGCCTGTCTGTTTGTTTGCTATTGTTTATGGCTGCTTTTGTCCTGCATCTGTTGCCTTTAGTCGTTGCAATGGAAATCATGTGGCCCGCAAGTCCTAAAATATTTACTATCTGATCCTTTAAAAAAAATTGCCAAATCCTGCCCCCCAAAATGTTCTCCGGCATTTTTCATGTCTTGGCACACATTAAAAAATAATTACTCAACACATTGGGACAAACAAATGAAATGTTTGCAAGCCGAGTCAGATTAAGGTACCCAAGGGTGAGGGGACCATTACTCTATTAGTCCTGGAGAATTCTCCATCATTGTTCATTTCAAATACATATTCACCTATAATACTTCATTGCATCTAGAGTTTTTGATAATATTTTTTCCTGTTTTCCTTGTATCATAAACTCTCTTCCTGATCTTCTGCTCTGGTTTCTTTTTTCTCTCAGTAATGTATTTTGGGGAAAAAAAAAATTATCTTAACAATTTAGTTTACTATCTCTATCTTCACTTCTGTCTAATTTGTTATTTGTTTATCCACAGAGTTTTGATCTTAATTTATTGCCATTTTTCATATCTAGAAATTCCATTTTTATCTTTTAGATTACTTTTTAGACTTTCCTAGCTTATGCAGGTATTTTTAAATTTATGTTTTATTTATTTCAACTTAGTAAGTACAGCTTCATAATTGGTGATTAGTGATTTCTATGTTTGAATTTTCGTGGGTTTATTCTGCATTTTTTTCTCCAATTTTTACTCATAGGACTTTATTTCCAAATCTGCTAGGTTATATTATGCTATCTGTTCATAAAATATTATTTGTGAGGATTGATGCCTGTTATTAAGGTATAATCTTCCAAGGATGCTTTGTTTTTGCTTCTTCTGAGCCCTTGGTGATATTACTACCCAGGATTTCAATCACTCTTGAAGCTACCTGACTTATCCATGTAATGTCAACATAAGCTGCAATTCTACACGAGGGCAGGATCATTGGCACATTTTTTTTTCCTCATGTATCCCAGCATTTCTATCGGTATTCACATAGAAGGACTGATCTGAAAAAGAATTTATTGCTGGAAATTAGACTCTAAATCAATGCCTTATCACACCTATATTCCCTGAACAGCTCACCTTATCCCCTTGCATGTTTGTTGAGAAGCACTGCCTGAAGTATTTTCTGTCTGCTCTTAATAACTCTATATTTTCTGCCTGATTATCAGATCAGTTCAGTCGCTCAGTCGTGTCCGACTGTTTGCAACCCCATGAATCGCAGCACGCCAGGCCTCCCTGTCCATCACCAACTCCCAGAGTTCACTCAGACTCACGGCCATCGAGTCCGTGATGCCATCCAGCCATCTCATCCTCTGTCGTCCCCTTCTCCTCCTGCCCCAAATCCCTGCCAGCATCAGAGTCTTTTCCAATAAGTCAACTCTTCACATGAGGAGGCCAAAGTACTGGAGTTTCAGCTTTAGCATCATTCCTTCCTAAGAAATCCCAGAGCTGATCTCCTTCAGAATGGACTGGTTGGATCTCCTTGCAGTCCAAGGGACTCTCAAGAGTCGTCTCTAACACCACAGTTCAAAAGCATCAATTCTTCGGGGCTCTGCCTTCTTCACAGTCCAAGTCTCACATCCACACATGACCACAGGAAAGACCATAGCCTTGACTAGACGGACCTTAGTCGGCAAAATAATGTCTCTGCTTTTGAATATACTATCTAGGTTGGTCATAACTTTTCTTCCAAGGAGTAAGCGTCTTTTAATTTCATGACTGCAATCACCATCTGCAGTGATTTTGGAGCCCAAAAAAAATAACGTCTGACACTGTTTCCACTGTTTCCCCATCTATTTCCCATGAAGTGATGGGACCAGATGCCATGATCTTCGTTTTCTGAATGTTGAGCTTTAAGCCAACTTGTTCACTCTCCTCTTTCACTTTCATCAGGAGGCTTTTTATTCCCCTTCACTTTCTGCCATAAGGTTGGTGTCATCTGCATATCTGAGGTTATTGATATTTCTCCTGGCAATCTTGATTCCAGCTTGTGCTTCTTCCAGCCCAGCGTTTCTCATGATGTACTGTGCATATAAGTTAAATAAGCAGGGTGACAATACACAGCCTTGACGTACTCCTTTTCCTATTTGGAACCAGTCTGTTGTTCCATGTCCAGTTCTAACTGTTTCTTCCTGACCTGCATATAGGTTTCTCAAGAGGCAGGTCAGGTGGTCTGGTATTCCCATGTCTTTAAGAATTTTCCACAGTTTATTGTGATCCACACAGTCAAAGGCTTGGGCACAGTCAATAAAGCAGAAATAGATGTTTTTTTTCTGGAACTCTCTTTCTTTTTCCGTGATCCAGCGAATGTTGGCAATTTAATCTCTGGCTCCTCTGCCTTTTTTAAAACCTGTTTGAACATCTGGAAGTTCATGGTTCACGTACTGCTGAAGCCTGGCTTGGAGAATTTTGAGCATTACTTTACTAGCATGTGAGATGAGTGCAATTGTGCGGTAGTTGGAGCATTCTTTGGCATTGCCTTTCTTTGGGTTTGGAATGAAAACTGACCTTTTCCAGGCTGTGGCCACTGCTGTGTTTTCCAAATGTGCTGGCATATTGAGTACAGTACTTTCACAGCATCATCTTTCAGGATTTGAAATAGCTCAACTGGAATTCCATCACCTCCACTAGCTTTGTTTGTAGTGATGCTTTCTAAGGCCCACTTGACTTCACATTCCAGGATGTCTGGCTCTAGATTTGTGATCACACCATCGTGATTATATTGGTCTTGAAGATCTTTCTTATACAGTTCTCCTATGTATTCTTGCCACCTCTTCTTAATATCTTCTGCTTCTGTTAGGTCCATACCATTTCTGTCCTTTATCGAGCCCATCTTTGCATGAAATGTTCCCTTGATATCTCTAATTTTCTTGAAGAGATCTCTAGTCTTTCCCATTCTGTTCTTTTCCTCTATTTATTTGCATTGATTGCTGAAGAACGCTTTCTTATCTCTCCTTGCTATTCTTTGGAACTCTGCATTCAGATGCTTATATCTTTCCTTTTCTCCTTTGCTTTTTGCTTCTCTTCTTTTCACAGCTATTTGTAAGGCCTCCCCAGACAGCCATTTTGCTTTTTTGCATTTCTTTTCCGTGGGGTTTGTCTTGATCCCTGTCTCCTGTACAATGTCATGAACCTCCATCCATAGTTCATCAGGCACTCTATCTATCAGATCTAGTCCCTTAAATCTATTTCTCACTTCCACTGTACAATCATAAGAGATTTTATTTAGGTCATACCTGAATGGTCCAGTGATTTTCCCTACTTTCTTCAATTTAAGGCTGAATTTGGTAATAAGGAGTTCATGATCTGAGCCACAGTCAGCTCCTGGTCTTGTTTTTGTTGACTGTATGGAGCTTCTCCATCTTTGGCTGCAAAGAATATAATCAATCTGATTTTGGTGTTGACCTTCTGGTGATGTCCATGTGGAGTTTTCTCTTCTGTTGTTGGAAGAGGGTGTTTGCTATGACCAGTGCATTCTCTTGGCAAAACTCTATTATTCTTTGCCCTGCTTCATTCCATATTCCAAGGCCAAATTAGCCTGTTACTCCAGGTGTTTCTTTACTTCCTACTTTTGCATTCCAGTCCCCTATAATGAAAAAGACATCTTTTTGGGGTGTTAGTTCTAAAAGGTCTTGTAGGTCTTCATAAAACCGTTCAACTTCAGCTTCTTCAGAGTTATCGGTTGGGGCATAGACTTGAATTACTGTGATATTGAATGGTTTGCCTTGGAGATGAACAGAGATCATTCTGTCATTTTTGAGATTGCATCCAAGTACTGCATTTCAGACTCTCTTGTTGACCATGATGGCTACTCCATTTCTTCTAAGGGATTCCTGCCCACAATAGTAGATATAATGGTCCTCTGAGTTAAATTCACCCATTCCAGTCCATTTTAGTTTGCTGATTCCTAGAATATCGATGTTCTCTCTTGCGATCTCTTGTTTGACCACCTCCAATTTGCCTTGATTCATGGACCTGACATTCCAACTTCCTATGCAATATTGCTCTTTACAGCATCGGACCTTGCTTCTATCCCCAGTGACATCCACAACTAGGTATTGTTTTTGCTTTGGCTCCATCCCTTCATTCTTTCTGGAGTTACTTCTCCACTGATCTCCAGTAGCATATTGGGCACCTACTGACCTGGGGAATTCCTCTTTCAGTATCCTATCATTTTGCCTTTTTATACTGTTCATGGGGTTCTCAAGGCAAGAATACTGAGGTGGTTTTGCCATTCCCTTCTCCAGTGGACCACATTGTGTCAGACCTCTCCACCATGACCCACCTGTCTTGGGTTGCCCCATGGGCATGGCTTAGTGTCATTGAGTTAGACAAGGCCGTGGTCCTAGTGTGATTAGATTGACTAGTTTTCTGTGATTATGGTTTCAGTGTGTCTGCCCTCTGATGCCCTCTTGCAACACCTACCGTCTTACGTGGGTTTCTTTTACCTTGTATGTGGGGTATCTCTTCACGGCTGCTCCAGCAAAGTGCAGCCGCTTCTCGTTACCTTGAATGAGGGGTATCTCCTCACTGCCACTCCTCCTGACCTTGAACGTGGAATAGCTCCTCTAGGCCCTCCTACGCCCACGCAGCCACCACTCCTTGGATGTTGGGTTGCTCCTCCCGGCCTCATTATAGCAATTTAATATTTCCTTAGAGCTGAGTATCTAGAAGACTGGAAGTGTGTCTTATTCACCTTTTTAGATTTTATGCATAGCAAAAAGATTTGCAAATGGTGCTGAGTAAATTCATTAATTAATATGACAAATGTTTCTTGAGACCCTATTATTTGTTCTGATGCTCAAGGTGCCTGACACATGTATTAGTGAACAGACAGAAATATCTGAATCATGGAACTTAAATGGGAGGATGGGTGAGGGAGGGGTGATAAGAACATAATATATAAATTATATAATGTGTTAAAAGGTAAAAATGTCATGATGGCTTTTATCAAGATAAGAGAATAGAGCATGTCATTTAATTCAGTTGATTTTTTTCTATTCCTTTGACTTATTCCAAGATGCTACCATTTGTTATATAATATTTATTTAACAAGTTTCCAAAGTAGCACTTCAACATATATCCCTGGGTCTTCAGGTTTGACCAGATGCTTTTCTAGGTTACCTGAATAGCTGTGACATCGATGATGAATGACCTTTCTTCATCTACACAGTCTTTGGTCTGAATGTCTGTCCCTCTGGCCCCACCACACTGGTTATCCCAGCTATAAATTGTGTGATCCCTTAGCAGCAGTAGACATAAGCTATTAAATTTAAATATTTTCTGAAATTGAAACAGTTGAAAATTTTTCAAAAATTACTAAAGGGGCAGAATCAATTCATTTTATACTTGCCACTAAAATTTAGAAATGAAAATCTCCTTGACCTTATCCATAGGCATTCTGGATCCAAAATATTGCAAATGATTTCTAGATTTATAATTTTCTACAGTCAATTATTTATTATATGAATAATGATCTTGAAAGACTGCAATTGTGTATGTGTGTGTGCAGCAGTTTTATTACAGTACAAAAAGGAACACAGAAAGCTTCTGACACAGACATCAGAAGGAGGCTGAGAGTGCCTCCCTCGCTAGTCTTTTCAAGGCCTCATATACTTTTTTCAGACCCACTCGAAAGACTACAATTTTTGAAGGAAGAGTATTGCACAATGCCTGTGTTCTCAGTTGTGTCTGACTACGACCCCGTGGACTGTAGCCCTCCAGTTTCCTCTGTCCAAGGGATTTTCCAGGCAAGAGTCCTGGAGTGGATTGCCATTGCCTACTCCAAACATTGCACAATATTCCTCTTTAAAGTTCATTAAAAGTATTATAGCCATGAGGGGCTCTCAGTTTATCAGGAAAGCTGTCTACCTATTTGAGGATATGAAACTGAAAATTAACTTCAACTTTTTAATCAATAATTTAGGAAAAATAGGATAATAAAAATAAATCTTTCTAAAACCCAGATGATTAAAAAGTTAAAATGAGCATAATGTTGATTATTGCATAGGATCATGAGAATCAACAGAAAAACTGCTCTAACATGCTTGGTTCAGTGACTTAAACGTGAAGTTCAGTAAAGTTTTGTGGAGGGGTGAGTGAGCTATTTGGTCTGCTGGTTAGTTAGTGGGCTATCCTGGCAGGGAAGGATAACTATGCATACTCTCATGTCTCAACAATGGGCCTCACGTATCTGGAAAAATAGTCTTTTAAGATGTCGAGATACCTTGGGTAGGATTATAGGACAGAAAGTGAAAAAAAAAAAAAAATAGCCTGAATGAAGTAAAGCCAAGCAATGCTGCCCAGAGACTTGTCTGTACCAGGAAAACTCTCGTTGGTGTTTGCACCTGCTCTGCCCCTTACCCATAGCTCCTTCTTCTCCCAGCCATCCTCACAGTCACTGAAGTCAGTTTTCAAAGTATCTACTTCAACTAAATGTTTTAAAAATCAATAATAGCAAAATTGGGAATTCATCCAACATTTCTCTCCAACTTATACTGCTATTACAGGCCCTGGGATGATTCCAGGAATTACTTGTGACAGAATTTTAAAAATTAGGTTTAAATATTAGGTTTAAATTCAGTTAAAATATTCCTGGTATTAACAAGGAGCTGGCTGGTAAGGACAGACCACTACTGAACCTCTCTTAATTCACTGATGTCAATGGTTCTGTTTCTGAAAAGGTCCAGGTTTAAATTACCAATTATCTGTATTAGATAAGTTTAGAACCCCACTTTTTTCCCAGTTGTTTGCGTGACATAAGCAAAATTTTCCCCTACTTATATATCCTGTAAACAGGCGGGACATTTCTTAATTTGCTATTTAATTAAAAAAATTTAAGTCTCAGAACTGTTCAATTGTACCATAGTTAATAATTGTTTGCCAACTTCTGTGTTAAAGACATTCAGTAATTAAAGATAGGTAATATCATCTCTCCTTAGACCCCATTAACCAACACACTCAGTATATATCTGTTAATATCTTTAAAATTTTAAAATTATATTCTCTTCCAAATTATCTGAAATATAGGTGCAAATGAATATTAGGGAATGTGAAATCAAGGTATGGAAAATAACTTTCAGATTTGATAAATACACAGTTGTTGATTGAACTGTGGGGAACACTGAGCAGAAACAACAGGATAAGAATATGTGTAGTAGTTACGATTTTCATTAAAAAGTTAACCTACTCTGATCATTTTTATTTGTTTGATATAATGAATGTAAGTACACTTAAGAGGTATAAATCAAGTAAAAACTATGACCACAATAGTTTAAAATTTTTATTTGGAGTCAAATTGAGTTTTTATTGAAGTTGCCTCACCTTGAAAAGATGGAAAACAAAAGAACTCATTTAAAAATATGTATAAATGTGGCCTATAGAAAGGAAAGCAATTTGGAAATCAATAATGAACAAGGTTAATATCTTAAATATAAGATTAAAACACTGTATTAGCAATATAAAATACACAGATTTTCTGGACACTCTGTGCTTTCTACAAAGTGGCTATTTTTGTATGTCTTGTTGCGTGATCACTTTTTAACACTGTTTATACTACTGGGCTTTGACAAGAACTGGGTGAGTTTCACTGCCCTGAATTGTCACCAGTGTCATAAAAGCACTCTTCTAAGTGGCTTACTCAGAAGCCTAAGTCAAAGTGGGTGGTATTGTTCCATCTCACTAGTCGGAGTGGTTGTAGTCTTTAAAAATGTGGTTAGTTTACTAGGTTTTATGAAACCGTATTTGAGAATATAGACAGGTTTTGAAACCCGGTGCTGGGCTTTTGGGGGGCATAATGGAGAGTAGGCAGAGAAGAATAACAGTAGCATTGAAGGAAGTCTTCCAACAGAGTATATTTTAAACTAGTTCCATGATCATAGTTGTGGCCACTTAAATAATTGCTATTTGTGGATTCGTGTGTGTTTGAAACATGCATTCAACTAAGCAGATTTTAAAGTTTTATTAATTCAGCAGGGCACCCCCCCCCACACACACACACAAAAGTGTTCTAGCAGCAAGGAAAATTTTGCACACTGCTGAGCTATTTTACTAGAGACATAATTGTAATGTAAATTGTATCTCAATAAAATAATACTTACTGAAGTCTACAACCAGTAAGCTCCTTTTGGGGAATCATATACATATATGGGCCCTTTAAAACTTGAGACTTGAGCCTAGACTAACACTGAAGTCAGAGAACAGGCCTAGTCTTCCTCCATATCTGCTGCCTACAGAGGGAACCTGATTTAGATTCTTTAATCTTTGTCAGCTTAAAGTCTCAGGACAAGACAGCTGAGGTAGTATTCTACAAGGTAGAATTTAACGTCACTGTTCTAAATCCATTACCATACACCATCTCATGTTAGAAACGTGGAAAATAGAATATCTGGTTTCTAAATAGCTGTTACATACTGAACTGATGCTGGGAAAATAAAAGAAACTATGTAAACACTATAGATAGAGTTGGAAAGCAACTTATGGGCAATTAGCCTATGTTGCAGCTAAAGAAATATAACACCTCTGAAATGACCACAGACCATGCATGAGTGTAGGTCACAGCTGAGCTGCTGTCCTTTGAGTAATCACTGTAACTAAAAGGCATTTATGCCTCGGCTAAATATAAGTCTGATTCTGACAGATCTTTTCAACCTGCTCTGTGTACAGATGACAAGTTCCTGAAATGTAAGATACCTTTCAAAAACTAAGGACAAGAAAGTACATTTTCTACAGTTTCATGCACTTTCTTAGGAGACCTCTCCTCATCCCTGGTTTCTGAGAATCCGATTATCATGCCATTTCTGCTTTTTCAGCACCTAGAACAGTTCCTAGGCAGAGAAGCCATTTAATAAATACTTACCAAGTTGAAACTGAAGTGTTCAATTTTATAGTAAATTTGTGCAGGTTATTCCTTTGTCCAAATAGATATGTTAAACAATGTAAGTTTTATGACATATAAAGAAAAATATTATTTCAGTGTTGATAGATCATCTAGCTCAATATAGCAATCTTATCTATTCCTAAAAGTTAAAATGTTCTCATTCTTTTTTCCCTTCAAAAGAAAAATGCATTCTCTTTTGCCACAGAAAATACAACACTTTGTATTCAGTGTTCATGGGAAGAATTCATAATTCAGACTCTTATTTTCACACTGCCTTTCAACAACACCTACGCCACCCAGAATAATAATGTGCTAAGCTGCTGTGGCTGCAAAGCATTTCAATAAAAGAAGGAAATTATTTTCATAATTACTGATAAGTTCTTAATTTGTTCTGCTAAATGGTAAATCAACCACAGTTGGTGAAAGAAAAGATTCTTATGATTTGATATTACAGAGTCTTGAAATGCCAGGGAGTGATATGTTCATTTTATGGAGAGAAAGGGTTAATTACTGGAAATTCTCTCAAGTCCTAAACATCAAGCATTGTATTGCTCTCTGAAGTTTACCATGCTCAGTTAAGTCATCTGCAGATTTCTATCTGAAATTTCATGCTTTCTGTTGAAAGTAAGGGATTAAAAAATATATATATATATATAGTACTATATATATATATATATATAGTACTATAAGATGCTAACAGGACAGAAATCAGTTAAAACTGTCATTAAACATGTCAAAAATTATTGACACAGGGTATTTATTGAGATGCACCCTGAACTTAAGCACAGTCATTAACTTTATAAAGAAAGTGGACTATTACAGTTTTTTCTGATATATGTCAATTAGGTACTCAATAAATGGACATCAAAAGGAATTTTTGTTGAAAGAATCAATGAATGAACCGTTAGATCATTTTTGTCTGAACTAGTATCTCCCTTGCAGTATACCTGGGAATGTCGGAAACTTTTCTGAGCCTCTGTTGTGAGCATTAAGCAAATTAATGATTTACTGACACCTCATTTATCCAGCATTATTGGAGAAATAGTGCTCCTGGTTAAAGATTTATGGTTAATTGAAGAGGCATTTTGCAGTCGTGTTCATTTAAGCTACATCTTTCTAGAATGCACCTCACCTCCTCCTATCTGCTCAGGGATGTGATCCAGGCTATGATAGTGCTGTGCCCCTAGAGCACTCTCTCTCCCAACATGCAGCTTCTCTCCACCTGGACTATACGATGTGTAGTGGTGACTTGGACTCTACCCAGAAGACACTGGGAGCCTTCCACTCATCATCAATTGTCACAAACAAAAATATCTCCAGTTCAGTTCAGTCGCTCAGTTGTGTCCGACTCTTTGCGACCCCATGGACTGCAGCATGCCAGGCTTCCCTGTCCATCACCAACTCCCAGAGTTTGCTCAAACTCATGTCCATTGAGTCGGTGATGCCATCCAAACATCTCATCCTCTGTCGTCCCCTTCTCCTCCTGCCTTCAATCTTTCCTAGCATCAGGGTCTTTTCAAATGAGTCAGTTCTTTGCATCAATGGCCAAAGTATTGGAGTTTTCACTTTAGCATCAGTCCTTCCAATGAATTCAGGACTTATTTCCTTTAGGGTGGACCAGCTGGATCTCCTTGCAGTCCAAGGGACTCTCAAGAGTCTTCTTCAACACCACAGTTCAAAAGCATCAATTCTTTGATAGTCAGCTTTCTTTATAGTCCAACTCACATCCAGACATGACTACTGGAAAAACGATAGCTTTGACTAGACAGACATTTGTTGGCAAATCAGTGTCTCTGCTTTTAAATATGCTGTCTAGTTTGATCATAGCTTTTCTTCCTAGGAGCAAGTGTCTTTTAAATTCATGGCTGCAGTCACCATCTGCAGTGATTTTGGAGCCCCCCAAAATAAAGTCTGTCACTGTTTTCATTGTTTCTCCATCTATTTGCCATGAAGTGATGGGACCAGATGCCATGCTCTTCGTTTTCTGAATGTTGAGTTTTAAGCCAGCTTTTTCACTGTCCTCTTCCACCTTCATCCAGAGGTTCTTTTAATTCCTCTCTGTTTTCTGCCATAAGGGTGGTGTCATCTGTTTATCTGAGGTTATTGATATTTATCTTGACAATCTTGGTTCCAGCTTTTATTTCATCCAGGCCAGCATTTCTCATGATGTACTCTGCATTGAAGTTAAATAAGCAGGGTGACAATATACAGCCTTGACGTACTCCTTTCCCAACTGGATCCAGTCTGTTGTTCCATGTCCAGTTCTAACTCTTGCTTCTTGACCTGCATACACATTTCTCAGGAGGCAGGTCAGGTGGTCTGGTATTCCCATCTCTTGAAGAATTTTCCACAGTTGATTGTAATCCACACAGTCAAAGGCTTTGGCATAGTCAATAAAGCAGAAATAGATGTTTTTCTGGAACTCTTTTGCTTTTTCAATGATCCAATGGATGTTGGCAATTTGATCTCTGGTTCCTCTGCCTTTTTCTAAATCCAGCTTGAACATCTGGAAGTTCACAGTTCACGTACTGTTGATACCTGGCTTGGTGAATTTTGAGCATTACTTTTCTAGCTTGTGAGATGAGTGCAATTGTGCAGTAGTTTGAGTATTCTTTGGCATTGCCTTTCTTTGGGATTGGAATGAAAACAGAACTTTTCCAGTCCTGTGGCCACTGCTGAGTTTTCTAAATTTCCTGGCATATTGAGTACAGCACTTTCAGAGCATCATCTTTTAGGATTTGAAATAGTTCAACTAGAATCCCATCACCTCCACTGGCTTTGTTTTTAGGGCTGCTTCCTAGGGCCCGCTTGACTTCACATGTTGCCAAGTGCTCCCAAGGATGGGGAGGTGCAGAATCACTTCTGGTTGAGAACCATTGATATTGGAGAACTTTTGTTAAAGACACAGATTTTGCCCGAACTCATATCTACTGAATCATGTACCCTTCCTTCAAGAAGTTATCATTAGTGATAAAAACAGAAAAGTGAACACATGGATACATTTTTAAAGCAGAATTGTGCATACAGAACCTGTTGGATTTGGAGATCCAGGGATTATCTCTCAGAGCGGGTGATGCCTGAATTATTTCCTGAAGGTGTTATCCTATTAAGTAGGGAAGTGTTGAGTAGGGAGCAGAGGAAGGAAGTTTACAACACAGAGTCAGCAACATGTGTAAAGGTGTGGATGGTGGTGTTGGAGCATCCAGCCTCTCAGGGATGCTTAGAGCCTAAATATAGAAGATAAGCAGACCCAAGTATTAAGGTGGTCAGAAAAAGAGAGGGGAGAGCAAAGGTACAGAAAATCACACGCAAAAAATGTTTAGACCAGAGAAATATACAAAGAAACCTTCTTATTTTTTTAAGTTAGATAGTGATGGAGAAAGAAACTGAACCAGAGGAACCAAGATATCAGGCAGAAAAGTTTTTCAGAGCCCCATAGAAATCCAGGCGAGACAGGAAGGAGTTTGGACAGCAGAAGGGGATGAGGAGGTGTGGACAGGAGGAGTGTCTGTGACTGAAAACCAACAGGACCTGGTGGCCACCTGGATACAGGGCAGAGGGACGGAGAACAGTGGAGGATGCTTCTAGTCTCCACAGCAGAGGGTCTATGCCTCACCATCTCTCTGAGGACCATTGTTCTCTCATGGAGGGAAGAGTAATTGATATGTTTTACTTTGACATCCAAATTTATGATTCTCTCATACTCTGACCTAATAATTATTTAAATGATTAAAGATGAAGATTTTTCTTTTCAAAACTCTTTTTATTAGTTGCTACTGTGTTTGCTAACAAAGGTGCTAGTACTGGTGTTTATTAGTCTAGACTATGTTATGATTGAGCATAAATCCCAAATCAGTTAGTAGACTAACCCACAGATGCTAATGTTGAGCATTTGTATGCATACATCCAAGTTAAGTTGGTACCCAGAAGAAGAAAGATTGAAATACTCAGCAGATACTGAAAGCAATGTACCATTCTGTGTTTATAGCATGGTTATCAGATGTTGGCTTTCACTATTCCTTCAAATACACTTTCTTTCTGATATATCAATCAGATATTCATGGTTGACTATATAGAACATAAGATCATAGTTTATTTTTTAAGTAAATGGCTTATGTACATTGAAAAATCTAAATTTCTAGTCAGATAATGTGGTTTAAGAGCTCTATTTGGATACCTGCCCATTTGCAGAGAAATCACCAAAGCCTAGGCCTCTCCTGTGTGAGGCAGAAAACTAATTTAGAGAATTTCAAGATGCAGGTGTCAACACACTTTTAGGAGGGCTTACAATGATGCAGATCCCAAGCTGCCTCTGACATGAGTGAGCTACATGAAGCAAACCAAAGCTTACATTCAGGATTTTGTTAAGCACAGGGATGTTTCATTACTCATTCCCTCTTTAGTGTGTATGCCTTTGTTCTAATTATCCAAGTCAGAATTAATAAACTCTGTGTTTTTGAATAACCTGTGGTTTTCTGCAAGTTACTTTTCACATGTGGCACTCACTCTAACAATCAAGAAAATCTGGATTAAATGCCAAGAATAAGCAGAAGAACAGTAGATGTACTGAATTGGTTTTGCAATTTCTAATTTAAAAAAAAGGCAGTAAGAGGGCGTTCAGGATGGGGAACACATGTACACTTATGGCAGATTCAAGTCAACGTATGGCAAAACCAATACAATATTGTAAAGTAAAATTTTTTTTAAAAGGCAGTAAGAGTCCAAAGTTTAGTCATGGAAGGCTTTCGGCAAAGAGTTCTGAATTAAATTTTATGACAGTTGAGTGTTGCCCTGCAGAGGCACAGGGGCGAGGTCCTTGGGAGGCATGGTTGACATTAGCTTATATGTGACGTTGGGGTGTGGGTAGTCAGTAAGTTTGCTCAGAGTCACAACCAACATATTGAGCTAGTGAAAACAATGATAGTTAATACGATCAGTCAGAGAAGACTGGTTAGTGAGTAAAGTTAAAGTCCAGGCTAACAAAATAGGTTTTAGCCGTAAGATTTTTAGTTTACCAAAATGTTTTAATAGCTTTGACTGTCTGGAAAAAAAGTGTCATACTTTAGTATTGTTTTCACTTTTTAGTGAATGAATTCTGGGCTCATGAAAGACAAAGTGGTTCCCCAAACCTGGCAAACAGATGCCCACTGTAATTTATTACTTTAATATTTCAATAACCTGGGATGGTACACCCTCCACTCCCCCATCCCCCCACAAACTTTCCCTTGTTTGTACTGTATTATTGAGTAGATTTTTTTTTTCCTTTGCTATATGTCCCATATGACACTAGTTCAGACAATTGATTTTTTAATATTGTGTAGACATATAATGGATATAAATAATGAACAATAATATACAATAAAGATCAGGATACCTAGAACAGCTCTAAAGATTATTTTTAAAAATCAACATTTGTATTCATTGTTTTGTCTGAATTTTCTGTGACTGACTGTACCTTTTAGTGGAATTTTCCATTTCTTTCTGGAAATTTCCATTTTTATTTATTTTTTAAAATGACTTTTTATTGAAGTATAGATGATTTGCAATTGTTGGTTTCTGTTGTACAGCAGGGAGAACTAGATATTCACTCTTTTTTAAGATTTCCTTCCCATTTAGGTTACCATAAAGCATTGAATAGGGTTCCCTGTGCTATACACAGCTCCTGTCTAGTAGTTATCTATTTGAAATATAGTATCAGTGTATATATGTTAATCCCAATCTTTCAATTCATTGCACACCCCATCCCCACCTTGGTAGCTGTAAGTTTGTTTTCTACTTCGGTGACTCTGTTTCTGTTTTGCAAATAACTTCATTTGTACCCTTTTTCTAGATTCCACATATAAGCGATGTTATATATTTGTCTTCCTTTGTGTGACTTACTTCACTTTATATAATAATCTCTAGGTCCATCCATACTGCTTTGAGTGACATTATTCCATTCCTTTTAATGGCTGAATAATATTTCATTGTATACATGTACCACATCTTCATTGTCTCTGGAACTTTCTAAAGACCTCATTTGAAATATTTCTAATGTGACAAAGTCTAGAAAGTCTCTCTAGGTCATAAATTATTATCTTAGGCTTCCTAACTTTTCACTGTAAGCTGCCATAGTTGGACGTTTAAAATTTTTTTTTTTTTATCAACGTGACGATGCCTCACATCAGGACGTAAAACCAATGCAAATCCTGGAGCTCTATGAGCTTGCCTTAATTTCTGATGATGGTCTTCTGCTCAGAAAAGAGGAGAACTTCTTCTGCTTCCGTGGACATCACCTATTATATCATCATCTAGTCTATGCATCTATACACACACACAGATTTCCCCTAGAATAAGAGGAGCATTAGCTTTTATGTTAACTATTTGATGCCACTAAAATGCTTATAATTTATTAAAACTCTAAATATTAGCTTTCCCACTGCCTTAAGTACTTAAACTCTCAGCTTTTTGACTTAAAATCTGATACTTTCCTAAGCTCAAGCAGTATAACTTTCCTTATTGTTTGTGCTTAACTTTCTCCTTTGTAAAAATCTTTCTCTGGTCATTTCTACTCATAAGACTTTGTTGTCATAGCTGCTACCCAGTTTTGAAAGTCACTGGTACACTCCGTCAAACATATTAAATCTCATCTTTGCCATAGAAGAGGGTAATATCTTTCTGATCTCTGTAAGCGCCTCATTTAATCTTAGGGAACCATTCAGAGACCCAGAGGTTCTGTTCTGTGTTTTAACCAGACTACACACTGCATTTCAAATGACAGGTTTAGTGAAATGCAAGATCTCTCAGGAATCCAGATGGAATTTGCATTGAGTCAAAGAAACTCACAAGCTCTCTCTGTGAGTTAGCCGTTTGAATGTTTGCAGTATATAAATACTGATGTCCTCAAGTATTAGATTAAAAGAGGACACTAAGAATGCAATTTCACTTTAAAAGCTTTAACTAGTAATAGGAGGTAGATATTACATTCTATTTCCTTTTATCTTTGAGAATGTTGAATAATTTTTAAAGATAGGTCATATGGGTATCACCACATCATGAGATTAGAATATTTATGATTCACGTTAAGCTCTATAGAATGGTCAAATTAATAAGAATAATATAAATGATTCTATGGATTTAAACATTTCAAATGAACAACAGTATTACTCAATGAACAGCTTTAGGTCAAATGATTTTACTTAAAGAATGCATTTTTTTTAATAACTGCTAGATCGTGAATAAAATAACTAATTTTTTGCTGAAAACATGTTGCATTTTTTTTTGTAATCCCTAGAATTGCTCAATAAGAAGCATTTCCTATGGAAATCAATGTAATATACCTACTGTCTATGTGCTTGAAACAGTTTGTCCCTGAGATATAAGTATGTATCTCATCAGTTCAGTTCAGTTCAGTCGCTCAGTCGTGTCCGACTCTTTGCAACCCCATGAATCGCAGCACACCAGGCCTCCCTGTCCATCACCAACTCCCAGAGTTCACTCAGACTCACGTCCATCAAGTCAGTGATGCCATCCAGCCATCTCATCCTCTGTCGTCCCCTTCTCCTCCTGCCCCCAATCCCTCCCAGCATCAGAGTCTTTTCCAATGAGTCAACTCTTCACATGAGGTGGCCAAAGTACTGGAGCTTCAGCTTTAGCATCATAGGCTGCTACATATACTACCAAGTATTTTGAAACTGTTTCCCAGAATTATTTTAATACGCAATTATATTCACTGTAGCTAAAAATTATAGTCTTCCCTCCTAAGAACCTAGAAAACAGATTTAAACATTTATGAGTTATTTTGAATGAAGTAGTTATAATAATCTATATAAAAATAAAAAGCATAATTATGTTAGCAATGAAACAGATATTTTGTGGCCTCATTTACACAGCTGGATCATTTAGGTAAAACAGGTTATTTTCTTGAACTGCCAAATGAATGATTTCTGACTTGAATAAACTACTTCTATTTTCTCAGTTATTTTCCCCCAGCCTTTTATTTTATTCTGTGTTCACACACATGAACAACTTTAATTAAATTAGGAATACAGCTTTACCTGAGTTTTACTACTTTAAATTTTACTTAAGTTTTACTACTTAAGTACTTTAAGTTTTACTACTTTAAGTACTTTAAGTACCAGAATCATGACTAAAATGAACCACCGAGTTCAAATGTTGTTCACCTGGGACTCTAGGAAAACTGCACAAGAATTTTTTTGAGAATGAGTGAAGCACATCATGAGATACCTTCCCGTCATGAGATACATAATCATACTTAGGAGGTATTAGCTTGGAATATTACTGGCTCCCGACAAATAACTATTAGTTTCTTATTTTACTAGAATAAAATCCAAATAAAATTGTACATTATTATGATAAGAACGTTAAAGAAAGGACAATTTTCATATAAAATGATAACTTTAAATTGTTAATGAAAAATGTGAAGTATGTTTACTTAGGACAGAAGGTCACCATGCTGTCTTATATTTTTCTCATTTAATCTCATTTCAGTGAAAACTTTGTTAGTGCACTTCATTAGGGCACTTCACCAGTGCCCTCTCTAAGAACCAGTTTGGGGGAATCTGTGACTAACTTAATTTTAAATTCCTACATCTAGAAAAATACTGTGTGCAGTTTTGATATCAGCATCAATTCCAGAGGTTCACAGCTGAGGGTGTGAATGTCCACCCAGTGGATGTCTGACAATGTCACGCAGGAGTAGGGTGCACTGGTATCTAGTGGGTAGAGGACAGAGATGCTTCTGAATACCCTGCAATTCACAAGAGAGTCCCCGATGGAGAAGAATTATCTAGTCTAAAAGGCAATAGTGACAGGATTCTGAACCCTTGTTATAGTTTAACTCAAGGTACTGGTGATACCATGGAGTCAAACTGTCAAACAGAGTGACAGCTTCTATTCTGGCAGAACCTAAATTTCTTTGCTTTCAGATTCTACTAAAACTTACATCTAGTTCTGATTTCCTTATATCAGTATATGGCAAGTATGGACCCTTAGCAGAAAGTCTCGAGTTTCAGTAAAACTTTCATCCTTAGTTTCCAAGGGTGGCCCTGCTTCTATCCAACATATTCCCCAAAATGGTAACTACCTTCATTTTCTATACTTCCTACCACTTGGTGCTCATTCATTAGTCCTCCCCAAAATATATGCACTCTGAACACATTTGTGCTTACCAATGGGGATTTGCGATGAAAATATATTTCCTTCATTCCCCAAAGGCAGAAATGTGGTCTTCATCACCATAAGATGCGAGGACATACTCTGAGTGAGACCATCCAAGGGCTGGTCTGCTTAACTAGTCCTCACCCAGTATCATGTAAGCTGAACTAAGTAAATCATCAACCACAGAGATCTACACATGAATTATGGAATATCTTAGTCCTTTGTTTCTTTATGTGAATATTTGTGGCTCTTGAATTAATATCCGTAAAGAACAAGGAAGGAAAAACTGGAGTCATTCCAAATGAAGATAATTCTTTTAAAGTCAATTTTATAAACTTTGTTATTAGATTTAGACACATAAGTCATTTACCTGAATAAATTAAGAAAGAGTATCTCCTATAAAAAATAAACAACTACTGATCTCTATCTAGATATCATTTTAGCTTTTATTAGAAATAATCATTTGCAGAGGAATAGGTGTGGATGAGTTTCCCTCCACTGTGGTGCAGAATTCCCTGTAAATCATTCTTTTTACATCTATAATTCTTAAACATATCTCCGATGTTAATGTTTTCCTTCAATCTTTCTTATTTTGGGGGTTGATTGCTTTTGTCCTTTATATTCTCTGAAAAACACATATTCATTATTCACCTGAAGGGCTGTAACTGGATGTAGAATAGCTAGAAAATAAAAGCAAACAAAAAATTTGTTTCAGTCCATAAAGTGTTCACTGAGAAAATAATGTCTTCAGAATAAATCTCAAAAAGTTATTTGTATACTGAGGCACGGATAACCTCCAACAAATAACTGTATTTTATGCTTCTGCTTATTCTATTGTACAGTTAAGAGGTATATCCAATTTACTGCAGTGTATATTATGTCCTTTGTACGTGGAATGATAACCAGAGAAACAATGATATTCACAGCTATGAATTTCAGCATCTAACATGAAAGAAGAAAAATGCCTGCTTCTCTAAACTAACATTGTATGTGTGTGACTTAGATTCCTAAGAAAATTTGCTTTCATTTTAAGGAAGAAAGGAAGAAGGAAGAAAGGCAAAAGCTAAATTATCCAATTTTTTAATAACTGGGGAGCTTTTACTCAAGTAAAACAGTTGCCTTTCTCCTAAAATAAATGCTTTGTGGTATATTGGCCAGGGGAACATAAACAGATGTCTCCTTGATTACACTGGTTTCTAGTTTCAAGTAACATAAGGCCTTGATACTATTCCAATTGCTTGAACTTTTTCAGAAGATATCTTAAAAATTGGTATCATAATTTCAGAGATAAATACTGTTAAATTTCAGAAGACTTTAAGATCAATTTCCTTCTTAGAAAAAGTGTATATTTAATGAAAGGGGAAAAAAAGAGAAGGAAGGAGGGAGGAAGAGAGAAGGAGCCTTGTGCAGTCCCAGCTGCAGGTCTGGGCGAGCACCCCCAGAAGTGTAGAAACCACTGATATGCTCTCAAAGTTGGCTCAGAAGATAGAGTATCTTCTAAATTTCAAAATGAGATTTCATCTCCTACTTTGTTTGGGTAGACTGGATATGATCACTTTAACAATGCCCTTCAAGAAATCTAAAATGCTTACAGCGTGAAAAATTTTACTTGAATAATTTGGTTCACTGAGGGTTATACATATAGGTGTATGGATTATAGCTCTTTACAGCAAAATTAATTTTGTGTATTTTTTTCTTAAAACAACTTTATCTGCTTGTTTTGAAGTGCAAATGTTGGATACCGTCAGTATCACAAAGGTATGCTACAGAAAAATGGGCTAGAGAGGGAAACACAAGAGTTGGAGATGAACTGAGCTTTGGGTCTTCATGCTGTTTATAGCTTTCTTTTAACAGACTCTGAAAGAATAGACTCAAACTTCTTGGAAGTTTCTACTTCCAAGAAACATTTATATGGTACTTCCTAGGTGCAGGATACTTTCCTAAATGTTTCTTGTATATAAATATGTTTAATCTCATAAAGCCTGATAAAGTAGTACCATTTTATAGAACAGAAAATGAAGCACAGAGAATTAAAAAGCTCTTACAATATCACTAAGCTAGTAAGGGTAGAATGGGATTTGAACCCAGACAACCTACTCCAGCACAAATATTATATTTTCTCCTGATATATTAAGACTCTCCATCTTGAAACACTTAAGTATAAAATTTTCCCAGTCAGTCAACTTGAAGCCTTCACATTAGAATCATTTAATTCGCTGGAGTGAACTATATAAAGTGATCTCAAACATAAGAGATGCAATTGTCCTGAAATTTTTACAAATAAGGTTAAATAAGTCAGTATAGTGAGCATCTTAGAATAAACCTCCAAAGATATTACAAATAATGCGTGTTTTTGTGTGTTTCATGGTTTTCATGTACATCTGAATTTCCTTGCAAGAAATCCAAACTTGTGTCTGTGATGTGTTTTAAGTTTTAAGAAATAGCCATCTGAATACATGGTGTTAGGGATCAGAGGTCTCTGGCTCCGTGATTGAGGCCGAGTTCCTGGGCTAACAGGAGCAGAGGGGCTTACCTAAGTATAACGTGGTATTAAGTTATGGATCACTGAACAGTGGGACAGATAAGGGAGCCTGGTGGAGCCCAAAGGGAAAAGAGAGCTTCTGTAATTTGCACTGATTACTTGGTAGAAAAGATGCTACCTGGTGCCACATCTGATTTATGGAACAGATTGGACTGGTAATGAGAGTCCAGATATAGCTGACCTCCTTCAAAGAAACTTGTAACCTTTTTTGATATACTTTGTGTCGGTTCATGAATAAATTATCACTATGCAGTTTTTCATTTTATACTGAAGCTTATTCTTATGTTTAAATGTATTAAAATTTCTCCATAAGAATAGACAACCCATAGAACCCAAAGTGTAATTCATTTCATTCTTCTATTGTTCCTCTTGTATTTTTTACTTTAAAAAAAAAGCAATGTGTTATATTGTTTATTTGTTCTCATGACTAAAATTCCAAGAGGGAAAATATGCTCAGACTGAATTCATTTCCATGGTATTCTCAAAATGAAAATTACAAAGTGTTCAAATATTGTCTTCAAAACAACTAACAAATAAAAAAGCTGCTGACCTCTGTAAGGAAAATAGCACAATTCATGTTTGAGCATAAAATACGAAATTCAGGTAAACTGATCTTTAGAAGAGTTCGAGTATTTCTGGTATACTAAAATTATATGTCATTCAGTTTAAATAAATAAGTCACAACTATGAAAGTGTTACATTATTTATTGAAATGGAATTTAGATCATGCCAGTATGTCAAGGGAACTTCCCAGTGGCTAAGCAGTAAAGAATCCAACTGCAATGCAGGAGACATGGGTCTGATCGCTGGGTCAGGAAGATCCCCTGGAGGAGAAAATGGCAACCTGCTCCAGTATTCTTGCAGGGAAAACCCCACGGATACAGGAGCCTGGTGAGCTACAGTCCATAGGGCTGCAAAGAGTCGGACATGACGGAGAGACTGAACACAAACACACGCAGAGTCTATCAAGAGAAGCTAATTTTTGTTAAACAAAGTAGGCATCAAGAGAACTTTTATATAGCTCTGCTTAGATGACTCCATTAAACAGGTTATTTTTATATATTTAATTATACACAACATAACTAGAGTGTGTCCCTTGTCAATCAAGTAAAAAGCCCTTACCTTCTGTCTCCATAATCACATTTTCTTAATACATGGTTAAGAAAAAAAAATCTCATTTGCCAATGAACCCTTGGATATTTACTAATTATGACAAATCTATGGCATTTCTCCAACTTTTAAAAGTGTTTTCTGAGCTCCTAAAGTGGATTAAAGATTTTAAAGTCTTTCCTACAGCTGCCATCCTTAGTTCCACCCTGTAATGAACTGTGGAAATAATGAAGAAGAAAATTGCATGGATCTTCTTACATTTACACTCAGAAAAGCTCTTTGTCATCTATATTTCCAAGTGAACTTCTGAAAAATGTATTTAAATTATAAAGCAGTGTATATTAAGGCAGAAGCATTTGTGTTTAACAATCACCAAGTGGTAACGGGGGGAGAAGTTGTGGGCAAACTAATTAACAATTAGGAGCTATCTCTCAAGGTGTTCGTGGGTCCTGTTATTAATATTTAAATTACACCTGAAAATGCGGGCACTAGATAATAATGTTATGAAATTTTTATTTGTATCTGATATTCCCTAAAACTTCATATTTTAATTTGTTAAAGGTCTAAGACAGAACATAAATTTTGCTTGTTGTTAAATTTTAGTTTGAGCTTTTTTGTTTGTTTTTATTAGATTTCTTGAAGCCTTTGATATAAAAATCTATGAACAGAATAAAATTATTGTGTGAAGAATATTCTTCCCTTTTCTATAATATAATAAAGAAAATACATGGCAACTCCTAACCAAAGACATTTGTAATAACAAACTAAAAGGTAACACTGAAAACATAATATTTATTTCAGTACAACTTCCCTAGTAACTCAATAATTCAATATTTTTTTTTTATCTACCCATTTTCTGGTAATTTACTTTCCTGGAAATGTCTACAAAAATTCATATTTAAATAAGTTATTTATTGCCTGCTCAAAGAATTTTATGCAAATATGTATATTCTGTTTTATTATTCATCCATTTTTATCTAAAAGATATTTTTCTTTTAAAATACCTTCTTCACAGTCTCCTAATTCCTCCCACCTTTCCCCTATCCCCCTTGGTATCCATAATTTATTCTCTATGTCTGTGTCTCTATTTCTGCTTCACAAATAGGATCATCTATACCATTTAGATTCCATATATGTGCATTAATAATACAATATGGGATTGACATATATACACTATTGATACTGTGTATAAAGTACATAACTAATGAGAACATACTGTATAGCAGAGGGAACTTTATTTAATGCTCTGTGGTGACCTGAATGAGAAACAAATCCCCAAAAAAGGAGAAATATGTACGTGTATGATTGACTCACTTTGCCGTATAGTAGGAACTAACACAACATTGTAAAGCAACTATACTCCCGTACAATTACTTTTAGAAAATGAAAATAAAGTACCTTCTTATTGGGAGAAGCTGAATGTCACACCAGATGAGCTTTCTATGGTTCTGATAACATTTGGAAGGTGAATTTGCTTTAATGCTGTTGTTTATAGCAAATGGCTTAAGAACTGATCCTTAAATAAGTGAAGTAGGAAGCCAGTTGATACTAATAGCAGTGCTAAATAGAATGGCTGTATAGTTGGTATAATTTCTACACTCTGGTTTGCAAGAAATGTCTCACCTAAAGCTCACATCTCCATGTATGTGCCTCAGCACAGTAGCTAAAATAATCTAAGGTTGATTTTACCATCCGTCAGCCTCTTGCCATGCACTGGGTTTCCTTCCCACATGGCAGATGAGTTTGCAGAAAATCATATACTTTTAATATATGCTTTTTCTTCACTAATTTTTTTTCCTCAGTTGTTAAAATACTATGAAATCAATAAATACAGTATGAAGCAAAGTTCACTAGAGGACATGGAAATAGTCTTGTTTAAGTAAAACACAGGTAACCGTGATTCTAAGAAGGTTTTTTCTTAACCAGACTATGAGAACCAAACACATCTGTAAAAGTTAAGTTTTGTGTCAAAAATAGCAATAACCTGAAGGACATTATTTCATAACAGTATTACCAAATCTGATAATGATTTTGTTTTTTTTTTACATGTGTTGACGTCATTTACATTTTGCATTTTGGCATTTCCCATTGTCCTCATCACCCGGCTGAGGTGTGCCCATCTAGCTGTGCAGTTTCCGTCATAAAGTTGTAAAGAAGTGTAAATTACATTTAATTGTATGGTGGTATGCAGAGCGCGACAGGCGGAGGTAGAGTCATAGTTCTGCCACCTATTACTTTTATTGGGCCTTATTTTTCCTGTCCCAACAGCACCAAAAATGTGAGAAAGCACGTTTGCATTTCCCCCTCCCTCCCAAGAGGAAGTCAGTCACTGCTTGAAGAGTAACTAAGTCAGTGAAAGCTTTTGTTCCTCAGTCAGCTATTTTCAGTTATCGTCAGCTGGTCAGATCTATTTGTTCCCCAGGAGAATTCAATGGATTCAGCTGTTTTCCAGAGGCTTTAGTAGTATTCTATACTGGAAAGCCAGAAAAGGCACTTTCCTCAAGGGGCTCTGTTGTGGTAAAGAATCTAATTGCCCGTGCAGGAGATACAAGAGATGCAGGTTTGGTCCGTAGGTCAGAAAGATCCTCTGGAGCAGGAAAGTCCAATCCACTCCAGTATTTCTTGCCTGGAAAATTCCATGGACAAAGGATATAGTCTTGTGGGCTATAGTCCATGGGGTTGTAAAGAGTCAGACACAACTAAGTACACACCAGTGTGGCTGGAAAACATTCATCGTGAATTATCTGTTCCCACTGAACCATGCTGTAGTATAAGAATGACTGGCATGCCAATGGCCATGGAAAAGAGTAACTGAGTGGTCTGCAGAGCTGAAGGAGGTCACGTCAGGATTTCAGTGTGCTTAGAGTGCCCCAAGAAGGATCTTTACCCTGTATCTGTGGCCTCTGCATGTGGCCAGGATAAAAACTTCCTATCAGAAAGAAACAAGTGGAAGCAGTTTAGATACAATCACTTCATGTGAACATAAATCTGACCTGATTCTCCAGTCTCTCAAAACTTGTATTACTTCCTTGAGGATCTTCACGCTACTATTATTCATGAATCTGTTCAATAATTGTCTTCATCAAAGAATGTCTAAATAAATCTTTGATGCTCTTCATAAATAGCAAAGCAATAGAATATGACTAATCTTTGTTAACCTTCTACAGGAAAATTACATGGTGTGTTTAAGTGTTTTCTTCTTAGTAACTAGGGTCTTTTAAATAGCAAAATCCTTAAATACATTTCTGCTTAAGTATGAGTTTTTTAAAAAGCAAGAGTTTTTAAAATCCAACTTTCTTAAAATTGATGTTTCTTTTTTAAGTACACTGAATGTATATAAAAAGATCACATTCAAACCTACATTATTTAAATCTATCACATTAAATATACATTAGAATCCTTGAAAATTATTCACTTAACCAATATTCATTGTATCTAATGTGTGTAAAGCATTATGCAGGGTTCCAGGAGTAAAAGAATTTTCCTTCTTACTTATTCCTGTCTTAGATTACATTAGCTCTGTCATTGTGAGAAGTGAACCAAGAGTGTGTGGATTACTAGCAGTTACAAAATATATACTTTTTTTTAGTTTTAATATCACAGAGCTAAAAAGCATTAGCCAAGGAAGAAGACACTGGCTTGATTGTGTAGACCAAGGAGTAAAAAGTTGGCATAAAGCTCAACATTCAGAAAACTAAGATCATGGCATCCGATCCCGTCACTTCATGGCAAATAGATGTGGAAACAGTGACAGGCTTTATTTTTGGTGGCGGGGAGAGGGGGCCTCCAAAATCACTGCAGATGGTGACTGCAGCCATGAAATTAAAAGACACTTACTCCTTGGAAGAAAAGTTATGACCAACCTAGAGAGTGTTTTAAAAAGCAGAGACATTACTTTGCCAACAGAGGTCCATCTAGTCAAGCCTATGGTTTTTCCAGTAGTCATGTATGGATGTGAGAGTTGGAGTATAAAGAAAGCTGAGCACCGAAGAACTGATGCTTTTGAACTGTGGTGCTGGAGAAATCTCTTGAGAGTCCCTTGGACTGCAAGGAGATCCAACCAGTCCGTCCTAAAGGAATTCAGTCCTGAATATTCACTGGAAGGACTGATGTTGAAGCTGAAACTCCAGTACTCTGGCCACGTGATGCAAAGAACTGACTCATTGGAAAAGGTCGTGTTGCTGGGAAAGATTGAGGGCAGGAGGAGAAGGGGACGACAGAACATGAGATGGTTGGATGGCATCACCGACTTGATGGACATGAGTCTGAGTAAACTCCAGGAGTTGGTGATGGACAGGGAGGCCTGGTGTGCTGCAGTCCATGGGGTCGCAAAGAGTCGGACACAACTGAGCAGCTGATCTGAACTGAACTGAACTGAACTGAACTGAAGGAGTAAATCAGTGGAAAAGATTAGGAATCTTAGCTCCAGATCACAGAGGCTGATATATCTCCTTCTTTTAGGAAGGACTGTAAATGCCAAACCTGGTCAAGAGATTCCCTGACCTTGCGATTCTTACGCACCTGAGATTGGGTACAGTGAGTGTAGGAAAACTGAGCGTGTACCTAGAGTATCAGATCAGCATGTTAGCGTGTGTGGTGGGGACATGAAATCAAATGAAGTTCTGATGTCAGCTCCACCTGTAGCTGGTGAACTTCTTGTTTTTCTTGAGTCTCATCTTTGAAATGAGGATATGGTCTCTGCAGTGGATTTGAGGAGTTGGAAATCAAATAGCACATGAAAAACAGCTAAGCTTTTGAGCAGACAGCATAGAAATGAGAGACAGGCCCTCAACGTCTGATGTGTGTGTGCGAGACAGACAGACAGACAGACAGACCGACTGAGATAGGAGATTGTGTTGTGGGCAGGGACAGTAAAGACAAGATGAGAGGGGAGGGGAGAATGCAGTGGAGGTCACAATTTAGTTTGGGGAAATCTAAGGGTCTTTTTGAGGACATAAAGTCACACTGACGTCTGATGATAGATAAGAATTATTCTGGGAGGGATTTGGTGGAATGCAGGTAGACCTTCAGGCAGGACAGCGTTTGATGCCCTCAGCGATCTGAGATGCTAGCTGTGTGCGTGGTGGGGAAGCAATTGGGCCTCCTTTGGAGCTGATTGCATAATGTATGTTCTGAGCTGGGAAACTCAATAAAGAGTAAATGTTGTGGGAGGGGTGCTGTGGGTCATTATGAAGCCACAGGGAACATCTTGGGCACACAGGCTGCACAGCACCTCCTGGTTGGCAGTGTCCAAGGGCGACGGAAGGCCGCTGGAGGGGATTCAGTTAGAGGGAGACATTATTGGATCTGCGCTTTAGTAAAATGACCCACCATAGCGGCCTGTGTATAAGATTCTGGGATTTTATTTCTCTTTGCATAAACAAAAGAAGAGCCAGCTTGATGACATGATTTAGCCAAGGATGGATTTCTTCTGTTATATTTCGTTAATGAAACAGTGGAGAAGAAGTGTCTTTCGTGTTTTAAAGAGGGGTGGAGAAGTCATTTTCTGCTGACGACTGTTTGGGCATGCTTCCAAAATCGGTGGCCGAAGGCCAGTGAGAATGAATATTGGCTCCAGCCCTACCCATCCCAGACCCTCAGTTTCCTTTGTACTTCAGTATGTGACTGTGCTGGACATGAGATAACTCAATAAAGTGAATAAGAAAGTAGTAATAGATAATGTTGATTACCAAAAAGCTTACTATTGGGTGTCATGTTCCTTATCTAATTTTTGAATTGTGAGGCATGTACTATTAGCCTTATTTAATAGAAGAGAAAATGGAGCTTTCTCGGGATTAGGGACTTGCCCAACCAGCAGTGGAAGAGTTGAGCTTCATTCCAGATTGTCTGATGGCAAATTCCCTGCTCCAGCTCCCTGAATCAGGGGTGGCAGGTGAGTGACTTTCAGAGCTCTGTTTTGGTGACCTAGTGGGGGTGAGAAGGTGATAAGATTAACTAGTATTTGCTAGGCTTAGTGTACCTAGTCTAGTTTCTAAGGTCGATTCTGTGTGCAAGTTTGCTGTCTTAAGGTGTTATTGTTACTGTTGTTTATAATAGCCGTGGTGCTTTCCAAAGGAAAATGGCACAGTGATACAATGATTGCCTTCTTTTTTAAAAAATCAAATGAACTGTTGCTACTTATTTTAGCCTGTGGTATGAACTCTGGAATAGCTCCCATGCTAAACAATGAGATTAAAACATTTCACGTATTGAGCTGAAGATGGAATGTGCCCATATTTTGGATATATATCCCTAGTAGCAGTGAATAATTTATGATAGCCAACTCACTCTGTGTTAAAAATGGAAAAAAAAAGTCATTATAATTTTTTTTTAATTTTTATTGATATACGGGCTTCCCAGATGGCTCAGTAGTAAATAATCTGTCTTTCAATGCTGGAGACACAGGTTTGATCCCTGGGTCGAGAAGAAGGATCCCCTGGAGAAGGAAATGGCAACCCACTCCAGTATTCTTGCCTGGGGAATCCCTGGGAGAGAGGAGCCTGCCGGGCTACAGTCAATGGGGTCACAAAAGAACTGGACACAACTTAGCAACTAAACGATATAGTTGATTTACAATGTCTTATTTATAGCAAAGTGACTCTGTCATATATATATATACACATATTATTCTTATATTCTTTTTCATTATGGTTTAATCACAGAATATTAAACATAGTACCCTCTGCTGTGACTTTGTTAAGTCACCATAATTTACATAGGAAATTGCAATAGAACTTACAATAAAGAAGTTTAAAAATACCTTATATTGATGAAATCTTATTATCATAGAATTTATTTTGATGCCGAGTATGTAATCATATCACTAACACTTTTCTTTAAACAACTCTTTCATCCTTATCATTTCCCTTTTTCTTATTAAAATGGTAGAAGATAAGTTGTTTTTAAAGTTACAGTAATTTTAAAATGCCATTTATTTTGTATAATAATACAAAAGCCATCAAAAGTGGTACACTATAAGCATTTAGTACCCAATTTTCAGTCCATTGATAGTACCAGGGGTATACAAAGAAAGCAGAAAAATTAACAACCTTCCTAATGTTCATACTTGTTATCTTCAGTGTACATACGATGAACATTTTGAAATCTTGCTCTTCAGCTTCTCTGTGGAATATGCATCATTAAACTTTCCATTTGTGGGATATTCAACCTCACAAAAATTGAATATATTTAGCAAAATTTTCTCAAAAATGCATTATGTTTTTTGTCAGTATTCAGAGTATCAAATGGATTTGGTTTCTTTTTGATGATTTAATATCTTTGTGAAATAATATTATTTTTAGGAAATAATATTGTAGTATAAAGAGACTCTCTTTTATCAACAAATAGGATGTTCTCTACACAGAAGCATTATTAGAATCATATCTCACTTAGGCACATTACAGTCACTTAGGGACCTTCCAGATATACACGCTGGGGCTGAAATACATTAAGTGCTGCTTTGCTGCCCAGCATGTGTTCTCACCCCTTTCTGGGATGAATATCGCACTGTCCTTAGCAAACCACTCATTCCGCCAGATAAAGCCACAGGTTTTGTGTAAGGCTGACCTCATTCCTGACCAAGGCAGTGGTATATGCTGACTGCTGCTGCTGCTGCTGCTGAGTCGCTTCAGTCGTGTCCAACTCTGTGCGACCCTACAGATGGCAGCCCACCAGGCTCCCCCATCCCTGGGATTCTCCAGGCAAGAACACTGGAGTGGGTTGCCATTTCCTTCTCCAATGCATAAAAGTGAAAAGTGAAAGTGAAGTCGCTCAGTCATGTCCGACTCTTAGCGACCCCATGGACTGTAGCCCACCAGGCTCCTCTGTCCATGGGATTTTCCAGGCAAGAGTACTGGAGTGGGGTGCCATTGCCTTCTCCAATATGCTGACTAGCCTGAATCAAAGCTAACTGACTGATGTGGTGTGGGTACCGGACCTAGCGTTGTTTGTAAAAGTGCACCTCATGGCTTTTTCTGCAATAACGTTCCTTCCTTTTCTGTGACCTGAATAAGATGGAATGGAGCCCAGGTTGCTGCCTACAACCATCCTGTGACCTCGGGGAGCCAGCATTGGGATAAAACTGCCATGTAGGAAACAGTATGGAGGAAAGAGAAGAATATGAGTATATCCTTAGTAACATCACGAGTGTCTGCCTCAAGCCACCCCTGCACTTTCCATTTAAACAGTGGATTCTTCCAGTAGATAGCTCAACATGTTTGACCCTTTGTTTACTCAGTTTGGGTTGAGTTTTCTGTAACATGAAACCAAGATAATTGCAGCTGATGCAATGAAGAGTTTTTAATAAAAATGGCATTTCACTTCTGACTTGTGAACAGCAGAAGAAACAGAACCACTGGGCACATAAGAAGCATCAGTTTCAAAACCTGTCTGTGACAGCTTCAATGACAGAGTCACCTTCCACCTGGGTGACCTCTCAGTGTGTGCTGATGAGCGGGTTCCTTGCGGTGGCCATGCAGTAACCAGTTCTAGATCCCAGGGGCGTGGGACCCTCTCAGAATCAGCAGTGATCTCATCGTTTGGCTTGGGGACCTCCTGATTACAGATGGGCTCCGTGATGTTTAGGAAATAGACTAAGTTACCAGAACAAGCACAACAAAAAGTGCAGGGGTTCAAGCAAGGAAGAAGTTACCTTGTCTGTTCCTAAGAGTCTGTGAATGGGCAGGCAGGCCAGAGCGAGTAGCTGCCTCAGTCCAGGAGTTCACCTGAGGACCACCCCCAGACTGGGGGTACCACTTTGTCATCCTTGGCTTACCTTCCGTCTCTACACCAAAGACTGAAACTCCATTTAACCCAGCAGAATAGCAGAAAGGGAAAGAAAAGAGGTAGATGGTAAACACTTTCCTTTATGGAATGTGGTGTTCTGATTGCTTCCTCTCTGACCATTGTATCCCATTGACCAGACCAAAACTCACTCTAAACTATGTGTCTTACCAGGTAGCCATAAGGCTGAGAAGTGTAGTCTCTGGCTAAAACCTTCTAGGACTCTAATACTAGAGAAATGAGAGCACTGGTAACAATTTAAGTATGGAACTCCATCATATTTTTCCGTGTCTCCATAACATTAATACCATAAAATATTTGTCTTATTCATGTACATATCTGTATACCCATATCTATGTGTATATTACATGTATCATGCACATAGCATTCACATACATATATGCACCCTTCCAGTTACTTCCCAGAGAAATATTTTTCTAATACTTATGTGATTTTACAAACTAACAAAAATTCAAGTTCTAAAAAAGCTAAGATAAGAGAAAGTTATAATTAATAACTGCAATAGAATGCATAACTACAGTTTCTTTATAATTCTGAGTAAATGAAATGAGAAAGCAAGTTTTCACTTCAATAGATTGTAAATGTTTATACAAAATGACTAAATATGTTTACATATTACCTAGTTCTGAAATTTATGTTAACTGTTGACACATTTCCTGGCATGAAAATGAGAGGGTAAACTTACATGATTAAGGCCATTAGTCAATTATTTTGTTCTGCTAAGTGATGTATTCAAAGTCTTTTTCTGCGCTACAATGAGCTTAGTTTTTATCTGTACAGCTTTTCCTAATATTGTTTTGCAGTCTCAAATAATTCAATGACTGTTACTTTAGATCTGATTTAGATAGTCATTAATCATGTCACCTGAGTCAGCTTGGGTATTGGAGTTTATGGAGCAAGGAAGCTCTTTCAAGTGCATCTTAAAACAGACGTTTGCATTACTTGGTCTCTTAGGCCCCTAGTGTAACACTAGCATATAAATCCTGCAGATTTCTGGTGCCTAGGAGACTGACAGGCCCACACAGTGACATTTTGGAAGGAAAAATGGAGCATCCCAATAGCACCTCAACATGGCTTTCGTTTTTTCTTTTTAAGCCACTATTCCCTTGGTTCAAGGGATTGTCCCCTATCCCAGGCTTTGTACTAAGTACTTCACTTTAATCCTTACGACAGCCTTTGCATGCTTAGTCACGTCTGACGCTTTGCGACCCTGTAGACTATAGCCTGTGAGGCTCCTCTGTCCATGGACTTCTCCAGGCAAGAATACTGGAGGGGGTTTCCATTTCCTTCTCCAGGATCAGCAACCCTTAGGTGAGGACTACTAGCATCATTTCACAGGTAGAGACCCTGAGGCTCGGAAAAGTGATGAGCTCATTCAAGACCATGGCTTTGCTCTCCTTTCTCTGGCTCCAAAAACCTTGAATATTACCTAGCTCTTACTACATCTAAGTCAAGGTGGGTGTGGATATGTCAGTCAGGGTTCTCTAGAAGAACAGAACCGATAGTATGTTGACAGATACACTGGAACAGAGAGAGAGAGAGACTTCAGGTGTGCAGGGGAGTGGGGGGGGGGGGGTACTGCAGGTCCTGTAGAGGGTGAGAGAGGCCCCAGTGGGTGCTGCTGGTTGCTTCTGTGATGAGACCAAACAAGCTGTAGGAGGGAACAGGAGAAAACGGGGATTGTGAATCATGGTTTCACTGATTGTGGTAAAACCTAGAGACGGTGTTTTGTCCCAGGTAGTATGAGGAAGGTGGGGTTTCTGAGAGCTATAGGGTTCCTTAGGGGTAACATCTCGAGAGCGAGATGAAGGTATGATGCCATTTGCAGTGGCATGGATGAACCTAGGGACTGTCATAATGAGTGAAGTAGCTCAGAGAGGGAAATAGCACATGATACTGCTTTCCATCCAGATTCCATCATGTGATATGTGGAATCTAAAAATACGGACCTCTGCTCAATACTCTGTAATGACCTATATGAGAAAAGAATGTAAAAAAAGAGGGGGTATGTGTACGACTGATTCACTCTGCTGTACACCTGAAACTAACACAACATTATAAATCAACTAGACCCCAACAAAATGTAATTTGAAAATAAATGGGCAATTAAAGAAACAAACTTTGTTGCCAGGGCAAATAAACAAATAAGGGAGTATGGTTTTCAGAAGATAGCTTTCATTAACTGACAGACGGTTGTTGGGCAGGCAGCAGAACTCCTCGGGCACATCACAGCAGCAGGCAGGCCAGTTGCTCTAACGTGCCTGATGTGCAGCCACATTGCTGCTTCAAGGGGCACTGAAGGCCTGTACCTCGACTGGTGCACTCCTGGCCAGCTGGCCCTTCACTCCACCTGGGCTGTGCTGACCTCAGAAGTCAAAGCCTTTGGTCAAAGCCTCCTCTGCCTCCAACTGTTGTTGTTGTTGTTCAGTTACTAAATCGTGTTCTATTCTTTGTAACCCCAGGAACTGCAGCACACCAGGCTTCCCTGTCCTTCACCATCTCCCAGAGTTTGCCCAAACTCATGTCCATTGTGGCAGTGATACCATCCAACCATCTCATCCTCTGTCGCTTCCTTCTCCTTTTGCCCTCCATCTTTCCCATCATCAGGGTCTTTTCCAGTGAGTCACCTCTTTGCATCAGGTGGCCAAAGTACTGGAGCTTTAGCTTCAGCATCAATGCTTCCAATGATATCAGGGTGATTTCCTTTAGGACTGATTTCTTTGATCTCCTTGCTGCCCAAGGGGTTCTCAAGAGTCTTCTCCAACACCACAGTTTGAAGCATCAGTTCTTCAGCACTCAGCCTTCTTTATGATTCAACTCTCACATCCATAAACGACTCCTGGAAAAGCCATAGCTTTGAATATATATCTCTGCTTTTTAAGGCACTGTCTAGGTTTCCCATAGCCTTTCTTCCGAAGAGCAAACATCTTCATTTCATGGCTACAGTCACCATACACAGTGATTTTGGAGCCCAAGAAAATAAAATCAGTCCGTTTCCACTTTTTCCCCATCTATTTGCCATGAAATGATGGGACCAGATGCCATGATCTTAGGTTTTTGAATGTTGAGTTTTAAGCCAGCTTTTTCACTCTCTTTCAACCTCATCAAGAGGTTCTTTAATTCCTCTTTGCTTTCTACCATTAAAGTGGTATCATCTACATATCTGAGGTTATTGCTATTTTTCCTAGCAATCTTGATTCCAGCTTGTGCTTCATGCTGCCTGGCAGTTAGCATGAGGTACTCTGCATGTAAGTTAAATAAGCAGGGTGACTATATACAGCCCTGACATACTCTTCCCATTTTTGAACCAGTCCGTGATTCATGTCTGGTTCTGACTATTGTTTCTTGTCCTGAATACAGGTTTCTCAGGAGACAAGGTGGTCTGTCATTGCCATGTCTTGAAGAATTTTCCACAGTTTGTTGTGATCCACACAGTGAAAGTCTTTAGTCAATGAAAAAGTAGATTTTTTAAAAAATTCTCTTGCCTTTTCTGTGATCTAACAGATTGGCACTTTGATCTCTGATTCCTCTGCCTTTTCTAAATCTCCTTCCTCTCCTCCAACTATTATTTGTTTCTGATTCCAAAAGCAATATATATTGTCTGGAAGAAACTGGAAAAAAATCCAAACAAAAAATTACCTGTAGTCCCATCACCTATGCTGATGCACAGTCTCAAAACCTCTAAATTTAGCCAGGATGTTCCTATAGATCTGGCTATGGATATAAGGAGAATATAGTTACAAAAATGGATTTGTGCTTTATATACAGTTTTATGCCCTGCTTTCTCAATTATCTGTACAATTAATATAGTTCCATGTCAATAGATATGTTTCTACAACTGTTGGTAGGGGTGTGTAGAATTCCATTTTATTTATAGTCCCTAGTACTGTTGAAGTGTATAATCCCTTGATAAAGCGTAGATATGTTATTCCTCCAGAGCATACATTCCTGATGTTTTTCTGATTCCCAGACCATCAGGCATAGATTAATTTCTCTTTCTGTCTTTAGAAAGCAAGAAGAGAAAAGATACACCTCTGTCATCTAAATCACCATCTCTAATAAGTAATATCATAGCCATACTACAGTAAGCCAAACTCTCACTGGCAACAGGTAATACTTCAGGAGTAAACATTAGTTTAAAATTTAATTATCTCAACCAGTTCTGAAATAAGAGTGATAAATCAAGAACAACTTGCTTTTCAGATTTTTTTTTATTATTATTATCTTGAGCTTTATGGCAGCAGGCTTCAAACCCAGGACAAGTTTTCAGTGCCCTGTGACAGTTGTCTTCTTGTGTCTGAGTATGATGTGTTTCATTGAATTAGATTAAAATTAAGTTCAGGAACTTATGAAGTAGTTGTCACGAAAGAGTGCACCGTCCCTTCATGCATGCCCCTTCACTACTGCCTATTTCAGAAATTACTGATGTTTTCAGTGCAAAGCTGAATCATTCATTTCTAGAATAACTCTCTTGACATGTAAAGGTAACAGCATTGTCTGATTGCAACATCCAGATTTTCCTTTCCTGTTTTTCTGACTCTTCTACCAATATATGCATTTTACAAAGTCACAGAGTAGCAGTATAATGAATGATTTGGGCCCAAGTCTATGTGATTATAGCCAGAATTACTTTGAACAGGTAGTCAGGGGCACCTGACATCTAGCTGTGGCTTAGCCATCAATCACATTGAGAAAGCAGTTGGCTCCCACTTTCATTGTGTGTAAAATGAAACAATTGAACTAAATGAGCACTGAGAACCTTCCAGGCAGTGTATTTCTAGTATGATTCACCCATTTGGAGGACAGAAGCTTCTTCTACCCAAAGCATTGGTGACTGGATACTAGACCTGGGATTCTTTTCTGATCAGAGCCAAACTACCAGGAAACTGTTCACTTTCCCAAGGTTAGCATGTGATATTAAATGGCTCACTGAATCCACCAGCTGAGTTCCTAGAAGAGATCCTCAAGGACTCAGCACAGAACTTAACCAGCCACCTGGGTAAGTGATGCTTCTAATATGATCGAGAAGCTGCCTGCAGGAAAGTCAAGACACCAGTCTTCACCACAGACTGCATGCCTGGCGTCTTGTTCCCCTCACTTCTAAATTCAGCCCTCATGTGAGGGCGAGTGATTGATGAAACCTAAGTGACTCTCAGCCCTGCCTGCAGGCCTGTCCGACATGTTTCATTTCAGGTTTCCAGCCTCTGCAGGAGAAGGTATCACCCCAGACTGAAGGATGGATTCATTATTTAGGAAGTCAGACTGCAGTCCCAGATGTTCTCAATACCTGATTGGTGCCCGAAACCCATAGAGCACTGTTTTATCAAAAAATATGCCTGAATATATGCATATACTTATTTTACATGGGAATATATTACCATACAAAGTTTTCAAAGTGATTATGTGATAGTCAAGTTTATATTTGGTCTGTCTATAATAAAACTGTTTTTATGTGACAATATTTTAATGTTGTTTTTGCCTTGAAATGAAGAGTATATGATAAATATGCCCTAAAGTAATATGAGTTGAGCTTTAATTTGCTCATATTTTATTCTACTCGAAAAGAATTAGAGCTGCTGCTGTAATGGACATATTCTGATTCTTTAGATTACAGACTTCTCAAAACTGGCATTTGTTATTAATAATGGTTTGAGTCCACATGCCCCTATACAGATGCCTTTTGCCAGTTACTCACTGTCACAGAAAACCTCTGATTTACATAGAAGTCACAAATTATTGATAATTTTATTTTCCGCATCTAGCTGAGCTAAGAACATTTCAGAGAGAATATTGATGAGGGCTGATTCTAGAGCAGATTGTTGGCATGAAATTTATCAATCTGATGGCATGTTAGGTGAATAGGGATTCCTTCCTATTGTGTACAGGAATGAATACACATAGGAATTCCCACTGAACTTCACTCATTTCAGTAAACAGTATTTATTTATACCTGATTCGTGTGAGACCCTAGTCAGGATTTGGAACATAGCAGTGAGCAAGACAGACAAAGATTTCAGTCCTCCCAGAGCCCCAGCTCTAACACAGGTAGAGAGGCGATAAGAAACCTCATGCATGAGCAGACTGGGTTATAGAAGGCAACACATGACGTGGAGAGGCTAAAAGGGTGGGGGGCAAAGGAGCAGTGGGACATGGGTGGGGATCATGGGGCAGTACCCTCAGCATAGCCCTCATGGAGATGGCTGAGTGGAGCAGATGCAAAGGCAGTGAGGAAATGTATTCCTGTGATCATCTGAGGCAGAGCATTTCAGCCAGGGGGGCCCTGGGGTAAAAGGCATTAAGTATGAATGCAGCAGGCTTGCCCAAGCAGAGCAAGGAGCCCCGGGCGGCAGGAGTGCACCACGGGGAGACGAACCGGAGGTGGGCTTCAGGGACTCTGAAAGCCGCGTCATGCAGGGTCTCCCAGGCCATCACAGGGGCTCAGGGCTTGGCTCTGGGAAAATGTCAGGGCCTGGAGCACAAAAGTGATATAGGCTTTCATTTTAAATGCATCTCGCTGGAGCTACTGCATTCACAACAGACTGGGTGGTATCAGCAGAGAGGTCAAATGAGAGGCCATCTTAGTGACCTGGGTGTCCCTATCCGGACTGTAGCAGCAGAGACCATAGGATGTTTGAAAGACTGGATTCACAGTGTGTGGACTGAAGGGGATTCCAGAATGACCTCAGAGACTCGGGTCAAAACTGTGAATGAATGGCGTTGCCATTAAGCAGGATGGAGAAAGTGACACATGGACTGGGTTTGTGGGATGGGAACAGGAGCTTGAATCCAGAAGGTGGGAGGTTATGTTTTGTCTACTGCAGTGCTTCTCAAAGTGTGGTCCCTGGACTGGCAGCAGAAGTGTCACCTGGGGACCTATTAGAGACTCATACTCCTGAACTCCAGCTTAAACCTTCTCAGTGGGAGACTCGAGCTGTGGTGCTCAGTGGCCTGTGCGATAGCCAGCCCTCTAGGAGATTCTGATGCTTTCTCGAATTCGAGAAACGCTGTGTGCTGTTGACAAGGACCCTGCGCCACTGTCGCAGAATGGAAACACCACGGGTTCTGAAGTTAGAAGACCTGGTTTAAAATCCTGCCTGACTTGGGCAAGATGGTCTCTCCACCTGAGTCTTAATTTCTCTATCTTTAAAGGGTAGATGGGCTTCCCTGTGGCTCAGCTGATAAACAATCTGTCTGCAATGTGGGAGACCTGGGTTTGATCCCTGGGTTGGGAAGATCCCCTGGAGAAGGGCAAGGCTACCCACTCCAGTATTCTGGCCTGGAGAATTCCATGGACTATATCCGTGGAGTCACAAAGAGTCAGACACGACTGAGCGACTTTCACTTCACTTCATTAAAGGGTAGATACTGATAACTGCGCCATTGGATTGCTATCAGAAACCTGATAAAACAAGGTAGGCTAACAACCCTATGCATCTTCAAAGAATTAGGAAGGGAGACAAGAGGCTGGGAGTGGGGAGGTATAGTACTTTTCACTAATATCCTCTTGCTTTCAAGAAGAAATAGTAAGGATTACATGGAAGATCAGAGTTTTTCTTGAAACTTTGCTAGACTTTTAACGCTCAAGAAAAAATGATTGCTTAACAAATCTCAGATTGATGATGCTACTTGTGTGAACCAATAGAAAGAAGAATTGGTTGAATTAATATGGGAAGAAAATAGAAGTCTGTATTTTTACTACAAAATAGAAACACCTACTTCAATATGAATTTGTTTCTCTAAGTGTATGTGCTTATCGTTTAGCATCTGTTTACATTTGGTTTGCAAACCTGAGGTTTATTTTTCTACTTTTCTAGAAAACACAGGGTATGATATCTATATATAAAAAGTCTGCATATAAGTTAAAAATAAAGAGAAATGTAGTCTTGGAACCACTTTTTCCAGGGAAACGCATTATTCTTTCATTTTGTTATAAGATACTCAAGTTATCTGCTAAAACCAAGTCTACATGGTGGCAAAGCAATGTTATAAAGTTTAAAAGATTTGTCATACAGCATGAGTTTTTATATTTGAAGTCACTAACATATTCTTGCCATGACAGCTGATCAGACTGATTACTGGACAGAAGTGCCACCTCATAGTTGGTTATGCTAATCTTAATTAACCTAGGGTTTTGATTGATGAGCTGTTATGGTCTGCATAGAAATGAATAAATTTTCAGAACACAGATTAACATCACTACTCTTGGAAATTAAGAATTAACTACCGTTTTTTTTTTTTTACATATTCAGTAGAGAGTGAAGGTAATAGATATTGGATAATAGTATTACAAAGTTTTGTTTTACACAAGTATAATTTAAGTCAATACTTATCTGCCTGGTTTGGAAACTTATTTCCTGCCTCTGGAATTCTCTAATAATATTCATGCCGTGTGTTCAACATTCATTCAGAAAAAGAATGTTGTACATCTCATATATGTCTGTTACTGCTCTGGATACCTGGGATCCCAGCAATGAACTAAACTGGGAACTAAATAGACACACGTCTGGAAGTTATATTCCAGTGTATGCAAGCAGATGATAAGCAAGATCAGTAGGTTTTATAATAGGCTGCATGTGCTATGTAATAAATGCTATGAAGGGATATTAAACAAGGAGAAGAATGTTAATAATGGAGAAGTAAGGCAAAGGTAATTCTACATACAGAGCCTGGGGAAGGAATCTCTGAGAGTGTGATATTTGAGTCTAGACCTCACAGGTGTGAAGGAGTGAGCCCGGTATATATTTGGAGAAGAGACTTCTCAGAGGAGGGACTGCAAAGGCCTGGAATTGCAGCACATCTCAGAACAACAAGGCGGCCCGTATGATCAGAGAGGGGGATTGCGATTTCAGAGATGGGGACAATAAGATGCAAAATATAGAGAGCCCTGTGGGCATTTTCCAGGACTGAAATACCTGGTATGAAATAGGAACTGGAGAGTTTTGGCAGAGGGCTTACATGATCTGGCTTCCGTCCAAGGATCTCTTTCTTTTGTATTTTCATTTGACCGAGAACTTGCCTGGAAATAAGCTTCTGGGGTTAAGTCATTCTCCCTATAAACTCTGAAGTCACAGTTGCCCCAAACCATGTATCATCACGTGGGAGCACTCTGGTTTGTTGTCTTTAATGGATGAGACTTTCATCTCCCTGTCATATTTAGCATTTCTCAGTATCTTTATATTTTACATAGTGCCCAGGTAGGTGTTTTTGTTCTTTTTTTTTTTTTTTCTTTTGGCCTCCAAAAGTTGTTCTCATGTAGCTAAAGATTCTAATCTTTCAATTCTATGAAAATTTCTTGGATTATTTCCTCTTCATTATCTCATCCTTTCTAACATTCCTAAAAGAAAGATGATGGATTTTCTAGCTCCTCCCATGTCTGCTAACTTTTCTTTGCTAGAATTACCACATATTTATCTTTTTCTACACTACAGACTGCCAGAGTTAGAATTTTCTTCTTTGCGACTTACTCGCTCTATGACCTTGGGCTGGTTACTTAATCTCCGTGTTGTCTGTGACTCTCCATCTATAACATGAGGATAATAACCATGATACTTGCCTTGTAGGAATGTTGTTTGGTATGAATGAATTCATAGGAAATGATAAATTAATGTTAGCTCTTTATCTTCAGTGTTCAGTATCTTCATTCTATCAAGAAGTTCCTTTTTTTTTTTTTTGAAAAATTTAAGCAATTAAAATTCCAATTTGCAAGGATATTTTCTCACTTTTTGACTCATTCTTTCTACAAAGAAGCCTATCCTTTTTCTCTACATGCAATATGCTATCAGATCCCCCTGGGGAAAACAGTTAGAAAAATGGGAAGTTATTTTCTGCCCCAGATTGTCTCTGTTTCCTCAAGAGCCTGCCAATCTATGTGTGTTCCTTAGTATTTTTTTTCATTTGCCATGAATTTTCTTCACATGCCTTGAAATGCTCAGTTGTCAGTCCATATTAATGGAAGAAAGATGAAGGTGTATCTTGTATATAGATATCTGACATGGGGGAATCCTCTGGATAGTCTCGCCTTGGCTGGGAAGACTCCTTGCAGGGACTCCATTATCAGAGGAGGCATAGCAGGAAGGCAAGCTTCCTCCGAGGGCCGGGGAAGGACAAGCAGGCAGACCGAGCCGCTGCCCTCTGACATCCCTCTTGGAGGGGCTCCCTTTCCCTGTGTGAGCCCTCCATCCGCACCACTTGTGGGAACCCAGATTCCCCTTTGCCTCCACTCTGTTCTTGCTCCAGCTCTCAAACCCTGTCTCGGAGCCGTCCCCAGGCAGATCCTTCCCCAGGCAGATCGGTCACTTTCCTTGGGGACTTCTCAGAGGGTAACTCGATCATTCCACATGTATCTAAATAGGAAGAGGGACCTGACCAGCCCCTCTTGATTTAATTTCTCCTGTGACTCTGACAGCTCCCCAGAGCTCCTCTGAAAACAACAAGGCTCACCTCTCACCTTGATGGCAGCTGGCTTTGCTGGTTCCCCTTCCAGTCTCATCCCATCTGCACCCGTGGTGTCAGAATTCCTACCTGGACTTCAGGACCTGTCCTCAGAGTATATCTGGTGTCATTTCAGTGAACAGGGGAAACAGCGCAATGATGAGAAGCTTGCGCTGTGTCCCACAGTTGGGCACACAAGGCGAGTCCACATCTTTTAGCCTGCACTCCACAGCAAGGGTTTCAGAATCGGGACCGTGAGTGGCAGAGGTCTAAGGGCTAACATAGTAGTAGTTTGTAGCACAAGGGGGTCAGATCATCAAGAGCTTCCCTTCCTCCTTCCTCTTCCCATAGAGTTTGACCTTTCACCTCTAAGATGAGTTTCCCTGATTACACTGTGGGATCTCCAAGCTGAGAACAATAGTGGTTACCTCTTCAGCTCCAAAATCGGAGAACGTTAATCCCCTCAGACCAGACTCCCTTCTTCCACAGGTGAAATAAGGCAGGGTGGTTTCACTGGAGTTTGCTGCTGCTGCTGCTGCTGCTAAGTTGCTTCAGTCGTGTCCAACTCTGTGCGACCCCATAGACGGCAGCCCACCAGGCTCCCCCATCCCTGGGATTCTCCAGGCAAGAACACTGGAGTGGGTTGCCATTTCCTTCTCCAGTGTGTGAAAGTGAAGTCACTCAGTCATGTCTGACTCTTCGTGACCCCATGGACTAAAGCCTACCAGGCTCCACTGCCCATGGAATTTTCCAGGCAAGAGTACTAGAGTGGGTTGCCATTGCCTTCTCCTGGAGTTTGCTGCTAGGAAGATATTAATCCTAGGAAAGAGCACAGGGAAGTGAGATGGGGTCAGAAGCTGGAGAGAGGAAAAGAAATTTTGAGAACAGTGTGAGGGGAGGAAAAGTGAGACGTTTAGTCTTCCCTGTTCCCACCTATGGATGTGAAATCCTGAAAGCGAATTTCAGGATTTCAACTCAAAGGAAGTTTAGCTGCCTATTCCCTGGCTAGAAGGGACCTTGCCTGTTAATCCACTCTCCTAACACCTCCAGCAGGCTGTAGAGAGATGGGAGATCCGTGAGGTCAGGAGACTGTAGATGATCACTTAGCTGGGTGCCCCAAAGCCATCAAATGAGCCAGCCTGGAGTCAGAAGCTGGATGCGTTCACAGGACAAACGAGATGAAGACTGGCCAACAGAGAAGTGGCCTGAACCAGACTCACAGCCTGTCACCAATTTGTTTACAGGCTCCTTTTGTGAAAACATTCCTTGGACTTTTCTGATACATATTTACATCAAGCTTGAGTTGGAGGAAAGGGAATTGGGGGAGATACTTGAATGGGAAAGAGATCCTGGAAATGTTTGAATATGACTGTATTCACCCGAAGGACACTATTTTAATCTGGAAGTGATTGAGGGAACTGTAGGGCTGGAGAAAAGACGGAGCCCACGTCAGAGAAAACCAAGAACAATTCTAACATAAATACATAAAGGAGTTTCATGTTTACCCATAGCTTAATGTTGACTATATAAGTTTTGAGCTCTTCATACCTAGTAATGTACATTATAGTAGGGTGCTTTACAAATATTGTCTGATAAAATGCTTAATTTATCACTAAGTAAACAGTGATTGTGCTTCAGTGCTAAGAGGTAAAATATTCCACGTGTCTCCCTCTGAGATTGGGTTTAGGTACCATCATGGCGGTTCATTAATGTCCCAGCAATCACTGAGGCCCAAATGTGATTATCACACAGACTCATCAAAAATCACTCACAGGATGCCCAAAGTCATCTGCCTCAGACCTCTACAAACTGAAGAGTAGGTTAGAAACAGATTTTCTTCCCATTCTCAATCCTAAATTCCAAAGCTTAGAAGTAGTGTTAAAACATGTACTTCGAACTCACTAAGACATATTTTGTTTTTTATTATTTCTATTTAGACTTTGAATCAGGGTCTGCCTTAACATATTTTAGGCAAATCAGTAAATATGAATTGCTTCAGCACTAGAGGGAAAATGATAACATAGTGCTGCTGGCATCATTTCCTGCTTGACATCCTCATATTAACGATTAATCCATGTATTGGCTGACATGAATTTGAAACAAAGCAAATTTTACGACTCGCCTTCAAATTGAGTTATTTGTCATTGAAGATGGTATTCCTAAATTGCAATTTTCAAACTGGATTCTTTGCCATCTGTTGTATGAAGAGTGCGTGGCAGTCTGCAAATCTCTGATTCAAAATTGTATGTTTCTGTCATGACAGTTCCTAAGCTGTGTTCTGTCTCTTTATAAGTCTATTTCTGATCTCTGACTCCTGTTTAAATTGATCCTGTACAAGTCAGTCTGACCCATACACTGCATAAAATTGTTTTTGAGGTCTGAAGCCTTAATACCAGATAATGTCTAAATCTGCCATAAAATTTTGCTTTGTGATGTCTGTCCCACAGTAATTACTACCACCTTCATCATCATATTCAAGTCTTGATAGACAGTGTTGCTTTGAAATGCTAAGAGAAAATGTGTTTTATAAATCACATAGTGTATTTTTTTGGAAATTAACTACTGATGAGTTCAGTTCAGTTCAGTCGCTCGGTTGTGTCTAACCCTTTGCCACCCCATGGACTGCAGCACGCCAGGCCTCCCTGTCCATCACCAACTCCTGGAGTTTACTCAAACTCATGTCCATTGAGGTAATGATTCCATCCAACCATCTCATCCTCTGTCGACCCCTACTCCTCCCGTTTTCAATCTAACTACTGATACTTACACCTAAATGGAAACTTCTATAATTTTTGTTTTCTTCTTTATCCTAAAAGAAAAAGTTATGCTGTTTTATATTTATATCACTTACGTGTGGCTTCCTAGTTTCTCATTCTTGAACATAAATAAACTCTGAGCCTTAGACAATCTCCCAGGTATCTTCAAATACATGAAGTCAGTTATTGTGATCCTTTCTTATTGTGATGGTCTGGTTATTTCTAGGTTTGAAACTACAAATGTAGCTTCTAATCCAGTTTCTACTTAATCACTGCATGCTTTGTGACATATCACTTAGCCTTCTGTGTCTACCTTCCCTCTGTTATAAAATGGAGGGTATTCTATCAACCAATTAATGTGTATTTATATTTAAAAAGCAGCCTTGTTTCCTATACTTGTTTGCACTACAGAGCATATTTTATTCCAGAATATATTAACCTCATATTTAGGTGTGATTTCTTATTCCAAAATGTCTTGATACTGTGAACACCTTGGTATCAGCTTCTACCAACAGAAAAGATGTGTTCCAGTGCCTGGGAATTTGAGTGAGGCAAGGGCAAGATTACAGCTAAGGTAACAGTGTTTCTTCTGGCATGGTTTTTCAACGCAGGTGCCTTTGAACGTCTCCTTCTTACTCACCCCTAAAGAGGCACTAGAGCTGTCTCCCTACAGAGAAAAGAAATCAAATGCTAAGCATCAGCATGATGTGTTCACATATGGACAAATTCTCCATTAGCAAAAAATCCAGGTACTCTCTTTCCAGCGAGTCATTGTAGCTAGGCTGCACCCAACCTGTGAAAAGCACAGGCTGCCTGGCAACACTTTGTGTGCTTATTATCAGTATTTAAGACACATCTGCTTATCCTCTCTGTCGCCTGTCTGCTCATAAGAAAAAGTATCTGAAGGCTACCCTTTATTTGAAAGTCAAATATATTTCTATATCTTTGCTACATCAATCTTACTTAAAAGACTTAATTCTCCAAAGCCAAAATGACAAAATCCACAGCTTAGAGTCATTTATTAAAATTTAAACCCTCCATTTAAATGAAGAAAGCTGTTATGGGATCCTGTAGTCCATGATTTGAAGACAATTATTTATTCTGCAGGGATAATACTGATAATTTAAAATGTTCCCTCTTTGCCTTTAATAGATAGTAACTATAATCATAGAATGTCTTCTAAAGTCTTTTTCTGCTCTTTGGCAAACTACATGGCAGATATAAACCTACCTCTTCCCCAAAGGAAAAGAGAAAAAAAAAAAAAAAAAAGCTCCAAGAATCATTGATCCAGGCTTGAAGCCAAGCAATCTATTTTTAGTGCTTTCTCAACAAGCCAGATAATAAAAATGTAAATGGAATGGTGCTACTTGCTTCTCTCACCTTTTTTTCAGTGTGCAAGTTTGATGCTGTTTAAATTGTTTATTTTCAGGCTATCTTCAAAGAACTTAGTTACTCCAGTTTGGGGGCCTTAATGCCCCAGTTTGACATTAATCATAATTCCACAATTCTTACTCCTTTACAATACTCGACTTTCATCAAAAGGAGAAGGGGACAGCAGAGGATGAGGTGGTTAGATAGCATCACTAACTCAGTGGACATAATTTGAGCAAATCCCAGGCGATAATGACGGGCAGGGAAGCCAGGCATGGTACAGTTCATGCAGTCGCAGAGTCAGACGCTACTTAGCAACTGAACAACAATGCAACTTGACATTCATAAAATAGAAGGATGAACTTGAGGTATTTTCCTACTCTGGGTTGCTGTCAATTGGGTCACATCCAAGTCTCCTCCCACCCCAGTATATTGAAATATACCTGATATATAATTTGAAGATGTACAGAGTCATATAATTTGAAGATATACAGAGTCATGTAATTTGAAGATATACAGAGTGTCGATTTGATACAGATATACTGCAATACAGTTACCACTGTAGTGTTAGCTAATACCTCCATCACATTGTATAATTACCTTTTTATTGTTATAAGAACATTTTAGATCTAATCTCTCAGTGACTTTCTAGTATATAGTACAGTATTATCTTTAATCATAATGCTATGTATAGATCCCCCAGAATGAATTAATCTTCTAATCAGAAATTTGTACTGTTTGACTAGCATCACCCCATTTCTCTCACCTCCCACCATGGTAACCACCAATCTACTCTCTGTTTATATGAGCTCATCTCTCTTAGATACCAAATGTAAGTGATCTCATATAATATTTGTCTTTCTCTGATTTATTTCACTTAGCATTGTGCACTCAGGGACCATCCATGTTGTCACAGTGACAGGATTTTGTTATTTCTCATGACTGAATAATACTTTATATCATCTTTATCCATTCTTCTATTGATGGACTCAAGTTGCTTCCCTCTCTTAGCTATTATGAATAATGGTGCAGTGAACTTAGAAGACCAGTTCTTTTCTCCATGTAGTGCTTGTTTCAGCCATCCTCCTCCTAGGCTAGATAATTTAGCTTTCTGGAACATCAGTAGATTATAAATTCCCCATGAATGTGGAACTACATTTGAATTCTGTGTGTGCAAAAAGACTGAAACAGTACATAGAGTATGTGAGGAAAGATAGCATGTATATGCTGACTGTATGTCAGGTACTGTTCTGCAGTGTTTACATGCATTAATTTACTTAATCTTTACAACTTAATGAAATAGGTATTATTATTATTATCATTACAGTTGAGTTAACCTGAAGTTAATCTGAAATGTTGTTTAGTCGCTAAGTTGTGTCTGTTTTGTGACTCCATGGACTGTAGCCGACCAGGCTCCTCCGTCCATGGAATTTCCCAGGCAAGCATACTAGAGTGGGTTGCCATTTCCTTCCCCAGGGGATCTGCCCGACCCAGGGATTGAACCTGCATCTCCTGCATTGGCAGAGAGATTCTTTACCGCTGAACCACTAGGGAAGCCCTAATCTGAAATACACAAGGTGACTTGGCCAAACCCACACAACTATTATGTAAGGTAACAAACATTTGAAACCAGGCAACTCTTGAGTTCTACTTTATACTGTCAACTAGTGGAAGTAGAAATCCAGAGCATGTGTGTGAAATTAAATAAACTCCTCTGGAAGCTAATAGAACTTTTAGTGAAAGTCACACAGTCATGTCCCAACTCTTTGTGATCCCATGGACTGTAGCCTGCCCGGCTCATCTGTCAATGGAATATCCAGGCAAGAATACTGGAGTGGGTTGCCGTTCCCTTGTCCAGAGGCTCTTCCTGACCCAGGGATCAAACCGAGGTCTCTGCATTGCAGGCAGATTCTTTACCAACTGAGCCACTAGGTTGTAGATAATGCAGACGGGATGAAAACAGAAGTGAAAGAGAAAAAGCTAACGTATGAAATTGGAGGGTAGCACTGGAAAAAGAATAAGGAGTGCTGGGGGACAGGGGAAAGGAATATTGGAAGAAGAAAATACTAAACAGAAAAAGTCTTGAGAAAAACAGTGGTGGTGGTTCAGGAACGTAGCACAATTTGGAAATGTAAAATAAATTTCTTCTTAAATAGCTACACACTTGTTACGTTATTGCTACCTAAGTCACACCTGCCATAATCACTCAGATTCCCAATCTTGGTCCCATGTCAGTCAATATCAGACAACAGTTCATGTGAGATGCTAGGAGAATTGTCTCACTGAACAATGGCCTTTTACTATTCACTGAGTCTTTATATTCTATAAAATCAGAAAAAGAAATGTTCGCTAAGGATCCTTATCAGTGCAGAAATACAGTCTATCCTCAACATGAATACCTTTTCCAGACTCTGTCTAAATACAGGTTTCCCTTCCCAGTAAGTAATCTACTCATTATGTAACCAGTTTTTGTAGAGATCAGTTGGTCTGAAAGATAATGAGAAATCCCTGGTTATCATTCTTGCTGTGTGTCGTCTTGACTACCTGGGCCCGCAGGGTTCAAAACTCAGATTCGTTCAATGCTCATGTGCCCTCTGACATGCTCACATCACCCACTGACACCAACACCCTGCCAAGGAAGCAGAGGGTGCTTCCTGAATGGACTGAGCAGATTTAGAAGTGTCCTATGCCCTTGACTTCTTTTCTCCTTCTTTTTCTTTCTTTTAGATAATTTGAAGCTTTGTAATCCCTTTTTGCCCCACCTCTGGTTTTAGTAATTGTACACTCTTTTCATTTAATGGTTGCCCATTATTTGTAAATTATAAACTTGATTTGATAGAATCTATTGTGATCAGTATCTCAGCCCTTTTCCAGAACATTACAAAGACTTGTAATGTTAACACCTGCCACACCATCCTGACTTACGCATTATTTTTTTCTAGACTTTTATATCTAGATTATGTTTATATGTTCCAAATTTAGCCATTGTTATTTTTCTTTTAAAAGTCATGCTTAGTAAAATTACTTACATCTGATTAATAAATTCTTTACTCATTATTTCCTTCTAAATTTACTCCTTCCTTCTGTATCATTTTCTTCTGCTTGAGAGACATTCTTCACTAGTTATTCCACCAAGAAGACTGAGAGACCTCTCTCAATCTATTTCTGGCACATGTTTTTATTCTGTGTTCAACAGCAAAAGATAGAAGATATAGTTTTTTGCTAATTTTCCCTCAATTTATAATTATATTTTTGTGAAAATCTCCAGATGAGAATTAAGAATCATTAAAACAGAAGATGTTCTGAAAAGAAGCCATGCATTTCAAGTGTTGGAAGATGGCCATTAATTATTTCAAAGTTAAAACCTAATGTAAATTAGCTCAAAATCAGAAAAAAAGAGTGTTTAACTCAATAGCCTTTCAGCATGAGACATTTAATTAAAAATCATGGCATTATCATGGAGGTCAAACAGTAGAGTGCTGAAAGTTAATATTGGAAATTATATTTAAAATAGAGTAGAGAGATGACACTGAATATTCTCATTATGTCTAGCACCAAATGATATTGAAAAAAGTAGTTTAAATTTGAATACAAGTTCATAGTGTGTGTAATAGCAATAAGTATAGTGCCATGTGGGTCTTCGCAGTTGAAGCACAAAAATTTAAAATGGGACTATTTGAAAAGTCATTCACACATATGCTTTCTTTTTTATTTTATCTTTGAGTGTAGTTGATTTGCAATGTTATGTTAGTTTCAGGTGTACATCAAAGTGATTCACTTATCCATATACGTGTATCTATTCTTTTTCATAGTCTTTTCCCATATAGGTTATTACAGAATCTTGAGTAGAATTCTCTGTGCTACACAGTAGGCCCTTGTTGTTTATCTATTTTATATATAGTAGTATATATATGTTAATGCCAAACTCCTAATTTAACCCCCTGCACAGCACCTTTCTCCTTTGATAACCATAGAAACCAAATTTGTTTTCTATGTCTCTGAGTCATTTCTGTTTTGTATATAAGTTCATTCTATGTTTTTAAAGATTCTGCATACAGGTGATATCACAGGATATTTCTCTTTCTCTGTTTGACTTCGTAAATTATGACAAGCTCGAGGTCTATTCATGTTGCTACAGATAGCATTGTTTTACTCTTTTTGTGGCTGAGTAATATTCCATCATTTATACGTACCATACCTTCTTTATCCATTCATTTTTCAGTGGACAGTTATGTTGTTTCCATGTCTTGGCTGTTGTTAATGGTGCTGCAATGATCATTGGGGTGTAGGTATCTTTTAATTATATATCCACTTTCGTCTGGATATATGCCCAGGAGTGTGATTGCTGGATCATGTGGCAGGTCTATTTTTAGTCTTTAAAGGACGCTCCATACTGTTGTCCATAAGGGTTGGACAAGTTTATAGCTCCACTAGCAGATAGCAGGGTTCTCTTTCCTCCACACCCTCTTCAGCATTTTTTGTTTGTAGACTTCTTGGTTATGGTCATTCTGACCAAAATGAGGTGAGACCTCATTGTACATTGACTTTGATTTCTGTAGTAATCAGCAGTGTAAGCATCTTTTTATGTGCTTTCTGGCTGTCTGTATGTCTTCCTTGTAGAAATATCTATTTATAAAATAATCTTTTGGCCATTTTTTATTGGGTTGTTTGTTTTTTCAATATTGAGCTGTATGAAATTCTTTTTATATTTGGGAGGTTAATTCCTTGTCAGTCCCATTATTTGCAAATATTTTCTCCCATTCTGTAAGTTGCCTTGTTTTGTTTATGGTTTTCTTTGCTGTGCAGTCTTCCCTGATAATTCAGTTGCTGTGCAAAAGCTTTTGAGTTTAATTAGGTCCCATTTGTTTATTCATGTTTTTATTTTCATTACTCTAGAAAGGGGATCAAAAAAGATCTTGTTGTGATTTATGTCAAACAGTGTTCTGCCTGTATTTTCCTCTAAGAATTATATAGCATCCAGCATTATGTTTAGGTCTTTAATTCATTTTGAGTTTAGTTCTGTGTATAGAGTTAGAGAATGTTCTAATGTCATTTTTTACATGCAGCTGTGCATTTTCCTAGCACCATTTATTGAAGAGACTGTCTTTTTTCCAATGTATATTTTTGGCTCCTTTGTCATAGATTAATTGACCATAATTGCATGGCCTTATTTCTAGGCTTTATATTCCTATTCCTTTGATCAGTAAGTCTGTCTTTGTGCTAGTACCACACTTTTTTGATTATTGCAGCTTTATAGGGCAAAGTCAAGGAGTTTGACTCCTCCAGCTCCATTTTGCTTGCTCAAAATTGCTTTGAATGTTTGGGGTCTTTTGTATTTCCATACAAATTTTAATATTTTTTCCTAAATCTGCCCCAAAAATGGCATTGGTAATCTGATAGGGATTGCATTGAATCAGTAGATTGCCTTGGGTAGTATAGTCAATTTCACAATATTAATTCTTCCAATCCAAGAACATAATGTATCATCCCATCTGTTTGTATCATCTTTGATTTCTCATAGTTTGTGAAGTACAGGTCTTTTGCCTCCTTTGAGGTAGGCTTTTTTAGGTAGGTTTATTCCTAGGCATTTAGTTACTTTTGGTGTGATGATAAATGGGATTGTTTCCTAATTTCTCTTTCTGATCTTTTATTGTTAGTGTAGAGAAATGCAACAGATTTGTATCTATCAATGTTGTATCCTGCAACTTTACCAGATTCATTGATGAGCTCTAGTAGGTTTCTGGTAGCATCTTTAGAATTTTTATCTATAATATCATGTCATCTGAAAACAGTAACAGTTTATTTTCCAATTGGATTCCATTTATTTCTTTTTCTTCTCTGTTGTGGCTAGGACTTTCAAAACTATCTTGAATAAAAGTGGTGAGAGTGCACATCTTTGTCTCTTTAATGATCTTAGAGGAAATGATTTCAACATTTCACCACTGAGTATGATATTAGCTGTGGGTTTGTTGTATAGGGCCTTTATTATGTTGAGGTATGCTCCCCCTATACCCACTTTTTGGAGAGTTTTCTTCATAAATGGGTGTTGCATTTTGTCAAAGGCTTTTCTGCATCTACTAAGATGATCATATGATTTTGATTCTTCAGTTTGTTAGTGTGGTGTTCTCACATTGATTGATTAGCATATATTGAAGACTCTTTGTGTCCCTGGAATAAATCCCACTTGATCAGGGTGTATGATCCTTTTAATGTATTGTTAGATTAGTCTTGCTAGTATCATGTTGAGAATGTTTGTGTCTATGTTCATCAGTGATATTGGCCTGTAATTTTGTTTTTGTGTGTGCGTGGTGATTTTGTCTGGTTTTGGTATCAGGGTGATGGTCATCTCATGGACTGAGTTTGAGAGTGTTTCTTCAACTGCAATGTTTCGGAATTTTTTGAAATTGAGGAGATGTTTTGAAACAGAAGAATAGGTGTTAACTCTTCTCTAAATATTTGATAGAATTCAACAGTGAAGCCATCTGACCCTGAACTGTTGTTTGTTGGGAGTTTTAAAATTACAGATTCAAGAGAAAAGGGAACCCTCTTACACTGTTGGTGGGAATGCAAACTAGTACAGGTACTATGGAGAACAGTGGGGAGATTTCTTAAAAAACTGGAAATAGAACTGCCATATGACCCAGCAATCCCACTGCTGGGCATACACACCAAGGAACCAGAATTGAAAGAGACATGTGTACCTCAATGTTCATCACTGCACTGTTTACAGTAGGTAGGACATGGAAGCAACCTAGATGCCCATTGGCAGACAAATGGATAAGAAAGCTGTGGTACGTATACAGAATGGAATATTACTCAGCCATTAAAAAGAATACATTTGAATCAGTTCTAATGAGGTGGACAAAACTGGAGCCTATTATACAGAGTGAAGTAAGCCAGAGAGAAAAACACCAATACAATATATTAATGCATATATATGGAATTTAGGAATGATGACCCTATATATGAGACAGCAAAAGAGACACAGATATTAATAACAGACTTTTGGACTCTCTCGGAGAAGGCAAGATGATTTGAGAGAATAGCATTGAAACATGTATATTACCATATGTGAAATAGATGATCAGTCCAAGTTTGATGCATGAAACAGGGCACTCAAAGCCGGTGCTCTGGGACCACCCTGAGGGATGGGATGGGGAGAGAGCTGGGAAGGGGGTTCAGGAAGGGGGACACATGTACACCCATGGCTGATTCATGTCAATGTATGGCAAAAACCACCACAATATTGTAAAGTAACTACCCTCTGATTAAAATTAATTACTTAAAAAAATAAAATCAGATTCAATTTCAGTACTTGTATTTGGTCTGTTCATATCTTCTATTTCTTTCTCATTCAGTCTTGGGAGATTGTACCTTCAAAAATTTGTTTCTTCTAGTTTGTTGGTATATAGTTCCATTTTGTTGGTATATAGTTACTTTTAGTATCTTTTATGATCCTTTGTATTTCTGTGGTGTCAGATGTAACTTTTCCTTTTTCATATCTGATTTTATTGATTTGAGTCCTCTCACTTTTTGTCTTGATGAATCTCACTAAAGTTCTGTCAATTTTATTTCTTTTCAAAGAATCAGCTTTTAGTTTCATTGACCTTTTCTATTGTTTTATCTCTATTTAATTTATTTCTGCTCTGATCTTTATTATTTCTCTTCTTCTACTAACTTTGGGTTTGCTAATTTCTTCTCTTCTTGCTTTAAGTGTAAATTTAGGTTTTTTCTTTGTGATTTTTCTTAGTTCTTGAGCTAAGACTGTATTGCTAAAAATTTCCCTCTTAGAACTGCTTTTGCTATATCCCGTAGGTTGATTATCATGCTTTCATTTTCATTTGTCTCTAGATACTTTCTTAATTTCTTCTTTTATTTCTTATGATCTCATCAGCTGTTTAGTAGCATATTGTTTAACCTCCACGTTTGTGTTTTTAGTTTTTTTTTCTTGTAGTTGATTTCTAATCTCATACACAGTGTTGTGTTCAAAAAAGAATTTACCAAGACTTGCTTTGTGTCTCAGAAAATGGTGAATCCTGAAGCATATTCCATGTGCACTTGAGAAGAATGTGTATTTTGTTGCTTTTGGATGGAATGCTCTATAAATATCAATTAAGTCCATCTGCTGTAATGTGTCATTTAATGCCTGTGTTCCCTTATTGATTTTCTGTCTGAATGATCTGTCCATTGATTAAAGTCCCTCAATATTACTGTGTTACTGATTTTCTTCCCTTGTATGGTTATTAGCATTTTCTTTAAATATTAAGGTGATTGTATACTGGCTGCATATATAATTGTTATATCTCCTTTTTGGATTGATCCTTTGATCATTATGTACTGTCCTTTGTTTCATAAAAGTCTTTACTTTAAAGTCTATTTTGTCTGATGTGAGTATTACTACTTCAGCTTTCTTTTGAATTCTCTTTCCATGGAATATCTTTCTCCATCCCCTCACTTTCAGTCTGTATGTGTTTCTAGGTCTGAAGTGGGTCTCTTGTAGACAGCACACTTACGGGTTTGTTTTCGTATCCATCCAACAAGTGTATATCTTTGGATGGAGCATTTAAGCCATTTACATTTAAGGAAAACATTGATATGTATGTTCCTATTGCCATTTTATTCATTTTTTGGGTTTGTTTTTGAAGGTCTTGTTTCTTCCCTTCCTCTCTTTTTTTTTTTGGTTATTTTCTCCTGTAATTGGATGGCTATCTTTAATGTTGAGTTTGTAATACTGTTTCTTTTTTTGTATATATCTTTTGTAGATTTTTGGTTTTCAGTTACCATGAAGTTTTGATATAGTATAGTAACTATATATATATACATACACACAAGATTGTTTTAACTTGCTGGTCTCTCTATAGTAACTATATATATATACCTTCATATACCTAGTAACTATATATATATAGTTACTGTAGAGAGACCAGCAAGTTAAAGCAATTGTGTGTGTGTATGTGTTGCCTTAACTTGCTGGTCTCTTAATTTTGGATGTATTTTTAATATCCTGCATTTATGCTCTCCTCATGATTGCCAGTTTTGATATCATATTTCTGTGTGGATGATTTCATACTTTGCTGTATATTTTGACTTTACTTTTAAGGTTACAAATTTCCCATTTGTAATCTAATAGTTTCTAGTCACAGCTAGAAAAGGGAAGCTAGCTGTAGGGAAGCTAGTTTGGTGGTGCTGAATTCTTTTAGCTTATGCTTGTCTATAAAGCTTCTGGTTTCTCCACTGAATCTGAATGAGAGCTTTGCTGAGTAGAGTATTCTTTATGGTAGGTTTTTGCCTTTCATCACTTTGAATATACTGTGCCACTCCCTTCTGGCCTGCAGAGTTTCTGCTGAAAAATCAGTTGATAATGTTATGTGGATTCCCTTTGTGTTATTTGTGGTTTTCCCCTTTTTGATTTTAATATTTCTTCTTTGTCTTTAACTTTTGTTGATTTAATTACCTTAGGTCTCAGTCTGTGCCTCATTGTGTTTTTCCTGTTTGGCAGGAGTCTCTGACCCCCAGGCCATGGACCAGTATTGGTCTATGCATTTCTACCTGAACCATCCCCCCTCTCCATCTTTGGAAAAATTGTCTTCCACAAAACTGGTGCCAAAAAGGTTGGGGAGCTTGTGAGTCTTTATGGGACTTTTTGCACTTCTGGGCTTAGGTGACTGTTTCATTTTCCATGCTAGGGAAGTCTCCAGCTATTATCTCTTCAAATATTTTCTCAAGTCCTTTCTCTCATCTCCTTATAAGAGGCCTCTAACATGTGAATGTCAGTGCCTTTAATGTTGTCCCAGAGGTCTCTTACACTCTCATTTCTTTTCATTCTTTTTTCTTTTTCTGTTCTGCAGCAGTGGTTTCCACGCTTATGTCTTCCAGCTCACTTATTCATTCTTCAGCCTCATTTCTTCTGCTAGTCCTTCTAGTGTATTTTTCATTTCCGTTACGGTATTATTCAGTTTTGTTTGTTCTTTAAATTTTCTATCTCTTGGTCAAATATTTCTTGTATCTTCTCAGTCTGTGCCTCCATTCTCTTTCTGAGATCTTGGATCATCTTTAGTACTACTACTTTGAATTATTTTTTCAGGAAGATTGCCTATCTCCACTTGGTTTATTCTTCTTGAGTTTTATCTTGTGCCTTTTTTGGGAACATATTTCTCTGCCATCTCATTTTGTGCAACATCTGTGTTTGCAAGCTGTGTTCTGCAGGCTGTACGACTGTAGTTCTTCTTGCTTATGCTGTCTGCCCTCAAGTGAGTGAGTCTAGTCTGGAGGCTTGTGCAGTATTTTTGGTGGAGAGACTAGTGCCTTCCCAGTGGTGGGTAGAACTGGGTTTTGTCCCTCAGTTGGGCAGGGCTATGTAACGGGGTATGTCTGGAGGTAGCTGTGGGCTCAGGAATACTTTGGGCAGCCCTGAGCTGTTGATGGGTTGGGCTGTGCTCCTCCCTGTTAGTTGTTTGGCCTGAGGCATCACAGCCTTGGAGCCTTCAGGCCATTGGGCTGGGCCAGATCTAGTTGTCAAGATGGTGGCTTCCAGGAGGGCTCATTCTAAAGAGCACTCCCAGTACCTCACTGCAAGTGTCCTTGTCCCCACCAGTGAGCCGTAGTTGCCTGTCCCTGCCCCCTACCTCCCCAGGAGACCCTCCAGGACCAACAGGTAGATCTAGCCCAGGCTTCTATAAAATCACTGCCTTTTTTTCCTGGATCTTAATGTGCACAAGACCTTGTGTGTGACCTCCAAGGGTGCAGTTTTTGTTTCCTCCAGTATTGTGGAATTCCTGTGATCAATCCCTACCAGCCTTCCATGCCAAGTACTCTGAGGGGCTCCTCTTCCCACTGCCAGAGCCCCAGCCTGGGGAGCCTGACATGGAGCATGGACCTCTAACTCCTTTGGGAGAACCTCTGTAATGTCATTATTTTCCAGCTTCTGGGTTGCACACCCAGGGGATGTGCAGTTTGGTTATATTGCATATGCCTTTTCTGCTGTCTTCTTGTGGCTTCTTCCTTGTCTTTGGATGTAGAATATCTTTTGGGGTAGGTCCCAGTCTTTTTTTGTCAATGATTCTTCAGGAGTTAGTTGTGATTTTGGTGTTTTCATGAGAGGAAAGAAAAAGTTGGTTCCTCAGTCGTGCCCCAGTGTTTGCTACTCCATGGACTGTAGCCCACCAGGCTCCTCTTTCATGAGAGGAGGTGAGCTCAATCCTTCTACTCCACTATTTTATCTCCAACTCATGCATTCAGTTCAGTTCAGTTCAGTCGCTCAGTCGTGTCCGACTCTTTGCGACCCCATGAACCGCAGCATGCCAGGCCTCGTTGTCCATCACCAACTCCCAGAGTTCACTCAAACTCACATCTATCGAGTCTGTGATGCCATCCAGCCATCTCATCCTCTGTCGTCCCCTTCTCCTCCTGCCCTCAATCCCTCCCAGCATCACAGTCTTTCCCAATGAGTCAGCTCTTCGCATGAGGTAGCCAAAGTACTGGAGTTTCAGCTTTAGCATCATTCCTTCCACAGTAATCCCAATGGATTGGTTGGATCTCCTTGCAGTCCAAGGGACTCTCAAGAGTCTTCTCCAACACCACAGCTCAAAAGCATCAATTATTCAGCACTCAGCCTTCTTCACATGCATATCCTTCAAACAGACATTCTCCCTACAGACCATCTTCTCCCTTCACATATTGCTGTCACTATTTATGTTCTCTACTCTTCCCTGTATATTCAACTCCTACTTTCTGTTGAGGGGTCAGGCTTAGTCCCACTTGTTCTTGAAAACTTTTCCTCATCACCATAAAATTCTGTATCTTTTAGAGCACTTGTGGTTTATTCTGGTCACCAGACACTACATTGTTGACAGATAGCTTTGTGAGTCTTATTTGCCAACTGAATTGTGAGAACACAATTGAAATTCAAGACTGTTTTGCTTCTCTTTAACGATCATGGCTCTTCCTGTGTCATGTCCCACATATGATTTTCACTGCATTTTTTAAAGTACAGTAGTAAACGTTAACAACTTTGAAAAGAGAGGACAGGAGGATACAAGTTGAAAAAAAGGACATTTTTTGCCCTAATGAGCTTAGTAAAGTGGCTTCTCTTATTGAGGGGGCATCTCTATTTACATAACTAATATAATGGGAGAATAATTAATTTTAAGAGCATACGTGAGCAGATGGACAATAAGGAAATATAAGCTAGTTATCAAAAGAATTTAAAGAGTAGCATTTCCATAGAATACATTTAGTCAGACAAGGTGGATTACATATACTTTAATGTATATGTTTCTAAATGTAAACTGCACCTTTGGCATACAAACAATCCTGTTGACAATGTTGTTTTTGGTTTTCTCGAAAGATCATCTTTACAGTGTATTCTGAAGGGTATAAATTTCAACACATTGAGAACTTCATTTAAGAGGAGCCTTGAAGTACTTAGCAAAATGAAGGGTCATCAACAGATGTCAAAATAGGAACTGCTGCTACTGCTGCTAGGTCGCTTCAGCCATGTCCAACTCTGTGCAACCCCATAGACAGAAGCCCATCAGGCTCCCCCATCCCTGGGATTCTCCAGGAAAGCAAAATAGGAAGGAGCTTTGTAAATTCCAAATAAGCAGCAAAACTGGTTATGCTATGTTAGAGATTTTTTTTGTCCATTATGGGCTTATCTTCTGGTTTCTTCCAGAAGTAGCCTAACTTGTGTAAGTACTATTAAGCAAAAATAACAGCTATATTTTATGTGGAAAGGATTTGATACATTATATCAGGCCTTTTTAAGTGAAGTATATTCAGATTTTTACCTTCTGACATTGATTTCAATAAGGCCCATAAAAATGTCCTCTATCAGCTAATTTAATGCCAATAAAAGTGTAGTTATTTTTCCAAAAATTCTCTTCATTCAATCAAATAAATGTTCTGTCATATTAAGCAAGGAGAAAGAATTAATTTCTACATATCAATTTTGTAAGTACATATTACATGGTATTTATGTTTCTGTGTCATTAAAAAAAAAATTGTGTGCTTGCACAGAAAAGTCTGGCAAGTTAGAGCATCTTAATTACTAGGAATTTGCAGTATCTTGTGTCTAAATGATACCAAAGGACCAATTTTGAGTCTGTCTTGGGAAATTCAGCAACTTGTAGTTTTTGGCTTATGATTATCAAAATCTGCCTCAGGATAAAAAGGTCCATAATAACCAAGAAAAGAGGTGATAGGGACAATTAAGACAAGAAAAAACTGCCAAATGTTGAATTTGGTAAAGTCATAACAGGTTAGTCTGCAGCAATAAACTGAATGTAAAACAGAAAATTTTCCCTCTACAAGAAATTCCCTGTGTAATTGGAATGAAATACAAGGAAATATACCAAGACATAACTTTGATTTAGTCTTCACTGAAGAGGGAAGAAAATCACAGGGAGCAAACCTGAATAATAACTGTGATATGCCTTTCCTAGCATACTCTTTAATGAAAAGAAACGATTTCAGAAATATGCCCTTAGTCAGCATAGTATACATATATGTGTATGTATGCATATATGGAGGCTTCCCTGGTGGCTCAGTGGTAAAGAATCCACCTGCCAAGCTGGAGACACAGGTTTGATCCCTGAGATGGGAAGATCCCTGGAGAAGGAAATGGCAACCCAATGCAGTATTCTTGCCTGGGGAATCCCATGGACAAAGGAGCCTGGAGGGGTTGCAAAGAATCAGACATAACTGAGCATACACAAGGGTTCTATATATATTTAAATGTTTGTGTATTGTATCCATGTGTGTGTATGTGTGTCTGTATACAAGTGTGTGAATGCATATAAAAATATATCTGCATTATTGTAACTATGATGTGAACTACTGTTGCTATAAAAAAATGACAGTAAGCGCCCTGTGTATGAACAAGTTCAGTTCCAAGAATACATTTGTAAGCCAGTTTGTTCATAAGTCCATAACAAAGTTAGCCTAGGTACCCAAGTAACACAATCAGCTATATAGTACCATGTTATAATAGGTTTATGATACTTTTCACACAAATAATATATTAAAAAACAAACACAGAAAACAAAGAAACATTTTAAACTTACAGTTTAGCACATCTATAGCTCAGTTGGTAAAGAATCTGCCTGCAGTGCAGGACACTGGATCAGGAATATCCCCTGGAGCAGCAATCCAGTCTAGTATTCTTATCTGGAAATCCCATGAACAGAAGAGCCTGGTGGGCTACTACAGTCCATGGGGTTGCAAGAATGGGACATGACTTAGCAACTAAACCAGCACCACAGTACCTTAAAAAGTACAGCAGTGCAGTATAACAGCTGACATACCAGGGGATGTTCACATTTTTGAAAGTTCATATGAGGGAGACTTACTGTAGAACATAAGAAACATCATCATGAATAAAAAATTGTATTTTTCCCCATTCCCATATTCTATAAGTAACAATCATCATGAAATAATTTCTGGGGGAAAAGAGTTATAACCCACGATTGTTGTTGTTCAGTTGCTAAGTCGTGTCTGACTCTTTGCAACCCCATGAACTGGATTATATATCTATAGTTGCCCTCAAATTAGGAATATGTGTCTAACATCTAGCTTTCTCTATGAATGTATCACTTACAATTACAAATAAGTCCTTCTTTATGTAGTGGCTGGTCCACAGGAAATATTTGCAATGCTTTTCACTATAGAATATGCATCCTATGCTTTTGAAAGTAAATGCCTTCTTTTATTTAATATTTAATATTAAACTTTCTGTAGACTTCTATAGGTCAATAAATTTGGAATTCCACAAGCACATCTATTTCCTTCTAAGAATTCCCTTCATAATTGTAGCCCTTTTGGTTATACCGTACCTACTATCCTTTTCTATCTTCATAATGAAGAATTTTTCAGTCTTTAACCTTTTTGTTTGATTATTTTGGTTCCTCTTTGAATTGTCTTTATTTATTTTAATACCCAGACTACATTTAGAAGCTTTACATTTAGAACTACATTTAGAACTTCAAGTAACAGCCTATTTTGTTTTTATGTAAACTGAGAGGAAATTATTACTCTTTCTACTTTGAATAATGCCCAGCTCTTTGTGGTGTTTTAAGGTTATATAATAGACATAATATCTAATATAAAAGGATAAAATCTTCTGTAGGGCCAATGATTCCAATTCCTCACAGAACAGATATCAATTCCTCACTGTTAGCTTCCTTCTGTTTTAAAAAAAAAAAAATATATATATATATATTATGTATATATATGGAATCTAGAAAAGTGGTACTGAAGAAGTTATTTACAGGGCAGCAGTGGAGAAACAGACATAGAGAATAGACTTATGGACATGAGGAAAAGGGAGGAGAGGGTGAGATGTATGAAAGAGTAACATGGAAATTTTCATTACCTTATGTAAAATAGATGGCCAATGGGAATTTGCCATATGTCTCAGGAAACTCAAACAGGGGCTCTATATTAACCTAGAGGGGTGCAATGGGGAGGGAGATGGGAGGGAGGTTTAAAAGGGAGGGGATATATGTATACCTATGGCCAATTCATGTTCAGGTTTGACAGAAAACAACAAAACTTATAAAGCAGCTCAGTTCAGTCGCTCAGTCATGTCCGACTCTTTGCGAACCCATGAACCACAGCATGCCAGGCCTCCCTGTCCATCACCAACTCCCGAAGTTCACCCAAACTCATGTCCATTGAGTCGGTGATGCCATCTAACCATCTCATCCTCTGTCGTCCCCTTCTCCTGCCTTCAATCTTTCCCAACATCAGGGTCTTTTCAAAGGAGTGAGCTCTTTGCATCAGGTGGCCAAAATATTGGAGTTTCAGCTTCAACAACAGTCCTTCCAATAAACACCCAGGACTGATCTCCTTTAGGATGGACTGGTTGGATCTCCTTGCAGTCTTCTCCATGTGCTTGTGGAATTCTCAAGAGTCTTCTCCAACACCACACTGCAAAAGCATCAATTCTTCGGCACTCAGCTTTCTTTATAGCCCAACTCTCACATCTATGCATGACTACTAGAAAAACCATAGCCTTGAATAGACAGACCTTTTTGACAATATAATGTCTCTGCTTGTTAATATGCTGTCTAGGTTGGTCATAACTTTCCTTCCAAGGAGTAAGCATCTTTTAATTTCATGGCTGCAATCACCATCTGCAGTGATTTTGGAGCCCCACAAAATAAAGTCAGCCACTGTTTCCTCATCTATTTCCCATGAAGTGATGGGGCCAGATGCCATGATCTTCATTTTCTGAATGTTGAGCTTTAAGCCAACTTTTTCACTCTCCTCTTTCATTTGCATCAAGAGGCTCTTTAGTTCTTCTTCACTTTCTGCCATAAGGGTGGTATCATCTGCATATCTGAGGTTACTGATATTTCTCCTGGCAACCTTGATTCCAGCTTATGCTTCATCCAACCCAGCATTTCTCATGATATACTCTGCATGTTAGTTAAATAAGCAGGTTGAAAATATACAGCCTTGACGTACTCCTTTTCCTATTTGGAACCAGTCTGTTGTTCCATGTCCAGTTCTAACTGTTGCTTCCTGACCTGCATACAGGTTTCTCAAGAGGCAGGTCAGGTGGTCTGGTATTCCCATCTCTTGAAGAATTTTCCACAGTTTATTGTGATCCACATAGTCAATGGCTTTGGCATGGTCAATAAAGCAGAAATAGATGTTTTTCTGAAACTCTCTTGCTTTTTCCATGATCCAGCAGATGTTGGCAATTTGATCTCTGGTCCCTCTGCCTTTTCTAAAACCAGCTTGAACATCTGGAAGTTCATGCTTCACGTATTGCTGAAGCCTGGCTTGGAGAGTTTTGAGCATTACTTTACTAGTGTGTGAGATGAGTGCAATTGTGCGGTAGTTGGAGCATTCTTTGGCATTGCCTTTCTTTGGGGTTGGAAAGAAAACTGACCTTTGGCCAGCAGTGGCCACTGCTGAATTTTCCAAATTTGCTGTCATATTAAGTGCAGCACTTTCAGAGCATCATCTTTTAGGATTTGAAATAGCTCAACTGGAATTCCATCACCTCCACTAGGTTTGTTCGTAGTGATACTTCCTAAGGCCCACTTGACTTCACATTCCAGGATGTCTGGCTCTAGGTGAGTGATCACACCATCATGATTACCCTTTAACAAAAAAATAAATTTAAAAAATACGTTTTCCAGTAAAAAATATTTTTTCTCTCTCTACACCACATATGGAGTAACATTTCTTTTTTTATAAAGTCTTTTTGCGTCTCCAATGTGAAATTAAAGTAGATGACCAATAGGATCCCTTATAGGCTTCCTGGTGGACTAGTGGTAAAAAATCTGCCTGCCAGTGTAGGAGACACAAGAGACGTAGGTTCATTCCCTGGCTCAGGAGGATCCCTAGGAGCAGGAAATGGCAACTGACTCCAATATTCTCACTTGTAAAATCCCCTGGACAGAGGAGCCTGGTGGGTTACAGTCAGTCTACAAGGTAGAAAAGCATTGGACAAAACTGAGCTACTGAGCACCATGATCCCTTACAACTCTTGTATCCTCTGTGTGTCATGCATGGACTCATGTAAAAGTTGACAAATGTCTGAATACTTTTCCTTTGTCTCTGGACAGACTTGTTTTTCTCTCAAATATGTTACTCTTTGCCCAATATGTTCTATGCAGTAGTTTTATCCTTTTCTAAGACATCATCATTTCATAAAATGCTAAAGTGAATCAATGAACATATATTTCCACTGGCTAGTTGTCTAGTTTATATGATCAGTTTATGCTATGGTAAGTTAAACACACAAATAAATATCAAAGACTTAAAAGAACAGCTTCTGAAATAATAGTATTCTCCATATTAGGTTCAGTATGCAAGTTGCTGTAGGAAAGAATCCCTTAATTTACCATGGCTCAGACCCAATAGATCCCTTTCCCCTTCTGTTGAAATTTCATGTGGTGAAGACAAATGAAGAGGCCAACAGGATGGCCGTCCTCCAGCCAGTCATGCAGCAATGCAGGGGAGGATGTGTTTCCATCAGCAATGTATCTGCAGAAGCTGCTTTGGAACCAAGTCCACTGGATGCAACAGAAAGGGGAGAGTAACATGGAAGAAGAAGCATGGGAGGTTTCAATGACCCAGGCCTGAAAGTGGTACCCACCACTTCTAGGTACATTTTATTGGTGAAAACTGTATCAAATCTAAATAAAGTACACAAACAAAAACAAAATGCACAAACATACAACATATATGCAAGTGCACAAACAATGATAAATATAATAATATATATAATATACATATATATTATATATTTTTATATAATAATATAAAGTAACATCATAGCATGATGTATGAAAGATAATGACAAAATAATGACCATACCCAGCTACAAGGAAGAAGCTAGAAATTTATGGTGTACTATGACTCATTGGAAAAGATTCTGATGTTGGGAGGGATTGGTGGCAGGAGGAGAAGAGGACAACAGAGGATGAGATGGCTGGATGGCATCACTGATTCGATGGCCGTGAGTCTGAGTGAACTCTGGGATTTGGTGATGGACAGCGAGGCCTGGCATGCTGCGATTCATGGGGTCTCAAAGAGTTGGGCACGACTGAGTGACTGAACTGAGCTGATATTCTTTTTACTGAACCAAAGTTGGATTCATTTGCCAGCATGCTCGGTGAAGCCAGTCTAGTGACACCAGGTCTTGGTGAAGGAAAACGCAGTATTTTCTGTGGGCACCAGGGAAGGGGTGCAGGTAGCTAGTGCTTAAAAGGCCCAAACTCCCCAAAGGCTTTCAAGGAAAGGTTTTCAAAGACAAGGTGAGGGAAAGGGTTGTGAGATGTGTGGTCAGCTTTTGGACATTCTTCTGATTGGTTGGTGGTGAGGTAATCAGGAGTCAACATCATCAACCTTCTATTTCTGGCAAGTCTAGGGGCAGTATTCAGTTCACTTCTCCCACCTAATGGAGGTTTCACAATCTGCAAAACAATTCAAGGACACGGCTCAGAATATCTGTAGCCCTTGAGGAGAAACTAAAGTCCTTAACTTTGTTCAGTGGCTGAAACTAATATTATTGTCTTAATCAGACTGCTTTCCTTTCTGCATGTCTCACTTCTCTGATTAAATTGATTCTTTGACTAAAGCTTTTCTACAGACAGAAGGCTGGCAGAGGACATGTGGGTGGGAAAGGAGGTCTGTCCTGGGAAGTCCCTATAGGGTCCTAATTGGTTACATCCCCAAGAAGGTGAAAGAAAGAAAGAAAAGCTTTTGGAAAGCTAGCTGGCAGTCTCTGTCACATCTGCTTTGTTCAGTGACATTGTCTCAGCATCAGGAAAGGCGTAGTTGGAAGACACTAGCTGTGGGCACTTGGTGTAACTACTTCAAGGTTCTCTGTGTGTCTCCATGTGTCTGGGTATATTCAGCTGCCACCTTCCAGAGCTGTCTAGGGCTCAGGTGCAGCTCTCTCATTGTCCTTACCTGGTGCCATCTGGCATCATCATGGCTTACTGAAAACCTTATTCAGTGGCAGCCAGTGTTCACACATAAATGTGCCCAAGTGAGAGTGAGACTTAAAGTTTGCCTAACGACCCCTGACTTCCACACACTCATCTACAACTTACTTGATTATTTCATAAGTCCTTTTCTTGGCGAAAAGAGTCTGGCTCTCTGGTGGTTAAAGTGAATTACAGTATACTATGAATTCTTTTTTACTGAGGGTTGCTATTTTTTTTCTTCCTTGAATTCCAAATTAATGAGATTTATTAACATTAAGTTTATAAAATGCTAAGCTAATGAATTATAATGAGGAATAAGAATATTCCTTTGAAAAGCTGCCATTAAGACTGAAAGAGAGAGCTCTGTGATGAAGTTCACATTGTAATTCAAGTGACTAAGGAAAGCAAAGGTTATAAGAGGCACAATGTTCACGGAGGAAAATTGCTTTACGTCCATCAGAAGACTCTAGAGGAAAATATTACTTTAATTTAAAATTAACCAGTGCATGGCGCTGTGCAGAACAAGCAGGTCTTGATTTGTGAGTTTACAAGTCCAGCAATTTCTGCTTGAAAACTGAGCAGTACTGAGGAAGATGACTCATCATGGGACAAGGGCCCCTCGTGTCTCGTGTGGTTATGAAAGCAGGTACCTTACCAGGTTCAGCCTCTCAGAATATCGTGACTGTCATGATTTGGGAACTGTTCAACCCCTTTTTCATGCCTCTTTCACCTTAGCTTCTCCCCACAGCAGATGCTTGGTTTCACGGGCAGCTGGGCTTCCCCAAGGAGTGTCCTGCCAGCTTCCTCCACTCACCCATGCCCCTTCCCGCTCGGTCACTGCCCCTCTGCCCAGTAGCAGAGCCACTAAGACTTGTTTCTGCGGCAGGTCAAATGCCCAAAATGACAGTGCCATTCACTGATATTAGGCCTGGACCTTCTGCGCCCTGTCCTTTACTGTGTCGAGAGTACCTGCTGACACGGGAATTTCAGGGCATTCTGCTTTCAGTGAGGCATTTTATTGTGGGTGTATCTTCATTGTAACTCAACTATGACCCATCTGTTAGATACGGTCATCTCTTGTGAAGAATTGTTTTGATTTGGAGCTTACTTAATGATGAAATGATTTATATTCATAAACTGTATGTAGAAATATGTGAGCAAAGATCATTACAGCTACCATTGTTCACTTTTATGTTCCATTCAATTACTGAAGCATGTTACCTAAGTTAATCCTCCCCAAAATGGTTTCTGCATTTTTATATTTGTATACTTGTTTTACAGATGAGAGGACAAGTTTTCAAAGTTGTGTAAGTTGTACAAGCTCACCCAATTAACTACTAACTAAGAGACAAGCCTAGATCACAGGATTGTCTAGGGCCAATGCCCATTGTGTCAATAACCACTAGTATATCTTGACTTCAATTACATATTTTCACCTTACTCTCAATATGAAGTGAGCAAACTAGAAATATTTCATATTTTGAAGGAAACAAAGATCACTTCATCTAAAGCAGTTTTTTAACTGAGACCCACAGAAATGAAATGCCCCCCCTTTACCATAAGTTAAATTAGTCAGCCGCACAGCACAGACGAGAACTAGAATGAATATTCTTGCCGCTATGATGTTACCTCCTGTTCTATAGCCTAGATGACTCAGTGAATATGCCATTTTAGAATCTGATCTCTTTCAAACCTTGTCCTTTCAGATTCTTAGTGGAAATACTCTTAAGCTTCATAGCAACATACTATTTGGTAGTATTATATCATTAATTTTATATTCTGAATTCAAGAGCCTCATAAATAAGATTAAATAGGATAATTCATGAAAATAGTAACTGGACCCAGACTTTTAAGTAGAGCATCGAGGAAAACAAACAAATATGCAATCTTACTTGACCGCATCCCAGATTAGAGCATGTACATACTCCAACAGAAAGAGACCCACTGAGAAAGACACTCAGCAGAGGCCCCTGCACAGGATGGAATGCACCCACACCAAAAACCAGTGCTGCCGCCCGTCTGCCTTTGTTGTCATGAGCTAGGAAAGTCTCCAGCTTCCTCCAGCTCAAGACTGATCACCGTGAGCTTTACGAGGATGTTGCTTTCCACTATCAGCATGGCATGTGTGCTGAGCAATCTTTTTTTCATCCACAGTGATTGACTTGTGTGATTCTGTCCTTCTGATCAAGGACATCCATTTTCAAGACAGCTGGCCAGGGTTTGGGATGAATTCTACAGCTGTGACGGGACCAAGGTACATGCCCACATGGGATGGAACTCACGCTCTCAACTTAATTAGCTTTAAGCCTCACACACTGAGCCAAACGGCCATGGAGCACTCCCCAGAAAGCTCTGCACATCTACGCATGTCACTCATACTCAACCATAGACAAAACAAATGCACTCTGCACATACAAACCACTGTCGAATGTCCTGTAAACAGTTTTTGAGACCAGTCTAAGTTAAGTCCAGGAGAGAAAATGTAGGGATAGATCAATCTAACTTAGATCAGTCTAACTATTTAAAATCTCCTCATGGAACATGATCTGATTAAAACCTTTCAATAAGTTCGGAAATACTTGCCAAAAGCGAGATCAAAGCATAATGTTAGAGAATTCCTTCTCCCCTCAATACTTTGTTACTGTGATTGTCCAGCCTAGGTTACTGATTCTAAACTCACTGATACTGACCTTCAAATCTTGAGCCTCCTTGAAGCTAAGACACACACCCTCCTGAACCTATCTCTCAGATGCTCAGACAGTATATGTGGTCTAATTAGAATTTAGCTTTTGACTGATAACACGTGGGTAAATCCCACCTGCTCTGAGTTTTTATTTCATAGTCTTAAAACAAAGGACTCAGGTTTGCTCACAGCTCAGATACCCCAATTTCTCAGTTTCTAAAGCTTTACAACTACAGTTTATGAGTTGACAAAGCATCTTGCAGACTATTCACCGAAATATTTAGTCTGTGCTATGACCCTCAAGGCTGTACATGAAACCTCGCCTCCCCTTATCTCCTCTTCTTCCTGGCTTCCTACTTCTCTCTTCCTTGTTCTCCACGTCTCTCTAGCCTCCTTGGTTTTCCCCTGCAAACTGGCACCTTCCAGAGCAACCTTTGCACTGACTGGATGGTTTTCCCTCTGGATGCTGTAGGACCTGCTCTCCCATTTCTATTAGCAGTTTCTCACATATCACCTTCTAGGGAGGCGTTCTCTGCCACCCTTCGGAAATATGAATCCCTGCCCCAACACTGGCTCCTCATCTCCCTTCTTTCACTTTCCCTATTCTTCTTAACATTTACTGTCCAAATACTGGATTATTTTTCTTAATTATTTTGTTTATTACTTGTTCCTGCCCTCATGCAAGCGCTATTAGGGGAGGAGTTTGTGTCTGTCTTATTAATATTTATAGCTACATTTAAACCAGTGCCTGGTAGGGAGCAGGTACTCATTAAGTGTTTGCTGAATGAATGAATGCAGCTAGTCTCTGTCTACGGGCCCTTGTTCATATATTTCTGATACTGTGAACGGTTTGGCTAGTTGTTTACATTATGTATTTGGAAGGGCCCAACCAAAGTGAGCAAATTTTCTTTTTCTTTTTTAAAGCTGGCCTTTTGGGGTGAGGAAAGAGTAATTGTACTTCTTTTCAAGCTCTAAATCTTATTTTTATGTCAAAACTATATGCATTATTCCATGCTTAATTCTTCAAAATGGATTTATCTGGTGGAGCTATTACATTGTGTAGCTTCCACAGCTACCACCAGAGAGAAATCTTGGAAACAGAGTTTAAATTCATGTCCCAAATGTGACTCTCCTGAATGCAAATTAAATGTGAATTTATTAGAAACCATTAGTGGGATAAATGTTCTCCTATTATGTAAATCTGTATCTTTAATCTGAAATGTAGAAAGTGAATTGCTTTCCAGAATACCTGATCTGTGATTCTGTAATTAGGTGAACAGGTGGTTAATTACAGGTGCAGTTAGTGACTTGCCCCTGATCACAGAAACAAATAGCTAATTCTGTATGTCCCAAGTCACTCAGAGAGGAAGTGGTATTGGCTACACAGTTTTTCAAGCTACAATATTTAAGTGCCTGAATTCAGAAGCAGAATTCAGGATTCATTTTGTTTTATAGACATCAAACTTGACCCTTCACAGCTGAGACACAGTTAAGATATTTTCAGTGACACATTTACATTGATTTTATATAGTATTCTACAATAGTATCCACTTTAATATCTAGACAAGTTGTGAGCAAGTAGAGAAATTGAGTTTATGTGTTTAATACTGTACTGTAATAACATATGTAAAGTCTAAGTAAATTTTAAGGGGATCGTCTATGTATCTCTGGCTGAACTGAGGGTCCTGGAGCTGCACTGAGACAATTTATGATCACACTTATTTTCTAATATATGTTTTAGCCATAGTTTTGAGGAAAAGACAATGAACAAATTCAGGTGCTGAGTTTAGAGTCATAATCAACAATAGGTAGCCCTAGAAGTGAAATCTGCATGCAGTGTCCTCCCAGACACTGAAAGAAGTATCTCTAAAAGGTGAAAAACCAAGAAACCCAGCACAGAATTGGATCTTCAAGTATGAGCTCTATGAAAAGGTAAAAAGTTTACAAAAGCCAGAAAGGGTAGCATAGAGACAGAGATCTGCCTGTGGTGGGAGACAGTAGTCCTTCAAGACTCTACCTTCCTCCTGCTTCTATACACATACCACTGTCGTTCAAGAAATCGTATGGGGTATTTTGTCAAGGTTGATAACAGAGGGAGTAATATGGGGAAAGGGAGGTTGGGGAATTTTTTTAAAAGCCTGAGAAGGAATATAGAAAAGCAGGCTGAAAGGTAAATGGAGGGAACAGTCAAGAAGGGAGGAGGTGGCACTTGGCATCCAGAAGTTGTGGTTGTCTTTCACAGAAATGGAAAGCTCTTTCAGTGGCGTAGAACACAGAATCTTTGTCCTCAAGAAGGATTAGTCAAGTCATGCCTCTATGAAAATAGGGACATTCCCAATGGACTCTAACAGACAAATGTCATTTGACTTATCTCAGACCCCCACCCCAAGAAAAGTCCAACACGAGTTTGGTAAGAAGACACATGCATCCCAGTGTTCACAGCAGCACTACTCACAACAGCCGAGACGTGGAAGCACCCTGTGCCCATCCACAGAGGAGTGGACAGAGAAGACGTGGCGCATGTGCACAGTGGAGTATTACTCAGGCATGAGAAGGAGTGGAACTGGGTCATTTGTAGAGACGTGGATGTCATATAGAGTGAAATAACTCAGAAAGAGCAAAACAGGTATCCTGTAATAACACATCTATGTGAAATCTAGAAAAATTACATAAATGAACCTATTTGCAAGGCAGTAATGGAGATGGAGACATTAGAATAGGCATGCAGACACAGCAGGGGAAGAAGAGAGTGGGATGGATTGAGAAAGCAACACTGACGTATGTCCTGTGCCATGTGTGAAATAGACAGCTAGTGGGAACCTGATGCAATGCACAGGAAGCTCAGCTCAGGGCTCCGTGATGACCGAGATGGGTGGGATGGGGGGCTGAGTGAGAGGGAGGCTCAAGGGGTAAGGGCTATATGTGCACATAGAGCTGATTCCCTCTGTTGTCCAACCGGAACTAACACAGCATTGTAAAGCAACTATGCTCCAATAAAAAAAAAATAATGATAATAAGCTGCATTAGAGACATAGTCAAAGTAGGCCTTGCAAAATGTTAATAAAACAAGTTGAGCTGTAATGACCCACTGACGATCCTCACTACTGCATCCACACATCAAAACTGGTCTCTGGTGAGTTTGTAGTCACCTTTTGTACGTGTGCTTCATTGGCACGTGACTCTTTGTTTATTCGTTGTCTGCCTAATAGGTCAATGTTGAGGTTTAAGGACAGTTCCTACTCTCTCTGTGATGGTGAGAGAGCTGCATTTATAATCCACAGGCGCAGTAAGATTCGTGATTTGACCCCTGGTCTTTGGATTTCGAATCTTTCTTCCATTTCTCCACCATACTATTTTCTCTTTCTCTGGTTCCCCTCTTGCTCCTTAAATAGTTAGCGGGCTCCTCAGTGTGGTTTAGGAGGCCTTTGTGGTCCAGCCTCGACTCCATCCTCCTCTCTCTTCCTGCTGCACCTGCCTCGGCATCCCAGCAGTCAACTAGCTGTTATTCCCACGACAGTCATGCTGACTCACACTTTTCTCCCTTCTAGTCTGTCTGCTGTCAGTGGCTGTCTCCATATTCTTTATCTATTCTTGGCAAATTCAGGTCACACCTTCAGTCTATCCCTCTGCTTGCTCAGAGCAACTGACATTGTTTTTGTTGTTGTTTAGTCGCTATATCATGTCTGACTCTTTTGTGACCCCATGGGCTGTAGCCCACTAGGCTCTGTCCATAGGATTTCCCAGGCGAAATAATGGAGTGGGTTGTCATTTCCTTCTCCAGGGGATCTTTGTGACCCAGGGACCAAACCCACATCACCTGTTTGGCAGGTGGATTCTTTACCACTGAGCCACCTGGGAAGGTTCCAGAGCTTATACCTATCACTAATTTAGCTCACAGCAAGTGGTAAGGAGATTCTGTGTTATCAGCAGTCTCCACCCTAGAGGGCAGATCTAAATGTCAAAAGACCCTTGAACTCAATAACCTGAGGACTCACCTTAGATGCTCATTGTCTGCTGAGCTGGAAGGAACGGTGCACGTGAGCTGACCAGCAGTCTCCCTCCCTCCATCCATCCATCCATCTATCCACTCATTCCGAGAGCAGGTATTGAATTTCATTGTGTTTATCAAGGCCCTTGCTCCTTGCTGAGATGGCATATTCTTATAAGTAAAGAACGCCTAGTGTAAAGGTTTTAAAATTGTAGTAGCTTTGACAGTTTCAAAGTGATAAAGAGAACAGAGAACATTGAAAGTGCATTTCACTGGCATCTGGTTACTTAAGTAGTCCTGAAACTCTTAATAGTCTTTACAAGTGTTCTAAATCTAAGGGCTAATTTATTAAGTGGGATTTGAGAGCTAATTGTCATGTAGTTAATAACCTAATGTGACAAACTGTCTCCTGTGGAAGGATGTGTCCAGTATATTTAAGAAGAAGGAAGAAAGAAAGCAATTGAATACCTCACTCCTTGGCAGTGTTTCCCTTGCAGACACATTCCCCCAAATCCTGCCTCCATTAACTTTAACCTCTACATTTTGGTGCTGGCCACCAGATAGGTGGTGTGGGCTCTTTCTAGCTGAGAAAATAAAAATAACAGTTCACTATGTTTTGAGTCCAAGAAGTCAAATTCCAACAAAATATAAATTTGAAATTATGCCATCATGTATTAATATCTCAGTGTGCATACTTTTTGCCCTGTACCAAGGTACACTGTTAATTCTATATCATTATAAAATTGAAGCCAATAGTATCTTTAAAGGATTGTTCAATGCAGGAATAAATTGAGTCATCACTAGTAGGGAGTTGAGAGCAGCCATCAATCCCAGTCAGTGTAATGCTGTCATTTCATAAGGGAGCCGTTTCTGAAGCACGAAAAAAAGTGAGTGTGTCGCTCAGTCACGTCTGACTCTTTGTGACCCCATGGACTGTAGCCCGCCAGTCTCCTCTGTCCATGGGATTCTCCAGCCAAGAATACGGAGTGGGTTGCCATGACCACCTCCAGGGGATCTTCCTGATCCAGGGATCGAACCCTGGTCTCCTGTGTTACAGGCAGATTCTTTACCAGGTTCTGAGCCATGGTAGCTAAGTACAAGTAATCACAATGAGTTAAAAATTTTTCATAAACCAATCTATATCTAAAAACTGCAAAACTTTCAACTGCTTCTGAGAAGAGGAAGACATAATTAAGATGGAGAATAGTTTGTTTCTTCATTCAGATGCTGCAAATGAGAGAAATTGCATGATAGTAGTTATTTGAATACTGAAACGTGACCAAAACCCCAAGGCAAATTAGTCGTTTTCACTAATTTGGCAATATGACACTGTCTATGTCCTTATGTTTTTTATGTATATTTAATGAAAGTCAAAAATAAAAATATAAAGGTAATTTTGGGAGACACTCATATTTTTTATGTATGTTGATTGATTTAATTTAAAAATATGTTATTGAGAACTTATTCTCAATTAAGTCTCCGAATATTGTAATTATCTTTCACAGAAATGAGACACTCCTTTTCAACAAGGTATTATTATTCAAGGTGTTGGTTTAAAAATGGACATTGTCTGTGCCCTCAAGTTAATGAACAAGATGATTTTGGAAAGCTGCTGTGAAGGAAAACGCAGGATAGCGTGGTGAAGAATGGCTGAGTTAGCAGAGAGGCTGGGGGAGAGGGCAGGGCTGAGACAGCAGGTCAGGACAAGCCAGTGTGGGGAGTGACATATTAGGTGAGCGAATGGTTTTCTCTGGCATTAGATCATGCGTCTTTAGGACATTGCAAGGGTTTTGGATATTTTCTAAAAGCAACGAGAAGTCACATGGGCCCTTTAGCTAAAGGAACAACACGATCAGTTATTTTCTTCCTTCTGTGAAGATACTTGTGTGTGAGCGTACTACGTGCATGTGTGTGTTCTTTTTATCGTTACTGAAGTATGCTGACTTACATGTTTCAGGTAGACAACATCGAGGTTCACAATTTTTTAACGTTATACTCCATTTATCGTTACTATAAAATATTGGCAATATTTCTCTGTGTTGTACAATATGTTCCTGTCTCTTATTTATTTTACACACAGTAGTTTGTACCTCTTAATTCCCCACCTCTTTGCTGGCCCTCCCCCATCCTTCCCTACACTGGTAACCACTAGTTTGCTCTCTATGAGTCTATTTCTTTGTTATATTCATAAGTTTGTTTTCCTAGGTTCTATATATAAGTGATATCATACAGTATTTGTCTTTCTCTGTCTGACTTGTTTCACTTAGAAAAATGCCTTCCAAGTCTATCCATGTTGGGCAAATGGCAAAATTGCATACTTTTTTATAGTTGAGTAATACTGCATTAGCACATCGTCTTCATCCATTTGTCGGTTGAGAGACACTTAGATTGTTTTGGTATTTTGGCTATTGCAAATAGTGCTGCTATGAACATAGGGGTGCATGTATCTTTTCAAATTATAATTCGGTTTGGATACATGCCCTGGAGTGAGACTGCTGGATTACGTGGTGGTTCTGGTTTTAGTTTTCTGAAGCTAATCTTCTCTGTAGTGGCTGCACGATTTTATGTTCCCCCCAACAGTGTAGGAGGGTTTCCTGTTCTCCACATCATCACCAACAGGGACTCTTCAGCTAAAGATGCAGCATGATAGGTTTAATTTTAAAAGATCCCGTAGGTGGCTGTGTGGACAATAGAGAGACACAAGTGGAAATATTAGAAAGACCAGTGTTGCTAAGAAAATAAAGGCTGACTTTCAACTTTTGTCAAACTTACTCCTGTTAATAATTGTCAGTTCTGTTGCTGAATATTTAATAAGGAAGTGATCTTAGAGGTCACGTTTCTTTCTCACTTTACAAATGAATAAATAAAGCCCAGGGATGTTAGGCAGCACAACTTACTTCCTGATCAAGCTGTGTCGTCATCTTGTCTATTAGTTATCACCAACAGAGAAGGCAATGGCACCCGCTCCAGTACTCTTGCCCGGAAAATCCCATGGATGGAGGAGCCGGCTGGGCTACAGTCCATGGGGTCGCTAAGGGTCGGATATGACTGAGCGACTTCACTTTCACTTTTGACTTTCATGCATTGGAGAAGGAAATGGCAACCCACTCCAGTGTTCTTGCCTAGAGAATCTCAGGGACGGGGGAGCCTAGTGAGCTGCCATCTATGGGGTCATACAGAGTCGGACACAACTCAAGTGACTTAGCAGCAGATAACCAACCTCTCTTCCAGGAGGCCTCAGCTTCAGATCAGAGCAGATACCAGGTCTCCTCAAGCCACTGAGGAAGTAGCCCAACAAAGTGGTCAAGTTGCCCACTCTGGGTCCACTCTACTCTTCACATCCTGCCCTGCACTTTTATTAGCTGTGTAAGAGGGGGAAGGTTACTTTACTGGGCCTCTATTTCCTTGTCTATAAGCAGAGAAGATAGTAGCAAAATTCTACTTAATAGAGTTGATGTGAGAATAGCATGAGTTGAAATTTGTAAAATGCTAAGAACAGTACTTGATAAACACTATTAAATGGTCACACAAAATATAAAAAGGTAGGCCACAGAAGTACAGAGGTGTGAAATATTGCAAGCACCAGGCACCAAGGCCCTGGGGTGCGTGTGTGTGTGGGAGCTTGTATACTCCCTGAGCGAGTTTGGGAGGAGGTGGGCAGCAAGAAGAGGAAGGGATATTGTACATTGCTCAATGCAACTGCTGTACTTTATGATGCCATTTCTGAGAGAATCCCCTGCTGGCTTCCTACCCAGCAGCAATTTCCTTTCCTTTTTTTTTTTTTTTTGGTGGAGCTCATGTCTAACAACAAAAGCTCAAATGCCATACATATTCTTTCTCAGATTTCATGTCTGGGTTTGACCATCTGATTCTGGCAAGGGATTGCAGGGAAGAGTGTGTGTGTGTGTGTGTGTGTAGCTGAGGAGGAGGCTCAAGCTTCTGTTAACAAATATTCTCTCTGATAAAAAAAGAGAGAAAGATAAATCCTCCTGATAAGATTCTCTTTTCCCATCCATGCATGGTTTTGAATGTTCATGAATTAGGGATCAATGGCTGGAGTGGTGGCAGCCACCTTGTGACCATAAGGAAAGCCCATGTATATCAAAGAATAACTGAAGTCCTGTAATCACTGAACTGCTGAATTCTTCAACCAGAGAACTACCTATATCTGAAGTTATTTCTAAGTGCAATTTATTAACAAATTTCTCTTGTCTGGGCCTCTTTTGACTAGTTTTTTTTTTTTTTTTTAATTGAGGTAGAATCATCCTGTCTGAAATACTCTCCAAAGCCATTCATTTTTTTTCAGCAAATAGTAATTGAACCTCTTTAATGCCATCTTATACTTAATTTTATCATACAAGTAAAATAGGTATGAAAATTAATAGCATTTATTTTGCTTTTCTTATTCACTATTTAAGTCTATGATTCCTCTGTATTATATTGTAAATAATTTGAAGACATGGGTTGTTTTCTTCATTTCTTCCTCCCCTTCCCCTCTATAACACCTAATAAAATTCCTTGGGTACTAAATGAAATTGATTAATATTTATTGAATTGTTTGAATAGCTTTAGATAATTGAATCTTCTTTTTCCCATCTGTAATTCCATATAACTGAAGATGATTAAACCTAGATTGGAAAACACACAGTACATTAAGTATTAATTTTCACACCGTCAGCTAAAGTTCAGTCAAAGAAAGCAATATAAATAAGGCTTGAGCAGTTTCAGGAAGAGTGTAAATAGATGAGTATTGTTCTAATTGAAAGACATTACAACTAAGAATTATGCTTCACTTATAAATAAAGCTTTATAAAAGTAGGGAAAGAAAAAGAAAATTTATTTTGAGTTTACCTTACTAATAAGCTTTTCTTATTGATACCATTCACTGGAGGATCTTATGAGGAAAGAAATATTCCTGTCTATAGGTTTTTCAACATTACTAAACTGTCAGGAGAGCTTTCTTGGAAAACTGCTTGAAGACATCACTTTTTTTTTTTCATTTGCTTCCACTCAGCTTTTTCTCATCTACTTCAAAGTGAACATAAGAGCACTTTCCAGAGTGAGCTGGTTTTCTCCCAACACCAAAGGAAAGAATACAGTAATACAGACTATAATATCACTTGATTATCACAATTTTTCAGTCTTTTAGAAGATCTGAATGTCAGAACCAAACTCCTAATTCCAGTTTGCTTACAGCATTATTCATCTCCTCTTATTTCTCTCATGCTCCAAACCCCCTCATCTTGTGAAATTATTCCCTGTTTGCAAGTGAAGGAAACTGAGGAAGTATGGCTTTAGTCTAAAGTCTAGAGTTCCAAAATATCCTTTAGTCTTCGACAGAGAATCTGAAATGTAGATGTCCATAAGTAACTATAAATCAACTCCCTCTGGTGTATCTCCTTCACTGTTCCTGAAATTCTTTCCATAACTTTTTGACCCACTTTTGTTTCATGTCCTAATAAGAGCCTTCCATCATTTAGTAGAACTTAGAGCTTCTAAAGTAAAAATGAATGGCCTTCCTTTACATGCCACCAGCATTTTAACCATGGTCATAATCTTATGTACAGACTATAACTGATTTTTTAAGTTTTTGTGTTTTATTTTCTTACCTTAAGTCTTAGTAGTGTTGATTATATTTAACAACGTGTTCAAAAAAACATAGAATAAAGGCTTATTATATGCCAGTTACCTGGAATAGAAAGGTGGATATAAATGAGCTCCGGCTCATTGGGCTCTTGCTGTAGCTGGGGAGAGAAATGAACAAGCAGGACCAAGCAGATCCAGCTGGTTGCCAAGCAGATAGTAGATGTTTGCTATGTAGACGTTTAGGAAGGACAGGAAGCAGGGAGAAAGGGCTATATTTAAGTAGACATGTTTGTTTTCAGAGTCCCAAGGATATCATCTGTATTCATTCTCTTAATAACCTCAGCCAGTCTTGTGGTTTAAATACTGTATATTATTTAGTAACATGACTACTGGATTTATATCTGCATCATCAATTGTTCCTCTGAATGTCTCTGTGTATCTGATTTCCACTTGGACATTTCTTTGATAGCTACCGCGCTTCACAAATTTAACATTACAAACCCATAGCTTTGAACTTTTCCCTCAGACCTACAATTTACACATTCTCCCCTATGTCAGCAAAAGCCAATTCTATTGTTCAAGTTGCTCAAACCAGAAAATGTGACCTTTTTCTTTCCCACTCGATATCTAATCATTTAGTAATTACTCTCAGCTGTCTTTAAAATGTACCCAGAATTTGATCATTTCTTATGAATCCCACTGCTGTCATCATGCCCCAAGCTTCCATGATCCTTGAAGGACCCAAGCCTCCTTGATCCAGATTACTGAAATAGGTTTCTACCTACTCTGACTGTGCTTCTTGCTTTTGTCCTTACCCGTTTAGTCTCAACACATCAGCCTAAGTGACCTACTGAACTGTACGTTAAACTGAGCCGTCTCCTCTGCTCAACACCCTTCCACGGCCTCCGATCCCAAGCAGAGAAAACCCAGAATTCCTTACAATATGTTATGTGGCCCTTCTTGGCATCTGTCTTTCTCTCTCTGTCCTCCTCTCCCGCTATCTGTTCCTTAAGTCCAGTTGCTCAGGTCTCCTTGGTGTTTTCCCAACGTGGCAGGCATCTCTACCTCAGGACTTTTGCACATGACTTGCTTATTTCTAACCATGGAAATCCTTTACCTACCCAAGCCAGAAAATGCCTCCCTTGCCTACATCAGGAATCTGCTCCAATGTTATATTTTAGTGTCAACCTTCCAAGTTATTATTTCTAACACCCTCGCTCCACCACCAGCACCATATCGTTTATATACATTTGCTGATTTATTATATGCTATTTTAAAATAATCATCAAGAATAACTATTTGTTTTTCACGTATTTCCTTTCCGGCTGTCTCCCCCAATACCCAACTAGAATGTAGGCTTTAAAGGAATAATTTTTGTTTGTTGGTTTGTGTACTTTTCTTCCCGTGCTAAATTTATAATGTCTGGAATATCTCCAGGCAAATAATAAGCTTTCAATAAACATAAATGAATGAGCACATATCTTTGCCGCCGAGAGGGAGGGGGCCTCAGGACTTGAGAGAATACAGGGAGCTCACGGAACTGTCAGTGCGTATTCTGGGAGGCTCCATGTGCAAAGGCTACAGTCAGACTCCTGCCGGATCATCACTCTTTAAGTTTTCCTCGTGATCTTAGGCACGTTACTTTTCTCTATGAAATGTATTTTGCCCATAGAAAGGGTCTTATGGGCTTCGCTAAGGACTTTAGGCTTTCTCCTGTAATGCAGTGGTTCCACATTGAAAGCACATTAAAATCACTTGGAGGACTTGTTAAAACACTGATTGCAGAGCTCTACCCCCATAACTTTTGGTTCAGTAGGTGTGCAGTAGATCCTTGAATTTGCGTATCTAACAAGTGTCAGGATATATTCATTAACTATGGCTGCATCACTGCTGCTGCTAAGTCACTTCAGTCATGTCTAACTCTGTGCAACCCCATAGATGGCAGCCCACCAGGCTCCCCCATCCCTGGGATTCTCTAGACAAGAATACTGGAGTGGGTTGCCATTTCCTTCTCCAATGCATGGAAGTGAAAAGTCAAAGTGAGGTCTCTCAGTCATGTCCAACTCTTAGCAACCCCATGGACTGCAGCCTACCAGGCTCCTCCACCCATGGGATTTTCCAGGCAAAAGTACTGGAGTGGGGTGCCATTGACTTCTTCACAAACCATCTCAAGACTGACTGGCTGGAAACAGCAAACATTTATTATCTCAGATTTGTGGATGAAGAATTCAGTGAGGATTGCAATCAAGTGTCAGCTAGTGCTGTGGTCTTATTGGAAAGGAAAGCTTGACTGGACGACTTGCTTCTTTTCTTTCAAGACTTCCTTCTCATTTTGCCTTTTTTTTTTTTTTTTCATTTGGAGTAAAGTTGCTTTACAATGTTATATTAGCTTCAGGTGTACAATGCAGTGATGCAGCATTTTTGCAGATTATTGTAGGTTATCACAAGCTTCCCAGGTAGTACTAGTGGAGAAGAGCCTGCCTGCCAATGCAGGAGACTTGAGAAACGCAGGTTCAATCCCAGGGTCGGGAAGATCCCCTGGAGGAAGGCAGAGCAAACCACTCCAATATTCTTGCCAGGAGAATCTGAAGGACAGAGATGCCTGGCAGGCTACGGTACATAGGGTTGCAGAAAGTCAGACACGACTAAATTCTGACTTGGCAAATACACGTAAGTTATTACGAAGATAGCATGTATAGTTCCCTGTGCTGTATGGTGTTTCCTTGTTGCTTTCCTATTTTATACATAGTATTTTTATCTGTTTAGAAGTGACAAATAGATTCAAGGGATTAGATCTGACAGACAGAGTGCCTGAAGAATTGTGGACAGAGATTCATGACATGATACACGAGGCAGTGATCAAGACCATCCCAAAGAAAAAGAAATGCAAAAAGGCAAAACGGTTGTCTGAGGAGGCCTTACAAATAGCTGACAAAAGAAGAGAAATGAAAGGCTAAGGAGAAAAAGGAAAGATATACTCATTTGAATGAGAGTTCCAAAGAATAGCAAGGAGAGATGAGAAAGTCTTCTGCAGTAATCGTTGTAAAAAAAAAATAGAGGAAAACAGTAGAATGGGAAAGACTAGAGATCTCTTCAAGAAAATTAGAGATACCAAGGTAACATTTCATGCAAAGATGGGCACAATAAAGGACAGAAATGGTATGGATGTAACAAAAGCAGAAGATATTAAGAAGAGGTGGCAAGAATACATGGAAGAACTACACAAAAAAGAACTTTATGACCCAGAGAATCATGATGGTGTGATCACTCAGAGCAAAACATCCTGGAATGCAAAGTCAAGTGGGCCTTAGGAAGCATCACTACGAACAAAGCTAGTGGAGGTGATGGAATTCCAGTTGAGCTATTTCAAATCCTGGAAGGTGATGCTGTGAAAGTGCTGCACTCAATATGCCAGCACATTTGGAAAACTCAGCAGTGGCCACAGGACTGGAAAAGGTCAGTTTTCATTCCAATCCCAAAGAAAGGCAATGCCAAAGAATGCTCAAACTACCTCACAATTGCGCTCATCTCACACACTAGCAAAGTAATGCTCAAATTCTCCACGCCAGGCTTCAATAGTATGTGAACCGTGAATTTCCGAATGTACAAGCTGGATTTAGAAAACGCAGAGAAACCAGACATCAACTTGCCAACATCCACTGGATCATCGGAAAAGCAAGTTCAGTTCAGCTCGATTGCTCAGTCGTGTCCGACTCTTTGAGACCCCATGAATCGCAGCATGCCAGGCCTGTCCATCACCAACTCCTGGAGTTCACCCAAACTCATGTCCATTGAGTAGGTGATGCCATCCAACCATCTCATCCTCTGTCGTCCCCTTCTCCGCCTGCCCTCCATCTTTCCCCGCATCAGGGTGTTTTCAAATGAGTCAGCTCTTCGCATCAGGTGGCCAAAGTATTGGAGTTTCAGCTTCAACATCAGTCCTTCCAATGAACACCCAAGACTGATCTCCTTTAGGATGGACTGGTTGGATCTCCTTGCAGTCCAAGGGACTCTCAAGAGTCTTCTCCAACACCAAGGTTCAAAAGCATCAATTCTTTGGCACTTAGCTTTCGTTAGAGTCCAGCTCTCACATCCATACATGACTGCTGGAAAAACAATAGCCTTGACTAGACAGACCTTTGTTGGCAAAGTAATGTCTCTGCTTTTGAATATGCTGTCTAGGTTGGTCATAACTTTCCTTTCAAGGAGTAAGCTGCTTTTAATTTCATGGCTACACTCAAAATCTGAAGTGATTTTAGAGAGTTCCAGAAGAACATCTTCTGTTTTATTGACTATGCAAAGCCTTTGACTGTGGATCACAACAAACTGTGGAAAATTTTTAAAGAAATGACCTGCCTCCTAAGAAATCTGTATGCAGGTCAAGAAGCAACAGTTAGAACTTGATATGGAACAACAGACTGATTCCAAATCAGGAAAGGAGTACATCAAGGCTGTATATTGTCACCCTGCTTATTTAACTTATATGCAGAGTACATCATGAGAAACGCTGGGCTGGAAGAAGCACAAACTGGAATCAAGATTGCCGGGAGAAATATCAATAACCTCAGATACGCAGATGATACCACCCTTATGGCAGGATGTGAAGAAGAACTAAAAAGCCTCTTGATGAAAGTGAAAGAGGAGGGTGAACAAGTTGGCTTAAACTCTACATTCAGAAAACTAAGACCATGGCATCTGGTCCCATCATTTCATGGCAAATAGATGGGGAAACAGTGGAAACAGTGACTTTATATTTTGGGACTCCAAAATCACTGCAGATGGTGACTGCAGCCATGAAATTAAAAGTTAAGACTAGCCTAGCCAGCATATTAAAAATCAGAGACATTACTTTGCCAACAAATGTTCATCTAGTCAAAGCTATGGTTTCTCCAGTAGTCATGTATGGATTTGAGAGTTGAACTATAAAGAATGCTGAGCCCTGAAGAATTGATGCTTTTGAACTGTGGTGTTGGAGAAGACTCTTGAGAGTCCCTTGGATTCCAAGGAGATCCATCCAGACAATCGTAAAGGAAATCAGTCCTGAATATTCATTAGAAGGACTGATGCTGAAGCTGAAACTCCAATACCACCTGATCCAAAGAGCTGACTCATTTGAAAAGATCCTGATGCTGGGAATGATTGAAGGCAGGAAGAGAAGGGGATGACAGAGGATGAGATGGTTGGGTGGCCTTACAGACTCTATGGACATGAATTTGAGTAAGCTCCAGAAGTTTGTCATGGACAGGGAGGCCTGGCGTGCTGCAGTCCATGGGGTCGCAAAGAGTCAGACACAATTCAGCGACTGAACTGAACTCAACTGAGTTTGTATCTGTTAACCCTGTACCCCTAATTTGTCCCTGTTTCTTTCACTCTTCTTTTTGTAACAACAAATTAGTTTTCTCCTTCTGTGAATCTGTTTGTTTTGCTTATACATTATGTATTATTCATATCTCCCACATATAAGTGATATGCAGTGTTTGTCTGACTTATTTCACTAAGCATAATACATTATAGGTCCATATACATTGTTGCAAATAGCAGAATTTCATTCTTTTCATGATCACGTAATATTCCATTGTTCATTTCTTAATCTTTTCACCTGCTGATGGGCAATTAAGTAGCTTCCATGTCTTATCTGCTATAAATAATGCTGCTGTGAACATTGGTGTGCATGTATCTTTTCAAATTAATGCTTTAATATTTTGGGATATATACTCAGGAGTCGAATTGCTGGATCATGTGGTGTTCTGTTTTGGGGTTTTTTTTGAGGAACCTTTATATTGTTTTCCATAATGGATGCACCAATTTACATCCTCACCAAGAGTGTACAGAGATTCCCTTTTCTCCATATTTTCTCCAATATTTGTTATTTGTAAACTTTTTGATGGCCATTCTGACAGGTGTGAGATGATATCTTATTGTTATTTTCATTTGCATTTCTCTAATGATTAGCAGTGTTGGCCATCTGTATGTCTCCTTTGGAAAAATATCTTTTCTGGAGTCTTAGGCCAATTATTTGGTTGCATTGTTTGTTATTAAGATTTCCTTTCATTCTTTATCATGTAGACTCTCCACAGAATACCTCACAGTATGGCAACTGGCTTTCCTCAGAGCCAGCAAACAGGAGAGCAGCCCCAAGATAAAAGCCACTGTGTTTTTCTAACCTAATCTTGGAAGTGGCATCCCGTTATATCCACCATATTCTGTTTGGTAAAAATAAGTCACTTGATCCAGCCATACTCAGTGGAAGGCTGTGAACACCAGGAGGTGGGAATCTTTGATGGCCAAGGTGATTATGGTTGTGCTTGTCTAGAGGCAATGGATTGAGAACCATTGCTGTAAATAATTTTAAGTTAGTGAGTGACAGGGAAGCATGCCGCGTGAAGAAGAGGTGAAAGAAGAGGTGAGACTTCTGAAAGCTATTTTGATAATTTACATGATGAGTTTTATTTTTATATAATTAACATTCTTTTCATTTTGAAAATTAGCTCTTTTTAATCAACATACTTAATAATTATGCCTCCAAGTTTTGGTCTAAACTTTCTCTATAAATAAGATATTTGAAAATAACTTTCAAGGTTATATAAAAAGGTTTGTGTGGAGTTAGATTCCATTAAGGGTTTCAGTACACTTTTGTCCCCTTATTTACCACTAAGCATGTATTTAAATCGAGAGAGGCTTCAACCTAGACCATCAGAAAAGATACTTTAAGTTTGACCACTAACAACATTCCAAGATAAAGGCACTTGATGGTTTTAAATACATAAGTACAGACATTCAACACATCTCTGTCTCTCTGAAAGCTTAGAGTAGGGTGTGAATTAGGAATATATTCAAGGACACAATGACTGTTAAATTTACTAAGAAAATGGACATAAAAAAATGGAGCAACATTTCATAAAGTAAAAGGAAAGTGATTTTAATTTACAAGTAGAAATAAGTGGCTTTCAAAGTGTGGGAAATTCGTAAGTCGACTTGAATGTTATTTTAATAACATTATTTTTGCATGGGAATACATGATGTTCTAATTTTTTTTTTTTTTTTTTTTTTTTGAAAGCTCAGCAGTTTGATGAGTCTCTGCACCAAGAAACTATCCTATAAGCTGCGGTGGGCAGCCTGCCTCACCCCATCAGTAATGGATGTCTCAACAGTAGTTTCACGGCAGCAGGGGGCAGGTTAGCCCCTCTGACTGAGGATTCAGTTTCTTTGGCTTGCTTATTTGCGTCAGTCTGTTCTCACCTCCTAGTCATTGATTTTGGCTGACATTTAGTTCACTGTGTTATCAATTTTTTTTTTTTAAACCATCTCCAAAAGAGAGACAGGAGCAGAGACGCCCTAACCATTACCCATCATGTCAGCACAAGACAGGTTCAGGTAATCTGTTCTGCAGACAGCAGCCCGAGTGTAAGGGAACGTTTTCTTTAGCATTACTTCAGACTTAGCAAAAATAATAGAAGAGTTAGCTCTTGTCAGAAAGTATTTCAAAGACCCGATTCTTTTTTTTAACCAAGCAATGTTTCCTAACTCCCCTGAAACCAGGTACTCCCCATGTTGCCATGAGACGGATAATTAATGCTCAATAAAGTACAAATGGACATAAGTTTGAAAAGGTCAAGTATTATTCAGAAAATCACCAAGTGAAACCATGCAAACCGTATGAAAAAAATTAAAAGAGGCAGAGACAAGATGCATTTTTAGTTTGGCCTTATAGATGCTAATCAACTCACTTAGGAAATAGTAGAACCACTGCTTTAAAGCAACCCTAAGCCCAGGTAAGATAGATTCCCATCACCTGAGGGTAGATTAAGGGGCTGGTTGAATTGTAAATATTGCATAACCCTTTCAATAAAAGTGAGAGAGTATTCCATTATTTGAGTAAGTAAGTAAGCTTAAGAGCAAATATTGCATTATTTGAGCCATTTCTAGTTTTACTCCTGACTTCTTCTAATGTTTCCTAAAGTCTAGACCAGTATTTCTAAGTGCCTAATGAGACAACTGACAAGTTTGAACGTGTTCCTTCTTCAATATTACCTGTCTCACTTAAAGGCAGAATCATCCACATGTGATTGTGAGATCTTTGAAGGTAAAAGTTATGTCTAATTCAGTTCTATATCTCTTATATTTTTTCCCCAAAGTAGAAAGGAGGCATGTAGATGTAATCACATATCCAGCCATTGAAATGATTTCATGATGTACCTGAAGAAATGAATTCATTATTTTATAACATGCACTTTTTAGGTTAGGGAAAGATATTTTTCTCAAAGCAAAACACTGTCCCGAAAGGATAGGAAGGCAAGTATGGGCACCAGCTAGGAAGCTTGTGTTGTTGGTTGTTGTTCAGTCACTAAGTGTCTGACTCTTTGTGACCTCCTGGATTTCAGCACACCAGTCTTGTCCTTCCCCAACTCCTGCAGTTTGCTCAGAATCATGTCCATTGAGTCAGTGATGCTATTTAACCATCTCATCCTCTGTCGTCCCCTTCTTCTCTTGCCTTCAATCTTTCCCAGCATCAAGGTCTTTTCCAATAAGTCGGCTCTTTGCATCAGGTAGCTAAAGTATTGGAGCCTCTGATTCAGCATCAGTCCTTCCAATGAATATTCAGTGTTGATCTCCTTTAGGACTGATTGGTTTGATCTCCATGCTGTCCAAGGGACTCTCAAGAGTCTTCTCCAGCACCACAATTCAAAAGCATCAATTCTTCAGTTCTGTCTTCTTTATGGTCCAACTTTCACATCTGTACATGATTAATGGAAAAACTATAGTTTTGACTCTACAAATCTTCATCAGCAAAGTAATGTCTCTACTTTTTAATATGCTTTCTAGGTTTGCCATAGCTTTCCTTCCAAGAAATAAGTGTCTTTTTATTTCATGGCTGAAGCTTCAGTTTGCAGTGACTTTGGAGCCCAAGAAAAGAAAATCTGTGACTGTTTCCACTTTTCTCCCTTCTATGGGCCATAGCTTCATTGAGATTCAAACCCCATCACCACGATAAGGCTATAATCCATGAAGGGGGGATGTGTTTATAGTTGGGAAAGATGACCCTCAGAACAGGTCACCACACAGGGATAAATTGAGATATTTATTCCATGAAACAGGCATTAATCAAGCATTTCCTGTGGGCAAGTCATTGTTAGAAAACAGAGGATTAAGACATAGTCCCTGAACTCTGGAAATGTCCATCTAAGGGTTAGGCATAGCACCTATCACAGTAATAATTCGGTGATTTTCCATTGTCTGTGTCTTCTTTTAGTTTCAAAGCTCTGTGAGGACTAGGATCTTCTGTTGTGGCAGCTAGCACAGTGACTGGACTATCTAAGGCATCCACAGGTTCTTGCAGAATGGATGAATCCTTCTAAAACCAAGTGAACGTGGCCATCTTTTCTGGTGCATGCCCACTGTCTCCTCCCGCAGGCCCTCATCACTGCCTGGACCCTTCAGAGGCTCTCACTCATCCCTCGAATCTCTAACCAGCCTTCTTTCTCGCTGCCAGTAGAGGGACCTTTCTAAAACCATGTGTGATCCTGCTTCAAATCCTTAATTTTATCTTCAGCAGGTAACAGTGGTCCTTCACTTTGGTCATGAAAACCCTTTTGAATGCTGATGAAAGCCGAGTATCATTTTCCCACTTAAATGCAGCTACAACACAAGACTTTGTACCTAATTTCTAGGTGGCTGTGATCTTCCTGAAACCCATTTCCTTCTCCTGATAGACATCCAGGAACTTTACCTTAAGAATTCCAAGATAAAATGCAGACTGTTTAGTAGGACACAAGCTGTTTAGATGTCACTTCTGTGTCACCAGGCAGGACCCTCTGCCCCAGCAGTCATACTCCCAAGCTCACCTCGCACACAGCCTTACCATAGTCTCCTAGACTCCACGTGTCTTCCTTGGATTGGTGTTGTCATGTTGTAACCCCTTCACTTATCTGCTAGGCGAACCTTAATCAGCCTTCACAAACAAGCTAGCATTTCACCTCTTCCAGGATGTCTCCTTCAATGGGCCCTAATGAAAGTCATCCCTTATTTCTTTGAGTTACCTCTGGTCCTTTCACGTAGCTCTGCAGTTTCCTGTCTTACTATTATAATTGTCTTATTCATAATTATCTTTACTCACATACCACTTCTTTAAACTTTAGAAGTATTGCTAATAGTACTCATAATAATGGCTAATATTTATTCCAGGCTTGTAATTGCATAAGGCCAGATTCTTTACTCTTTGAGCCACCAGGGAAGACCTATATATAAATATATAGATGCATACATACATGTAACAATTTAAACCTCACAAAAATGTATGAGGTAGGTATTATTTGTATGTATATTTTATAGTTGGAAAAAAACCAGGCACAGAGAAGTTAAATTTTAATTCCTTGAGTCAAGAAGTTTATCTGAAAAGCTTATTAGAATGAACTGAATTAAAAGGCAGTATTAGCGATACCAGCAAATTGCTGAAATAATACTTATAATAGCTGCCATTTGCTGAGTACCAAATACTTTCATTGCACTTTGAAGTTTACCTTTTGTCATCAGTAATATTAATCATCTTTCAGCAAGGCACATTTTAGTTTCCGCCTGTAACAGTGTGGGGAGAACACCCTCTGTTAACTCTCTGACAGAGTGTTTCCTATGCAATCTGTATATGGAAGAAGTGAACCTTGGGAAGCCTAGGAGAGCCTGGTCTGTGGATGAAAAATGATGAAAATGAAAGGTTCTGTAGCTTGGAGCTTCAGTTGTGTCTGACTCTTTGCAACCCTACGGACTGTAGCCCTCCAGGCTCCTCTGTCCATGGGATTCTCCAAGCAAGAATACTGGAGTGGGTTGCCATGCCCTCCTCCAGGGTTCTTCCCAGACCAGGGATCCAACCCATGTCTGCTGCATTAACAGGCAGATTCTTTACCACTGAGTTACCTGGAACGCCCCTGTGTGTGTGTATACTTGTTATTAAATATTTAATGGAATTACTCATCCACTTCCTTTTTTATGTGCTGTGCTAGGTAGCTTCAGTCATATTGGACTTTACGAGACCCTATGGACTCTAGCCTTCCAGGTTCCTCTCTCTATGGGATTCTCCAGGCTAGAAGACTGGAGTGGGTTGCCATGCCCTCCTCCAGGGTGTCTTCCTGACCCAGGGATAGAACCTGTACCTCTTAGGTTTCCTGCATAGGCAAGGGGATTCTTTAGCACTCTCGCCACTTGGTAGCTTGGAGAAGGGATGTTGAATAGGGAGGATCAGTTGACCTCTCAGATTCCCACAGTAAGGAGGGCCTCGGTGTGGGCACATGGTCTTGCTCTGAGCTTTATAGGTTCACAAACTTGAATATTAATACTTCTAGAGGTCATCAGTATTTAGAAGATTTGTTCAACTTAAAATTCATCACAAGCCAATATATTAATACATAAATTAAAATGGTACTTTATTTATTCATCATCCATTCCCTGATGTATACATTCACGAGGAGTTACATCATAACTAAAAGATTACCAGGAGCACATAATTTCCCAACAAATGTTGAGTCCCTCTGTGTGCCACTCACTGCACTGAGGACTACAGTGATCAAAAGAGGCAGAGATCTACACTCACGGATACCTAATCCTGGGGTTGCACCATTATATCCTGTATACCTGTTCTTCCATCTGCATTATAGGGATAGCCCCATCTTGTGCTGGTAGTGATGACAGGGAACCGTCCTGTGAGCAGTACAGTCAGCTCTCAGTAAGCGTTTGCTCCTGACTGCCTGCTGATCGAGGCTCTATCACTAATCACAGATTCACATCAGATTTAACAAATTCTTTCTTGTCAGTTTACCTATGACAAAGGAGGCAAGAATATACAATGGAAAGGAGACAGTCTTTTAAATAAGTGGTGCTGGGAAAACTGGACAGCTGTATGTAAAAGAATGAGATTATAGCATTCTCTAACACCATACACAAAAAATAAACTCAAAATGGATTAAAGACCTAAATGTAAGACTGGAAATCATAAAACTCCTAGAGGAAAACATAGGCAATACACTCTTTGACATAAATCAAAGCAGGATTTTTTTTTTTTTTGATCAGCCGCCTAAAATAAAGATAAAAGCAAGAGTAAACAAATGGGACCTAATTAAAGTTAAAAGCTTTTGCACAGCAAAGGAAACAATCTACAAAATGAAAAGATAATCTACACTCAGGGGGAAAATATTTTCAAACAATTTGACCAATAAAGGATTAATATCTAAAGTGGCTCAGACGTTAAAGAATCTGCCTGTAATGCCGGATACCCAGATTTGATCCCTGGGATCGGGAAGATCCCCTGGAGAAGAGAATGGCAACCCACTGCAGTATTCTTGCCTGGAGGATTCCATAGACAGAGGAGCCTGGTGGGCTATATTCCATGGGTCACAAAGAGGCAGACATGACTGAGCCATGAACTTTCACTTCACCTTCATACATCTCAGTATCAAAAATCAACCTAATTAGAAAATGGCAGAAGAGCTGAATAGACGTTTATCCAAAGAGGAAATGCAGACAGCCAATAAGTATATGAAGGATGCTCAACGTTGCTAACTATCAGGGAAATGCAGATCAAAACCACAGCGAGACATTACAAGTTGCTGTAAAATAAAGCAAGCTTAACCTGATGCTCTGTGACCCCTAAAGGCAGGGTGTTAGGAGGCAGGAGAGAGGTTCAAGAGGGAGGAGATGTGTGCATACTTACGGCTGATTCATGGTGTTGTATGGCAGAAACCGGAGAAGGCAATGGCACCCCACTCCAGTACTCTTGCCTGGAAAATCCCATGGACGGAGGAACCTGCTGGGCTGCAGTCCATGGGGTCGGTAAGAATTGGACACGACTGAGCGAATTCACTTTCACTTTTCACTTTCATGCATTGGAGAAGGAAATGGCAGCCCACTCCAGTGTTCTTGCCTGGAGAATCCCAGGGACAGGGGAGCCTAGTGGGCTGCCGTCTATGGGGTCGTACAGGGTCGGACACGACTGAAGCGACTTAGCAGCAGCAGCACAGCAGAAACCAACACAACATTGTAAACCAATTATCCTCCAATTAAAAATAAATTTTAAAAAGAACAGAAATAACAAATGTTGACACAAATGTGGACAAAGAGGAATTCTAGTACACTATTGGTGGGAATGTAAATTGATGCAGCCACTGTGGAAAACACTATAGAGATTTCTCAAAAAAACTAAAAATAGAACTGCCATACAACCCAGCAATTCTACTCTAGGGAATATATCCAAAAAAAAAAAACAAAACTAAAAACAAACACATTAATTCAGAAAGATTTGTGTACCCCAAATGTAGCTTGGAAAAAGCAAGACAGTTCCAGAAAAACATCTATTTCTGCTTTATTGGCTATGCCAAAGCCTTTGACCGTGTGGATCACAATAAACTGGAAAATTCTGAGAGAGATGGGAATACCAGACCACCTGACCTGCCTCTTGGACATGGGACAACAGACTGGTTCCAAATAGGAAAAGGAGTACGTCAAGGCTGTATATTGTCACCCTGCTTATTTAACTTCTATACAGAGTACATCATGAGAAACACTGGACTGGAAGAAACACAAGCTGGAATCAAGATTGCTGGGAGAAATATCAATGACCTCAGATATGCAGATGACACCACCCTTATGGCAGAAAGTGAAGAGGAACTCAAAAGCCTCTTGATGAAAGTGAAAGAGGAGAGTGAAAAAGTTGGCTTAAAGCTCAACATTCAGAAAATGAAGATCATGGCATCCAGTCCCATCACTTCATGGGAAATAGATGGGGAAACAGTGGAAACAGTATCAAACTTTATTTTGGGGGCTCCAAAATCACTGCAGATGGTGATTGCAGCCATGAAATTAAAAGACGCTTACTCCTTGGAAGAAAAGTTATGACCAACCTAGATAGCATATTGAAAAGCAGAGACATTACATTGCCAACTAAGGTCCGTCTAGTCAAGGCTATGGTTTTCCCAGTGGTCATGTATGGATGTGAGAGTTGGACTGTGAAGAAGGCTGAGCACCGAAGAATTGATACTTTTGAAGTGTGGTGTTGGAGAAGATGCTTGAGAATCCCTTGGACTGCAAGGAGATCCAACCAGTCCATTCTGAAGGAGATCAGCCCTGAGATTTCTTTGGAAGGAATGATGCTAAAGCTGAAACTCCAGTACTTTGGCCACCTCATGGGAAGAGCTGACTCATTGGAAAAGACTCTGATGCTGGGAGGGATTGGAGGCAGGAGGAGAAGGGGACGACAGAGGATGAGATGGCTGGATGGCATCACTGACTCGATGGACATGAATCTGAGTGAACTCCGGGAGTTGGTGATGGACAGGGAGGCCTGGCGTGCTGTGATTCATGGGGTCGCAAAGAGTCGGACACGACTGAGTGTCTGAACTGAACTGAACTGAATGTAGCATTATTTATTATAGCCAAGATATGGAAGCAAACTAGGTGTCCATCAACAGATGAATGGATACAGAAGTGTTGTATATATATACACACACACACACACACACACACACACACACAATAGAATATTACCCAGCCACACAAACAATAAAATTTTGCCATTTGCAACAAAGTGGATAGACTTGGAGGCTGTTTCGCTAAGTGAAATAAGTTAGAGAAAGACAAATAATGCATGCTATCTCTTACATGTGGAATCTAAAAAATACAATGAACTAGTGATTAAAATACAAAAAAGTAGCAAACTTACAAATACAGAAAACAAACTAGTAGCTATCAGTGGGGAGAAGGAAGTGGGGAGAGCAGAAGAGGAGAAGGGAATTAAGAGATATAAAGTATTATGTATGAAATAAGCTATAAGGATATTATAGGGCACAACATGGAGAATACACTAATATTTTATAATAACTATAAATGAGTAAAACCTTTAAAAATTGTGAATAACTCCATTGCATACTTGTCAGAGCTCCAACAAATTGATGATTTTGAACTGTGGTGTTGGAGAAGACTCTTAAGAGTCCCTTGGACTGCAAGGAGATCCAACTAGTCCATCCTAAAGGATATCAGTCCTGAACATTCACTGGAAAGACTGATGCTAAAGTTGAAATTCCAATACTTTGGCCACCTGATGTGAAGAACTGACTGATTGGAAAAGACCCTGATGCTGGGAAAGGTTGAAGGCAGGAGGAGACAGTGAGGACAGATGAGATGGTTGGATGGCATCACCAACTCGATGTACATGAGTTTGAGTAAACTCTGGGAGTTGGTGATGGACAGGAAGGCCTGGTGTGCTGCAGTCCATGGGGTCACAAAGAGTCAGACACGACTGAGCGACTGAACCGAATTGAATACCTGTAAGTCGTATAGTATTATACATCTTGTACATATTGTATAGCTGGACGTCAATAAAATATATATACTAAAAAAAGAAATTCTGTCTTGAGGGATGCTTATTTTAACAATTAGTTTATACTCAAGTCTTGATCTGATGACATTCTCTTTTTTTTTTCCTTCTTTTGTTTTTTTTTTTTTTTTTGCATACCTTCTCTGTTCTCTTGCATATTTATTTAGAGTTTAACTCTCAGAGAGGCAGAAACCTTACTTCCTTCTTTCCAAATGTTTCATACTTTGTTGCTGGGGCTACGCATTACAAGCTCAAGTAGAACTGTACATGTTTGCAAATTGGCAAATAGATAATTGTGTTTCTAGCTTATAATCAGAGAGAATGGATTGAAAATGTAGCTTTAGGCCAAGTCAGGAGGATTCTGAGGACCTGTATGTGTAGGAACTTCAGTCTGTATTTGGAGAAAGTCATTGCTGGTTTTAGAAAACAAATGATACAATGCAATATGAATTTTTAGAAGGTACAGATTTCAGGACAAAAACTCAGATAAAACTCAGGACAAAAACTCTTTTTCTAAAGCTAATTGTCCTTTCTGTTTCATGCCTCCATCCTTCCAGTGTGTAAAACTCAATCTCAGTTTGTTTAGGATTGTTGACTGTTTTTTTTTTCCTGGATTTCTTTACCAAACCGTCTAGATTTAGTAATTTGGGCTTTTCTGGTTTCCTCTGATTTTAAATAAGCTCTTCCAAGCTAGGAGAATACATCTCCTCAGATATCTTTGTGAACAGAAGGGACATGGGCCATATTCCTAAAGAAAGTCCAGTGCAGTAACCAGAGCCCAGGGTTCTTCTGTCCCCCAACAGGTCCAAAGGCTGTGCCATGGAAATGCTGGGCACCCTGGACAGGAGCTGGGCAGAGGGTCTTAGGCTGTCTCCAGAGTTCTTGGTTGCCAGTGCAAGGGGTCGGGGTGCCTAGTGCTAACAGAGTTTAAGTTCGAAGAGGTCCTCACAGCAGCAGAGTTTTCGCTGTGTGCCCAAGAAGGGTCAGAGAAATAACTGGTAGGGACTTGGATTGGAATCACCTTGCAGTCCAGAGTGCGAGACAATGAATGATCTGCTTGCATTAAAGATTACTTTCATCCCTGGAGCAGGAATACAGAATCAAGACACATATTACAAGTCAAGTCTTAGAAAATTCAGGATGTTTGACATTGTCTGTACCTCACTATGTGGCCTGAAACTCTGACTTGATGCACACTTAAGAATCCAATAAACTACAACCAAGCGACCATCAAGGAAAGGTGTTTAATCAATGGAATGTTATAGCATGGCACCAACTAGGAGAGTACAGGGCAAAAGCCAAGTTTGATTTCACCAGTTAAAATGCAGTGTCAGACTAAGATGACTGTGGTTATCAGAATAATTAAATGTGGAAGTAAAAACAGAATTCTAAGATGGATGAGCAAAATCTATGGAGATGCAACAAATGAAGTTAAATGACTATTTAATGTTGGGGCATACTAATTATCAAATTGTCACCATCTGAGTACCCAAGCTATGGTGATAATGATAGAGAACCATGGGTTGCTTAAAGGAAAATGTTCCTCAATAAAGTCATGTTCTATGAAACTGGTCCCCATTGAAACAACCTGCCCACTTCACAGTAGCGTCTATCTGCACCAGGACAGTCAGATCCTTTTAATAAGTCAGTCTCTCATTGGTTATTACATATTAAATATCTAACTTAAAATTTAATTTTGATGCAAATCAATCACAAACTGAAATTTCAAATTTTGCAATATCTGATTTCATGAAGTTTTTGTGAGCAAAGTTGCAGAATTATTATCATACCAGAATTATTGACAAAATGTCTTTTGCTCTAACTTAATATTCTGTTTGAAAAATCAGTATCTAATTCAGTCTACAGTGGTTATAAGAAGTGATATATAGTTGAATTATAAATTAAATTTATTTCAAAAGCATGTCATTAATTATTGTACTGTAAGATAACATCTCAACTTGATGTTTTTGTTTTGTGATATTTAGCATGAAAATTTGATATGTTTCGAAGGAATTCAGTTTCACTGGCTTTTTCTAATATTGTAATGTATACCTGCTGTAGTGAATAAACTTCCATCTAAGTTTATGCAGGAAAGAAGACAATTATTTTGCAGACATTCTATCCAGGGTACAAATATACCCTAAAAGGAAGGAAATGCTATTGTGGGAGAAACGAGATCAGATGGATGGACTGGTAGAAATTGTTCACTTACCATAAACCCTCATTATACAATTTTACAGCTGACTACTAGAAATGCAGATTCTTTTGAGATGTCACCCACATTTAGCAACTATCTAGGTTTCTTAGGGGCTTCCCTGGTAGCTCAGCTGGTAAAGAATCTGCCTGCAATGCAGGAGACCCCAGTTCAATTCCTGGGTAGGGAAGATCCCCTGGAGAAGGGATAGGCTACCCACTCCAGTATTCTTGGGTTTCCCTTGTGGCTCAGATGATAAAGAATCTGCCTGCAGTGTGGGAGACCTGGGTTCGATCCCTGGGTTGGGAAGATCGCATGGAGAAGGGAAAGGCTACCCACTCCAGTATTCTGGCCTGGAGAATCCCATGGATGTATAGTCTATGGGGTTGCAAAGAGTCGGACTGGACTGAGTGACTTCCGCTTTCAGGTTTCTTGACATGTACAATGTGCTCAATGTGACGTCTACTATAGTTTAGCTACCCTTATTTTCTTTGCCTGTTGCTCTTATTTATTTTAAATTTATATTGTACAATGCTGTAAGCTATCTCAAAACATGTGTGCTATAAATGAAAAAAAAAGTCAAATACAATAGGTATTAAGGACCTTACCAGTTGTATCTGCTACAAATGATAGTTTTGAACTTAAATATAAAGAGTTGGGGAAAATACAATGAAGGATGATATTTTAGAACTATTGGTTTCCAATTTAAAGCTCTGGGAGGTTCAACCTTGTCTAATGCAGTGTGGCTCATGAACTTTCTCCTGGCAGCTATGGCCTGGTTAGATGACAGTTTACAGCCTGACCTTGGGCTGCATCCTTCTCACGGCTTCCATTCTGTCTTAGCAGCCTTGGGGTCCCTGACTGACTAAGTGCAGAAAAATTTAGAATTGGTTAGAAGGCTCTCTAGTGCACTTCTGAAACCTGATAATTCTACGAGAAAGTCAGCTCAAGAAGACCATTCAGACTTCAGGGAACACAGCAATTTCTAAGTACCGTTGATGAGCAAAAGTTGACCCAAAGGAGAAGCTTTGGATGGATTTTCTTTACCTTGCTCTTAAGGGGCCCAGAACATTTTTACTAGTATTTTAGACTGAATTGCTTTGAGACACTCAAAAGTAATTTTCCAAATTTTTATAACAAGGCCAAGTATATGATTTCTTTCCCTTGAACCATTTTCAGTCTAAGTGTATGTGAAAAATAGGGCATTTGGCTGAAAATCTGGATCTGTATGCTCCATATAATGTGGATTCTTAACTGCATACTTTTAACTTTCATAAGAAGTGCTTTTCCTTTAAGCCACATAACTAGTACTTTATCACTTTCAAAATCCCTCGAGGCCCTTGCTTTTCGTTAGCATCACTCTTGAATTTCTCAGCCTTTCTTCAAGTGTGGTCTTCCCTCCTGGCTCAGACGGTAAAGAATCTTCCTATAATGCAGGAGACCTGGGTTTGATCCCTGGATCAGGGGGATCCCCTGGAGAAGAGAATAGCTACCCACTCCAGTATTCTTACCTGGAGAATCCCATGGACAGAGGAGCCTGGTGGGCTACAGTCCACGGGATCACTAAAAGTCAGCCATGACTGAGCGACTAACATTTTCACTGCTTTTCTTCAAGAGTAGGACTCTCAGTACCTTCCCTGGTGATTCAGTGGTTAAGAATCCACTGACCAGGGCAGGGTACATAGATTCGATCTCTGCTGCAGGAAGACTCCACAAGCCGCGGGGCAGCTAAGCGCCTGCGCCGCAACTGCCAAGCCCAACCTCTAGAATTCCCGAGCGCAAGTGCTGAAGCCTGTGAGCCTAAGGAAGGGATTAAAGGGGCGATACAAACGTTTAAAAGCCAAACTTTGGCCCAGAAAAGAAAGCGTGATGTCTATATAGGTGCTGAACCGTGTAAACCATCCACTGTAATAGATGGTAAGTGGTGTTCCCTGACATAAACCTGCACAGGTAAATTGGATGGTAGTCAGAGAAAGGGAAGAAAGTTGGAAAGGTATCACGGTACCACTTTCTGGAAGACATGGCCTTGGCGCAAAGAGCTTGAAAAGTGAGTAGGGAGTGGGTTTTAGGTATGGAATTAGAGCCTGTCAGCTGCAAGTAACTCAGGTTTGCTTGAAGGCAGAGGAAGTCCAGGTGGAAAGCTCAAGTAAGACAGGGTCTTAGAAAACAATTGAAAACCTTTTTGATGAATGCTAATTGAAATAGAATATGAGCCACCATCACCTGCTCAGTGGACTGGAATCTGAGCAAACTCTGGGAGATAGTAAAGGACAGGCAAGCCTGGTGCACTGCAGCTCATGGGGTTGCAAAGAGTCAGCAGGACTGAGCAACTGAACAACATGAGCCCCCTGTGTAACTTGCCATTTTCTAGTAACTACATTCAAAAGTAAAATTAATTTTAATTATAACTTTCATTTAACCCAATAGATCTAAAATTGTAACACACACAATCAATGTAAAATTTATTGAGGAGATACTTAGTTACATTGTGTTTTTCACCCTAAGTCTTTGAAAGCCAGTATGTAGCTTACACTCAGAACACATATCAGTTTCTGCAGTCACATGTGGCTGGTGGCTCCCATATTAAACAATGTAGTTCTTGAGAGGATTTTAATTAATGAGGACAAAAAATAAAGAAATAAATTGAATAAAAATAAGAGATAACACACATCATGTATATATTGTGTGATATGTTGAGAAATACATGCAGCTCCCAAAATGGCCTGCTCACCGTCTTCTCCTGCTGTAGGTAACTGTTCTCATTGTTCGGCTGCCAGCCACAGTCCATTTGCTTAGAGCCTTGGTAATTCAACATCTGGTTCTATAGAAAGGTGCAGAAGACTTAGTCCCACGATAATGTGTTCAGTCACTTCCCCTGGATATAGCTGTTGGTTGTGACTGCTGAGGTTGGAGGAGATACTTCCTGGCCTAGAGAAGAAAGGTGCTTCCTGAGTCTATTGAGAAAGCAGCCCGAGGTGCGTGCCTCGCTCTCTCCCCTAACTGTTTCTCTCTCAATGTGAACAACGGGATTTTAAGCAGCTGTGTTATAACAACTCAGGGAGCGAGCCTCGATAAAATGTAGAGAGAAGCCTTGCTTGCATCAATAAGCCTGGTCTAACTCTGTATCCCATGCGAGAGATTATAACCCTGGATCCATGCATCCATTTTCTTCTTTTTCATTAGTTATGGACAAGTTTCCTCCCCTCCCCCCCCCCCAGAAGGCAGTGAGTTTATTAAGAGCAAAGAGCAAAGATAAAATGGGCCTTGCAAATACAGTGGGTGAACCTCCTGACAGACTGGGGGAAGTTGACCATTTTCATGGGTTAATAGCCAATTTTTATAGTGTCAAGACAAAGAAAATTCCTGCTGGAAGTTTGGTGTTAAGTGACTGGTTGGGACGCTATAGGGTGTTTACTGGAGTGGGCATCTTTACTTAATTGGGAGTCAGGAAGGTTGTTAGTGATCAGGGGTTTTTGGCAAGGTTACAAAGACAAGTTGATGTTTGATTCTGGCACATGGCCACACAGAATTAACACTACATTTCCGGGTCCTCTTTGAAGAGAGATGTGACCGTGTGACTCAGTTTGGCCAGTGAGTTGCAAGAATGTCCCCTGTGACTTCTTGGAGGTCCCACACTTCGTAGCTTGAGTTATAGCCGCCTTCTGGACTGTGATGTGCCCTTGAGGTTGGAGGCTGTGTGCTGAGGATAGCAGAGCAGAAAGCGTGGAGCTTGGGCTCCGGATGAGATCCTGGGACCTCCGTATCACTCTTAACCGCCTAAGCCTCCGTATCACTTGTAACCACATTCCTTTTACAGGAGAGGGGATACACGTCTGTTTTCCTTTAACCAGTGATATTTCGAGTCTTTTCCATTATAGGACAGCTCCACCTGCGTTTAGCCATGCCCTTTCTCTGGCAGGCAGCAGTGGCCCACACAAACGTGATCCACTTTGGGGGAAAGAAAGATAAGAAGTGAACAAGCTCAAGAGGGGCTTAACAGCAGAAAAAGGCTGCTCGGTACAGTTAGGGAGGTCTCCATGGGGAGCAGTGGTTTGCAGGGCGGTGGGGAGCCCACCACAGGAGAGAGAAGACAGCGTAAGAGTGTGCCTGGAATGCATGGACCAAATCTAGCCTCCAGGTCAGGAAAGCTATTCAGATTCTTTCCTAAGGAAACCGGGAAGCCACTAAGTAATCTTATAAACAGGATAATAAATGATCTAGTTTTTAAAGTAACTTTTTATTTACTTATAATTTATACTTCGATGGATCACTTAGTGGATAAGACAGGAGTAAGAAAACTGTGTGTAGGAGAAAGTGAAGAATAGCTACATCTTGGACTAAGATGGAAGCGGCAGAGATGAAGATGGACACGTGTATCTTCTTTTTTTGAGTCTTATTTAATTTTTTTAATGTTTATTTATCTAGTTGGCTGTGCCAGGTCTTAACTGAGGCGCATGGGATCTTTGATCTTAGTTATGGCACAGAGATCTTCAGCTGTGGCATGGAGCTCACAGTGGCTGTGTGTGGGGTCTAGCTCCCTGACCAAGGACTGAACCTGGGCCCTCTGATTTGGGAGTATAGAGTTTTAGCCATTGGGTTACCAAGGAAAACCCTATTTACTTATTTTTATTTTTTTTTCTTTTATTGTTTAATTGAAATATAGATGATTTACAATATTGTGTTAGTTTCAGATGAAAAGGAAAGTGATCCAATTATACATATATAACTATTCTTTTTAGATTTTTTCCCTTATAGGTTATTACGAGACATTGAGTTCAAGATATTGTAGTTCCCTTATAAACTACAGGTTACTACGGGTACAGTTCCCTGTGCTACACAGTAGGTCCTTGTAGGTTATCATTTTATATATAGTTTTTTGTCTATATGGGTTCCCTGGTAGCTCAGCTGGTGAAGAGCTTGCCTGCAATGCAGGAGACCCTGGTTTGATTCCCAGGTGTGGAAGATCCCCTAGAGAAGGAATAAGCTAGCCACTCCAATATTCTTGGTTTTCTCTGGTGGCTCAGGTGGTAAAGAATCCACCTGCAATGTGGGAGACCTGGATTCGATCCCTGGGTTGGGAAGATCCCCTGGAGGAGGGCATGGCAACCCACTCCAGTGTTCTTGCCTGGAGAATCCCCGTGGACAGAGGAGCCTGGTGGGCTATAGTCCATGGGGTCACAAAGATTTGCACACGACTGACTGACAAGCACAGCACAGCACAGTTTGTCTATATAGTAGTGTGCCTATGCAGTAGTGTGCCTATGCTAATTCCAAACTCTAATTTATCCACCCACCCCTTTGATAACCTGGTGGATTGTCGAGTGGTTTTTTCCAGGTCTCCTGCATACATAGGCAGGTTCCGGTCTGTACATGGAGCATGGCCTATACGTCACGCTTCTGTCAAGAACTATAATGAATCCAAGATTCCCTCCCAGTTGCAGCCAAGTAAGGTGGCCTACTATAGCTTCATAAGTGCTGGTGGGACAGTAAAGATAGGTTGTGTTACAGGAGAGGCACCAACCCCAAGCTTAGGAAGCTTCAATAGTTTACACTGAAGAGGGGGAACCCCCACCCCTTGCTCCAAAGTGGGATTCTGTCTCTATCTTGAAACAGATTCCAGAAAAAATTGCCATCAGTAATTTGTTCCCAATGTGTGGAGAAATGTGACAGACATGTGGAGAATTGCACTCAACCCCAGAATTTACAGATTCCCTCCTTCTGCCTAGGATGCCATCTCCTGAAGCATTGTTTCATTAATAATTATCCATCTGTGTGTGTGCTCACTCATGTCTGACTGTGGCCCCAGAGACCACAGCCCACCATGCTTCTCTGTCCATGGAATTTACCAGGCAAGAAGACTGGAGTGGGTTGCCATTTCCTACTCCAAATTATCCATCTGCAAATATCATTTAAACTATTTCCCTTAAAACTGCCTTCAGAATGTCCAGGGCACTATCTTTGCATCTCTTCTATTTTATTACATGTACATTTTACTATAGTTCTTTAGCCAAGTAGATTTTTATATTCAAAAATATTGATAATTTCTCTTAAGGGTATTCTTACTGGGCATTGTGTTTCCATTAATGCCTAGAGAAGATATACAGTACATAATTCAATTCTACAAAATTCCGTGATTCCAGTAAGAGGATAGTCATGGCAGAAATTGGCTCACAGATTTCCAAACTCAGTAATTTTGACATGGAAATATAGAAATAATCATGTTTGGTAGGAAGCAAGGACATGTAATGAAAAGATAGACACACATGGATACACACATAAGGAGTCTTGAAGAGACATGTCAGAGATGTGAGCGATTCAAAACCATGAGTAAGCATAAATTATGACATAGAGAAAAATTGCAAAGCAGCATCTGTAGAAACCAGGTATAGAGGGGAGATGAGCATGGAGTTGCGTACAGAAACAGAAATCTAGCCAAGGAAAACTAAGCTAAGATGCACCTGCTGAGGCTCCTAGGCTACCCTGGATTCTTAGCTATGGACCTTTCACTTATTTGTGTGATGTTCTTGATTCTTCACTATTTGGGTCACTCTGTCCCTGTTGGCCTGGGACTCTTCAGTTGGCTGAGAGTCATTTTCCCCCTGTTCTTCACATAACCACCATTATCCTTTCCATTATCTGAGGCAATCTGCATGGGTGCCTGCTCCTGTGACTTGAAAGAGCCTAATATAGAAATGAATTGGATGTAATGCACCAGTGGTGTGTTGATACATGTCCAACAACTAACTCTTCAGAGAAAAAGGAACTCATTGATAGCCTTTATCAATTTCCATTGTATAAATACTGCTACCATGACTTCTTTCAAGCTACCAACATAATGTTACATAATAGCCCAGAATGAGGAAGAGGTGTGCATGGTCAATTCTTCTGAGCCTGAAGGAGCTGATCCCAGAGCAGCACTGGATCAAACGTTCAACCTTGGCATATAGATCTTGTTCTTCTAATCCTTCATTATAAAATTCAGTAGCTGCCTCTGAGTTATCACTTTAAACATGACATTCTGTTAGATGAATGTTGCCCTTCCAAATTCCCACTATTTTATACCAATTAATTTATAAGGCAGTTTAAGTTTCCTTTGTATTTCAACGGATACATGATATGTTTATATTTTTCCATAACCTTGTGCACTCTACTTTTTGCCATAGATTTTGTTTCAGTTTGAAATCACTGAGTGTATTTTGCACTGTTCCATTGTAAAAACTGCTTGACTTACTTTCAAATTGAAAGTCTTCAAATGAAACAGGAAAACCTGTAAGTACTTCAGTCTTAAAATTGTCCTACACCATACATGGTGATTTGAAATTATTGTGGCACTTTCTTTTTCGTTATGAGTGCCTCTTTATAAGAAGTAGGGACTCTGAACTTATGAAGTAGAAAATAATTTAAAATTATTGGAGTGCTTTGGAGTTTTAGGAGACCTTCATTCTTTCAAATTGGAATTCCAATTTGTGAAGTGCTCCAGTAAGTTTAAATTGCTGAATGCGGTAGACTCAAAATTCTGGTACAGAGCTCCTTACCAAAGAAGTATTATACATTAAAAATCCTTCAGCTACTTCTCCGAGGACATGGTCACATTACTAATTTCTTTTCTTCCTCAATCTGCAGTTAAGAATTTACATGATATGTGTGAAAAATAAAAGTAGATCCAAATTTTAATCTTAAATGTTAACTCACATCCCTAAATTCTGATCCTTTGAGATATAAAGGTTTATATTTCTGAAATACTACAGGCTTCCCAGGTAGCTCAGAATCTGCCTGCCAATGCAGGAGGCGTGGGTTCGTTCCCTGGGTTAGGAAGTTCGCCTGGAGGAGGAAATGGCGACACCCTCCAGTATTCTTGCCTGGGAAAACGACAGAGGAGCCTGACAGGCTATAGTCCGTGGCGTCACAAAAGAATTGAATATGACTGAGCACTTGCTGGAGGGGGATGAAAATACTATAGATTTGCAGAGATAGGAATGAAAACAAACTTCATAGGTCTGAATAAACTCATTTTGTGGAAGTAAACATCCTAATATTATTTCTTACACCTTATGAATATAGATAATGTAAAAAAATTGTGCCTTCCACCCTCCATGCTCCTATGATAAAATTATTATGAAAATTAATTAACATAGCCATCTTGTTCCAGTTGAAATAAAAATAAATTCAATAAAAGCTACTGCAATAACTCTAGAAAATGTTAGGCGTGTAGACAAAAGGGAGTAACACTATTTTACTCTTCATAAATCAAATAACAATTGAGGCTGGTGGCTGTGACAGTTTGTCCATAAGGAAATGGATGCAGCCATTTCAAAGCACTCTTGAATCCTAATAACCTTAACAAACCATGATTGAAACCAGTGACTCTGTGTAGGTCCATCCATTACAAAGAAACGGGTCCCTATCCGCCAGCTTTTCGTGTCATGTTCATCATTTGTTTGTGTATGTCCTACGTGCTCTAAGAAACAGGGAAATGAATGTGGCAGTTTGAGTTTTCTCATACGACTTGGAAAAATGCAAATGTGATCTTTCTTTCCTCCATCCCAAATAAAAATGGCTGTTGCCGTCATAGCTTCCACTACCATCAAGAAAAACTGTAACACATTAAAAATAATGTACAAGAAAAAAAGAAAAACCTATGCCAAATACATCGTTAATCTAGTGTACCTTAGTTGCTCATGGAGTTTTGTAATTTTCTGTCACATGTAGAATTTACCATCCTAAAATATTTGTCAAGTTCAAAGAAGCATTATTTTTATGTTTAATGTTATAAACTGGCCTGACATTGTTGCCTTGCTGGAAGAATTTGACCTTTCAAGATATATTTCTATCTTATTGATTTCTTTTAAAAAATGCATACATGGATTTGTAGAAAGGATAAGAAATGCTTTCATATGAACCCAGAAGAAAAACTGCTGATGGAAGAGAAAACAATGTAAATGAAAAATACCCTTGTCATTCTCAATTAACAATTTACATGGGATGTATATTTTGGGGTATGTGAAGAATCAGTCAGTCAGTTCAGTTGCTCAGTCGTGTCCGACTCTTTGCAACCCCAGGGACTACCGCATGCCAGGCTTCCCTGTCCATCACCAACTCCCTGAGCTCACTCAAACTCATGTGCATTGAGTCAGTGATGCCATCCAACCATCTCATCCTCTGCCACTTTCACTCTTTCCCAGCATCAGGCTCTTTGCAAATGAGTCAGCTCTTCACATCAGGTGGCCAAAGTATTGGAGATTCAGCTTCAGCATCAGTCCTTCCAATGAATAGTCAAGACTGATTTCCTTTAGGATGGACTGGTTGGATCTCCTTGAAGTCCACGGGATTCTCAAGCGTCTTCTCCAACACCACAGTTCAAAAGTATCAATTCAAAAAAAAAAAAAAAAGAAAAGTATCAATTCTTCAACGCTCAGCTTTCTTTACAGTCCAACTCTCACATCCATACATGACTTCTGGAAAAACCATAGCTTTGACTAGATGGACCTTTGTGGGCAAAGTAATGTCTCTGCTTTTTAATATGCTGTCTAGGTTGGTCACGACTTTTCTTCCAAGGAGCAAGCATCTTTTAATTTCATGGCTGCAGCCACCATCTGCAGTGATTTTGGAGCCCAATAAAATAAAGTCTGACACTGTTTCCAGTTTCCTCATCTATTTACCATGAAGTGATGGGACCAGATGCCTTTGAAGAATACTTGAGATTTAATTTTTAAATGTATGATTTGGAAGTTTTAAGTTATTTTCTTCATATGCAGTCTAGCAAAAAGATTGTTTTCTTTTAAATTAAGCACAGGAGCCATTCAAACACTACACACTCATAGACTTGAAGCACTCACATTCTCACTTCATTGTTTTATTTTTTAATATTACATAAATTCTCTAATTTTTTTCTAAATTGGAATTAGCCCCCCAATGCTTCTTTAGAGGAAAACAACATGTATGGGAAAATAGGGCAGAAAATATATTGTATATCCATTTTGGAAGTTGGGTGTAATGAAAATTCAAGAATCTATGATTGTACTGTACATGTCACCTGCCTCATCTAACTCTAGTATTAACAAAATGCAGAACAGAGAATAATACAGCATGGAAACTCTTCTTATAGATTTACAGATTTTTATTCACTGATGTATTGTTTGAAAGTTTGGACTGTACCTCTCCTTGGCCACAGGACTGGTAGGAGAGTGTATAAACCCTCCCACATCATTCATGAAAGAAAAACTACTATGCAGCTAAGGCGTCAGGTTAAACCAATCCAGGAACATTTTCAGCACAGTGCAGAACAGAACATGGCAGAATGATACAAGCACCAGAGTCCTCTCTCTCAGAATTGCTCCTTGCGTTCTATCTCCCTCTGTTCTGTCTATACCCCCTGAATAGTGAAGAGTTTCCTGAACTCTTAACTCGTTCTTATCGTTTCTTTTACAAGAAGCATATGTTGATCTTATTTCATGAGGCTCTATTTAGGGCTCTATTCCTGTAACTGAAAGAAATAAAATATGTGTCTGTGCCTTATCTTTCCAAGGCAGAACCTACTTACCATTGACTCTTAGGATGCAAAGAATACAGATGACTTCTGTATGATCTGAGAAGCAATTAGCATATTGTGAACTCCTAAATGTTAAATGACAGCCCTATACAAGAATCTGGCAACTGATGCATTTTGGCTTTATATTTCCAAAAAAATATCTTTGTGTAAGAAGTCCCTTTATTAGTAACAATATATCATACTAGGCCAGAAGGACCAAAGTGATCAAACAGAGAAAGGAAATCAGAATGCTAGATTTTAAAATACACAGAGTAAATCTGTGTGTGTGTGAATGTGCGTGCATGTGTGTTGATAGGGGGAGAAGGTAATCACTTAGCTTTGTCAGGGGTTTCTTCTACAGAGGGAGTTGGGGAAAGCCTCGTCAGAGGGATAAAGGAAGCTGAGTGCCCAGTGCTCCATTGGGCATTCAAGTCATTCTTCAAATGAGTGACTTAATAAAACAGCAACAAAACGATTGTCAACTGAAATTACATGACTCATGTAGTATCGACGTTTAGGCAGTCATATGCCATCAATAACATTTTCATATTGCGACGTCATGTCCCCTTTGACGCTGATACCTGATGAGCTTGGTTTCCTGGAACTTAGCCAGTTTCAAGGCAGAATGAAAATCACTTTTCGCACAGATCAAAGAAGAGCATTGTCTAGGGAGATGTTCTGCGTGTAGGCACTCCCACAAGCCCACCTCTCTGTGAGGCTCGCACAGCTTTGCAGAGCAGGCTCTTGAGAGGAGAGCATAGCAGATGTGAAAGGGAAAAGCTGCGAGAGACCCGGAATGAGCCAGCCTGGCCGCTCACCAAGCTCCTTGTGCCAGGACAGTCCTGACATCAGCAAAAAGCACGCAGGCTGGAGGCTGTGGACTCCCTTTAGTTTGGGGTCACTCAGAAAATGAATTGTTCTATGGCTTGTCCAACTGATGACCAAAGTGCTGGTAAACCAAAGGCACTCAGACTGGTTCTTTTCAGCAGTCCTGTCGAGAAGTGATTTCTTTTGTAAGACTCCCGTCTTTCTCTGCTTCTGTTCTCAGGAAGGCTAAGTGATCAATATTGCCTTGTTCTGGCTGTGGCTGCAGAAGGGAGTGAGGTTCAGATTCAGTGAATTATTATTTTCATAAAACTGTAAGGGTTTTTGGGTTTTTTTTCCCTGTTTTTTGCTTTCTACCCTGATAGAACAAGGAGCATTCTCCATGAAGTGCCTTGTACTGTAGACTTCCCTGGTGGTCTAGTGACTCGGACTCTCCACTTCCTCTACAGGGGGCACAAGTTCAATCCCTGGCTGGGGAACTAAGACTGCATGCTGCAAGGTGTAGCAAAAAAAAAGAAAAAAAAAAGCCTTCTACTCTGGGGATTACTAATCCATGAAATATTTGAAGGCCATTTTCATTATGTCTCCCTCCCAGAGTCTCTTTTTATGATTCATGATGTTTCACAACAAGTACATTTTGGGATGCCATTGTATGTCCAAACCATATTAAAAACAAAAATCATAAAACTCATTTAAAATTATCTATGTGGTCGAGATTAAGCATTTTAAATTTTTTAAAAAGTACAACAAAATTTATTTGCAAGGGGCACCTCTGAATAAACCATTTGCCTCCATTTATCTTTACGGGACTTCACAAATAAGTGAAATTTAATTTTCAATGCTTCTTCATATATAATACAATTAAGTCCATGTAGTAAGATAAAATAAAGATAATATCACAAATGATCTGTGGTATTTTATGGTAAAAGGTAAATTGTTGAATTTAATGGGACAGAAACAATGTCTGTATTCTTCCTTCACGGTCACTCATGAAATGATGCCCATTGAAGTTAACATCATTTGTTCTGGAGAACTGTGTGTATTTATTTTTTTTTTCAATTGGAAGAGAATTGCTTTATAATGCTGTTTATTTTTGCCCTGTGTGTACTTTAGAAACACATAGAAATAGAATAGTAACTACGGTTCCACAATGGGGGATAATACAGGGATGCCAGAAGCTGTCAAATTTATCAAGAATGTCTTTCTCATGAAGTCACAAGACTTGAATGGTTCATTATTGACCACCAAAGGTTCAGTCCCTTTGGGAAATATTCATCTAAAAATTACTGGTCCAACTATGTTTTAATGCTTGCCTTTACACCAGCACTTTTTATGTATGGAATTCTTTCTACTCTTTGTCCACAATGGAGTTGTTTCATATTAAAGATTTTTCATCAGCAATGAACAATTTCAGGATTTATCTTGACTTAGCACAAGAAAAGTCATGAACATCTATTATTATTGCTTTGTTAGAAATGTTGTGGAATTATTAAAGTGACTATCACCAGAGTAGCTCATATTAATATTCAAATTAATTTCTGTGGAAAAGAATTCTGTCTGGTAAAAATACCATTTTATTCAATATGAGACTCTGTAGGGAATCTCTCAGAATTATGAATAGACACATCTATTATAATTTAGGCCAATTTCTGCTAAAGTGAGTCAGCAGTTGACCTTAGACTGCTCATCAATAAAATTCTGGTCTCTTTACTTTGTAAGATACATACAACTTATTTAATCTTATTTACTAATGGCATCTAATCCTATTTTAAGATAGAGAGGTCCTTTGCGAATATAATCATAATAGTGTTTTATACTTGTATGGTACTTTTTGCATTTACAGAATGTTTTAATATACTTAGTTGCATGTATTTCTCTCAACAAATATTGCTACTTCCTTGAAATGAAATACTTCTGGCCTCCAAATATTAAGAATTTTATATCTATTTATACAGTCAGTAGTGGTGAAACTACAACAAGAATCTAGGCTTCCTACTTCTAGTTAAATGTTTTTTCCACCCCACCTTGTTGCCTGTGTAGTAAGCTCCATGCACTCTTGGGAGAATTGTGAGTGAATATTTCCTTATCTAAGTCTATAGCAGGAAATTTAAAACTAGGTTGTGAGGATCAAGGGAAGGGCAACTTGACAAGCATGGTCCTGGCAACCTGATAATCCTTAGCTTTCATCTGAGCCTCAGGAATTCTGACCTGCAAGTCCTCTGTCATCTACAGTAGGAAACAGTAAAATGATGCTAAGACTTGAAGTCTTTCAATGGTTGGTTTTTCTTATTTCAAAGAAGACCAAGCTGGGTTATCCATTTCTTTGTGTGTACGGTACTGATTCCCACTTATGAGATCTTGCTTATATTTTGAAATTTTTTTCTGTTTCCTTCATAGTTGTTTTTTCATTTTTATTAATTAAAGAGAGATTTTCAAGAGCTCATTATATTCTGCACTAATGTTGGTAGGACTGAAGCAACTATGAACAAGACAGACACGTTCCCAACCCACTGAGAGCTTTTGTCTACAGATGCTTATAACTTTTCACTGCCAACTGCAAGGTTTTTGCTGAAAATTCATTATTTGGGGGAGGAAACATCCTTGGCTAAGCTATTATTTCCCTGGAACTTAAATGGGGAATTGATGCTAATGATCATCCTTTTTGTTATGTTTCAATATCCTGAGTCCAAGCAAACCATGAAGTTAAGCTACCATAAACTAGATTTCTTCTCACTTTTAAACCAAGACTTGAATTGACTCTTTAAGGTTATTGTGAGACCCATTCTGCCTGCTCCTACCTTCTGCATTCCTTGAATAGGCCATTTGCTCCCCCTGACTCAGCAACCCCACTTCTGTGGCTCCCTCTTCTCTCAGAGTATGCAGGAGTGTGATAAAGCAGCTTGATGGCAAGATGGTAGGTACCTACCAGCAAGAAAAAAAAAAAAATGCCTGAAATGAATTAAGTATTCGCTTACTTTATGACCCTTAACCTTTGTTGTCCTGAAGCGGAGAACTTTATGAAGGAATAGCTCAGTTGGTGGATGCAGGTACACTTCGGTATATGTGCTTTTTCCTCAGTTCTGTCTTCTCAGCTCAATCACATACAGCATCAGGAGAGACAGAGACAATTGGAAACAGTGAGATGCTGGTTACCTTTCCTGACATTGTGAGACCACATGGAAGAGCACCACCCCAAGGGAGCATCCTTTGGAAAAGAGAACCTGAGCTGGGTGGAATACCTGGGCTGTGGGATAACTGAGCTGGTCAGCAGACCAGCCGTGTGACCTTTGTATAACTACTTGACCCTTTGGATCTTACTTTTCTACCCTGAAAGTCAAATAATGACCTACTTTGAGTATGTCATAGATTTGTTCTGTGAATTAAGGAATGAGAAGGTCCATGTGAACTATGAAATAGAGCATAAATTAAGATGACACATTTTCAGAACTTGACCCATGGGAAACCTGGGTGAAGTCTGGTTGGGAAAAATAAAGCCAGTGAAAGAGATCCATCTGTAGCATGTTCTGGTCCTTGACCCCTGGTGCTCACTGTCCTTCCAGCTCCCAGTACATCCCTTATCCGTCTCCTCCATCCACTGTATTCATTGCATTTTCAGAATGTTTTCTTCTCCCTGTCTTTCTCTTCCTTCTCAATCTTCAAGCCAATGAATTCCACTTTAGATTTTCTCTCCTTCTTGCTTCTCCATTTACCTGAGGACTCGCTATGTGAGTGAAGTCGCTCAGTCGTGTCTGACTCTTTGCGAACCCATGGACTGTAGCCCACCAGGCTCCTCCGTCCATGGGATTTTCCAGGCAAGAACACTAGAGTGGGCTGCCATTTCCTCCTCCAGGGGATCTTCCCAACCCAGCGATCAAACCCGGGTCTCCTGCTTTGCAGACAGACGCTTTACCATCTGAGCCCCCATGGAAGCCCTGAGGATTCTCTGTAAATGTCTACAAGAGAAGAAACGTGGATTCCCTTTTAATTCTTTGACATATGAGGCATATGACTGATGGTGAAGAAAAGGGGAAAGAAGTTTCACCCAAACCCAAGTTTGGTGGGAACGAGCGTCTCCATGCAGACCTGCACTGAGAGTGTGCGGCTGCGCGTGGCAGTACTTGGTGCTCTGTCCTATCTCCCATGGGGACCCAGCATGAAGGAGATGCTGGCTGGGTTGGACCACTGCTGAGGAGGCCTTTCTCTCTGGGCCCAGATGTTGTCACTACATCCTTTCCAGGTGTTCCAGAATGAAGATAGGCAGGCTTTCTTAATACCCATCTGGTTCCTTCTTAGTAAGGGCACGGTTTGACAGCTTAAGGCAAAGAGGTGAAGTAGCATTGAGTTCCATCCTCTTGCCCAAAACAGCTTTTGGTTGTGTGAGAAGGAGTGAGTGTGAGATGTATTAGCTTCTAGATCCAGTTCCACTCTTTAAGAGCCAGGTAATGGTGATCAAATATCTTTTCCCTAGCTAGGGTGACCCCTCAACCATACTAGAGGGATTTGGGTGCTCATAAATAGAACTTCACTATTCTTAGAGTCTGCATATATGTTGAGTCACTTCAGTCGTGTCCAACTCTTTGTGACCCCATAAACTGCAGCCCTCCAGGCTCCTCTGTCCATGGGATTCTCTAGACAAGAACAGTGTAGTGGGTTGCCATTTCCTCCTCCAGGGGATCTTCCCAACCCAGGGATCAAACCCACATCTCTTTACATCTCTTGCATTGGCAGGCGTATTGTTTATCACTTGTGCCACCTGGGTAGCCCCTCTTAGAGTCTATAGAGCTTGATATTTGAGAGCAGAGTCTCTGGGGCTACACTGCCTGGTTCTGGGACCAACTGGGTGCTTATTGGCTGTGTGACCTCGGGCACTTAGTTTCTCTCATCTCTGAACAGGGAGTTGTAATAATAATACATAATAGCAATCATATAATGAGTAATCATAATAATGTACTAACAAGATTATGAGACTTTAACATGCTGTTATGTGTAAAGCGCTGGGACCACCGCCTGTTAATGTTAAATGTTAGCTGTTAATGTTTCTCATTCATCCTATGGACAAAGGCTTGGATTCCATTGCAGAGATGGGTGCTTCTCTATGGGGAGAACTTAGTGCTGGCAGGTACCTTGGCCCCACTGTGCTTGAGTGGTGAAGAGAGAGACATCTCAATGTCCTAGGAATCAAGGGACAAGCCTGCCGTCTTATACCTGCTTTTCACTGCATCCTTGGAAACATCCACTGGATCATCGAAAAAGCAAGAGAGTTCCAAAAAAACATCTATTTCTGCTTTATTGACTATGCCAAAGCCTTTGACTATGTGGATCACAATAAACTGTGGAAAATTCTGAAAGAGATGGCAGTACCAGACCACCTGACCTGCCTCTCTGCATACAGAGAAATCTGTATGCAGGTCAGGAAGCAACAGTTAGAACTGGACATGGAACAACAGACTGGTTCCAAATAGGAAAAGGAGTACGTCAAGGCTGTATATTATCACCCTGCTTATTTAACTTCTATGCACAGTACATCATGAGAAATGCTGGGCTGGAAGAAGCACAAGCTGGAATCAAGATAGCCAGGAAAAATATCAATAACCTCAGATATGCAGATGACACCACCCTTATAGCAGAAAGTGAAGAGGAACTAAAGAGCCTCTTGATGAAAGTGAAAGAGGAGAGTGAACAAGTTGGCTTAAAGCTCAACATTTAGAAAACTAAGATCGTGGCATCTGGTCCCATCACTTCATGGGAAATGGATGAGGAAACAGTGGCTGACTTTATTTTTGGGGACTCCAAAATCACTGCAGATGGTGACTGCAGCCATGAAATTAAAAGACACTTACTCCTTGGAAGAAAAGTTATGACCAACCTAGACAGCATATTAAAGAGCAGAGACATTACTTTGCCAACAAAGGTCTGTCTAGTCAAGGCTCTGGTTTTTCCAGTGGTCATGTATGGATGTGAGAGTTGGACTGTAAAGAAAGCTGAGTACTGAAGAATTGATGCTTTTGAACTGTGATGTTGGAGAAGACTCTTGAGAGTCCCTTGGACTGCAAGGAGGTACAATCAGTCCATCCTAAAGGAGATCAGTCCTGGGTGTTCATTGGAAAGACTGATGTTGAAGCTGAAACTCCAATACTTTGGCCACCTGATGCGAAGAGCTGGTTCATTTGAAAAGACCCCAATGCTGGGAAAGATTGAGGGCAGGAGGAGAAGGGGACGACAGAGGATGAGATGGTTCGTGGCATCACTGACTCAATGGACATGGGTTTGGGTGAACTCCGGGAGTTGGTGATGGACAGGGAGGCCTAGCATGCTGAGGTTCATGGGGTCGCAAAGAGTCAGACATGACTAACTGAACTGAACTGAACTTGGAAACATCAGACTTTTTCAGGTTTCAGTTTTGTTAGTGGAACTGTTTCAAAACTGTACAAATGGCAAACTGTACTCCTCAAAATTTAAGAGATTGGCTGATCTTCATACAGCATGAAGCATTTGAAAGCCCAGATCTCACCTATCTTTCTCTCATTCTTCCCACCCCTTCTTCATGCTTCTTGGATCCAGGGAAGTACGTTTTGCACCAATTGGTTTCCGTTTGGAGCAACTAGTGCACAAAGAGATTTTCCATACACAAGGCCAGACAAGGCTGCGCTGTGCCAATGCTGGCTGAACATACAGTCCCTGTCTCTCTCCCTGGCCTTGACCATTTTTCTAAACACCAGTCTAAACCAACTCCTTTTTAAATGCTTCACGAAAGTATAAACATGTCACAGGGTCTTATTTATCTTGAGAAATTTGGAGTTTAGGAAACAGCTATTGATTTCAAAGGAGAAATGAATATTCTTCTGATAAAAGTTGCACACTGCCCAGAGAATCTCAAGTCACTGCTAAACAGAAGTTTCCCTTCTTAGGACATGTATAGCATAAGCACCAGCATGTAAACTCCTAAACTTTTGCATAGCAAAGATCTTCTCCATTACTAATGTTGAACCAAAGTCCTAACCCACATTCCAGGTAGTAATAGATCCATCATGTTGATCCTCATAAAATGTCACACAGTTTAACTCTGTTGCTGGGGTTTGTTAGAGCTGCCAGCACAGAACCACACTAGCTGGGTGGTGTTTGTTAGAGCCGCTGTCACAGAACGACGGGAGCTGGGTGGTGTTTGTTGGAGCTGCTGTCACAGAACGACGTGAACTGGGTGGCTCAAACATCCAGACGCTTGTTTTCTCAGAGTTCCGGGTGCTGCGAGCCTGAGATCCACGTGTAAACAGATTTGGTTCCTCCTCCAGTAGACAGTCCCATCTCTCACTGTCTCTTCTTGTGGCCTTTTTCTTATGTCCTTCACTCCTCCTGTAAGGGCTCTACTTCTGTTGGATCAGGGACTCACCGTAAGGGCTTCATTTTGACTTAGTCACCTACTGAAAGTCTTTCTCTCCAACTAAAACTCTGAGACACTTGGGTTTGGGACTTCAACATATAAATTTGGAGAGTAAAAGATTCAGTCCATAACATTTGCATGATGGATGAGCAGAGCAAATGAGGTTTCTGTGGTTCCATTGTTTTTGTTTAAAAAGATACTCTAGATTTACTGTGGGGGTCATTTTGGAATATATACAAATATTGCCATTGCATTGTATCCCTGAGAAAAATATGTCATAGGTCAATGATACATCAGTAAAAACAAATTACACATGATTAAACTAATTAAAGTCTTTACAGAAGGTGGGCATACTATTTTATATTTAGCTGGATAGATTTCCTAGAGGAAAAAAGTAACATGTGTAAGAGAGTTCCTCTAGCAGATAGTTAAAATGTAAGATGAAGGATTTGTTTGTTTAATTCTTACACAGCTTTAGGTGCCAAGTTCTGTTCTGAATACCTGACAAACACTAACTCCTGCAAACTATCCCGATACAGACATATGAGGTGGTGCCACTGATCAATGACAACCCTCTACATATAATAAAACCCAAACATTTTATTTTGGCATATAAGAAAGATTCTCATTGTCTGCACCCTAGTCATGGGGAAGGCTTTGCCACAAGAGAAATTCTTCATACATATTTGCTATCCCTTATGCCTTTTCTCTTAAAAAAAGAGAAATCCTTGGTTTTTCCAAATGGTTATTTTTTATCTAATGAAAGGCAGTAAGGGAGAATGAAAGAGGCACAGACTGTAGGATCAGACGGACCTGCACTTAAATGCAGGCAAATATTTTATCTCTCAGAGCTCTAGTATTTCAGCTGCAACAGAGAGACTACTACTGTCCTGCTGGGTTGCTATGAGAATTTGAAATAATTGCTCTTAACCCTCTACTCTTTTGTCATACTGTTAATACTGTATACACTGGGATCCTTTGAATGCAAGACAGAAGATAAAAGATGACAATTATGATAGTTGGTCTTGGTGTAAATTGAGCTTTTACTGGTCAACTTGATATTAATTCTCTATTTTCATATTCAATGATGCTATTATTCAACTAGTTTATTTGCTACTTTTTCAAATCAAAAATATATTAGCATTTTTAATTTTAAATGTATATATTTTCAGTTCAGTCACTCAGTTGTGTCCAACTCTTTGTGACTCCATGGACTGCAGCATGCCAGGCTTCCTTCAGTTCAGTTCAGTTCAGTCACTCAGTCGTGTCCGACTCTTTGCGACCCCATGAATCGCAGCACGCCAAGCCTCCCTGTCCATCACCAACTCCCAGAGTTCACTCAGACTCACGTCCATCATCAGTGATGCCATCCAGCCATCTCATCCTCTGTCATCCCTTTCTCCTCCTGCCCTCAATCCCTCCCAGCATCAGAGTCTTTTCCAATAAGTCAACTCTTTGCATGAAGTGTCCAAAGTACTGGAATTTCAGCTCCAGCATCATTCCCTCCAAAGAAATCCAAAGGCTGATCTCCTTCAGAGTGGACTGGTTGGATCTCCTTGCAGTCCAAGGGACTCTCAAGAGTCTTCTCCAACACCACAGTTCAAAAGCATCAATTCTTCAGCACTCAGCTTTCTTCACAGTCCAAATCTCACATCCATACATGACCACTGGAAAAACCAGAGCCTTGACTAGACGGACCTTTGTTGGCAAAGTAATGTCTCTGCTCTTTAATATGCTGTCTAGGTTGGTCATAACTTTTCTTCCAAGGAGTAAGCGTCTTTTGATTTCATAGGTGCAGTCACCATCTGCAGTGATTTTGGAGCCCCAAAAAATAAATTCTGACACTGTTTCCACTGTTTCCCCATCCATTTCCCATGAAGCGATGGGACCAGATGCCATGATCTTCGTTTTCTGAATGTTGAGCTTTAAGCCAACTTTTTCACTCTCCACTTTCACTTTCATCAAGAGGCTCTTTAATTCCTCTTCACTTTCTGCCACAAGAGTGGTGTCATCTGCATATCTGAGGTTACTGATATTTCTCCCGGCAATCTTGATTCCAGTTTGTGCTTCTTCCAGCCCAGCGTTTCTCATGATGGACTCTGCATAGAAGTTAAATAAGCAGGGTGACACTATACAGCCTTGACGTACTCCTTTTCCTATTTGGAACCAGTCTGCTGTTCCATGTCCAGTTCTAACTGTTGCTTCCTGACCAGCATATAGGTTTTTCAAGAGGCAGGTCAGGTGGTCTGGTATTCCCATCTCTTTCAGAATTTTCCACAGTTTATTGTGATCCAAACAGTCAAAGGCTTTGGCATAGTCAATAAAGCAGAAATCGATGTTTTTCTGGAACTCTCTTGCTTTTTCCATGATTCAGTGGATGTTGGCAATTTGATCTCTGGTTCCTCTGCCTTTTCTAAAACCAGCTTGAACATCTGGAAGTTCATGGTTCACGTATTACTGAAGCCTGGCTTGGAGAATTTTGAGCATTACTTTACTAGCATGTGAGATGAGTGCAGTTGTGCAGTAGTTTGAGCATTCTTTGGCATTACCTTTCTTTGGGATTGGAATGAAAACTGACCTTTTCCAGTCCTGTGGCCACTGCTGAGTTTTCCAAATTTGCTGGCATATTGAGTGCAGCACTTTCACAGCTTCCTTGTCCATCACCAATTCCAGTACTGGTTGTTACATACCAACTCGTGTATTTTACAAATGGTAATTGCTTATAATGTTGCATATACATGCATATTACATTGAGTAACTAGATTTAAGTTTGGTCTAAATTTTGAAAGCAATGTGCTTAATTTTTTTAAACTACTTTATTGAGGTATGATTGACATACACAAAAAACTGCACATATTTAATGTAGACAACTTGATGATTTTGGAGATAAGTATAAACCTTTAAAACCATCACCATAATCCATGCCATAAAAATATCCATCACCTCCAAAAGTTCTTACCAACATCTTATTTATTATTCTTGTGCGTAGAATAAGAGTAGTTAACAGAAGTTCTTTCTTCTTATGATCATTATTCTAAGGATTTTTTTTTTTTTTTTACACTTGGATTTTTCAGTTACCCACTTATAGACTTAAATGAAAACCTTGAATTCTGGGCTTTCGGGTAAGAAAGTGTGCACAAACACATGTATCCTTGGACATGCTATTTTATGGAAAAAGAATAACTGTGGTATATTAGATGCTCAATGTGAATCTCCACTGATTTTTACAAAATCAACTCGAGCTTGGAACCTGAAAATCCTGGACTTGGTCCTTATCAATGACCTGCTCTATTGTTGGTCTTGTGAGGTTATCTGACCTTTCTATTCTCCATGTTTTTGGCTGTAAAGTGAGGGTGAAAATAACATCTCTCTTGCAAGGTTTTTATATGAAGTCAAAGTGAGCATTTTCATCAGTGTCCTTGGAAATCTTTATAACCTTATTCAAATGTTAGTTATTTTGTTATTAAAGTTTTTGAGCATTTCTATATTGATCAAAAGACAGTTTAAGATGAAAAGGTATATAGTCAATCAGTCCTGGCATTTGCTTTCTTTATTTTCATTGAAATATAATAGACTTACAATAGTGTACTAGTTTCAGGCATCCAACATATTGATACAATATTTTCATACTTGACAAATGAATATCACAGTAAGTCTAGCTACTGTTTGTCATTATACAAAGTTACTACAGTATTACTGACAATATTCCTGTGTTTTGACTTATTTGTTTTATAACTGGAAGTTTGTTCCTCTTAATTCATAGCCCACACTCCCTTCCCTTCTGGCAACTATCTGTGTGTTCTCTGTATTTATAAGTTGGTTTCTCTTTTGTTTGTTCGTTGGTTTTTTGGGTTTTTTTTTGTTTTTTTCTTTTTACATTCAACATAGAAGTGGAATCATGAAGTAATTGTCTTTCTTTCTCTGATTTACTCTACTTAATGTAAGTCCAAACATCTTGTCATAACTGGTTAGATTTTATTATGTTCTATGGCTGAATAATATTATATTGTATATAGATCACCACATCTTCATGTTGTCACAGCCAGCAAGTTTTTATCCTTTTCTATGGCTGAATGATTTTCTATTGCATATAATTTACCACGTCTTCATTATCTACTCATCCATCGATGGGCACAATTTTGTCTGTCTTTTCAAAGAGCCAGCTCTTGGTTTTGTCGATCTTCTCTTTTGCTATCTTATCTCTATTTCATTTATTCTCACTCTAATCTTTCTTATTTGTCTCCTTCTACTTTGTTCTCTCTCTGGTTTCATTAGATGGAAGGTGAGGTTATTTTATTTTTTTTTTTGAGATTTTTCTCATTCCCTGGGGTAAACTTAAATCACTATAAACTTCCTTCTTAACAAGTGCTTTTGCCTCATCCAATAGATTTTTGATCGTGTTTTTATTTTCGTTTGTATTCTTTAATTTCTACTTTGATTTCTTCAGCAGCAACCATCAGGACTGATGCTTGTTTGGTTTTCGAATGTTCATTATCGGCACTTATTTTTTTCCTTTATGTGATTTCTAGTCTCATGGCATTGTGGTCAGAGAAGATACCTGATATGATTTTAGTCTTATAGATGTACTGAGCCTTGTTTTCTGGTCTAGCATGTGATGTATCCTGGAGAATGTTCTTGGTGCACTTACGGAGAATGTGTGCTCTCCTGCTTTAGGATAGAATGCTTTATATAAATCCACTAAGTTCATTGAGTCTAATGTGTCATTTAAGGCCAAAGTTTTGTTATTTTCTGTCTGGATGACCTGTCCATTGATGTAAGTGGGGTGTTAAAATCCAGTACTATCATTTTGTTGCTGTCAGTTTCTCCCTTTATGTCTGTTAACATTTGCTTTATGCATTTAGATGTTCCTGTGTTGGGTGCATATACACTTACAGGTGTTAAACCTTCTTATTGGTTTGATCCCTTCATCGTTATGCGTTGATCTCTGTTTTTTGTTATAGTGTTTGTTTCTTGTTATAGTCTTTGTTTTAAAGTCTATTTTGTCTCATATAAAAACTATTGCTACCCCACTTTTCTCTTTGTTTTCATTTACATAGAATACCTTTTTCCATTTATCCGTTTGTTCACTTTCAGTCTATGTGTGTCTTTAGATGTGAAATAAGTGTCCTGTAAACAGCATATATGAGTCTTATTTCTTTATTTATATAGCAACGCTGTGTATTTTGATTGGAACATTTAGTCCAGTTATATTTAAAGTAATTATTGATAGGTACATACTTACTGTCTTTCTATTCACGTTCTTTTGATGATTATTGTGGTTTCCTTTGTTATTCTTCTTTCTTCTCTTTCCTCTTGTGATTTGATTACTATCTTTGTTGTTAATGTTTTACATCTTTTTCTGTGTGAATCCCTTTACTACTTTTGTGTGTATAGATGAGTTTGTTACTTTTGTCTTTTAGCTCTCCTGCCAATTTTGTACGTGCATGTTCTACTACCTTTACTGTACATTTGCTTTTAGCAACTGAAAAATCCTTTCATAATTTTTATATTTCTAGTTGTTATTATGTATTTTCTACTTTGATAAACCCCTGTATCATTTTTTGGTAATGCTTTTTTAGTCGTACTGAATTCTTTTAGCTTCTGTTTTTCTTTCCTTCAAATAGGACTGATAGCCTTGCCAGGTAGGGTATTCATGGTTGTGTTTCCTGTTCATCACTTTAAATATATCATGCCACTCTCTTCTGTCCCTTGGACTGCAAGGAGATCCCAACCAGTCCATCCTAAAGGAAATCAGTCCTGAATATTCATTGGAAGGACTGATGCTGAAGCTGAAGCTCCAATACTTTGGCCACCTGATGTGAAGAACTGACTCATTGGAAAAGGCCCTGATGCTGGGGAAAATTGAAGGCAGGAGGAGAAGGGGACGATAGAGGATGAGATGGTTGGGTGGCATCACCAACTCAATGGACATGAGTTTGGGTAAACTCCGGAAGTTGGTGATGGGCAGGGAAGCTTCATGTACTGCAGTCCATGGGGTTGCAAAGAGTTGGACACGACTGAGCAACTGAACTGAACTGAACTCTTCTGTCCTATAAAGTTTCTGCTGAAAAATCAGCTGGTAGCATTATGGGAGTAGCCTTGTATATATTAATAATTAGTTACTTTTATCTTTCTGCTTTTGATCTTTTGGGCTGCCCTGGTGGTGCAGAGGTTAAAGCGTCTGCCTGCAATGTGGGAGACCTGGGTTCGATCTCTGAGTCAGGAAGATCCCCTGGAGAAGGAAATGGCAACCCACTCCAGTATTCTTGCCTGGAGAATCCCATGGACGGAGGAGATTGGTGGGCTACAGTCCACGGGTCACAAAGAGCCAGACACAACTGAGTGACTTCACTTTCACTTTATCTTTCTACATATAATATTCTCCTTTAATCTTTATTTTTCATTTTTAATTAATTATAATTAATGTTCATAATTAATTGTAGTATTTCTTCATGTGGACTTGTTTGGATTTATCTTATTTGGGATATTCTGTTCTTTGTGTGACTGGTATTTGTTTCTTTTTCCATGTTAGGACATTTATCAGCTATTATTTTATTAAATAAATTACTTTCTCCTTTCTCTATTCTTCTTCTGGGACCCCTATAATGCAGATGTTAATGTGTTTGAAATGGTCCCAGTGGTCTCTTAAACTATTTTCCTTTTTTTTTCATTCTTTTTTCTTTATTCAGTGTATCTTGGATGATTTCCATTACTCTGTCTTCCAGTTATAATTCTTCCACTTCTCTGTGTCATCTAATCAACTGTTGATTCCTTCTAGTATATTTTTTATTTCAGTTATTGTATTTTTCAGTCTCTGTTTGGTTCTTCTTTATATTTGCTAACTCTCTGTTAAAAATTCTCACTGTATACATTATTCTTCTGAGTTTGTTGGGCATCTTTATGATCATTACTTGAGCTCTTAATCATGCAGATTACTTATCTCCACTTCACTTAGGTCTTCTTCTGGAGTTTTGTCTTGTTCTTTCCTTCAGAACATGTTACTCTTTCTCCTCATTTTGCCTGATTCTCTGGGTTTATTTCTATGTTTGAGGTAGCTTGGTTACATTTCTCAACCTAGAGAAGTAGCCCTATGCAGGAGACATCTGATGGGGCCCAGAAGCACCCTCTGCTCTGGTTACCAGATCTGTGCTCTAAGGATGCCCCTCATGTTGGCTGCAGGGGCCCTTCTGTTGGTGGTACTGACTACTGTGGGTGCACTCATAGCCTGGATCTTCCCCTGGCCCAGTTGGTTGCCAGAGTGTCTTGTGCAGTACCTGCCAGCCCACTGATTAATGGGGCTGAGTCTCACAGAAGCTGACTGTAGGGCCAGCAGGGCATGGGCTGGTTCTGGCCTACTGGAGGGAGTACTATAGGCTGATGGGAGGTCTCCAGAATGGTCTTTTCCAGTATCAGTGTCCTCATGCTCCCAGAACAAGCTCCCAGAAACGTCTGCCACTAGGATCGTCGTTTTCAGAAGGAGTCTCTGTTGCCTCCTAGCTTTCAGGAAGGCTCTCCAATGCCAGAGAATGGGTCTGATCCAGGCTTCTTTCAAGCGGCGGAACTTGGGGCATGTGAAATTTTCCTTGTGCCCTTTAAGAGCAGAGTCACAGTTTCCCACCACCGTCTGGCTCTCCTAAATGCATGCCCCACTGGCCTTCAAAGCCTGACGTCCTGGGGGCTCCCCTTCCTGGTGCTGGACTCCTGAGCTGGGGAGCCCTGTGTAAGCCTTGAGTCCCTCGCTCCTCGGGGTTCTTCATTGTGATTCCTCTCCCACTGGCCAGTCGTCTGCTTCCAGGAGCATGAGCCTTGACTACACCATGCCTCTCTCTGCTCCTCCCGCCCGTCTTGTGTTTTTCCTCCTTTATGTCTTTAGCTGTGGGAAATATTTCCTGCTAGTCTTCAGATCCTTCTCATAGAGAATTGTTCTGCAAATAGTTGTAATTTTGGTGTGCCTCTGGGAGGGGGTGAGCTTAGCGCCCTCCTACACTGCCATGTTGGCTTTTCCCCCTGGTGTTTGCTTTCTGTAATATGAATGAAGTGTTGTTTTTATATTTAAATTGCTAAAACTTGATGTCACCACTTTTCTGCTCTATGCATACTGCTTCTTTTTTCTTTTTTAAACCAGAAATTAATTTTTAACTAGAGAAATTAAAAGAGAAAACTCAATTGGGCCTGGTAGTCTCATGTTCAAAGTGTTGGTTTACAATATGAAGTTTGAAGAAACTGGGAAGGAGAAGCCAAGGAGTAAGAATGTGCCTGCATTTCATGAAAACAACTATTTTTGTAGTGATCAGTTGAAGACAATCTCTAGATACCCTATCCTTGACATTAGTTTGGCAAGCATATAGCACAGATGTGGCAGAGAGAACATTAAGGCTAATTTTATAACATCAATCTGTTGTCATCAGTATACAAATGAAATTAAACCCACGTTGACAGATCAAATTACTAAACAGAGACACGTGTGGAGTAGAAAGGCGCAGAGGCCTGAGAACAGAAACTCTGATGACACCTGAAAAATAAAAAGGTTGTGTCAGAGTCTAAGCTCCCAAAAAGATGCTCTCTAAATGCAATTTTTGTCCAACTGAAAATTCTGACTCAAGATAGAATGTTTTTATTCAAAATGGAAACCTAAGCATCTGTAGAAAAGCAAGTGGCCATTGTGATCTAAGAAGAGCAGCTGAAGATGGATCTACGGCAGCCTCAGAAAGCCTGCTTCACTGCATCTCCTGGGAGATCCCCCAAATCTGCAAGCAGGTGGCTTTGGGAAAACTAGAAGAAGCCAGTTCCTATATGCCCAAAGTGAAATTTTTAAAGCGGTTAGAGATGAAGAAATGGAAGAGAAGTTTTGTTAAGCCAAAGCTAGAACCCAGTATCTGTGTAGTTTCCATGCTTTCCTATGGTTATTGGTTTGTTGAAGAAATGAGAAATATGTACATTTGTTTATGTGATGTAAGATGACGAAAATGCTTCACAGAGCATGCCTCTTTGTAGCTTTAACACAGAGATCACTGCTTTGCCTCCACTGAGTCTTTCCTCACAGGACTTTGCCCCATAAATCATTCTCTCTATTTCTAAACACACTTCCACATTCTTTCCCTCTGAAGAAATACATGAACAATAAATAGCACGTTCATTGTCTCTCAGTTACATTAAAACATTTCCCTGGCTCCTAGTGAACTAACACCCCATTTCTGAAAGGGCTTTACTGAGCAGTTTTCCCAGGATGGTCTTACACCTCCTGCCTTCACACTGACCCCACCCTGGCTGGATCTCGCTTCCTCCTCTGACTCCTTAGAGTGCCCAGCTCCCGGGACCTGGTCTCAGCTGTTTCTTTCTGAACCCTCCCCTGGGGCATGTAAGAACTGTTGACTACTGGGTCTTGAAAGTTTCTGCTGCCTTTTCCCAGCCTCCTTTGTGTCTGTATCTATGTGTGTGTCTCTTGCCCCATTCATAGTATTTTCTCTCTGATCCTTTCCTCCTCCTCATTTTCTCTGATTGCTACAATTTTTGTTTTGTTTTGTTTTCTAACTCCTCTAAGTGTCTGTCTCCTGGAGTTCTGTTCTTGGCTTCATTCTCTTCTATACATCTTTCCTTTATTGATTTAAACTATCAGAAGTAGACCCTTTTGCCTTCTTTATATGCTGTGTTCTTAACTCCATCACTGTCAGCATTACCACACTCTTGTCCACTCTAGATTATAGCTACACAGATAACATCAGCATCAGGTCCCCCTATACTGTATGTCTCTTTCCATGAGATTCCTTATATACCAGAGTTCCTGCTTGGAGCCTACTCTTTCCCCAAATAGACTATTTCATCCACCTCATAATATTCCCACTGCTCTCCAATCCATTGACTCTATTTCTGTTTTGTAAAGTAGTTCATTTGTATCCTTTTCTGGATTTCACATATAAGTGACATCATGTGATATTTATCCTTCTTTGTCTGGCTTACGTTACTCATGACAACCTCTTGGTTCATCCATGTTGCTGCAAATGGCATAATTTTGTTCTTTTTATGATCGACTAGTTATGACCAACCTAGGTAGCATATTAAAAAGCAGTGACATTACTTTGCAAACAAAGGTCCATCTAGTCAAGGCTCTGGTTTTTCCAGTGGTCATGTATGGATGTGAGAGTTGGATTGTGAAGAAGGCTGAGTGCCAAAGAATTGATGCTTTTGAACTGTGGTGTTGGAGAAGACTCTTGAGAGTCCCTTGGACTGCAAGGAGATCCAACCTGGAGATCAGTCCTGGGTGTTCATTGGAAGGACTGATGCTAAAGTTGAAACTCCAATACTTAGGCCTCCTGATGCGAAGAGCTGGTTCATTTGAAAAGACCCAGATGCTGGGAAAGATTGGGGGCAGGAGGAGAAGGGGAAGACAGAGGATGAGATAGCTGGATGGCATCACCGACCCTATGGACATGAGTTTGGGTAAACTCCAGGAGTTGGTGATGGACAGGGAGGCCTGGCATGCTGCGATTTATGGGGTCGCAAAGAGTCGGACATGACTGAGCAACTGAACTGAGCTGAGATTCCAATGTATATATATATCATATCTTCTATATCCATTACTCTATTGATGAACATTTAGGTTGCTTCCATGCCTTTGCTATTGTAAATAGTGCTGCAATGAACATTGGGGTGCATATATTTTTCCAAATTATGGTTTTCTCCAGGTATGAAGGTGAAGGTGAAGTCGCTCAGTCGTGTCCGACTCTTTGCGACCCCGTGGACTGTAACCTACTAGGCTTCTCCATCCATGGGATTCTCCAGGCAAGAATACTGGAGTGGATTGCCATTTCCTTCTCCAGGGATCTTCCCGACCCAGGGATTGAACCCAGGTCTCCCGCATTGGAGGCAGACACTTTAACCTCTGAGCCACCCCCAGGACCGATATGTCTTCTATTGTCTTCTTTTAATTTAAAATTACAGAAATAAGGTATCTAGAAATATGACACTACCATCTTAATCAAATATCTTTTCCACGTAAAAGCTGAATTCTACTATATGTTTGTATGTTGTATGTTTTTTTGAATACAAACATATTATTTTTGTGTTGAACTCCATTCAAAGTATGCCAGCAGGACATGACTCTGACATTCCAGCTTGGTTCACCCAGATGAGGCCAGGTTCATGAGGGTTCTATATTCAGAAGTTAAACTTGGGCTTGTTTTGAGGATATATTGCTTATGTTATCTCACACGTTTAATCTAGTGAGGCCATGTTTTATTTATAAATATCCTTATATTTATGGGAAAGCTGTCTCATGAAATTGATGCTTTTGAGTCATCTTCTGCTTTTCAATATTAGGAATTCTGAGATTGAACTAATGTCTAATTGCAACATTTTCTATAGTTTCTATGAAAGATCCCAAGAACTTCTGTACTTTTTCCATCTCCTGACGTGGATTCTGATTTTGTTTTTGTCTTTTGCATCTAGAACATGAACACTTAACCAGTTGCATTATTTCACTTATCTTAAGTTCTACAACATTCCAATCCGTACTTTCCATTCCATTTATTTATATAGGCAGGTAGATAGATAAATCCTTTCTCTGCTTGTCTCAAAATCCTATAAGCCAAAATTTACACTTGCAATATCAATAGACTTTTTATTAGGCAGAGTTGAAAGTATTCTATGTACTGAAATAATACAGTGAATTTTACTAGTCGAGATTTCATATAATATTTAAATCTAAGGTAGTCTCCAACTGATAGGTAAAGGTTGAGGGCATAGATAGCTGAATTTTTATAAACCCCATTTCTTACAACTAATTGAATTAAGAAAAAGCTGCATATGAGAGCAGAGGCATTTGAGAAATCAGATACTTTATTGACAGCCACCAGAAGTAAGTACATACTTGTTTAACTTTGCTGGTTGAAAAAGTGATACATTCCACAGAAATCTGAGGTGTTCCAGAAGAAAACCTTTCTCTGGCAGAGCCTGCAGAATGTGATAAAATGCTTTGACAGAATGTTGGAGTTACATGACCTTCAATGAAAATAGCCAAGTAATAAATTAGTCTTCCCAGCTGCTAGTGAATAATCATAACAGCCAATAGTATGTGAAAACTAACACCATGACAGACAGTAATCATGTAATGTAACATATTGATCCCAAGCACTGAAGGATACGAGTGCAGAGGCTTGAGAGGAGCTCAGTTAAGGAAACATGTATTTCATCAAAAATTTCTTGTGAAATTAGCACTGCGTTATGCAGAGACATTGTGGAAACTGTTTTAAGTCATTCTCTAATCTGGGAGGATACAAGGGCATTTTCTGGTGCCGTGGTTTTACCGTTATTATCTTTGAGTAAGTTTTGAACAACTATACTTTGCTCAACATCATTTATCAGCAAAAGGAGGCATTGTTAGGACTGAGTGGAGACCTTGACTTTAGAGTCAAAACAATGACAGAGCCCTTTCTCTTGTCTTTGCTTTTACTTTTTTAAATATTCTGTCTTCACCCTTCCCTTTATTCTACCCATGATTAAGTATACTAGGACTGCACACATGTTAGGAATTATAGGAGTTATTGGAGTTGGTGGAAGTCATGTCCTTCTCCTTTGTAACCTCTCAGTGTTGACCAGTCATCTAAAAGGTGGCCAATCTTAGAAATATGGCCCTTAAGTTCCTTCAGCAACTAGCCCCTGATCACTTCTCCAAGGACAGTGCTTTCTACTTCCCACGCTTGCATTATTCTCTAAGACCCCTACCCTCTCGTGTCTCACACATCTTTCTGCTAACCTAGCAGTCATATCAGTATTGTTGCACACAACTCTGCATAAACTGAACATTATGCCTCATTCTGAAGACCTGGAAATCTCTTTTGGTGAGATGTATCCATTTCAATCTCATGGTTTAATTGTCTTCAGTTCACTGCCAAAATTTTGTATTGAGAAATTCCAGTGATCCCTCTGGTCTTACCTACAGAGGCTAAGAGGATTGCTACTAATTATATATATATATGTTGCCTCTGGTTTTTCATTTGAGAAGTTTCTCAGTTACCTTTACAATAATTAACGGTTCTGATAGGAGAAACAGAACTCTCATATTTTTTTAACATTCCAAAGCTGCACCCCAAACATACTCAGTTTAGATAAATGGTGTTGGACCAACTGGCTGGCTAACCAGTAGTGCACTAAGAACAAGCCTGTCCTTTATCTTGGACACATTGACTTAAACTTCCAAAGCCTCTCTACATCTTATCTTGGCTCTCAAGCCTGAATATTCTGTGTACAATACACAAGCCCAGAGCCCTCAAAATATTTTCCCTTTCTCATGAGACAAAAGTATTTTCACTGGACATTAAATGTTTTAGTTGGCACTTAAATCATATTTTTTTTCCCTGTAATACTAATGAAAATGGTTAAATTCTTACTTAAGAAAAGCCCAAAGTATTTAAAGATCTGAACAACCTATTCGTAAGAAATAGGTTGCATATATGCAACCTATGAGCTACATATATGCATGTGTATGAATATATGTTTGATAAATGGATATCTTGTGTGCTCTGTGCTCTTGAATTAAGTGTTCTAAGGAAACTGATAAGAACTGGGCTCATGAAATTCATCTGCTTGGTCTATTTTTTCTCTAGTTTATATATATATTATTTTTGTAAAACAACTAATCTAATAATCAGAAGACTTACCCTCCAGTTACCACCGTTAGTTGTTTTTCCCTTGAGCAAGACTTTTAACCTCCCTGACCCCTAGTTTCTAAGACTGTAAAATTATGGAATTGTTGTAAATTACCACCAGTTTCTTTTATAGTTCTGGTACTAATGGGAAAAGTTAAGAACATCTAAAAGTAGATAGTAAATGTCATATACTTTATAGAATTTTCAATTTCTAAAAATTATGATGTGCTTGTTAACATGTACCTAATGTAATATTCAGCAAAATCTAGTATAATGAAGCTGGATTCATTTTATTTTATGTTTTCATATTATATGTTCAAATATTTTCTTCATTTAAAACATCCCTCAAGTTAATGGAAATAATTTGTGTAATTTTTACAGCAAACCCAGCTAGAAATAGCCCTTAATGAAACATCATTGTATAATGGGTGATTGCGTAGTGCACTTACTATAAAAACACTGAATCAAATAGTTAGCTAATGTCCACTCCATGCAATAAAGCTTTATTTAACTCACACCATATGGGGTCCTCATTGTTACAACATTTCTCTACTCTCTAAGATGTTAGGAGGTTCTCAAGCTGCTCCAGAAGATACTCTTCTTGCCTGGGTTCTTATGTAAAATGTTTTCAGTAATAGAGTCCCCCCATATTTGATATTTTAACTGTTACCCTTGTTCTCCCCTTTTCTGTGATAAATAGCCAATTTCCTTTTGAGCTAGAACACAACATTATGGTTTAAAAACGAACAACAACAAAAATTCTACATGTCCCAGCCTCACTTTCACCTAAATCTGAACACATCCTAGTCAAGAAGACATAAGCAGAAGTGATGTGTGTGACTCCGAGGAAATACCCTTCAAGAAAAAGAGAAAATTCTGATTCCACTTATTTTTTCATGCTGGCTGCTACAGAGATGGTCTGCCTGTAGCTGGATCTTTGTGCTGAACCAGAGGTCACCCATGATGAAGTGATAAAAAAAGAAGGGATTGGGGTCCCTGACATAGCCCTGGGTGACCTTCCATCAGTTTGTAAGTGAAAAAGAATATTATCTGGGGTTTTCTGCCAAACCTAATCCTGTAAGTCTATAATATATGTATACATTTTCAGTTCATCTAAGTGCCAGGTGCTGCCAAAACGTTTTCCCGGATTATGTTATTTAATGTGTTACAGCAACCCTGCGAGGTAGGCGTATCGTAAACAATGTGAAGACTGTGTTAAAGAGGCCAGTCTCACCCATGTAGAAGCCTGGACCCTCTGTCAGTGACTGGGTCCTATCCTGCTCTTGTTGTTGTTCAGTCGCTCAGTCGTGTCCAACTCCTTGCGACCCCATGGACTGCAGCATGCAGGCTTCCCTGTCCTTCACTACCTCCCAGAGCTTGCTCAAACTCATGTCCATTGAGTCAGTGATGCCATCCAACCCTCTCACACTCTGTCGTCCCTGTCTCCTCCTGCCTCCAATCTTTCCCAGCATCAGGGTCTTTTCAAATGAGTTGGCACTTTGCATCAGGTGGCCAAAATATTGGAGCTTCTGCTTCAGCATCAGTCCTTCCAATGAATGTTTGGGGTTCATTTCCTTTAGGATTGACTGGTTTGACCTCCTTGCTGTCCAAGGCACTCTCAAAGAGTCTTGTCCAACACCACAATTTGAAAGCATCAGTTCTTTGGCCCTCAGCCTTCTTTATGGTCCAACTCTCACATCCATATATGACTATGAAAAACCTATAGCTTTGACTAGATGGAACTTGGTCAGCAAAGTGATTTCTCTGCTTTTTAACACTCTCTCTAGGTTTCCCATAGCTTTTCCAAAGAGCACGCGTCTTTTAATTTCATACCCTGCTCTGGTTTACATTATACTAAATATTTATCAGTTTTTAGTGTCATCTTCTTCCTACTCAAATGTATGGTCAGGAATGTTGCTTTGTTCATTACCATATTCTCAGAATCTACAGCTGAGCCTGGAGCAGTATTTGTTGCTTATATGAGTACATGACTTAAAAAACCAAATACTTAGCCACCAAATTATATCGCTTTCCATCTTGTGATTTTGTGAGACCAATTCTGTGTGCATTACAACTTGGCTGCACATGTTACATATCTCAGCATTTTTTGATTTGGGGATACATGTTCAGAAATTACATAATCTGGAGAGATGTATCAAGAGAAGAAGAGAGAAACCCAAGACCATCTTTTATTATTCTCTTTAGTGGAGTTGCGAAGTTTAATATTTTCTGACTTGTATAAATTCTGATGTAAGAGAACAATTAATTTCCAATATTAACATAGTAAACTTGCAGAAAATCAAATAAGTTCAAAGTAACCACACTGAGAACAATAAAACATCTTAAAAAGAAAATTAAAACTCATCCTACCTGTTGCTTATTTGCCTGTGAAATGTGCTCAATGCTGGCCTTTTCCAGCATTGCCCTCCAGTTATTTTGCTAAATAGGAGAAAGCATAAATCACATGTAGCTGCATTTAAAAATTTAAGTCAATGCATGATATCCTCAGCCTGAAGTGGAAGACATGCTAGACTTTGTATTTAAGAGTAATTCAGACCAGACTATTCTGAATTCTCACTTTATGTGGAGCAATGAATTTTTCAAAAAGTGGCCTAACAAGAGAGGGCTAATTTACAACTGTTTCCATAAAAGTTTTATTTGAAGAAGGGGAAAAAGGAAGACTCCCCAGCAGAAACTGAAATAAGCCCTTTTATTCCTCCAAACTAATGAACATTTGTAAAATTATACTCCTTGGCTGTACTTCTCCTTGATTTGGTAAGCAGAATATTTGAAATGTTTAATTGGCTAGTTATCTGTATTTCAGATCCCATTGCAGACAATGAAAGCACTAGTTTGATAAGAAAACTTAATGATTGGGAAAGAAGAGTGGTCAGTGTTTGATTGAGGGTCTTTGCAAGTAACCTTTATCTGCAAGTCTGAACCAGTGTTTCATCTTGCTGGTTTTAGAAATGTCTCATTGATCTGTGGGCCTGAGATGCCTCTTTGCAGCAATCGATCGGTGGTAGGAGGTAGCAGACATTATTTTAGTTTTAAATTTATAAAGGTGAGGAAAAAATTATATTATCGTATGTAACAGAGTTGACATATAACTTGACAGAAATGTTCCTTAGTGTGATGAAATAATGTTCCACTTTAACCCAGGAATCTAATGAGATGCCTGAGTAGCTTATAGGTAAGCATTCATTTCACAGAGAAATCACTTTATATTGTGATGAATGTGAATATTTAGCGCAAGATTAAAATGAACATATGTAAACAAATTAGGCTGTTTGTTCATATCTCTCATTCTTTTAAAAAGCTCTCAAATGCATACAATTTTCTTCCCTTTTTTACTAATTCTAGGAATGAGAACAGTCCAACAAACCAGAGAGTCATTTTGCTTTTAACTCTCATATTGCATTTACTTCTGGGTAACATTTTTTGTTTGTAGTGATGCTTTCTAAGGCCCACTTGACTTCACTTTCCAAGATGTCTGGCTCTAGATTAGTGATCACATCATCATGATTATCTGGGTCGTGAAGATCTTTTTTGTACAGTTCTTCCATGTATTCTTGCCACCTCTTCTTAATATCTTCTGCTTCTGTTAGGTCCAGACCATTTCTGTCCTTTATCGAGCCCATCTTTGCCTGAAATGTTCCCTTGGTATCTCTAATTTTCTTAAAGAGATCACTAGTCTTTCCCATTCTGTTGTTTTCCTCTATTTCTTTGCATTGATCACTGAAGAAGGCTTTCTTATCTCTTCTTGCTATTCTTTGGAACTCTGCATTCAGATGCTTATATCTTTCCTTTTCTCCTTTGCTTTTCACCTCTCTTCTTTTCACAGCTATTTTAAGGCCTCCCCAGACAGCCATTTTGCTTTTTTGCATTTCTTTTCCATGGGGATGGTATTGATCCCTGTGTCCTGTACAATGTCACGAACCTCCATCCATAGTTCATAAGGCACTCTATCTATCAGATCTAGGCCCTTAAATCTATTTCTCACTTCCACTGTATAATCATAAGGGATTTGATTTAGGTCATACCTGAATGGTCTAGAGATTTTCCCTATTTTCTTCAATTTGAGTCTGAATTTAGTAATAAGGAGTTCATGATCTGAGCCGCAGTCAGCTCCTGGTCTTGTTTTTGTTGACTGTATAGAGCTTCTCCATCTTTGGCTGCAGAGAATATAATCAATCTGATTTTGGTGTTGACCATCTGGAGGTGATGGAATTCCAGTTGAGCTGTTTCAAATCCTGAAAGATGATGCTGTGAAAGTGCTGCACTCAATATGCCAGCAAATTTGGAAAACTCAGCAGTGGCCACAGGACTGGAAAAGGTCAGTTTTCATTTCAATTCCAAAGAATGGCAGTGCCAAAGAATGCTCAAACTACCGCACAATTGCACTCATCTCACATGCTAGTAAAGTAATGCTCAAAATTCTCCAAGCCAGGCTTCAGCAATATGTGAACGGTGAACTCCCTGATGTTAAAGCTGGATTTAGAAAAGGCAGAGGAACCAGAGATCAAATTGCCAACATCCGCTGGATCATGGAAAAAGCAAGAGAGTTCCAGAAAAACATCTATTTCTGCTTTATTGACTATGCCAAAGCCTTTGACTGTGTGGATCACAATAAACTGTGGAAAATTCTGAAAGAGATGGGAATACCAGACCACCTAACCTGGCACTTGAGAAATCTGTATGCAGGTCAGCAAGCAACAGTTAGAACTGGACATGGAACAACAGACTGGTTCCAAATAGGAAAAAGAGTATGTCAATGCTGTATATTGTCACCCTGCTTATTTAACTTCTATGCAGAGTACATCATGAGAAACGCTGGACTGGAAGAAGGACAAGCTGGAGTCAAGATTGCTGGGAGAAACATCAATAACCTCAGATATGCAGATGACCCCACCCTTATGGCAGAAAGTGAAGAGGAACTCAAAAGCCTCTTGATGAAAGTGAAAGAGGAGAGCGAAAAAGTTGGCTTAAAGCTCAACATTTAGAAAATGAAGATCATGGCATCCAGTCCCATCACTTCTTGGGAAATAGATGGGAAAACAGTGGAAACAGTGTCAGACTTTATTTTTGGGGGCTCCCAAATCACTGCAGATGGTGACTGCAGCCATGAAATTACTTACTCCTTGGAAGAAAAGTTATGACCAGCCTAGATAGTATATTCAAAAGCAGAGATATTACTTTGCCAACAAAGGTCCATCTAGTCAAGGCTGTGGTTTTTCCTGTGGTCATGTATGGATGTGAGAGTTGGACTGTGAAGAAGGCTGAGCACTGAAAAATTGATGCTTTTGAACTGTGGTGTTGGAGAAGACTCTTGAGAGTCCCTTAGAGTGCAAGGAGATCCAACCAGTCCATTCTGAAGGAGGTCAACCCTGGGATTTCTTTGGAAGAAATGATGCTAAAGCTGAAACTCCAGTACTTTGGCCACCTGATGCAAAGAGCTGACTCATTGGAAAAGACTCTGATGCTGGGAGGGATTGGGGGCAGGAGAAGAAGGGGACGACCCAGGATGAAATGGCTGGATGGCATCACGGGCTCGATGGACGTGAGTCTGAGTGAACTCTGGGAGATGGTGATGGACAGGGAGGCCTAGTGTGCTGCGATTCATGGGGTCGCAAAGAGTCGGACACGACTGAGCGACTGAACTGAACTGAACTGATGGGTAACACTGGAGAAGGCAATGGCACCCCACTCCAGTTCTCTTGCCTGAATACTCACATGAACGGAGGAGCCTGGTAGGCTGCAGTCCATGGGGTTGCTAAGAGTCGGACACGGCTGAGCAACTTCACTTTCACTTTTCACCTTCATGCATTGGAGAAGGAAATGACAACCCACTCCAGTGTTCTTGCCTGGAGGATCCCAGGGATGGGGGAGCCTGGTAGGCTGCCGCCTATTGGGTCGCACAGAGTCGCACACAACTGAAGCGACTTAGCAGCAGCAGCAGCAGCAACATTGGAGAAGGCAATGGCAACCGACTCCAGTTCTCTTGCCTGGAAAATCCCATGGACAGAGGAGCCTTGTAGGCTGCAGTCCATGGAGTAGCTAAGAGCTGGACACGACTGAGCGACTTCACTTTCACTTTTCATTTTCATGCAATGAAGAAGGAAATGGCAACCCACTCCAGTGTTCTAGCCTGGAGAATCCCAGGGACAGGGGAGCCTAGTGCACTGTGGTCTCTGTGGTCGCACAGAGTTGGACACGACTGAAGCGACTTAGCAGCAGCAGCAGCGTGGGTGACATTCCTATGTCTTGTTTCCAGGAAGCCTTGTTCCAAAATCATCATTGTGAATGGGAGGCAGGTGTGTGCACTGTTTCACCAACCTTGACCTGCAATCTCTAAATACACAAACACAGGATTATTTTTGTGTTTGTTTTTAAAAGTTAACATTTACCATATATTGACTTTGGTGTAAAGAAATTGTTTACCTAAAATAAATAGACTGCCAAATATTTCTTCAGCAAAGATGAATTTATTCAGGATCAGCAGCATATTGCAATTCAGGGTCTGCCACCACGGTGAAACATGTGCAAGTTCCGTCATGGCAGGAGAAAGAAACCCTCTTATTGAGGGAAAAGGAAGGTCAGAGGGCTGGAATGAACAAACTGTCTATGGCTCTGCATTGGCTGAGTCCTTGCCAGGAAAGAAGAGAGTGTCTCTTTCCTATGGGACTCTGATATCATCACAAAGTGTGAGAGTTCCTCTTCTGGTCTACCCCCTCTATTTAAGTCAGGTTTCAGTTTGTTAATTTTTTATAGCATCGTCAAACAGAACATTCTGTAGCTGCACAGGATGGTTCCTTAGGTTTCATGGCATTTTTTGAACTACTTTTTTTTCATATTTATCATAAGGCTTAATTTAGACCCCATTCCTAGCAAAAGTATAAGACTTGCTGTTTCAGTGTTTTTGAAGTTTGTAATTAATTTCTCCATCTTTACCAGTTGATATGTTCCAAGCTATTTATTGTGGTTCCAAGTAGAATGATACAGTTTCTGATACTAAGGACCTGAAAGCTGAGTAGGGGTGAAACAGGTTTCAGTAAACCACCACTGTACAGCATGTGATTTGCTATAAATGCTCTCCAGATGCGGAGGGTCCCAGCATCCTTGAGGTGAGAGGTCAAGGAAGGTTTCCCAGAGGAGATGTCATCTGACCAACACAGAGGGGAGAAGGAGGAAGGACAGCATTAGCAAAGGCACAGAGACGTGCATGCACACAATGGATTTGAAAATCTTCAATTCTCTTTTTTGTGCCAGTTGTCAGTTGGGGCTAGTATTGCATTGGAGTGTTAGCCTGATAATAAATGACCATGTCTGGTACCTGATCTGGGTTCTCAGCAGCCCCTGAATGCTGTCGACTGACTGCTTGACTAGGTACTGAGTTCCTCCTGATTCAGATCTATTTTATTTTCATGCTAGGCCAAAGAGACTATCTTTATGTTGTTGAGCTGTGGATTCTATTTCAGAGCTCCACCGTATTTGTGGAAGGAATTTCTGGCAAAGAAATTCACCAGAGAAATTCAGTCACCTAAAAAGTGACTGAAATGACAGCCAGACTGGTGACATTAGCTCTACAGACTTGACTCCCAAATCTGTTGAGGTTTAAAATTAAGACGAATACTCTCCGGTGAGCCTTAAGGATGACTGTGGGACATGCTAGGTGTTAAAGAAAATACGCTTACTTTCCCTATAAAAGTTGCCCTGGAATCACCCATGTTTTAATTTCAAAAAGGGGGCATGCATATCCCAAAAGAAAGTATATTGCCTCAACGATATTTCTTAATTACAAATGGAAAAAGTGGAGAAATCTGGTAGATGCACCCTGAACCAAGTGATCGGCGTTAACTTCACCAGTAATAAGACCTATATACATCACGTGCTTTTCTGAAGCAGTGTACCAAGTTAGACAAAACATCACGTCTATCATTCCTGTTCAAAAATGCACAGCCTCAACCTACTCTTTAGAAAATGCACACAGATCTAAATTGAGGGACATTCTGAAAAGTCAGTGGGCAGTACTCTCCCAGTGGTCCGGATCACAAAGACAAAGGATGAGAATGGACACAGACCAAAGACGAGGGAGGCAGGGTAACTAAATGCAGGGCTGAACCCTGGACGGGAGGGTCCATCACAGAAAGGACACTGGGGTACAAGTGCTGAGTGTGGAATAAGCTTTGCAGACCAGTATGTTCTGGTGGCATAGAAATAGTATGTTCTAATGTTAATTTCATGATTCAGGTTAATTTCATGTGGTTGTGTCAGATGAACCTATTCGGCAAAGCTGGATGAAGGATAAACAGGAATTCTATGGGGAAAAAAAAGAAGTCTGTGTACTGTTTTGCAACTTTTTATGTCTAAAATTATTTCAAAATAAAATGCTAAAGAGAGAGAACAAATAAGCTATGATCCTTCCCATTTCTTTTTATTCTTAGTCCTGGCTTCAAGGGTTTCCCAAGTGGTTCAGTGGTAAAGAATCTGCCTGCCCGTACAGGAGACACAGGTTCGATCCCTGGGTCAGGAAGATTCCCTGGAGGAGGAAATGGCATGTGTGTGTGTGTGCGTGTGTGTGTGTGTGTGCGTGTGTGTGTGTGTGTGTGTGTGTGTATACACATACATATACATTTTGTTCAACTTTTTAATCTTATAAAATGTCTGTTGCTTTCAAAAGTTAGGCATTTTCTTTTCAGGAAAATACTGACTAAACTCAAGCCTTTTTTGCTTGAACAAAGGATTATAGAACCTACAAGAGACCTAATATATCCTCTCATTAAACATCTTAAAGACTTATGGAAAAAAAGTACAAAAAGGCAAAAAAATCATAATAGGATTTATTAGTGGTGGTTTTTATTACTGATTTAAAGACCTCCTCCCAGAATTAAAACAAAATTTTTGTCATTTCTTATTAGAGGAGACGTGTGGGTAGTTGTCTTTTACAACACACTGAAATAAATTTCTTAGGTCCCAGTAATACTCAAGCAGAACGTTGCCTACACATTAATTCTTTTTCACAGTTGACCTAGATTGTTAAAATAAATTTAAATCTCCTGAACTGATTTATCTGTCTTGACTTTCTAGAATACAAAGATTATATGCAAAATATTCTACTGGCAAAGGAGATTATATTAGAAATAAATGTATATTCTGCCCATCATATTTTTAAGCTGTTGCTAAATATTGACCTTACTTTAAGTATTATGGTGATTTTGGTGACAGAGTATCTTTCTCATCTTCCCCAAAGTCTAGTAAATCCCTGACAATAGTGGACACTTTATTTAAGTGGGTGGATGGATGGGATGCCCCAGGCCAAAGAATTGACTTCATTGAGAGGCGCTAATGGGTCTAAACAGAACTACTTTACATCCTCAAAGACTACTGCCTTGGGCATTTGCATTTGAATACCCAGAAGTAGTGAGAAAATTTGCTTCCTCTGTTTCAAGATGAAGGTTCCAATCAGGAGGCTAAGGAATTTGAAGGGATTTTAACACCTTGTTGAGGGAAGAGCAGGACTTGTTGGGGGTTACAGTGGTGCAGCCCCCCTCCATCATGCATGCCTGCTGCAGTGGTCCAGACAGAGGCAGAGGTGGGTGAGCTTTGCCAACACTGTGTGCAATGCCTGGTGAGCCCAGGGCTGCATGAATGTCCGCCGTGAAAGACCAGAGGACAGGAAAACTTTGGGATATGGAGTACTCTGAGCAAAGGAATTCCAAGCACATATAAAAGGAAACCCTTGTGGATACCAGTTCTGCGTCAATAGAAAAATAACCTAGAAAGCCCTAGAAGGGTTCCATGGAATCCCAATGTATAAAGAATCTGTGTGGACAGAATAACCAGGAAGAGTCCACCTGAAAGTAGTGAAAGTGACTGTGTTTAAATTTCGGGCCCAGGGGATCCCAGGGGCTTCGATGTTTAGTGGTCTTCAGTGGGATGATGGAATCAGTTGTCAGTCAGAACTGCAGGTCCTCAGGTTTAGAGTTGGGATGGCATAGGACAGCCAGCTTCACAAGGAAGCCGCAGCCTGTTTTGTCCTGGAACCAGGAAGGGCCTCATTGAAAAGATCAAAGCACTCAAGGAGTCTTTCTTCCTGGAACAAGAGGGGTATGTAAATCTTCACACTCTTTGCAGCCACTCTGGATCCAGTCCAGCCAGCCCTGAGCTTCTCTGAGTCCCGAGTGGCTATAGATACCGTATCCACAAGGGTCTTTCCAAAGACTTGGTCCTCATCAGCACAGACAAAGCCTCTGAGACTCTGCATGATTGCTGGAGGCAGCCTGCAAAGGCTTGTCAGCAAGGTGTCCAAGGCCAGTCTGTGACAGTGGCTGGTCTCCTCACTCCTACTGTCTTAGAGACATCTGCTCAGTGGTTGCAGTTAAAACTTAGGGGAAAAAGTTTCTATGAAGCAGTAGAGCACACACAGAATAAAACTGGGAAAACCCAGCCTTGAGCATCTGTTTTTGTTTTTGTTTTTCCTGTCGCTTACTCCTGAGTGTGGCAGTCATAGACTACCTCCAGCCAGTAGTATGGCTGGTGAGGAAGGCTGTGTGATGCAGCAGGAAGGCAGTGGTATGTTCATGGTGGCCTGGCAGAAAGGCAAAGGAGTCAAGGTGTCACCCAGCACCCGTGAGCTGCAGGAATAGATCTCAGCATCGGCCCTGCAAGGGCCTTCGATTTGGCTGAAAGAGGCCTGGCAACATGGGCAATTTGGCGTTAGCATGTTTCCTCCTTTGTGCTGCTGAGTTGATTCAAAAGCCAATTTGCTTCTTGTCACAGCTCCCTTGCCCATCAGGTGGGAGAGAGTTCTCCGTCCTTGAGTCTTCCCTGAGGAGTATCTGAAAGTGAGATTTGAATCTGGGAGAATTAAGAATAATTAATTTAAAAAATTCAAAGGCTTAGCCCTTTTCCCCATGTGCCCCTTTGCAGCTACATAGCTTAGTTAGTTAGTTAGTGTTAGCCGCTCAGTCGTGTCTGACTCTTTGTGACCCCATGGACTGCAGCCCACCAGGCTCCTCTGTCCATGGGATTCTCCAGGGAAGAATACTGGAGTGGTGGCCATTCCCTTCTCCACAGGATCTTCCTGACCCAGGGATCGAACCTGCATTCCCTGAATACAGGCAGATTCTTTGCCAACTGAGCCACCAGGGAAGCCCTGGAGTACACAGGTGTTTAGTTTCAAATAGGGATTCAAGGCCTCTGATAGCTAGGAGATAGTCTGAGACAGTTCTTTCTGCACTTAACTTCAATATCTTTTGGTGTGCTTGTAAAAACTTATCTCCTAAAAACAACAACAACAAACTAGGTTTTCAAGTATTATATTGCAAAAGAAGCAGCCATTGTTAAATTAATATGAACTCTTCTGTCCAAAATAGTCCATAAGTACATGTCCTTGAATGTTTGAACCCCTTAACATTAAGACTGAGTCCTGTACAAATGGGGGTTGCTCTTATTTTAAATAACAGTCCATTCTCAGAATCCATTAGTAATATTTTTCCATCTCTAAAGCCCCATTTGTGACAGCATTCTGTTTACACTGCAGCTCTGGGTAGTTGGCATCCTGGAGTAGATATATGAACAAGACTCTATTTAATCTGTATTTTGGCTCTGAGTAGCAGTGAACAGTTCTTATAAGATATGGAAGAAAGTGAACTCACAAGGATATGAATAAATAAGTTACCATAAGATGTCTGTACTCAGAACCTGAAAGAAATTATCTTGAATTCCTGGGATATAGACATGGGATTCCAAAAGCAAGTTCTCCCTCTCCTTCCTCTTCTTTTGGGCTTGACTTTCCATAGAGAATCTGTTGCCTTCAGAGGAGGCTTTGTTTGGCAAGACTGGTAGCAAAAGAAGCCTAATTAAGTGAAGACAACTCTGGAAGGGGAGGAGGTACCCCTCAGCAGGTATAGTTGGAGTCTACAGGAATTTGCAAGGTCACCCACAACAGATTTTCTGTACATTTACTGAGTCCTTAAATATTTCCCAAACCAATTCATGGAATACCATTACTCTTACTTGGAAGTGACAGTATTTCTATCAGTGTTTGTCTCATGTGTCCAGAAACCACCTTACTAATGTAAAACCACTGCTCCAGACGGTCTTTATTATACTTTCTAGGGCTGTGTTTGAACCTGTGTTTGTCCCTCTGAGTGGCCACAGTTAAACCCTAGAACATGAAGATACATGTAATGGCCTGAGTTAGAGAAGTTTTAATGTAGGTAATTTGTCTCTTTGTTTTAGAATTGCAATGTTGGAAATTGCACAAAGTGAGTTTTATGTGCCATTCTGAGAATGAGCAGTTTCCATACCAGTCTCCCCAGCTGTATCCTCAATAGGAACAATTCTGCTTTCCTGGAATCTTCTATGTATCTTAGATAGTTAGCTACAAAAATAGGTAGTTTGTATTGTGGAGCATTATGTTGAAGTTCTCTTCTGAGAACTTGGAGTCTTCTTCTCCAGATGATATTTCTTCAGTGTCAGATACCATGTGACAACTATTCTTCATAAAATCAGTCAACTAAATATGGCAGACATTGCTATATTTATGGTTTTATTTATTTATTTGATTTTTAATATCCTTGACTGTGGTTTAAAGGAAAAAAGGAAAGCCGAAGGGTACAATGAACACACCTGGAGTCTGCAACTTGGCGAAATGATTATGTAACTCATGGGTAAAATGTGCCTAGTGTCCTTGGTTTTATGCCTGAATCAGTAAGCGAAATTTAAAGCAGTGGTTGAACTGCTTCAATATCTATGTGCATTATTAATGTTCACATCTTTAGAGATAACAAGAGCTATGCTTTCTTGTCACTAAGAAATAAATGTTAACATCCCCTGAGATTCTGCAGCCTTTATCTAATAAGAATAATAATGTAACAAATATTGTGCTATACGTGTACCATGCATTGTAGTTATGGGCCTGCAGTAGTCAGAAATGAGGTATGAAGACAGGAGATGCAACCCGAGTTTTATATTAGTGATGTTGTATTAATTATGACAGAGAAGGCTTTCCTTTTATAAGCTTCATTTTTCAGATGCTTGAAACTTTCCCACAGGAATTTTTCTCATAAAATTTTTTTTTTTGCCTAGTAATGAAAACAGGAGATTGGTTTTTTAATGTTTTTGAAAGATTTTATCTAGGAGTAAAAGTATTTTTTTAGAACATTTTTCAGTTACTTTGTATTCTGAAACCTCAAACCAAATAGCTTTTTAATGACCTTCAAACTTGTCTCCAATGAAGAATTTTACTGCCTTTCCTGTGTGAGGCAAAGTTTGATTTTCAGATAATTAAATTACAAGCATCACCCAATGCTTCCTCTTCAAGTTGCCGGGGTTTCCAAATAGCAGTTGCCCCGTGCACTTTGCAAATGAAGAGAACTGCATTTAGTTGGTCAGTAACTGAAAATTAGCCACTTTCAAAATGTGTGTGGTAGATACAGTTTTTGAACCTATTAGAAAAGAAGCTAAGCTGAAAACTAGTTGTTGGATTCTGACATGGCCCCTTTGAATAAAAGTGAGCTCTGCTGACAAAGGAGAGAGCAGTATCAAGCAAAAACAGTGGCCTGTGTGATCTACTTTTGTTTAAACATCTCACAAAGACAGAATCACTTCATGCTCTGAGCTCAACAGATTGAGTTCCACTCAGGGGACAAATGGTTGAGATCCAAAACACGAAAGGTCTTGACTGCTCATTAAAATGTTAATTATGCAATGGAGGGTTCAGGGCTTGTCCTTCAACTGTGAATTTTCACATCTCAACCTATTAATGTATAAAGAAGCCATAGTACCAGCAGAATCACACACAAGAGAAAGATAGTGCACACTTATTTAAGTATATGCATTTAAGTACATTTAAGTACATATACATTTAAGTATATTTCTTTAAATGCCAATCTTTGGAGAAGTGAATTCATGCCCTTCTTCCCCTTTATCACCAGCTCACTCGCCATACCATTACAGACTCTAACTGGGTTACAGAGTTTTGAAGTTTTCTTAGCTGGGGATGCAAGTGGACAGGCTACGTGTTTGTCTTCACTTTATACTATGTGTACCTTTCAGTCTCTGAAATCTCTGTAACCTACACTGTGCAGAGCACAAAAAAAGGCATTAACACATTTTATATAAATTTACAAATGAGTGAGGTTAAAGAAGAATTTCATATTCTCTAAATTACAAAAGTCAGTATTTTATGGTGTTTAAATCAGCAAGCCTTAATTTCACTTACCCATGAATTCATAAAATACCATTCTTTCACATTTTTTGTCAGAATTTAAAAATCAACTTACATATTAAGCATCATTAAGCACCGAACTTTAAAAAGCCACGTTACATGATTCATGCAGAGCCATTCCTGCCTCTTTACCATCCTTTCGCTTGTGCTATGACTGAGAAATTAAGCACGGGCGTCCATTGCTTCTCTCTGGTCATGTTGACACACAGTCAGGAGTGGTCAGCTTGGCAAATGCCTGACCAGGTGGGTGATCTAGGATGTTTTGGGAACAACGCTTTCCCTGCGAACTCTGGTCAGCAGTAGAAGTCTTCTATCCTAACATCCTTTTGTTTTGTGAGGGGTGGGTAATCTATGGCCTTGCACAAAAGAGATCCATCTTCAAATTCCCATAAAGCCAGAATTTTGTAGAAATTACTACATTTTTGTAATTTTACACATTATTCTTCTTGATCATACTTATGAGGGCATTTGTTTTAAATATTCATAATTTCCAGAGAGACTAGTTTGAATGGGAGGTTTCCATTAATAATTTCTTGGCAGTGTGTAGGAGATAGAAAGATCACATCCTTTGCATTTCATTTAAGGATTTGACGTTGCTTCTTTCCCTGGTTGTATATACATATTTTGTCTTGATGTTTCATTAGCCACCCGAGACTTAAAAACAATATGTAATTTAGCTATTGGCTGTTTGATTCTGTGATCACAAAGAGATTTGCTAATTCAGGGTTCTGTTTTCAATTCTTAAGGTCTTTACGGTATCAAAAAATTCATGAAAAATCAGTTCATATCATCTCTTGTCCTCTTCATGGAGGACATTAATGACTTTACTTCTTTTAACTTTGGGTCTTCCAAACCAGGACTCTGAAGCCTGGAAATTTTATAACAAGAGCAATAATCCTTAACGGATAATCTTGTTCATGTCACGTGACTCCTTTGATATGGTTTTCTTGCTGGTAAAATGATACATGTCATCATTGTGGTGATACACAACATTTATATAAAGTGTTTAACTTTCAGAAAAGTATTTTTGTTCCCATTAATAATGCTTGGGCAATATAACCACTAAATAAATGGCTCAGTGGTAAGGAATCCACCTACAGTACAGGAGATGCAGGAAACACGGGTTCAATCCCTGGGTCAAGAAGATCCCCTGGAGGAGGGCACAGCAACCCACTCTAGTATTCTTGCTGGGAAAACCCCGAGGACAAAGGAGTCTGGCAAGCTATGGTCCATGGGGTAACAAAGAGCAGGACACAATTGAAGAGACTGAGGACAAGGATGTCTGTTATCTTCTGTGTTTTCAGCAGCAATCCCCCCAAAACAGATAGAACATACAATTGTTTAACTTTATCAGTGAGGATACTGAGTCCCAATTTATGCTAAAAATTTCCTCCAGATAACAAGACTATGGTGGTGCTGAAATCAGAAACCATGATTCCTGTTGCCACATCTGTGACTTTAAAAAACAAAAACAGTGCAACTATGCAGGACAAGGACATTGGTTTTCCAATTAAGTCTATAAATGATACAGAAGGGAGGAGAACTGGCAAGCTCTTTTGAAACTGGTCACAAGTAAATTCTAAGTGTAATCTTAATTAGAAAGGGAAAAGAACAGATGAAAAGAATATTTACTGAAGCCATTATTACAAAGTTTGGTTTGGTATAAGAACTCATCTCTGTCATCAAGTAGGCATAAAACGTTTGCAGCTTGGTTTTCATTGAGTGAGATTTTTCACTTTAAACACTGCAATGCTGAGATATTGATTTGTTTGTAAAGAATTCAATAGTTGCAAATGAGTGGAATTGGGGGCTGATGCAAAATTAGTCTGTTGGTTGAATAAATGTATGACCATGAACCAATGGCAACCCACTATAGTATTCTTGCCTGGAAAATCCCATGGACAGAGGAACCTGGTAGACTACAGTCCGTGGGGTTGCAAAGAGTCGGACACTACTGAGCGACTTTACTTTCACTTTTCAGGAACCACTTGGTTGAGGTTAACAGATTATTTTCTTAGTTTATATTTTAATCGAATTCAGTTTTTTCAGAGACTAGGTAATTTCATGGACACATGTTTGTACACATTAATAATTTGTTCTGCCACTCCAGTAATTTCTATTTCCTCTCTACTAATATCCAGGTTCCCTAACTGCACATAATACACTGTGGAAGTGAGCAGAGAAACAGTCCGCTAATATGCAGGGCTCCCTTTCTCAGAGTTCTGAGAATATTGTACCACCCAGATAGTCACTTTGACTATATATGTGTGTATATCTATATATCTATATATATATATGTTCAGTGAATTCTCATTTTTTTTCCATTTTTTGTGTAGGCAATCAATGATGAATCATAATTTTTGAGGTATGATTAACCTAATAATAAAAATTTCTGTTTCTTGGAAATGATAATTCTGATATTAAAAAACAGATTTCTAGCTTTGTTCCAGAATTAATGCATCAGAATTTTGAGTGAATTAAGCTCCCACTCATAAGTGGTACTTCAGTTTCATGTCTCAACAGTAAATTTTTGAGAACAACTCTTCTAATTTGGATTAACATTGCAGGCGTGTGCTCCAGTTTTTAACTTGGAAAACAGCTGACCTGTGACCCAGTGCCAAAAGCATGACTAGACCAGTTTACAGCCAAACCATATCATAATTATAATCTCAAATAGAATAGGATTTTTAAAAAATGTTATGCAATACAAATAGCTGCCTTAGACACTTACTCAGTGATTCTGCTGTTGAATTTTTTTTTTAAACCAAGATTTTCTCATATAGAAAACTATTGTACCTTTCGCAATGTTTTATGAACTGTTTTTGGTTGATAATTTGTTAACAGTATGGTGATTTGACTTCAAGGTGCTAGGAACTCTAAGAATTCACAACACTTATCATCTCATCCCAAAATATGTAGCATAAATTTCCAGGATAAACAGTAGACCTTCACTTGCAAGCACAGGACTTCATGCTCTCTTATAAGTTGTCTCTTTTTTACTGGATGTTCTGCAAAATAGTAATAACTGGATGTTCTGGCTAAAGCTCCAAGATGACCATTGTAAGTCAGTGGTTAAATATCAATTTGCAAACTCTGCTTTATCACTATAAACCTGGATAGATTATTTATATAACTTTAGCAGAAGTTTACATAATATTACACCTCCTTGGTAAATAGTGAAAAGTAATAAAACTAAATATTGGGTTATGAACCCAGTCATTATTAATTCAATTCATTGTGCCATAATGCTACTTTAGTTTAAGAGAAAATATTTATAGACTACAAAATGACTTGAGAATAAAAGACTTAGATAATCCATTTAATATTGAAACTCTTATATTCCTGAGTCACACATTAATACATGTACATATTGAAAGCTACATATATATATTTTTCTTAAAGTTGTTCTTTGAGCTTTCTGGTAAGGGGACTATTTTGGTTCAAATTGTAAAAGTACTTACAAAGAAATATTCATTTTTTACAAGTAAAGACTATGAAATAATTAATCTTATGGTAATAATATATTAGCTTCCTCTTATTTCACATAATTTTTTTTAATTACAAAAGAATTTTCTATTATAGAGGTAATATAGTAATGGGAGAAATACAAAGGTACAAAAAATATAAAGAAGCAATAAATAATACTTATAATTCAATATCCTGAAGCAACTACTGTAATTAATTTGTCGAATATACATTTAGTCTTTTTTATATGTGTATTCTACATATTTAGAATTGTGAATCTGTGAAGTCTCTCAGTCGTGTCCGACTCTTTGTGACCCCATGGACTGTAACCTGTCAGGCTTCTCTGTCCATGGGATTTTCCAGGCAATAGTACTGGAGTGGATTGCCATTTCTTTTTCCAGCGGATCTTCCCAACCCAGGTATCAAACCCAGGTCTCCCACACTGTAGACAGACTTTACAGGCTTTACCGTCTGAGCCACCGGGGAAGTCCAATCCTCTGCAAAAAGAAACAAAAGCCATTAGAATCAGGAAATGAGCAATTTAGTTGGATACACAGGACTGCTTTGTGTCCAGATTATCTGAGAACTAGTGGGGAAAGGAACTTAGGTTTAAACCTGCTCTATTTTATTTCAGTAATACTCCTGTTTCACGGCTGTACACTCAGTTGTTGTAGATTATATCAGACTAAAAACTGGTTACTAGCCTAGATAAACAGTTGTGTTTTGTTTTGTTTTTTGAGGGAGGAAAATATCCAAATAGAATGAATTGTTTTGTGATTTTGAGGTTAACTCGCCCTCAGTGGTTCAAGGAATGTTTAAGTACTTTAGAAAGAAATGCAAAGAACAATCATTTCTAGGAGCTTTCCTTACCCACACCCTAGAATGACTTTGGAAATCTGTCTTAAATTAGTTATAGATAGAACTAAATTGTCTTTTTGCATTTTAGTAGACATACCCTACATAATTTATCTATAAACTACAACATATAAAGCAGGCCCCTTTAGTTACATTCAAAATTAAAACTCCATATCCCTCAAATGGCCTCTCTCTCTCTCTCTCTTTTTTCTTCTGTCCATTGCTTCTGTTTTTGACTCTCTCCTTTTTTTTCTTTTAAAATGGAGAAGGAAATGGTGACCCACTCCAGTGTTCTTGCCTGGAGAATCCCAAGAACAGCGGAGCCTGGTGGGCTGCCATCTATGGGGTCGCACAGAGTCGGACACGACTGATGCGACTTAGCAGCAGCAGTAGCAAACAAATTTTGGGGAAATTTCTGAGGACAAAAAAGGCTTAAAATGTTATCAATGAGATTGTATTCTTGAATGTTCTTTCATTTTATTGATAGGAATAATACTTTTCCCCTTGGAGGTTCAGTAGATTTTTTTTTTCCTTCTTTCTTTCTAATCCCAACACTGAATCAAATTATGGAACCTCTGTTTCAACAAATTGTGGGACCTCAGTTGGGTCTTCCCTGGTGGCTCAAATGGTAAAGAATCTACCTATAATGTAGGAGTCCTGGGTTCAAGTCCCCAATTGGGAAAATCCCCTGGAGAAAAGAATGACAACCTGCTCCAGTATTCTTTCCTGGAGAATTCCATGGACAGAGGAACCTAGCGGGCTACAGTTGATGGGTTCTCAAAGAGTCGGACACGACTGAGTGACTGTTTCACCGTTGCTACATCCTATCAGAATCATCTCTCACTGAACTGTTAAGGTCTGTGTTGGAAGACATTAGGAGATTTAGTCCTACCTCAAAGTAAAAACATAATTGATAAAATTTTATGTTCATATGTTGACTCACATGCAATCTTTTTTCTTCTATTGCTAAACTCTTTGATATCACAGTCTTCCTTTTTCAACTTCCAGAAATCTAGTCTCCATCTGAGCCCTCTGCCAAAATCATTCTCTAAAATGTTCTTAATGGCCTCTGTGCCCACAGTGACCATTCTCAACACAGTTCTTTTTATTCTCTTAAGTATTTGCCCTTTCCAGTCACTTTTTCATGAAATCCTTCTCACATGTTTTCTGTGAGATTTAAAAAAATTAATTTAATTAAATTAATTTAGGAGTGCAGAAATATAGATGATACCACTCTAATGTCAGAAAGAGAAACTAAAGAACCTCTTGATGAGGGTGAAAAAGGAGAGTGAAAAAGCTGGCCCAAAACTCAACATTCAATAAACTAAGATGATGGCATCTGGTCCCATCACTTCATGGCAAATAGATGGGGGGAAAGTGGAAACAGTGAGAGATTTTATTTTCTTGGACTCCAAAATCACTGCAGACAGTAACTGTAGCCACGTAATTAAAAGACATTTACTCTTTAGAAGAAAAGCTATGACAAACCTAGACAACATATTACAAAGCAGAGGTATCACTTTCTGACAAGGCCCATCTAGTCAAAGTTATGATTTTTCCAGTAGGTCGGTAAGATGTGAGAGCAGGACCTTAAAGAAGACTGAGTGCCGAAGAATTCATGCTTCTGAACTGTGGTGCTAGAGAAGATTCGTGAGAGACCCTTGGTCAGCAAGGAGCTCAAACTGATCAATCCTAAAAGAAATCAGTCCTGAATATTCATTGAAAGGACTGATGCTGAAGCTGAAGCTCCAATACTTTGGCCACCTGATGCGACTTTGGCCGACTCATTGAGAAAGACCTTAATGCTTGGAAAAAATTGAGGGCAGAAGAAGAAGGGGGCGACAGAGGACGAGACGGTTGGATGGCATCACTGACACAATGGACATGAGTTTGAGCAAGCTTCAGGAGATGGTGAAATTCAAGAAAGCCTGGCATGCTGCAGTCCTTGGGGTCACGACAAATTTGACACAACTTAGTGACTGAACAACAGCAAAGACCATTGCTTTACAGTGTTGTATTAATTTCTGCTGTACAGCAAAGTGAACGAGTTAGACATACACATATATCCACTCTTTTTTAGATTATTTTCTCATATAGGCCCCTTCAGAGTATTAAGGAACGAGTTCCCTATGCTATACAGTAGGTCTTTGTTGATTTATCTATTTTATATACAGTAGTGTGTATATGTCAATCTGATTTTCCCAATGTATTCCTTCCTTCCTTCCCTCTTGATAATCTTAAGTTTGTTTTCTACATCTGTGACTCTATTTCTGTTTTGTAAATAAGTTCATTTGTACCATTTTTAAAATATTCCACCTACAAGTAATGCAGTATGATATTTCTCTTTCTCCATCTGAATTACTTCATTCAGTATGATGATCTGAGACTTCAGTTCCCAAAACGGTGTCCTTTCTGAGTACCCCCTTGAATGTTCCTAGCTCAAGCTGTGCACCCCCGCTGTGTCTCCCTCGCTGAGAGAACTGAGGGTTGGGAATCTGCTCTGAAGATATACAGGCTCAGTATTAGCTCCTGGTGTAGCTCTGCACCAGCTGGATGGCGTTAGGAATGTCAACATCTCTTGGTGACATTTATTTATTTTAAACATGTATAATAAGGACAAAGGTAAGCCTCCATGGTTACATGGATCCTAGGCAGATGGAGATATCCAGGTACCTTCCAACTGTAGGCTTTTTTTCTGTCTCCAGGATCCTCATGATCCTGGATGGAGGCATTAAGTCTCTTTGTCAATACTATCAACCTTGATATTTCATTTTAGGTGTTTTTTTTTTTTTGTAACTGTGTTTAAAGTATCCACCACAGCACCTAACATTGAATAGACACTCAATAAATGTTAGCTGTTATTTTCATTAGCATGATTATTTTTATTTGCCTATTGACTAATTAATGATGGCACCTTGCATATTTTAACCTTTAGTTATTAATACATCATGGTGAAGATATTTATACATATTTATAAGCCAGTAGATTGATTCCCTTTAATGGTATTACTTCCCATACTCCTTTCTACTCTTAGTGCTTCCAGTTTACAAAATAACAAAAAAGATACTACTTTGCCCATTTTTAATTGTTTTGCTTTTTGCTCTGGGTTTTTAAGAGTTCCTTATATATTTTACATATTAACTCCTTATCATTTATGTGGTTCAAGAGTATTTTTTCCCATTTTGTTGGCTGCCACTTCACTCTCTTGTTTCCTTTGTTAAGCAGATTTTTTTTTTTTTTTTTTGGTTTATATCATCTACTTGTCTTTTTTTTTGCTTTTGTTGCTTACACTTTGGAAATGGTGGTTGCCAGCAGCTGGGAGAAGAGGAAATGGAGAGTTTCTGTTCTGTGGGGTAAAGTTTCAGTTATCCAAGATGGTTAAGTTCCAGAGATCTGTGTACAACCTTCTGGCTATTGTCAGCTGTGTATTCTGTGCCTCGCATGTCAACTGTTCTTACCACACTTTTAAACATAAGTAAGTAAATGAACAAATACCATTACTGGAAATAAAACTGGTGCTACCATTCTTGTAAATGATATTCAGTCACCCTCAAGAGCAACATATTCTTGATTTTAATGTGTATTTTATGGCAAAATGGCAATGACACTACACCTGCAAAATAATTACCACTGAAGCTCTCAAGCTCCAGAAGGCAAAGTGGAAATCTGTACGGCCATAAAATAATCTAGCACAGTGTTTGAATGTCTTCGAAGATTAATAATATTTGTTGAGGAATGAAGTGATGAAGTCAGAAAGTCCAGCTACTCTAGGTCAAAATCTATACCAGGTATTCATTCAACAAATATTTATTGAGCACTTGCTGTGTGTCAAGCTCTGTTTAGGATCTAAGAAGACAAATGAATGTATAGATATCACTATTCTCTGGAAGTTTGCGTTCTAGTAAGCAAAGATAGGAAAAAGCGAATTAAAAAGTACATACATAAATGTGTTAGATGTAGTGAATGCTACAGACAACAGTAGATCAATAATAATGCCAAGAGCAGGGCATGTAGGAAAGTATTGGGTAATGCATCATTTCCTATATAACAAACCGCCTCAAATCTTAGTGGCTTAGTTTCATGTTGTTCATAATTCCATGATTCAGCTCTTTGACTGAGTTCAGCTAGTTGGTTCTTCTGCAGTTTCATCTGGTGTCATTCACGAGGCGACAGTAAGCTAACAGCTCTACTTAGGGGTGGATGACCTAATCTGGGCTCACTCACATACCTGGTGGTTGGTGCTGGTTTGTCACCCTCAGTGAAGCTAGCCTGTGCCACCCCACAGGAAAGCTGACTTTCAGGATGAGGCTGGAAACCATAAGAACTTTTGAGCCCTCAGCTCAAGCAGACAACTGACCAAATTAAGTCACAGGCTTACCACGATTCACAGCAAGAAGAAGGAAAACCTCCACCTCTTGAGGGCAAGAACTGTATAGGAGTTGAGCTAATTTTAGCCTCCTACAGAGGAGGAGTTACTATGTTAAGTTGGACAGTCAGTGACATCTCTGGAAGGATGACATAAAGGCAGAGACCTATGTGATGTGAGAGAATCAGCAACATGACTATCTGTGAGGAATGCATTCTGGGCCCTGAGAATTCACAGCACAAAAATGCCATGGTGAGGAAACAACAAGCTTACGGGCATGTCTTTCACCCCATGTGAGGCGAGAAGAACCATTGAGAGAGTTTTTAACAGAGTGACAAAAGTTCACATATTTGTCAATAGTATCTCTGGTTGCTGTGTTGAAATTGAACTTGAGAGTAGATAGCAAGGAAGGAACAGGGAGCCCAATAATAAATATTATTAAATAATGAATAATATTATCTCAAGAGAAAATGATAGTGCCTTAAATTAGAAGGGCAGTACTGGAAGCATTTTCTGGAACAATTTGTAAAACTAATCAGACAGAAAACATTCTTGGATTGTATAGTCTTCCCAACCAGAAGGTCAACTTTCCTAGGAAAGAAAATGTTAGATTGTTTTTTGTATGTGTCTTCGACTTTGGTATTCGAAAAACACTCACTAAATACTTACTGACTAGTTAGTGAATACTTAGGCCTTACTGCTGGATTGAGCATAATCACTGCAAGATGCCAAATCTTTCGGAATTTATCAATGGATGATGTTTAACGACCATAAGCAAATAGATAAGCCTGTTAAGATTCATTGAGTCTTCAGATTGCATTTCTAGGATATGCTGAAGGACAGCAGATGATTTGGAGCTAAGACATTCTGTCTGGGTCCAAAAGTATTAAAAATCCATCCCTTGAAATATGAATGATTGTTAAATTAACTGAACAAAAAATTGTCATTAAGTCCTTACTAAGTGAAAAGCTATGGCATCCCACTCCAATCCTCTTGCCTGGAAAATCCCATGGACAGAGGAGTCTGGTAGGCTGCAGACCATGGGGTCGTTAGGAGTCGGACACAACTGAGCGACTTCACTTTCACTTTTCACTTTCATGAATTGGAGAAGGAACTGGCAACCCACTCCAGTATTCTTGCCTGGAAAATCCCAGGGATAGGGGAACCTGGTGGGCTGCCGTCTATGGGGTCACACAGAGTTGGACACGACTGAAGTGACTTAGCAGCAGCAGCAGCATGCGAAAAGTGGTAGGTCAATGATTCAAATTCATACAGGATACAGTTCTCAAAAGCACTAATATTTTATTGTGGTATGGAGAGTGTTAATTTTATAAATAAAGTAAGGTGAATTTATCAACTAATATTCTAGTGTTGGACAGAAAGCATGAATAGGCACAGAGAAGTGTTGGGAAGATCTAACTGTAGGGTGTTTCTGGGACTAGTTCATATCTAGGTGAAACATTCTTAAAGAGACGGGAATACCAGACCACCTGACCTGCCTGCTAAGAAATCTGCATGCAGGTCAAGAAGCAACAGTTAGAACTGGACATGGAACAACAGACTGGTTCCAAATAGGAAAAGGAGTATGTCAAGGATGTATATTGTCACCCTGCTTATTTAACTTCTATGCAGAGTACATCATGAGAAATGCTGGACTGGATGAACCACAAACTGGAATCAAGATTGCTGGGAGAAATATCAATAACCTCGGATATGCGGATGACACCACCCTTATGGCAGAAAGTGAAGAGGAGCTAAAAAGCCTCTTGATGAAAGTGAAAGAGGAGAGTGAAAAAGTTGGCTTAAAACTCAACATTCAGAAAACTAAGATCACGGCATCTAGTCTCATCACTTCATGGCAAATATGGGGAAGCAATGGAAACAGTGAGAGACTTTATTTTGGGGGGCTCCAAAATCACTGCAGATGGTGACTGCAGCCATGAAATTAAAAGACGCTTACTCCTTGAAAGGAAAGTTACGACCAACCTAGACAGCATATTCAAAAGCAGAGACATTACTTTGCCAACAAAGGTCTGTCTAGTCAAAAGCTATGGTTTTTCCAGTAGTCATGTATGGATGTGAGAGTTTAATTATAAAGCTGAGCGTGGAAGAATTGATGCTTTTGAACTGTGGTGTTGGAGAAGACTCTTGAGAGTCCCTTGGACTGCAAGAAGATCAAACCAGTCAATCCTAAAGGAAATCATTCCTGAATATTCATTGAAAGGATTCATGCTGAAGCTGAAACTCCAATACTTTGGCCACTTGATGGAAAGAACTGACTCCTTGGAAAAAACCCTGATGCTGGGAAAGATTGAATGCAGGAGGAGAAGGGGACAACAGGGGATGAAATGGTTGGAGGTCATCGCCACCTCAATGGACATGAGTTTGAGTAAGCTCCAGGAGTTGGTGATGGACACGGCAGTCTGGCATACTGCAGTCCATGGTGTTGCAAAGAGTCAGACATGACTGAGCGATTGAACTGAACTGAGGTGAAAAATTGGGATTCTGGTGGTATTTAAAGTATGGAGAAGTCACTACTAATTTCAGGTTCAGTAGTGGATGATAAGTGCTCTTCCTTACTCACTCCTGAATTTCTTGACAGTGAATGAATTATTAATGTTTTATGTTGTTTTTATTCTTTTTACAGTAAAAATGATTTATATATGTATGTGTATACTAGTATATAATAGTATATGCAGCCATTATGATAATTTATGAAATCTTAAATCATCTGCTACTGAACCTAAATACAGAGGATATCACTTTTAGAAAGAAAAGGAGCTTATTACTTTTACTTATTATCATGTTTTCAGTATTTGGAATTTCAACTTTTATATCATCCAAAACTATAAATGATCTCACTAGATATGAAAGGTGCTTTATGTCATGAAAAACTGGATATAAAATAGTGTTTGTTACATGTCACAGTGTATTTCACTTATAAAACAAGATGAACACAACAGTGTGATAAACTGTCTTTAGCGAAATTCATCCACTGATAAACCATTCTTGGTAAAAACCACTACACAAGGGCCATGTTATTTGCAAGTGTACATAACATGACATGCAGACCTTATACTTCATAGGACTGTTTCATTAATTCTGTTTTAAAACAGATTACATCTAAAATTTAGTATTGAAAAAAATCTCTAGGAATGAGAAAGACAACCTTGTGTCTCACTCTGTGCCTTCAACAAGCTTCCTAGATTCACTGTGCTTCACTTTCCTCATCTGTAAAAGTAAGTGTTTGAGATAGATCAGTGCTTCTCAACCCTGGCTGCACACTAGAATCATCTGGGGAAAAGAAATAATTCCAGGCCCCACCTCAGACTTTAATTTTTAAAGGTCTCCAGATGGCTTTAATATACAATAAATGTTGAAAACCAATGGGCTAGGTGATCACTAAGGTTACTTCTCACAAAACTTCCTAATTTTATGATTCATTGTATTCTGACATAGTAATGGTTGCTAGAGATACCAAATTTCTCAGTATTTCCAATGTCCTGGAAACTAGATTACCTTCGAAGACTGTTTCTACTCAAAACTGAGAACATTTCCTTATCTGTACTCCAAAATTTCTGTATTATGAGAATAATTTATACAAAGAGACATACATTTGAGTGTATCGTATACATTAAAAGTGATACAGATTCACCTAGTTCTTAGACATTAATGACCATTATTGGGAAACACATTCGTTCAGTGCACATACGTTTTAAGGACAGTGTACTCAGAAGCTATGTATTAATTTTTTTCAGTTCAGTTCAGTTCAGTCGCTCAGTCGTGTCTGACTCTTTGCGACCCCATGAATTAAAGCATGCCAATTGAAGTGATATTGTAGCTATTTTGATTTTGAATAAACTGACCAGCAAAACCCTGAGATTTTATAATAAATCTCCCAAAGTGTATCACTTATTCATGATAAACACTTTACATATTGATGTACCATGAAGCAGTATAAACAGTTTATAAAAGACTGATTTGAGAGGAATATTTAGCTGTATTGGTATTTCAAAAGATACAAGTTTATTTTCTTGACACAGTTTTAAAATGTGTCACTGTGAGTTTTTGCTATCAAGTTTTTTACTAACAACTTTTCATTGGAGTGAATGGATAATCTTTTTCTTTAATCTTAAATGCTAAAGAATATGATTGTATGCTATATTACTTAATTCTCCCATGAAATCAAGAACCCAACAATGAATTCAGATCCAGAGAAATATCATATAAACTCTTAGAAAATTGGGAAAGGCCTCAAATAAATAGTATGCTGGGAAGTAATAGATTTGGGTTCTTATATTTTCACAGAATTCTGTGCTTGTGAGTTTGTACTTTCAAGTACTTGGGACAGGCAGACTCTTTTCTTCTTTTATCCAGCCTAATAATAGGAAGAAGGAAAGAGGTACAGATGACAGCTAATGGCTAACATGGGTGAATGTAGGTGTAGCCAGCAAAGAATGTGCTGGTTATATGTGCAGGCCTAGTTATTTTTGAAAACTATTTGAAAAAAGTTAGTGTCCAGAAAAGACACTATGAAAAGAAAAAAGATGTAATTTTTCAGTATCACCATTTTGTGTTTGTTTCTGACATCCTCAGTCTGTTAGTCTTATTATATCTTTAATGTTCATATATATTTCATTGTATTTGCTTGCCCTATTGATGACAAGGTACACTTAATAACTAAGAATAATTCACAGTTATACCATTAATCATGGCATGCAACTCTCTGAAATTAGAAGAATAATGTGACTGCTGGAATAGTCCACGTGTTTTAAAATCTTGTTCTGTGCAGACTAAGGAAGCTGTTTTGCTTCACATTCATAACAATTTGTTTTACAAGGTCTCCCTGAAATCAATCAGATACATGTGCCATTCTTTCAAATAATTTTGTACCGTCGGAATAGCTCTGAACTGTTTGAAAATATGGTGACATATATGGTTTTTGTAATAATAGTAATGTGTATGCTAGTGATTTTATAATATCAAGAGGTTTTATGAAACAGTATAAAATTTAACATCTGATGGCATCACACTTATTATTACTCAACTCTTGGAAGTGACCAAGTATAGAAGTTGCTAGTTACCCCTCACCTATCAAAATTTTCACTCCTACCCATCTGATCATATTCTGATGTTCTGCCATCAGATGCATTATTTTGTGTTTTATGACTGTGTTAAACTGAAGAGAACACATCAAACTGTACTCAGTCATTTTTATTATCTTAGTTTAATCAGATAACATCAACAAAGGGATAATCATTCCAAAGAAAACTAAGGACAGAGGTTATGTAACCTTAAGAGGGGACCCATCAAAAGGGGCCCAGTGAGATTAGAAACATTTCATGCTTGGGGAGTATGAAAGATTAAAAAATGGAAACCAGTGTCACTTACTTCCGAGTTTTGCCTGGGGCTGGATCAGGTCAGCACTACATCATTATGCAGAGCAAAGTAAATTGACCTACTTTTCTAAAGATGTCATATAAAATTTACATGATCTTCAGAGTATAACAACATTATATTGAACATAGACTATATTTGACAGTCAAAGGCTAGTGATACCTAACATTTTCTTGAGTAAACAAGCTTTCGCTACCTAAATATAAACATGCCGTTTTGTCTCATATGAGGTCTTATTTGCAGTAAAGTTTTCTTTCCTGGTTAAGACTTTGTTTTGGTTTATTGGTCATAGCTACATAATGTGAAAAGTGTAAGTATTGGACTCCATTTTGAGAGTAGAAATACTGCTTTCCAGGATGAATAAGCTGCTATCCAGGATGAATAATGCAATGTTATGCTTTAAAAATTGTCAGATTCTTTTAAATGTATTGTTCTTCTTTAAACTTTAATCTACTGAGATAAACATTTTTTTAATTTGGCCTTAACTGTTTGTCACAAGAAGATAAGATACAAGAGACAGACAGTCAATTATATATATATATGGTTCTATGACATCATGAGAAAGAAAAGAGACCTACCAAACTTTTAACTGACTCATATTAGCTGGCTAATACTTAGAAGTACTCAGGTAAACTTAGTTATAATTTTTATGTGCCTCTTCCCAAATATAGTCTATTCTTTCTTTTTTAAAAAAGTTGTAACTAACAGTATTTTGAGTAATGAATATTAATGATATCAAATCAATATTAAAGTAAAATTAATGAATGTTAAACAGACGTTGCATCTAAATACCAAAATAGGGAGAGTGTGAATTATATTCTACAATTCAACCTGGAGGTCCAGCTATCACAGTGAAACCTCTGTCATTGAAATAGCTTCAAAATAGACTGCATTCATATTTAGCCCAATAGCTTTAGGCATTCAGAGATATGGAGTAGGTAAAATAAAAAGTACCTTAGCAAAATTAACATCAAGCCATGTGTTCTGCTTCTGGAATTTTAGAGTCATTTTTAACATAGATAGTAACTTGGTTTGAAATTTAAGCACACGCGTACACACAGGTTTGCTAGTCGGAGAGTTTCCATGCCTGAGGGAGGGGAGGTGACAATTGGTGCATTCAGTATATAACACGTGTAATGATAATCAAGTTGATTGGTTGAACTCCATAGCTTTTTTTTTTTTTTTTCCTTCCTCTTCTTGTGGAGTAGTTCAGTCAGGGGTGGAAGGATTCTCCCCCATCTTTAACCCCCTCAAGAAGACGTAGGTTGATACCATTTTTATTGTTCTGCTGGGGTGGGAAATAAACCATATGCTTTAGAATTTTGAATGGCTACACCAAAGGGAGCATTGAAGCAGGCCCTCTTTCCCCTTTCCTACCAGACTTTGAGGTGGAGTTATTCTGCTAAACGTTGTAGCAGACTCCAGGTTAGCTTAATGCTGAATGCCCCACCCCGGGAAGAGAGGTGGGTGGGGATGGGGGGAGCAATGTCAAGGGCTCCAGAGGAGCTTGGGCTGAGTGAAGTGTGGAGTGGGAAGCTTCTGTCTGAGACCCACCCCTCCCCTGGATACCAGGCAAAGGCAGTGAGAGTCGGAACCAGCTGATGCCGCCGCTGCTGCTGCTGCTTCCCATTTCCAGGGTGAAATTTTCACAGCAGCTAATTCTAAGGGGAGGAAAAAAAAAATCCCTAACCAACAGCGGAGAAGATTCTATCACCCAACACGAGCTACCTAACCTTTTAGGCAGGCTTTTCAGAGAAATCCTCGTTTTAAAAGCCAACATTCACGATCCAAAAATACGGGACGGGAATCAGAGCTGGTATGAAATGTGAAAAGGCTCTTTACACTCTGAGTGTTTGAAACGATCCGATGAGCATAGGAAGTGGCTGCCAACGCTCTGGCGGCTGCTCGTGCCGCCGCCGCTGCCGCCGTTCCTCGCAGAGGGCTGGACAGAGTCAGTCCCGGTTTCAGCACCTCCGGCGCTGGACAGCTCTCTGCACGCTGCACCGCCGCCCGCCTGCTTCCTCCAAACACTCTCGCTTTGCCTTACTGGAGATGCATCTAAATTACGTCCTATTCAACAACAAGTAGATTTTTTTTTCCCTTTTTCCTGTACGGGAATTACAGTAGACGATTCTCTCAGTTAAACTGCATTTTCTTCTTTACGGAATTGGCCGTCAGGCATATTTATCCCGATCTTCCCCCTACACTTTGCAGGAACGATTCTTTGGGAACGTGGTCCACCCAGGGATGTAAAACTGTGCTTACCGATGCATCCCATACGAAATGCTTATGTGATCGTCTCTCTACCTTCGCCATTTTGGCTCAGCAACCTAGAGAAATAGTAAGTAACAAAGGGAAAACACGGCTTTAATGCAAAGGCAGGGACGTTGTGGAGAGTGTTTCTCCAGGGAACTGCATTTTAAATGGGGAAATGGAAAATGTTGCAGGGTGGCAAAATTGGGTTCGTCTCCTCCTTAGCTACAGTGGCTTGGTGAAATGAATTCTAGTTGGTGTGCTATAACTAAATTCTACTCAATTTTATGTCTTCTAACTTGAAATTTCTGCAGTATAGTTTTAAGTATGTAGTCCAATCATATTGCTAATATGCTGCAAACTTTCAAATAAAAATAATTGTCAGCTTAACCTTTATTTTAGAACTCGAAATCTGTTCTGGGGGATTTGTAAGGATACTGTTAGTAGTAGAATGAAGACCCCAGACACTATAGCCAAACACATTGCATATCTGCATTGGATATTTTCAGTACAGGTTTTCTGGGATGTCCTTGGGTATTTATTTTTAAAACATTAAATGAAGTTTTTGTGAAAGTATGGACTATCAGAAACTGTAAAATCATTCCTTAGAAGTATATAGGTTTGCAGAACTAGTTTCTGAAACAGGCAACTGTATAAACTGTCTGAAAGAAAAACAATATCCTCATCAAAGGTATTTTGAAAAATTATTTCAGGAATTGAAATGGTAAGAAATAGTTATTAAGATAATGTGACTTTCTGTCTAAATCTGGCCTAAATATGCATCACTCTTACTTATTTTGATAACCAAAAATATCTATAAAATTCATTGTGCCTATCTAAGATTTGGAACACACTTGATCTTAAAGTATATTTCTTTAAACTTCCAATACTAAAAATATGAAAAAACAGTAGATTTTACTAGTTAGTACCATGTTAGTGTCTGAAGAAAGAAATCTCTCAAATCAGTGACTACTTGTGATCTTTATACATTTTAAAAATATATATAGGGTTTTACTTTTCAAGGTCATATATTTAGAGAATGATATTGACTGTGAAAATTAACTGTATATTTTGTTCACAGAAAAAAGAATCACGAAATATATTCTAGCTCTTATATCTGAAATTTGATTTTCCTCTATATTCTAGGAGGCCAAACTACTGAAATTAAATGAGAGGTTACTTGACTTAAAGCAAAGTTGCCAAAAGTCTGAAAGTTTGAACATTTTTCAATATCTAGTTACCAGATTTGTATAACATAATGCATTGTTAATAGGAGGATCAAGGTACATTTCGCTAAAAACGCATATTGTGAAATAACTGTGAAATAATTCTGTTGTTAGTTGAAGAAAAATGAGTACTGCTTCAAATATCAGCTAGAGAAAATTTAACACATTAATACTGACCAAGTTGTAACTTCAGTGATTTATTTTAGAAAGCAATAAGTGGATATATGCCACAATCAAGCACTGAAAACTCTTAAGGCCTTCATTACTTCACAGTGGGAGAGAGGGAGTAGCTAGAATTAGTCATTTTAGGGGTTGAGAACATGTGAACAGAGTGGTTACTGGGTAATTATCTGGTTACTATAACAACTATATTGGCTATTTTTGAGTGTTATGATAGTTTGGTTGAGTTTAAAAGTTATTTTAATTTATTTTTAAAATCCTCTTTCTCTCTCTCTTTTTTGTGTGCTTCTTTTGTTTAATTTGCAGATCATGGAATCCTCTAGTACACCTTCAGTTACCCTGATCGTAGGTAGTGGCCTTTCTTGCTTGGCCTTGGTCACCCTAGCAGTTGTCTATGCAGCGTTATGGAGGTATGTAATCAGTTAACACACTTCAAATGGAGTGCTGTTATTCAGAGTTAAATCAGAGACTATGATAACTATTATATGTCTCATGTTTTCTTGATTTACTGGAAAAAGTACCTTTAAAACAGCTATAATTGCTTTGATTGAACTATAATAAATGAACTCAAAAGTGCTAAGTAAGTGTTTACTTAATTTTCTTCTCTATATTTTCCTATGATAAGAAAAGAAGTGAAGCATACACACACACTCAATTCAAATGATGGTAGTCTTCAACAAGTTGCTTATCCCCAAGTATTCTTCATACCCCACATTCAGTCTATGAGTGGTTCCTATTTATCCCAACTGCTACTGAGTTTGAGAGTTGAATTGATACAGTTAAATTAATTTCTCTGTTATAGAAATATGGTCTACAAATTCTTGTTTTAAACACATACAGTCAATGTGTCCCAGACAATGAGTAAAATCTTCTATAGTATTAATATATTAACATAATAAATATCATAAAGCTTTAGAAAAGGTTTCTTGGTTGAATGTTTCCAATAAGTCAGATTTTGACAAACTGATTAAAAGAAGTCAGAAAAAATACATGGACAAGAGGAAGTGATTGAAAAATACTGTTCTATAATATGTGAAATTGCATCTGCTTGATATTAGGTAAAAATACAGTACTTTCCTATGATTTGTTCTTATTCTATTAATGAGAATATTAGACTTGTAAGGCTTATTATGTCTACTGACATATTGTTAGCTAGTATGTAACAAAACTTCCCAATAAATTTTTAAATGTTAAACACTTTTATATCCATTTTTATTCATTAAAACTATTCTAAAAACAGTTGCTATATTAATAAATACATAATTGCATATTGTTTGAATATCTGAAATATTAAAATTGTAAAGATTTCCAGCCATAGTATTTTACTTATCTTTTACTTAATATAAAAAAATTCTGTCTAAAAATTAATTATAATTTATTAAAGAAAGGTCATTTGGTTGACATCTATTTTTGGAAAAAAAATGTTTTCTGTTATATTTTTTACTCTTTTGAAGACAAAAGTTAATTGTCCAGGATATTATATTATCAAAGGTATTAAAATTTTTATGCTTCATACAAAACTAAAGTATGTATCCATTCTTGGTCTGTTGGTGCAGATATGTAACAGAAGTTCTGCCTTCCCATGAAGGGTAGTGAAATGCTAAGAAAGACAATATAATAATCTATGATCAGTCTCATGAAATGAAAGAGATGCTTGGTCTAGGCATCGCATAGTAGACAGTAGAATCCTGGGTTCAGGGCTCAGTCAATCAGGCATTGTCCTGATAATACAAGAGCAAGACAGGCAAAGACTGGAAAGAAGCCTTTTTCTTCCACAGTTACCTAAAATGTTCTTCTAAGAAAATGAGGCAGTGTTTACAAGCCAGGATACTAGGTAATAGTATCACAGTTCATCAGTAGCATCATAATTCATACTCACTGAGATATTCAGGACTAAGTTTCATTGCTCATTGCACAGAGTTAAACCACCAGTTTCACCTTTTCTTCACACCTCAACACACATGGCTAATGCTAGCACAAACACTGCTGGTATAAATGATATAAAAAGTTTATCCAAGAAGTATGGGATTAATTAGTCCCTAGTAAAGTTTTCTGTAGTACAGAAAATCCAGGAAAATCACCTATTATAAGAGTTTTCCAGGAATTACCAACTGAAATTATCTACCTAATTTTGACATGACACTTAGAAGTATGAAAGACAGTACCCAGAAACAACATAAATTTGAATTCCTAACAGTGGCCATCAGCTCATTGTCTACAGGTAGAAGAATTGAAGTAATATTGATAATTTGATAGAAGTTTCAAGATTCAAAAACTATTGATATTAAGTGGCTCTTATAGCATGAATGCTCAGGATCCAACTGCCTTTTTTTTAATTAAGAGATTTATAATTTTTGCTTTCCTAATGATATATAAAATGTGTGAACATCAGAATTATTTTATGTATAATTACTACTTTGAAATTTGTTGGTATCTCATATAACTTATTATAAATGTTCATCAAAAAATGAATCCACTGTGACATTCTCTCCACCTACAAATATATTCTGTGGAGTTATGTTATTACATCAAAGAGCAACTGAGCATGTCCTTTCAGCCCATATATTGAAATGATGCATTCACAAATTTTGTTTAAAACATAAAACATTTTCATAAAAAGTTCTCAAAGTTGAGATAACTAATACAATTTTAAGGCAACAATACTACAATGGAAATGAAAATGGAAAAACTCTGCAGGTTGGTCAGTCTAGGTCCTTATTACCCTGATTCTTCTATTTACTGACTAAATAATATCAATGAAAATTTTAAATAATATCAGCCTTTAATATCACATAAAGGGTCAGTTTTGCATAGTCCTTAAACTTTTTGTGATACATATCCCACCCACAAAATAAGAAGCAACTTAACATTTGTTGATGTTTTCAGTATCCCAATGTGTGGTTTATTATATTTTTAGATATTGATGGTGCAAGGACAAGATTAACCTACTCTTGAGCCCATTTTTCCTTTTTAATTGAGAGTCACCTTAGGCTCCTTCTGTGTTCTGTGAAGAAAGGAAGTTTCTCTTATATTAAAAATTGCTTTTTATATTTTATTGTTACTCTTGTTTCTGTTCTGCACTCTTTTCTGAACTATGTGGTGGAATGTAGGGCCTCTGCCTTCATATTCCTCACAACAGAGAGAAAGAACTTTGATAGATTTACTTTCTAAAGTGTCTCCCGCTCTCTCGCACCCCCATGTAACCCTGCCCAGGGAAGCCCATGACTGCTGTGGACAGTGATTTCATGTTCTAATACGAATCGAACAGTCTTAATACACAGCAAGAACAAATACATCTTAGTTTCTTTTTTTTTTTTTCAACTGTCACTCAGTGATTTGCCACTGGGTACAGGAAAGCAAAATAACTTCTACCCTGTTAGGGTAAACAGCTGGTAGAACATTTGATTCTGAGCAGTTTTCTCCATGAATAACATTCTTGATGCACTTAAAAATTATGTGACAGACAGTATATAAACTCTTCTTCATAAGGGTAAAATATGGCAGACGCCAAGTAATTTTCTAGCCTAATGATGAATAATTTGTGGACTGGGTTAGTTTTTAGCAATAAAGATTCCTTTTCTGTTTTCTTGGTTTGGAACAATTACTCAGGAAGAGAAAAATGTAAAGAGTAACAACCTAAGTACTTAAAAAAACTTGAGATAATGACGTAGTGGTTGAAAATGTGGTTTCATGAAAGTAATGGCATCTTTCTAGTAAATGGTGCAAGGATGGGGGGATATTTCAGAATTTGTGTGGATTTTTTTTCTTTTTGGTTCTGGAGTTTTACCCATTGATGAGTTTGGTGATAATTAGCATATTATATATACATATGTAGTAAAAGTTCTTATACTAATTTACGTAGTTCAAAGAAATTTTTTATTTCTAGTAAAAAAAAAAATGTATGGTGATAACAGAGGTACAACTTAGCCTCTGTCAGAAATGCCATGTTGTCTACACTAAGGTCTAAAGAAAAGAAAATTTAAAGGTCTTTTGAATATCACATGTCACTATAAAATTAAGTCTCAAAGAATAATCTTTCTTTTTTAAAATTAATTTATTTATATTAATTGGAGCCTAATCATTTTACAATATTGTGGTGGGTTTTGCCATAATCTTTCTTAAAAATGACTGTTTTTTATGTGTTTTCTCATGTAAAGCCTGCAGCTTAGTGTATCTTTTTCTGGATGAGTTTCGCCAATTTGTGTAATAGAGAACTTTTCATCTTTCCTTTGAACTTTAAAGTTGGGCACTCTTTCTCTCTCTGGTTAGGTACATCCGCTCTGAGAGGTCCATAATTCTAATTAACTTCTGCCTGTCTATCATCTCATCCAACATCCTCATCCTGGTTGGACAGACTCAGACACATAATAAGGTATGGTTGGTGATGATTTTGATTCTCTTTCTGTGTTTATGTTGTGACCTAAAGTTTCTTATTGATAATCTAAATGTTTTTTTCTTAATAAAATGGGGAATTTCTGACAAAATTATTTTTAAAAGTAAAAATATCTTGTTCTGAATAAAATTATTATGTATTCCAGTGTAGAAATACGTGCCTTTAACTTAATTTCTTGGGGATTGAGAGGCTGTTTATAATAGTAGAAATATGTGTTTATTAAACATTGTATCAAAGCTCTGTGAGTTCAAAACTTTGAAACATCAAAAGCACGAATTTTTAATTTATTATCCTAATTGTAATAAGATTTCCTGTGTTTTGGCCTAATTTATTAACATTTTGATTCCTAAATTCAACTGTAAATTGCTAACAAGTGTAACATAGCTCTTGAAAATCCACCAAAAAGCTTTTTTAGACAATAATCGTAGAGAACATTAGGTGAAAGTGACTCTACATGTTATGCCCTTCAAAAAAACTTAACCAAAAAGTAGTTTTATACTTAAACAGTATTGTAGTTCTTTAACTGAATAATAACTTTCAGCAGAATGTAAAAATGTATGACTTGAGTTAAATAACCATGTGTTTTGAGAAATGATTATCAGTCTTTTTACTAAATGACTTTGAAACACATTCCAAGAAACCACTAATAGAAATCTTAAATTAAATGACCCTAATCTCAAAGAAATCATGTTGAAAAATGCTTTGATAATATTTGTCAATTTGGGCCTGTTCTTAATTTTTTTCAAATACTAAGGTCAATAATTGAAATTTTTTCCCTATACCCTTTCATTCTTGGAACATCCAATATACTTTTCAATTGGTTCTTTTAATATATTAGGTATTTGTAGGACAGACATCGACATCAGAAAATTATGGATAGTTTTATTATTTTACTAAACTTGCACTCCTCAGAATCTGATTCCCACCCAAAGGAACTGATTTCAGGTCTTGAGAATCCTGGAAAACTACTTAGATGATTCTGATGAAGATTTGTTTTGACCTGTATTGTTTGGGCTGCAGGAAGACTGGGAGACAGTGAAGGGTCAGACAGAAACAAAACAGGGAACAGAAGTGAGCATTCAGCAAGGGGCCCTGCAGAAGTAAAAGGTGCATCCACCTTTCATGTATCTGAGTGTCTAGGGTTTGTTTCCCAACCGCCCCCCCCCCGCCATTTCTTTCCTTTGATGAGATAAGAAAATGCAAAGTCTATTAAAATATATTTCAGATCTCCCTTCTGACTGTTTAACATAAGTTTGCAAAGAAATGCATGGGAAAAGGAAAGTCAGACAGAAAGGCCAGAGTGAGGGAGGTGCAGTTGAAACTGAGAGGAGAAAGAAGTGTGAGAAGCAGCCAGCCAAGGGGCCGCTGGGCGGCGCAGGGCAGTGGGGTGGGCTCAAACTAGCTGGGGAGGAAAGGAGAGAGGGGCAGTGACGGGGGAGGGTACGGGTGTAGCGTGGGAGACGCCCACCCCCAGGGGCCTGGAAGTGAAGTGGGGTGAAAGTCCTCAGTCATGCCCGACTCTTTGCGACCCCGTGGACTAGTCCATGGAATTCTCCAGGCCAGAATGCTGGAGTGGGTAGCCTTTCCCGTCTCCAGGGGATCTTCCCAACCCAGGGATTGAACCCAGGTCTCCCGCATTGCGGGGGGGTGGGGTGGGCGGTGGGATTCTTTACCAGCTGAGCCTCTAGGGAAGCCTGAGAATGCTGAGCAGGCAATCATCACCCACCTCACCCCTGTTCTTACTGTTCTCTGAGCAGGATCTTAGAAGAACTCCTATACTTGTTCTCACCTGGTCATAATTCTTTTAACTCTTCATCCTTGAACATCCCCTCAAAAAGAGAGTTTCCCTCTGAAGCAGAAGTCACCTACTGGATCTCGGCACCAGAAAAAGTTGAGCTAGAGTTAAGCTTTAGCTGGTGGTTGATGTTGGGATTTTTCCCACCAAAGCCTCCCTTTCTGTCATGTTTTACCCTCCAAACACTCTTATTTCCCAACATCATGGTCTTCCGTAGGAAATATGCTGTAAAAACTGTTTTATACTATGTGCCAAAGTTTTTACAAGTTTCTGAGCCAAATGGTTTGACTAGTAGAATTTCCCACGAGGTTTTCTACATGTTGTAATGGTTATTGTCTATTTCTTTTGGATCATTGCTGTACAATACAAATACAGTGTTGGCCACACATGCCTGCTACATATGTGATAGTGATATGTTAGTGGCCACTTCAAAATAAGTAAAAACAAATAAGCTAAATCAATTTTAATAATGTATTTAACTCAGTATATCCAAAAGATGACCATTTTAACATAAGTAACATTTTCAGATGTTAATACAATATTTTAAAACATTTTTAAATAAAGTCTTCAGAATCTGGTTTGTATTTTATACTTATAGTACATATCAGTTTGAACCAGGTGAATTTCTAGTGCTCAGTGGCTACATGTAGCAAGTGAGTGCTTTGTTGAATAGGTCTAAATCATAGTAATACTTAGAAACTAGAGTAGTCTTGAGAAATTACATTCTACTTGCCCACTTGGGCTTTTCCAGTTTCTCAATGTCCTGTTTTTGATTTTTTCTTTTTTTAGTTATAATGTCTTTTGGATATCTGTGATTATTATGACATCAAAGGCAAGATAAGACAAGTCTAATTTTACTTTTCATTTCTGATTATGCAGCATGACTGACATTGGGCTTGGTTTAAAAAAAAAAAAGTCAGCATAGTTTTGTTTTTGCAGAATAGATTCTGTGTGGTTTTGGGATCCTGGTGGTTCTGTTCCAGACAGACTGTGCTGATTTCTGCTCCTACAGTTGTTTATGCTTGTGGGGAGGAGCGGGTGGTAAGTGGTGGTGATGATGAACAAAATGAAAAATTATTTTTATTTCTCATGTTATGTTAATTTTGCTTTATTAAGTCTGAATAAATGATCTTCTTAGCTTAGGATAATCCACTATGGAGTGACTTTGAAATAAAAATGTAACTCACTAGGATTTTATTCGTCATCACTCTCAACAGTATCAGGTTTCCAGGGGAAATAATTGTATATTTGATTATGATACACGTGCTGAATTCAATTTAATCGACCTTACTTTATTATTTTTTTTGAATTTTATTATGAAAACTTTATTTATTTTTTTAACTTAATCTAGCTAGGTCAAGTGTGATTACCTTGTAAATTTTTTAAAAAGTAAACACCTTACTTTATTTTTTATGTGAAATAGCAGTTTGTGAAAAGTTGTACCTGCTTCACTGTTATGAGATCAATGATTAAAAAAAAAGAAAACATGCAAAATGAAATATCTGTATGAAATTATGATCTATATAAACTCCAAAAGAATATTTTTAAAAAGTAATATATGATCAGTGAGTACAGTATATTTTTTAGGTTGTGTGAAGGATCCCATCACTGCCCTGGGTGTTTTGTAATTGATCAAATTCCTATCTTTTATTTCCCTGATAACCTCTGACTAATGCTTTACCATTCCATACTTGGAAACATCTGAGAGGGCTTCCTGATGAACAGGTTCTTTGGTATTGCCTCTGAGAGGTGTCATGGGTAGTTTTTGTAGAAACCTGTATTTGATGCTGAGGTCTAGAATAGTTTTGAAGTGTCAGACTGAATTTTCTCTGAATTGCTTTCCGAATTATAATTGATCCAATTATCTCACTACTGAGTATCTCTGCCTTCTTTTGAGTTGGGATAGAAACAAGCTGAAATGATCCATTGTTTAAAATATGATGTATTCAAATCTTTGAACTATAGATTCAATTGCTGGCAGCAGAGAGAGGAATCAAATGCAATTCCTTATATCTCTTCTTAAAATGCAGTGATAAAATGTAATTATACTGACTTCGTTGTATTTCAAGCTATCTCATAAAATGTCATTGCCCTTTGATTTCTTTGTGCATTTTAAATTTCAACCAGGATGTTCTTTTATCACTCAAATGTTGTTTATTTTTAGAATTTCCTTTGTACTTTAAAGTATGCAAATGTTTTCTGTTGAGCCATGTAGATTATTTTGGACCTAGTATTTTGGAAACATATTTTCAGAGAATAGTTTTTTTTTTAATCACAAAAATGTATACCTATCTTTTCCCAGAACACTTTGAGATGATTTATCATATTAACCATTTCATAGCATTCTTTTTGCTGATGGAAGCCAAAATTAGCGAAATTGTTTTTTTGGTTAGATAGCAGTGAACACCCAAGAAGATTCTGAGAGAGAGCTTCTCCCCACAACCACAAACTCACTACCAGGTTATAATGAAAGCAAGCCAAGTCTAATTTGAATCAGACAGTCAGATATTTATTAGATAAACATTTATGAGCAAATCAAGAGCAAAACCTGTTCTGTAAACACAGTGAAACTGTGGGTCTCTGTCATTTTAGATACTTAGATCACATCTTATAAGCACACTCATTTGAGGTGGACAGAGCAACACTCTAGAAGCAGGCATCTGTGCCTTTAGTCAGCATCTTTCAATCAGGAATCATCCTAACCCAGTGTCTGAACTCAGTACAACTGGGGATAAAACTATGGGCCTCATCTCTAAAAAGTACGGGATATAGGCGCCAATGGAATCTTCCATGCAGTCCATTTAGATTAAGACATGTTTAGCTATAATATCTCATCTGCATATGTTGAATACCTTTATGTTCACCAAAGGGAAGCCATTGATACATCCACCATAATAATTGCCTAGACACTAGTTTATCAGTAAAGATCAATCTTTTGTATTTAGCTCATAATTGAAGTGTTGACTATGGATGCTGCTGCTGCTGCTAAGTTGCTTTAGTCGTGTCCAACTCTGTGCGACCCCACAGACGGCAGTCCACCAGGCTTCCCCATCCCTGGGATTCTCCAGGCAAGAACACTGACATGGGTTGCCATTTCCTTCTCCAATGCATGAAAGTAAAAAGTGAAAGTGAAGTCGCTCAGTCCTGTGTCTGACTCTTAGCGACCCCATGGACTACAGCCTACCAGGCTCCTCTGTCCATGGATTTTCCAGGCAAGAGTACTGGAGTGGGGGGCCATTGCCTTCTCTGGTTGACTGTAGATAGATCTACCTAAATCAAAAGGTCTTGCAGCTGACTCTGCAAGACTTGGGAGTATGACCCTTTCAAATACAAGGCCAGCTGAACACCTTGTTCTATGCATTCCTAGACGGCTCCTAGAATTAAAGATTAAAATAACAGGCACCAATATAGTATCATACCAAGAACACCTAGTGTTATAAAATAAATTAAAGACATCCTAAATAGACATCCTTTTCCTAAAAAAATAGTAGTTAAATGTGAGAGGGTGAAGACAGATACTAACTTTAATCCCAGGAGATCTAGGAGACCTAGCAGAAGTTCTCATTGACAGGTCAAGGGAAGCTTCACAAATTATTTCAGATATGCAGACACATCTTTATCACTCTTTGGAAGGAATTTCTCTCATAGTTCCTTATGTTTAGACCACTGAATTATATAATAGGCCATGTCTTTTAATTCAGTCTTGCAAAAAATACAAAAACTGTGTTGGAGCAGTTTTTAAAAGTCACAAACTGTACACAGTTTTCTTCCTACATTTGGTGCTTCATCTTTATCTGGAGAAGGCATTGGCACTCCTATGTTGTCATATTTTTGTTATATAGTTTGTATAGAGATAATCAGTAAAGCTGAGCCAAACTAGAAGGCTGTCATTATTCTAATGGAAGATGTCTTTACTTTGTCAGAATTGTGTTTTTCTAAAATAAAGTCTTGAATTTGAATACTTTCATTGGGCGAAAGTGAAAGTGAAGTCGCTCAGTCGTGTCCGACTCTTTTTGACCCCATGGCCTGTAGCCTACCAGGCTTCTCGGTCCATGGGATTTTCCAGGCAAGAATACTGGAGTGGGTTACCATCTCCTTCTCCAGGAGATCTTCTCCAGGAGATCTTCCCGACCCAGGGATTGAACCCAGGTCTCCCGCGTTGTAGGCAGACGCTTTACCATCTGAGCCACCAGGGAAGTCCCTTCACTGGGCGAAGCGCTCTCTAATTCAGCCGTTTCTCCCATGGCCGCCTTTTGCCAGAGACCCACATTCTTTATACGTTTACTTCCATGCCTGGCCTCTGAATGTATAAGTGTTCAGCTTCTGGGAAGAAGTATTGACTGTGTGTTTTCATCCACCCATCTGTCTCTCCTGATACCCTCTGAAACAGTCTGCCCATCTCTTGAAGGTCAGAGCTCTCTAGGTTTCCCTGGAGACATCCATCTCTTGGGGGTAAAAGTAAAAATCAGGCACCTTAAGCCAGAGGGACCCAAGCACCCTGCCTCTCCTGCTTTCTATTTGTGTGATCTTGAGCTCAATACTCAGCCTCCCTACACCTTAGCTTCTTCTCAGTATCTCCCTTACAGTATTGCTGTCAAGGTTACATGGCAGTACATATGAGGCACTTTATAAGACTCCTGAAACAGTTGCTGTGATCATAGTGATGGTGATGACGATGCCTCATGGACATACATCTGAGATTCAGATATCCTTGTGTCAAATTTTCTGTTCATCACTAAATTCCCCCCTTTTGTCTCCACCCCACACTCAAACAAATTATATAGAAATGTCTGTGTCTTATACAATATAAATTGTATGTGTTTACTGTTCTCTCCAACCCAGCTACATATGTTGGAACTCTTGAGAGTTAGCTCCTTCTCCCTTACTTGGTAAATTGAATAAGCCAGCCCTGTGCCAGGTGTACCCTCGCCTATTTCTCAAATCCAGATTTTTGCCTCCGTCAGCTACGAATCACGTTCACTAGTCTCCTGCTTCCAGCATAATGAACCCCACTCTTTACCTTGTAACACAAGTCATGGAGCTAAAAGTGAAATCTGACCGCTCCACTCCGTTGGACAAACATCTGTTATTGTCTCATTCACTGCAGAAGTGATTTTCAAACTCTGCTCAGACACAAGTGAGCATGTTTTATTTATCTATGAAGGCTTCTAGTCACTGATTTTCTTGCATTAATATATTGGGGCTCAGGAATAAATTGTATTCAGAAATAGCTCTGCAGTTTATGAAACCTGAGAAATGTTAAACATGACCTGGGCTGACCTTTCCATTTTTGCTCTACTTTATTGACTTTTGTTTTATCACAGTAGCAATACCAATCTACTTATAGTTCATCAGAATCATCAGAATCATGGAGGTCACTTATTCCTTGCTTCCTCCCAACTTGGAACACTGTTACTCCCCTGCACTCCATCCGATTTCCAAAACATCTTCATCTGACTCGTACTCATCCTCTGATACTCTTCCTCCTGCGGGAAGTCCTTCACTGTCCTCCACATTTAGGTTCACCAGCTCTGAGACTCTGTGATTCCTGGTGCAAGACTCCTGTCTTGTACTCTATTACCTGTTTCCAACCAGGCTATCCACTTCTTAGGGCAAGGCTAGGTTGAATGAGTAAATGCATTTATTTGAATTCATCAGTTAGGCTCGTATCTATGGAACTAAAAGCTGTTGTTAGTTTTACGAGGATCTGGGTCCCCAACTCTAGACAGAATCTAGGCCAACATGGTGATCAAGACTATTTTCTTAAGACCTGATTTAAGCTCCAAGTGATTGATGACTTGCTGTAAAGGCAATCTCGTTTCTGGGTTTTAGTTAAAGAAACTCTGAAAGCCCACAAATGTGAATATTCTCACTTGAGAAGTCATGTAAAATAATGTTTTCATCCTTCAAAAGAAATGTGCTTTTTCATAATTTCACTCATAGAAGTCACTTCCTGCCAGAAATGTCCCAAATGCCGGTCTATTTTGTCTCAAATGTGTTTGTGATCCCTGTGGCTGAAGTCAAAGCTTCTTATTTAGATTTTTTTAAATCCCATTTATTGACTTGCTATGATGTTTGTAAAAGGATTTGGATGTAGTAAGCTTACATGTGATTCATTTGAGTCCATTTTGAGATATCTTACTCACTCTACCAGGATTCTCCTGGGCTCCTGAAAACCATTAGACCACAGAACTGAAGAGTAGGTTGGTTTCCTGATTTCCTCTGGCTCCTGGCAGTCAGGTTTATTGTATCCTGTTGGCATGGGGCTCACAGAGTGGAGGCAGTGGGATTAGAGAGACTCTCTTGACCCACTTCAACCTTCTTGTCCCCTGACTCTATGGTTCCAATTTTGTGTGGCATGAGCCAAGGATCACATTATCGAAGTCAGCTTCAAAACAGAGCAAAAGATAAATGTGAACAGTGGGTTTGGAACAAGGAACAGAGATAAAAGAGGAATGATTTGACAATAAGGAGTGACTCAAATGGTTGCAGTATCAGGAAGCAGATAATCTTGAAGAACAAGGAAGGCAGTTTGGACATTCAATTTGTGTGCTTGGGTCAGTCTCCACAGCTGGACAAAACTCCCCAAGAAATAATCAGGGTGACTTGTGTGCTAGCAGGGCTCTGGAGAGTGTCAAACATACTCCAGCTATTTCTGCTCATTTATTCTTAGGCAGTTGTATACAAATATTTTCCAGCTAACCTAGAAACTCCTCAAATCCCACCTTAGACTTGGTTTTCGTGATTTCTAGTTCTAGAATGCCAGAGCATTCTTCCTACTTTGGTTTGCTCACTTAGCCTTTGTTTGTATTAGCATATTACTGTGCAAAAGTTCCTAAATGTAAGGGAAAAGCAAGCACCCACCTGATTAAGCCTTTCTTCTAACTCTTCAGTGGGTCTGTAGCACTCATGAGTTTTACCCCACATTCTGAACATCTCCCACATTCCGAGCTGCTTCTAGTATGTAAACTGGATTTGCAGGACATAAAAAAAGGGCACTCTTTCGGGGCTGATGAGTTATGAAAGCACTCACGTCTCTCCAGGCTGAGTTGGCCTCCAGCAGAGCATCTGGCCTCCTACATCTGCTCTCTGGCCCACTCTGCAGGCCCATTTCTGTGCTTCCTGGAGCATCCTAGCCCATGTGCACTGGACGCATCCTTGCCTCTGTGCTTACTTTTCACTTCGCCTGATAAAACTCCTACCACCCTCTGGAAGTTGGTAAATCATCCTTGTGTAGCCCTTCAACACCTCCATAGAATGTGGTGGAAAGTAAGTGAACATATTAGTCACTCAGTCATGTCAGTCTCTCTGTGCCCAGCTCCTCTGTCCATGGAGTTCTCCAGGCAAGAATGCTGGAGTCGTATCCCTTCTCCAGGGCATCTTCCTGACCTAGGGATTGAACCCAGGTCTCCTGTACTGCAGGCAGATTCTTTACCTTCTGAGCCACCAGGGCAACCCTAGCATGTGGTATTTAGCACCTCTGTATTTAGCACCAACAACATTATTCTATAACTTTCATTTACTGATCAACTTTGCCCACTCACTGTGATTATCGAGTGGTTTTTTTTGTTTTGTTTTGTTTTGTTTTGCTTTCAAGTTTTAAAACCACTAGTATTAGTAGAAACACAAGCTGGAATCAAGATTGCCAGGAGAAATATCAATAACCTCAGATATGCAGATGACACCACCCTTATGGCAGAAAGTGAAGAGGAACTCAAAAGCCTCTTGATGAAAGTGAAAGTGGAGAGTGAAAAAGTTGGCCTAAAGCTCGACATTCAGAAAACGAAGATCATGGCATCCGGTCCCATCACTTCATGGGAAATAGATGGGGAAACAGTGGAAACAGTGTCAGAGTTTATTTTGGGGGGCTCCAAAATCACTGCAGATGGTGATTGCAGCCATGAAATTAAAAGACGCTTACTCCTTGGAAGAAAAGTTATGACCAACCTAGATAGTATATTCAAAAGCAGAGACATTACTTTGCTGAATAAGGTCCGTCTAGTCAAGGCTGTGGTTTTCCCAGTGGTCGTGTATGGATGTGAGAGTTGGATGGTGAAGAAGGCTGAGCACCGAAGAATTGATGCTTTGGAACTGTGGTGTTGGAGAAGACTCTTGAGAGTCCCTTGGACTGCAAGGAGATCCAACCAGTCCATTCTGAAGGAGATCAGCCCTGGGATTTCTTTGGAAGGAATGATGCTAAAGCTGAAGCTCTAGTACTTTGTCCACCTCATGCAGAGTTGACTCATTAGAAAAGACTCTGATGCTGGGAGGGATCGGGGGCAGGAGGAGAAGGGGAGGATGAGATGGCTGGATGGCATCACTGACTCAATGGATGTGAGTCTGAGTGAACTCCAGGAGTTGGTGATGGACAGGGAGGCCTGGCATGCTGTGATTCATGGGGTCGCAAAGAGTCGGACACGACTGAGTGACTGAACTGAACTGAACTGAAACATGCTATGGAATCAATAAATGTTGAATGAATGAAGCTGTGGCTCTATCTATAAAATGAGGGGTCACATAACAGCAGTAAAGTCACTTGTACATTGGGGGGCTTATTTGGAATAATTTGAGCCTAGATCAATTTTTGTTATTGTTGTTTTATGATAAGAGAAAGAAGTTGAGAAAAACACTAAAGGCTTGTTCTGAGACCTTTCTTTGATAAGAGATGATTAGTTGAATCATATTTTAAGGACCTTGTAGCTCAACAGTAGGGCATCTGACTCCAGGTTTCATCTGCTTTCTGTTCAATTTTTAATTTGTTTTTGATAAGTTTTGGAGTTTTGTTTGTTTGTTTGTTTTTGGAGGGGGAGACATATCATGGCTGATAGTACTTGGTTGTATATTCTCTTGATATACTAGCCTTGCATACATGGAAAATAAATAATTTGGGAGTTCGCTGACGTTCTGAATCTCATCTACTCTTTTTGGTTTAAAGGTCATATGATTTACAATTAGCAATGCCAAGTTCTCCAGTGATTAGAGCATAGTGAGACAGTAGGAAAGAGATTGTGATTAAGTCTCAAATAAACTTAGAAATGACTTGGTTCCACATTCCTATAGTGTCCTCTCTCCAAAGAGAGCTAAAATATTTTGCAAAATATTGAGGCAGGTTATAGTTCTATGGTTTGCTGTCTTTTTTTTTTTTGGTGCTTACTTGGACATTAAGTATGGTTGATATACAGTATTAGGAAAGTTTCAGGCATTCAACATACTGATTCACAATTATTGAAGATTATACTGCATTTACAGTTATTATAAAATATTGGCTATATTCCCCTTGTGGTATAATGTATCCTTGTAGTTAAGTTTATACATTGCAGTTTGTATCTTCAAGTGCTCTACCCTTTTTTTGCCCCCCGATTCCTTCTCTCCAGTAGTAACCTCTAGTTTGTTTTCTACATCTGTAACTCGGCTTCTATTTTGTTATAGTCATTGGTTTGTTTTATTCTTTAGATTCCACATATAGTATTTGTCTTTCTCTGTATAACATTTCACTTAGCATAATATCCTCCTAAGTCCATCCATGTTGTTGCAAATGGTATTATTTCATTCTTTTTATATCTTTTTCATTGTTTCATTCTTTTGTAATTGTGTGTGTGTGTGTGTGTGTGTGTGTGTGTGTGTGTGTGTGTATACTGCCTCTTCTTAGGTTAGTCGTCTGTTGACGAGCGCTGGGGATGCTTCCATATCTTGGCTATTAGAAATAGTGCTGCTATGAACATTGTGGTACTTGTATCTTTTCTCCAGATATGCCCATTGAGTCGAATTGCTGGATCGTATGGTAACTCTATTTTTAGTTTTCTGAGGGACCTCCATACTGCTCTGCATAGTGGCTGTAGCAATTTGCTTTCCCACCAACCATGTACAAGGATTCCTTTCCTCCCATCCTTGGCAACATTTGTTATTTATGCTGTTTTTAATGATGACCTTAAGTCAGATTATAACTTGATTCTGCGTTATCTAAGAGAGAATTTGAGATGTTGAATGATTTTCCAAGAGTATGACAAAAGGTTAAAGATTGTCTGTTTTTATCTCCTAGAATCAAACCAGCAGATGAATTACAAATTTATCCCAATGTATGATTTTTTCACTTTCTCGCTTCTTGGTACATAACTTGAAATGGTTAGAAATTTGTCTAATGTCAACAAGAGAACTGTGTTGTATAATTATGGCTGATAATGTTTATGAGAATTCTGAATACCTCCTAAAGTGCTAAAAAAAATGACCCCTTAAAATGAACCGTTTTAAATCACATTCTCACAAAAGTGAAAGTCCCTTGAGATAAGATGATAACAAATTTTTCAATAGTTTGCTATGCTAACTTTGTGTCCAAAGAGAACTCCTTTCATAAATAATTCAGAATCTAATTCAAGGGTTTGTAAGTCTGGAAGGTAAAGGGCCATGTGATAAATATTTGGGACTTTGTGGGCCATGTACCCTCCATCACAACTCTCAGCATAGCTGTTGCAGCTCAAAAACTACATCAGCATGTGCATTAGGACATGGATGTGGTTGGATTCGGCATGAAGTCATTGTTTGCCAACTGTGGGCAATTTGAGTTTTCTAGAACCATCTACCATACAAGTAAATGGAAAAACTACAATGTCAGCTGAGGCCAATCCATTTTTAGGCTGATACTTTTATGTAAAAATGACCTTCAGTTCTGAATCTCCACCCAAGGATTTGTCTCTATATCCTGCAGAACTAGAACAGGAGAGTTTTGACAGTTTTTGGAAAGGCTTCTGCAGAGATAAAAGAGGGGAAAGCACTTTGAATTCCTTCTTTGGAACAATGACTAAACACAGAGTTTCTTCACATATGGTGACTATTGGTTACCAGTATATACAAAATTAGAATAAAATGTGAATCAAATCACTCTCAACCAACCAGGACCTTTTATGAATTGAAGAAGCTGAAAGCAGCTAACAGTTGCCCAGTGCATCAGGCAACAAAACTAGCTTTTTTGTAAAAGAAAGCTTCTTACAGTACAGCAGTAAGTAGTAAAGCCCCTTTTAAAGAGTGTCTCTCATCCGATAGTCTTGGGCATAAAGGTAACAGCTGACGCAGGAAGGAGGGGGCAGAGTCCAGATAATCCCACTGAATTCAACCATAAATGCCCTTTTTCACCTTCCAGCCTCTGGTCCTCACTCTAGCCTAAAAATTGAATAATTATTATGTATATTAGATCATAAGCATTACTATAGCAAAACTTAGAACTAAAGCACAAACACTAATGCCTCTTACCAGAAAAACATGAGCACATTTGAAGATTAAACTTCTTTTGTGATGCTAGTTGGCTCATTTAAAATCTTAAGCCTTAAAAAAATGAATTAGGCATATGACTGAGTTGCATTTAGGTCCTAACTATGAAATTTAAGATTTATGATATTCAAAGTGCATAAATTAAAATATTTATAGTTATCTAGGCTGCTACCAAACTAAAAGATTAAAGTTTCAACTATAATGTAAAGAAGAAATCATTAGCTTAAACAGTAGAACTGTATGATAAAATGATCATTTTAATTACATATAATATTAAATTATATGTGAAATTAAATTTTAATTCACGAATATTCATGATAAGGACCTGGATATATGTTCTGTGTCAAACTATAATACACATAGCTTTCGCATATCTCTATAAATGTGTCTGTGGTAGATGACACATAGGACTACAAAGAATTTTGAATGAATGTTGTTGGTGTCTATTTTACATTCTTATTGTTAATTAAATTCTATTTGTATTTTTAAATGATTTTTCCTAATAGAAAAGAATGACATATATTACTTTTTAAATTGGTTCTGGTTTTCTGTTTTTTTACTCAAACAGATACTTACTTTTGTTTCTTTTTGTTAAAAATAAGAGCATCTGTTTCTCTGTTTAGAAACTTTTATTATATATTTTCATAATTTCTGAAAGAAAGCTACAAAATTAATCCTGTATATCAAAGGAAGAGTACCTTTTGTACCGATGAAATGGTTAATCAATTGCTGTGAAACAAATTCCCTCCAATTTAATGGCCCTACAAACAAAGAATTATTTGCCCTCCTCCCAGTTTCTGAGTCACAAATTTGGGTATGATGTAAGTGGGCCGGGCTTCCTTGATAGCTCAGTTGGTAAAGAATCTGCCTGCAATGCAGGAAACTCTGGTTCGATTCCTGGGTCAGGAAGATCCCTTGGAGAAGGGACAGGCTACCCACTCTAGTCTTCTGGCCTGGAGAATTCCATGGACTGTATAGTCCATGGGGCCCCAAAGAGTTGGACACAACTGAGTGACTTTCACTTTCTCTCAGTGGGCCACTGTGCCCAGCCTCTGTCCTGGGGCTGCAGTTAGATGTGAGAGCCGCGGTCATCTGGAGGCTGCCTGGATGGAGGATGTGCTATGAGTTGGCTCATCCCTGCAGGTGGAGTGGAAGCTTCCTTCTTCCTCAAGTGAACAGTCTTTAAGCTCTATCACCCACTGGCTCTGTGTCCTTTGTCCAGTTGTTTAACCCTTCTCCACACACCAGCCTCATGATGTTTTAAAGTTGTAGATCAGACTGTGAAACTTGTCTGATTTAAATCCTTTGGCTAAGAAGTGATGCTTCTCTTCCAGTCCTGGCCCAGTGGCCCGCAGGCCGTTCACACGCGTTCACCTCTGTCTGTGGGGCCTGGCCGTGCTCTCTTGCCATCTCGGGGCTGGGTCCCTGCCTTTGTCTTGGCCTCTCACTCCTGGACCAGCTGAGCGAACTGACAGAGGGCTACAGCTCACATCTAACCTGTTCAGAGACCTTCCCTAGAATCCACTCCTCGACCCAGAACACTCTCACGTTTTCTTCTTGCTCATTTATTTTTTCCCTTCACTGTAGTAGAGTTGCTCAATGCTCTTTTGAAGGAGCTCATTATTTTTCTTCATCATAATCACTGTAACTGGTCATCTTATCTTGCTGTAAGAAGGGAGGGGGCATTGTCTGCTGTGTAATCAGTGCCAGCATAGCGCCCACAACATAACAGCAGACACCTCTTGAATGTTCCTCAATGGATGAAAAGGAGGTCTAGCACTCCCTTCTAGAGTTGGGGATGAGACGTTATGGGGATCGAATAAAATGATACCTGAGACAATGTCTGGCAAACAGCAAGCTTTTACTTGAGGTACAGTGTACATACAGGGGAAGGTACAGTGAATGATGGAAAGGGTGTTGTTACCGACACGCATCAAGTAAGCAACACTACAGTCAAGACTGGAAACACTCCCCCTACCTGGAACGCTCTCTGCCTGCCTCCAACCACCTCCGCCCAGAGGCCGCCACTGGTCTGGTTTCTGTCATCATACCTTAGTTTTGTCTGTTTTGAAAGTTCCTGTAAATGGAGTCTAAAAATGAGTGCCTTCCATTCAGCCCTTTCCATTCGTCTTAGTGTCTCTGAGCTGCATGTTGTGTGTATTAGGAGTTAGTCCTTTTATGTTGCTGAGTGTTATTCCATTGTGTGACTGTACCACGATTTTTTAATCCATTCTCCAATTAAGAGACATTTGGATTATTCCCAGCTTTAATTTTTTTTTTTAATAAAGCTGCTTTAAATTGCCTATAAAAGTTTGTGGACAGACAGGTATTTTCATTTTTCTTGGTTAAATACCTAGGAGTAGAATTGCTGGGTTATAAAGAAGTAGACTATATTTTTTTCAATTTTATTGAAGTATATTTGATTTACAAGGCTTTGTTAATTTCAGGTGTGCAGCAAAGTTAATATATCTATCCATTTTTTCAGATTATTTTCTCATACAGTTTATTACAGAATATTAATAAATTAGTTTTCTTTTTTAACAAAACAAAACTGCAGAACAGTTTTTAAAAATTCTTGTACCATTTCACACTTGTACCAGCAGTCAAGATAGTTCGTATTCACCCTCGTGAACATTTAAATTTACATCTTAATAAGTAGTACCTTATTAAGAGCTTTTAGCTCTTTTTCATGTGCTTGTATGCCATTTTAGAGCCACTTCTGTGAAGTCTCTAAGTATTTCCTCCCTTTTAAAAATTGGATTGTCTTTTTATTATTGCTTTGTAAGGGGCTTTTAAAATAAAGTATTCTAAATGCAAGTCATATATATATATGAAAGAAAGAAAGTCGCTCAGTCGTGTCTGACTTTTTGCGATCTCATGGACTATAGCCTACCAGGCTCTTCTGTCCATGGGATTTTCCAGGCAAGAATCCTGGACTGGGTTGCCATTTCCTTCTCCAGGAGATCTTCCTGACCCAGGGATTGAACCCAGTCTCCTGCATTGTAGGCAGACGCTTTACCATCTGAGCCATCAGGAAGTGTATATATATATATATATACATATATATATATACACACATATATATACACACACACACACACACACACACACACACACACATACATTTATGGGCCTCCCTGGTGGCTCAGATGGTAAAGAATCTGCCTGCAGTGCAGAAGACCAAGGTCTGATCCCCAGGTGGGGAAGATCCCATGGAGAAGGGAATGGATAGCCACTTTAGTATTTTGCCTGGAGAACTCCATGGACAGAGGAGCTTGGAAGGCTATGGTCCATGGGGTCCCAAGAGTCGGATATGACTGAGCGACTAACATTCTCACTTTGGCACTTTCTTGATGGTTCAGGTAGTAAAGAATCTGCCTGCAATGCAGGAGGCCTGGGTATATTTTTCATATATATGATATATATAGATGCATATTATTTTCTCTCAGTCTGTGGCTTGCCATTGTATTTTACTAATGGCATCTTTTGCTAAGTAGCTTTTAATGTTGTCTAGTTTATCACCTTTTTTCTTTCATAATTATTATTTTGTGAGTATTCTGTAAGAGATCCTTACTCACTCCTCTAGGTCATAAAGATATTCTTCTAAATTAGCTTCTGTGAACTTTATAGTCTTAGCTTTTATGTAGGTCTTTGGTACAACAAAATAATGTTTTTATATTATTTTGTACATATAGGGGTTGGAGTCCAGTTTTATTCCATATGGATACCCAACTGTCTGGCACCATTTGTTGAAGGGACTTTTCTTTTGCCTTTGAATTACTTTGGTACCTTTGTAGGAGTTGGAGTCCAGTTTTATTCCATATGGATACCCAACTGTCTGGCACCATTTGTTGAAGGGACTTTTCTTTTGCCTCTGAATTACTTTGGTACCTTTGTAGAAAATAAAATTATAGTAAGTCTGGAAATCAAAGGTTGAGTTCCCGAATTTCATTCCTTCTCAAGATTGTTTATCTAATCTAGATCCTTTCCTAGATTTGTCTAATCCAGAAACTTTAAATATCCAAATACACTTTAAAATCAACATGTCAATTTCAACAACAACAACAAAAATGCTTGCTGTTTCGCTGACATTGCACTGATGCTACTGGTTAATGTAGGAAAGAACTGGTATCTGCTTTTAGTGACTGTTATTAAATTAGTAGCAGTGGGTATGGATTGACTTCATGAGGTAGAATCATTGGGATTTTGTGACCAGTTGGATAGGATGTTGAGAAAGAAAATAGAGTTATAAACTGCAGTGTTGTTTTGTCTCTGATGTAATGCTCCTGTTTCAACAGGAGAAACATTTGAGAGGAATCATAGGTCCATCGGGGGATCTGTGTCCTGCTCTAGGGAAAATATTCTTCTGCAACCAATTTTCCCCTTGCTTTTGTTTTTTAATCCTTCACTCTTTGGGGACTTTTCGCTTGATTACTTCCTACATATGTTTTCTTTAAAATGTGGAGCATTTTCCTTCCAAGGTGGCATCTGTTTTCATCAAAACATATGCAATTACAGACTGAATTTATCTTCTTTACATTTCCTGAGCTTGTTAATTACCATCTGAGGCAAAATTGTGTCTAAGATCAAAAGTTCACAGACCACTTTCTCTTTAGGCATGCAGGCCTGTCTTTTGATGCTTTTAATGACTAGGCACAAAAAGTCTTTGCAGAGAATTAGAGAGTGAGCAGCTGTGTTCCCCTCCAGCGAGTAAGAGGCACAGTTTTGCATGGGAGCAAAGCAGTTCTCAGATTGAGGGGAAGAAAAGAGCATAAGAAACAGAATCTGTGCCAAGCAGACCACCACCTTTGACTTCATTTCCAATGAATGAGAATAAGCTTAAAAATCCAGTAAGTGACTATTCTGTCTGGAAACCATTGATGTTTTAAATTTCACTGACTTTTTTATTTGAAGTGTAGGTAATATTTTGTTATCTGACTTCCTATAAATTTCTCAGCATCCACATATTTGAAAATAGCCACTCTTTGCCTATTAATGCAAACATAATGAATGTTGTTATTCAAGAGGTAAAATAAGACAGTTACCCATGTATCATTAATAGGGCCTGCTCCTTCTTTCCAAATAAAGTGCAACCATGTGCCTATTTTTTCCCAAATACTAGAAAGGACCTCATGGAGTATAAATTGTGTTTTACTATGAGAAAGCCTTTTCTATTTTTCCCTGAGAGGCTGTTTCAGAGATACAGAAATAGGAATATGTAGCATAGCTATTTCTATGTTATCATTTTTCCTTTTGCTTTCTATATGGTCAAGAAAAAGTGATGCATTTTCTTTGATCATTAAATCCTACAGCTAAAAAGCTTATAGTTATTTCCCAGATTTTCTTTGCTGAATGTTTTTTGTTATTCAGTAAGGACATATGTTTTGTTTTTTTTCTCCCTGAAATGTGCATAGATTCCATCTTGCACGCATGTGCATCATTGGCAGTCCTGCATCCAGCAGTCCTCTCATTTTGGGGTTTATTAACTATTGGTTGTAAGTAAAAAACAAATGCCATCTGAAGTAAACAAAATACTGTTTACCTATTTTCATGACTTGCAAGCAGTGATAAACTCGATTGAAAACAAAGGACAAAAATGCATTCCAAAGATGGGGGAAAAGTTAATTATTTTCCATTTTTGTCTGCTTTTTATATTCAAGATTGAGTTGACTGGTCTGTGTTTGTGTCTCCAAAGGAGATGGTGTGATTTTTGTGAGCAAAGTGCATTTTCAGCATGCATTCTCCCCTGGATGCCCACATGTAATTTCTTGTGGTGATAATAGAGCTCAGCTATGCACATCAAGGGGAAATGAGATTCTTTGGGGATTCACACAGGGCAACTCAAACAGTGTCCTTAATGCCTGTTGGCAAATCCATCTATTTCTAGAGATGTGGTCATTAGTCTACAGTGGAGATTGCTGGAGTGTGTTTACGCCTCTTCCCCAGCCTCAAGTCCAGTCATAAAGAGCATCCAAGTTGAGCCTCCAGGGCCCATTTGTTGGAAAAGAGGGGACTTTGAATGAAATCTCCATAGCTAGCAACATAAAGAAAATGCTCAGGCTCCATTTTCAGAAATGGAATTGTATTCACAAGGAAGGAGAGAAAAGAGACAACTGCTTTTGCTGGTAGAGAGAATTCTAAGATCAGTAAAGAACTTCTTGAGGATTACAGAAAAACTACCAAGTTTCAGAGTTGAAAATATTGTTAACAGAGAAGAGTTGCTTTTTTATATTTTTAAATATAAAGAGTAATCCCACCCAGCCATGCTTCTTTCTTATTCTTGAAATTTTAAGGGAAGATGAATAAGATATAATTTTGGAGTCCTTTTCACAGAATGCTAGTTAAAGGGACAGGCTTCCCAGGTGGAACTAGTGGTAAAGAATCCACCTGCCAATGAACGAGAAGCAAAAGGCATGAGTTCGATCCCTGGATCCAGAAGATCCTCTGAAGGAGGAAATGGCAACCCACTCCAGTATTTTTGCTGGGAGAATCCCATGGACAGAGGAGCTGATGGGCTGCAGTCCATGGGATTGCAAAAGATTCAGACACAACTGAGTCAGGAAAAGAATCAGACACAACCGAGTCTGAGCCACAAAAGAGACAACTTGTCGACATACAGAATGCCTGCATGTTGAATCCGCAGGTATATAGAAATGAAGAAGGTTGAGAATTATGCAGAGTATGAAAATATTAAAGTTAATACATTCAATAAAGTGAATTTTACAAAGTCAATAAAAAATAAGTTACCTTTATATGTCAAAAATATTAGATTTCACAATCATTTTTCTAAAGACTAAACAGTATATAATCCAGGGTCCCAATGTAGAAATTATTAAATTGTCATAATGGAATAAGCATTTAAAGGATGATTTATAAAGGGAAATATGTTTTTTAAACTTTTATATTAAAGTATAGTTGATTAACAGTTATGTTAGTTTCAGATATACAGCAAGAGATTCGGTTTTATATATCTACACGTATCTATTACTTTTTCACATTCTTTTCCTGTTTCAGCTGTCGCAGAATTTTGAGCAGAGTTTCCTGTGCTATGCAGTAGGTCTTCGTTGATTATCCATTTAAAATATACAAGTGTACATGTCAATCGCAAATAACCAAAGTGCATGTATTAGGGAACTACCGAGAAGCAGTGGTGGTCAACTCTGGTGAAGGAGCTCAGGCACTTAGAACCACATGGAGGGTTTTCACTGTCCCTGAATCCTCCCCAAACTTTGCCCTCAAGAATGTCGTGAATAAACTGAAAATACCCTGCAGGTGGTTCTGATGAGCATCCTGGTTCAGAATTACTAGTCTCAGAGCTTGTACGAGAAAACGGGAAAGTGGGTAAGAAATACAAGGCTGAAGTTCCGCTGTTAGTGCTTCTCCAGTGTTGGTCAATTCTGTGTAATCTTCTACTGACCTCAGCTTTACCATGGTGTCAGATAAGGATAAGAATATGTCACAGCAGTGTCATGAAGATTAATATTAGCTCTTTGACCTTCCTGGAGAAAACGCTAGGTATTAAGACAAAGGAATTTGGCAAAGCCAAAAATATCTTATCATTTCAAATTTGCTTAATAAGAAAGTGAGTCAGTACTTTCACAGAAAATTAATGCAAGTTCTAAGCTCCAAGCAAATGAGACTCTACAATAGCTGGGCCTACATGGAGAATAATTTTAACTAAAAGCTAGACATCTTCTATGACTAACCTTGTTGCAGCCAACTTTGTCAGCCCTCTGACTGCATTTATTAATATTTCTCCTGTGCTTGTGTTCAGGGACATATGTTTAGTTTCACCTTGAAAAGTTTAACAAAAATATATTGGTAGATTTTTCTCCCTACCTACCTGTTTTCAATAATGTCCAAATATATAAATATTATATACACATATAAATATTATATGTGCTTCTGAAATGAGACATAAGGCATTGAATATATCAGAGAATAAAAATAAGTTCTAGATTTTTCTAAGCTAGGTAATCATTTGCTTTTAGATTATGATAATCCATATTTTCCTGACTACAAAAATTATAGTTGACAACTGGAGAAAAGTTAACTAGAAGTTAAAAAAAAACTTAATCTTTCTAAACTCAAATTCTTGAGAACAGAAACCATCTCTTCCTTGGGATACCTTATATAAAGTCTATTTTTAAATAAAATAATATTCATGAATGTATATACGTATGTGTGCTATACTTTGTGCTGAGTTATAGGGTTTTATTTTTTTCTTGGTAATTCTATTACAGAGGGAGAGAGGATGTGAGGGAGGAACATGTGAAAAGTTAAACTTAAAAATAAATTTAAAACTATCTTTTTCTTTTAATACATAGCAGACCAGACTGGATAAGTGCAGATTTGAGGGGAATTGTTTTGCGTGTAAGGGGCTTCCCAGGTGGTTCAGTGATAAAGAATCTGGCTGCCAATGCAGGAGACACGGGTTTGATCCCTGAGTCGGGAAGATTCCTTGGAATAGTAAATGGCAACCCATTCCAGTATTCTTGCCTGGAAAATTCCATAGACAGAGAAGTCTGGTGGGCTATAGTCCACCATGTCTATGTTTTTATATAGTGAGGCCATTTACTTCCATATGTTTCACCAGACTTTCCCTAAGGAGTGACCTGACTCATTGGGAGCAGAAATAAGTCTTTTAGCCTTGTCTTGCTTAGTATTCAGACCTCCTTCCAGACGTCCTTTCTCAGTAGGCTTGGCACAGCAAAAAGGGGTCCCAGTCCCAAATCTTAACCATGTCACTCATCAAGTGATGATCTTAGGCAAGTCTAGCTCATCTCAACAGCAGTTTGCCTAACAGCAAAATGGAAATATGTGTGTGTATGTTTGGTGAAGGTTGGATGGCCAGGATGAAGTAAGGGGGAGTTGGACTCTGCTTGGAGGGGTTAAATGGAAGCTGCCTTTCATTTCTTTATGGCCCTAAGAGTCTAGGATTCCTACCTAGAAGCAAAAATGATTTTTTGTCTAACATTTTTATTGTGATTTCTATAAACTCCATTTTAGCATGTTTTATTCATATATTCTAATTTCCTTGTGTCCTGGTATTAAAATGTGGACTTTAGCAGTTGCTATTTCATTTCCCTAACAGCTTGGTAATGATATATCAGCATACTAGAGATCCAAATTATTTTGTTTCTTATACATCTGAAATCAGTTCCTAAATCTAAAATTTATTTAGGAATATTGTCTATCTGCATATGGACCAAATCTGCCCTATTCTCTTAAACAGAAATCTTTTCTAATGGTAATTGTCAGTAAATACAGTGAAGGACAAAATTGTGTCTTGAAGTCATAGCAGTTCACTTGATTTTGGTGATTTTACATCATCTTCACATTCTTCTACAACAGACTTTTGTATTTGAATAATAATATGCAGATGCAGAACTGAATAGAAAATTGTCTATTTTTAAAGGAAATAGTAGCAGCAAAGCTAATCTATAGCTGTGGCCTTTCCTAATGAATGTTGCTGGGAAACTTTTCAAAACCCTGCAGGGAAATACATGTTTTTGTAACACAAAAATCTCAAGCTGTTAGAACAGATAGAGTTTCAGAAATGCCATAAGTTCAGCTTGCAGTAGATTTTTTTGGTTTTATTCAGTTCATTTCAGTTCAGTCGCTCAGTCGTGTCCAACTCTTTGCGACCTCATAGACTGCAGCACGCCAGGCTTCCCTGTCCTTCGCTAACACCCAGATACTACTCAAACTCATGTCCACAGAGTTGGTGATGCCCTCCAACTATCTCATCCTCTGTCGTCCCCTTCTCCTCCTACATTCAGTCTTTCCCAGCATCAGGGTCTTTTCCAATGAGTCAGTTCTTCCCATCAGGTGGCCAAAGTAATTGGAGTTTGAGCTTCAGCATGAATCCTTCCAAATGATATTCAGGACTGATTTCCTTTAGGATGGACTGATTGGATCTCCTTGCAGTCCAAGGCTCTCAAGAGTCTTCTCCAACACCACAGTTCAAGAGCATCAGTTCTTCAGTGCTCAGCTTTCTTTATAGTCCAACTCTCACATCCATACATGACTACTGGAAAAACCAAAGCATTGACTAGACGGACCTTTGTTGGCAATGTCTCTGCTTTTTAATATGCTGCCTAGTTTGGTCAAAACTTCACTTCCAAGGAGCAAGTGTCTTTTAATTTCATGGCTGCAATCACCATCTGCAGTGATTTTGGAGCCCCCCAAAAAAGAGTCTCACTGTTTCCATTGTTTCCCTGTCTATTTGCCATGAAGTGATGGGACCAGATGCCATGGTCTTAGTTTTCTGAATGTTGAGTTTTAAGCCAGCCTTTTCACTTTCCTCTTTCACTTTCATCAAAAGGCTCTTTAGTTCTTTTTCTGTTTCTGCCCTAAGTGTGGTTTCATCCGCATACCTGAGGTTATTGATATTTCTTCCAGCAATCTTGATCCCAGATTGTGCTTCATCCCGTCCAAAATTTCTCATGATGTACTCTGCATATAAGTTAAATAAGCAGGATGACAGTATAAAGCCTTGATGTACTCCTTTCTTGATTTGGAACCAGTCAGTTGTTCCATGTCCAATTCTAACTGTTGCTTCTTGACCTGCATAAAATTTCTCAGGAGGCAGATTAGGTGGTCTGATATTCCCATCTCTTTAAGAATTTTCCACAGTTTCTTGAGATCCACACATTCAAAGGCTTTGGCTTAGTCAATAAAGCAGAAGTAGATGTTTCTTTGAAGTTTCTCTTGCTTTTTCGATGATCCAACAGATGTTTGCAATTTGATCTCTGGTTCCTCTGCCTTTTCTGAATCCATCTTAAACATCTGGAAGTTCACAGTTCATGTACTGTTGATGCCTGGCTTGGAGAATTTTGAACATTACTTTGCTAGCATGTGAGATGAGTGAAACTTTGCGGTAGTTTGAACATTCTTTGTCATTGCTTTTCTTTGGGATTGAAATGAAAACTGACCTTTTCCAGTCCCGTGGCCACTGCTGAGTTTCCAAATTTGCTGGCATATTGAGTGTAGCACATCCTTTATGATTTGAAATAGCTCAACTGGAATTCCGTCACCTCCACTAGCTTTGTTTGTAATGATGCTTCCTAAGGCCCATTTGTCTTCACTTTCCAGGATGTCTGGCTCTAGGTAAGTGATCACACCATCGTGATTATCTCAGTCATGAAGATCTTTTTTGTACAGTTCTTCTGTGTATTCTTGCCACCTCTTCTTAACATCTTCTGCTTCTGTTAGGTCCATACCATTTCTGTCCTTTATTGAGCCCATCTTTGCATGAACTGTTCCCTTGGTATCTCTAATTTTCTTGAAGAGATCTCTAGTCTTTCCCATTCTGTTGTTTTCCTCTGTTTCTTTGCATTGATCACTGAGGAAGCCTTTCTTATCTCTCCTTGCTATTCTTTGGAACTCTGCATTCAAATGGGTACATCTTTCCTTTTCTCCTTTGCCTTTCAGTTCCCTTCTTTTCAAAGCTATTTGTAGGCCTCCTCAGACAGTCATTTCTTTTTCTTGGGGATGGTCTTGACCACTGCCTCCTGTACAATGGCATGAACCTCCATCCATAATTTTTCAGGCACTCTGTCTATCAGATCTAATCCGTTGAATCTATTTGTCACTTCCACTGTATAATTGTAAGGGATTTGATTTAGGTCATACCTGAGTGGTCTAGTGGTTTTCCCTACTTTCTTCTATTTAAGTCTGAATTTTGCAATAAGGAGTTCATGATCTGATCTGGTCTTGTTTTTGCTGACTGTATAGAGCTTCTCAATCTTTAGCTGCAAGAATATAATCAATCTGATTTTGGTATTGACCATCTAGTGATGTCCATGTGTAGAGTCTTCTCTTGTGTTTTTGGAAGAGGGTGTTTACTATGACCAGTGTGTTCTCTTGACAAAATTTTTAGCCTTTGTCCTGCTTCATTCCATACTCCAAGGCCAAATTTGCCTGTTACTCTAGGTGTTTCTTGACTTCCTACTTTTGCATTCCAGTCCTCTATAATGAGAAGGACATCTTTTGGGGGTGTTAGTTCTAGAAGATCTTTTAGGTCTTCATAGAACCGTTCAACTTCAGCTTTTTCAGTGTTACTGGTCGGGGCATAGATTTGGATTACTGTGATATTGATTGGGTCGCCTTGGAAACAAACAGAGATCATTCTGTCATTTTTGAGATTGCATCCAGTACTGATTTTTGGACTCTTTTTCTTACGTTATATTAGCAGAAATGAAAAAAATTTTAATATATTCTTTTGGAATCAAAGCTCATCTAGAATGAAGAACTATCAGTTGTATGGATCTGAAAATAACTTTGACCTCATAATATAGATTCAGTGCCTGCTGAATCCATCCATGGAATTCTCTAGGCAAGAGTACTGGAGTGGGCTGCCATTCCCTTCTCCAGGGGATCTTCCTGACCATGGGATTGAACATGGGTCTCCTGCATTGCAGACAGATTCTTTATTGTCTGAGCTGCCAGGATAACTCCAATTATTATATAAATAGGCCAATTTCTATATGTTTATTTCATATTTTAGAAAATTGTGGAGTCTCAGTTAAATCATTCCAGTGTTTTGTTCAAGAACCTTTTTATACTTCTGTTCAGGTGTCATGTAAAATGACAAAACCCTAAAAGAATAAACACATGCATATGTGTGAATCCATGTTTCATGTGATGGAATGATTTTCCAAGTCGTTATATATAATGACACTTTATACTGGTCGTTAATGGTAGGATTATATTTCATGCAAGCATGCTAAGTCTCTTCAGTCCTGTTCAACTGTTTGAGACGCTATAGACTGTAACCCACCAAGTTCCTCAATCCTGGATTCTCCAAGAAGGAATACTGGAGTGGGTTGCCATGCCTTCCTCCAGGGGATCTTCCCGACTTTGGGATTGATCCCACATTTTTTACATCTCTGGCATGACAAGTGGGTTCTTTACCACTAGCGCCACCTGGGAAGCCCAGGTTTAGATTATGTAGAATTTATTTGAATCACTCATATTGAACATTACCAATGAAAGACAAAGCATTCTAACAGTTTTTTGAAATTTAATTTATTTAAACTGGAAGAATTGCTTTCTAATATTGCATTGGTTTTGAATAAAGGAAGATTTTATAGTATACAATCAAACATGACCAGAATTGAAAGAACCCAAGACTGACTGTGAATTCCTTATGTACATTGGCATTTATTTGTTAGTGTTAGAAAAATATAGTGTCATTGAATGTTTATCACACAATTGAGATTAAATTAGAGGGTCCGCTCCTACACTGTTGGTGGGAATGCAAACTAGTATAGCCACTATGGAGAACAGTGTGGAGATTCCTTAAAAAATTGCAGATAGAACTACCTTATGACCCAGCAATCCCACTGCTGGGCATACACACCGAGGAAACCAGAATTGAAAGAGACACATGTACCCCAATGTTCATCGCAGCACTGTTTATAATAGCCAGGACATGGAAACAACCTAGATGTCCATCCGCAGATGAATGGATAAGAAAGCTGTGGTACATATACACAATGGAGTATTACTCAGCCATTAAAAAGAATACATTTGAATCAGTTCTGATGAGATGGATAAAACTGGAGCCGATTATACAGAGTGAAGTAATCCAGAAAGAAAAACACCAATACAGTATACTAACACATATATATGGAATTTAGAAAGATGGCAATGACGACCCTGTGTGCAAGACAGCAAAAAAGACACAGATGTGTATAACGGACTTTTGGACTCAGAGGGAGAGGGAGAGGGTGGGATGATTTGGGAGAATGGCATTCTAACATGTATACTATCATGTAAGAATTGAATCGCCAGTCTATGTCTGACGCAGGATACAGCATGCTTGGGGCTGGTGCATGGGGATGACCCACAGAGATGTTATGGGGAGGGAGGTGGGAGGGGGGTTCATGTCTGGGAATGCATGTAAGAATTAAAGATTTTAAAATTAGAAAAAAATAATAATAAATAAATAAAATCAATAAAAAAATTCAACATAAATTAGAGGGTCTGCATTAATAGATTATAATCATTTATAGCCAGTGTTAGCATGCCTTGTCTTCAAAGGCATTCCATATCTCCTAGGAATACATAGGGGGAAAAGTCACTTTTGTAAGAGGAAAGGTAACATAATTTGTCATAGAGGGTCAGACATAACCAGTCCTTTCTGTTCTGTAAGGCATCACACTTTGGATGTGGCCCAAGATACATGAATTCTGGTGAATAGAATAGCGTGCTCTTCTTTAGAATTTCATTGTTGGTCATAGAACTACCTTAAAGAAACATGGATAATTTTATTATTGTGTTAATTCTGGAATCTTCATTTTATTTCATTTTTTCCCTAGACACATATAAATGTTTGGTACCTTAGAAATCAGAAGTCTTCAGTAGAAAGCATAAGCAGACTTAAAAGCATATGAAAGATGAGTTTTGTTTTTTTATTTCAAGGAGGAGAACTTTTATATATTTTTTCATTCTTGTTCTTATTAATACCAGTTCTTTCCTTACTCAGATGATATTCTCTGTGGGTGATTAGGATGTTCTCATGACATGTTCTTTTTAATTGCTTCTAACTATCTTTCAAAAAAAATTATCGCTTATTGGCAGGTCCTCCGTTTTTCTCATCAGTCTCATGAAAATTCCAACAACTGTTTTAAGTATATCTGAGGCTATTTTGAGTGTATCTGAGACTTTAGACATAGCATTTTCTAAATACAGATGTCAAATTCCCCCCAAAGGGAGCCATTTGGTAAACTGAAAAGATTTCAAGTATAATAAATCTATTTATTAAAAAGTAGAGTCTAAAGTTAGAGTTAATTGCAAGTATCATTTATCTTCAGTGGAAAGTAGCTCTTGGGAAGCTATGGACATCACTTTTCTGGGATTTTCTTCAGTTCACTGTGACACAAGGGAAGGAAGCGGCTCTGTCTTTACGCAGTAATGTGTCACTGACTCAGTGAGTATTCTTTATGCTACTACTGATGCCTGTAGGGGACACAGGTCCTCATTCTCATGCATCTGCTGAATTTAAGACTGATGTTATTTAGTTGCTAAGTCATGCCTGACTCTTGGGGACCACATGGACCCCTCTAGCCTGCCAGGCTCCTCTGTCCATGTGATTTCCCAGGCAAGAATACTGGAGTGGGTTACTGTTTCCTTCTCCAGGGGATTTTCCCAACCCTGGGATCAAAACCTGTGTCTCCTGCATTGGCAGACAGATTCTTTACAACTGAGCCACCAGGGAATTTAAGATATTTAAGGTAGTTATTTAAGATAGATGTGGGCTTCCCTGGTGGCTCAGATGGTAAAGAAACTGCTTATAATGCGGGAGTCCCAGATTTGAACCCTGGGTCTGGAAGATCCCCTGGAGAAGGGAATGGCAGCCCACTCCATTATTCTTGCCTGGAGAATTCCATGGACAGAGGCTACAGTCCATGGGGTCGCAAAGAGTTGGACACAACTGAGTGACTAACACTTAAGATTGATAATTATGTTTCCCCAAAACTTCAAGTTTTTCTTTCTAAGATCATGATGATGATAAGGGAGATTTGTGCACAGTGGCCCCTAAAGGACTTTTGCATTTTGACACAGAGTGGTCGCATGAGTCCTGGGTTGAGCCAGTTTCTCTTAAGCAGCATTCTCAGGCCCTCTCTGTGCAGCACGTTCTGGACCCCACATGATCCAGCGGAGATACTTGCTTTGTAGATGCCTATATGTCAGTCTTGTGTATGTTACCTTTATGTTTATCAGTTAAGGCTAAATTCAAGAACTGCAGCCCTCAAAGTTCCAACTTCATGTTAAAAATGTGGACAGGTCACTTGTCTGCTTTTTAATTAATTTGAAGCTTCATGGGAAAGTGAGGTTCTGGGTATATTGAATGGTAAAGGAAGTAGATGTGATGTCTCACAGGAATTTACATACAGTTGCCCCTTGAACAACATGGGTTGAACTGCCTGAGTCCACTTATAAAGCAATTTTTTTCAGTGGTAAATACTGTAGTACTATTTCATGCACAGTCAGATGAACCTGCAGATGAAGAATCCCCGATATGGAGGAACTGTACATTCAGAGGGCTGATTATAAGAGGTTTGGGGCAGTGAGGAAGCTTAGTACCCCTCACTCCAACATCGTCAAGGGTTAACTGTAATGTCTTAATGATTAACTTTGCTCAAATCACCTCACTTTACAAATGAGTAAGCAGAGAGGTAGATAGTTGATCAAAGGAAATAATCGGCAACATAAACAGAAAAAAAAACCCTCATCTTCCTCAATTTGTATGCTGACCAGGTGAACCTCACTTAGACATCTGCTGTGTAAATAAAATATTCCTCCCACTCCATTGATGTCCTTATGTTTCATAGCAGCCAGTTTAACTCTGAAGTCAAAACTGAAGGCTCAGGAACAACATCCTTGGACACAGAAATGTGCTCATCAGGATTCGACATATCATTATTCACTGCTATCGTTTTTTACTGCTTCTCCCCATTTTCTAAATCAAATCTAAGGCAGATATTATGCAAAAACTATATCCAATTAAAATCTCTTGGAAAAACCAATTTACAAAGTGAGGAGGAAATCTCTCTAGGGAAATTTACTTTACTCGCAGTACTGAAGTTAAATTACAAGTAGTACATCTGTGATCCATAGACTAAGGAAATTTATACCTGGAAACCACCATGGCTATTTCAAGCCCAGCGGGGCTTTGCTTTCGTGTGTTAAAAACTCTCAGTGTGATCAGTCTTAACTTGAACTGTCGGTCTGAAAAATATGTTCTTTCTCACTTCTGTTTTTATTACTGTATCTTCTTACTATATCTTTTACCTTTTTAATTTTCTATTCTTCTTTGTCCTATGACCATCTTTCTCCCTAGACAGGCATGTCTTCCCTCTTCCCTTTCTTTGGGATTTATAAAATAACTTGAATAGTTTACTACAAAATCCATTTGGTGCTACGGCTCTATTGCAGATTGCTGTATGAACTCTTACTAGCATCCTTTCCCTAGGTCTTCTCTCAAAAGTGCCTGTTAGTGGCAGGCATCACAGCTCGCCTCATACACTCACCAAGCTATCCTGTAGGATATAAAATAACAACAATGGACTGAGATTAGAGTTCTTTCCAACATGAAAATGAAATATCTTCTCCTAGTTGCCAGAAAAATATCCACTTGTTTGTAAACTAGAGGTCCAAAAGCATTCTCAACTTTTTATTCATTTTTTATGTTCTATTGATGCACTAAATTTCTGGAAATTCAATCATGACTTTCAAGAAATATGGTTCCTTTGGTTTCTCTCTTTGTAAGATCACTATCCAAAATATAATTAGCCTTCTTACTCTCTCTTTCTCCCTCTTTCTATTTCTTGCTAAAGTCCAAATAATAGCCTTTCAGCAGGGACAAATTAACTGAAACATTGCCTTCGACAGTGGTTCTCAACTCTGGTTGCTCCTTGGAGTTAACTCACTGAGTTTTCTAAAGCTGGGAGTCCTGGGACTGATCCATGAAGTTGTCTAAATTAGAGCCTGTGGGGCTGAGATCAGGGAATGAGGGCCGTACAAAGCATCACAAGTGTTACTGCTCTGCAGCCAGGCGGGCACATAGTTTATTAACAGACCCTGTAAGGTTACAAGCATGATTGACACGGATGGGATAGTCAGTTATCTATAGAGCAGAGAGCCACACATAGCATCCCTCAGCACCTACCCAGCCTCCGCAAGGAAAATCTTCCTTAGCATGACTGAAAGGCCTCTCACATTTCATTCCTCCAACAACCCCCATTTTCCAGGTGGAGAAAACTGCCTAACATGATATGTTTCTTTAAAAGAAAATCAAACTTACAAGTTTGATTAAAATTTAACCTACTTATGAAAACATCTCTAAATCTAACCCCGATTTAGATGAATATTACCAAATTACACGTTCCAAAAATAAATGATTTTGACCAAATGTTTTTAAAACTCCCAAATATTATTTCTCTAGTCCAAGATCTCAAAAACCTGAGCTTACTGGTTAATTTTAAAAATAGAAATTGCTCCTGGTCACTTCCTTTCTTTCTCTTTTCTGCAAATGCTATCTCCACATGTGTCCTGAAGCACATTTTCAATTAGCTTAACCCAAATCTGTGATGGACTGAAGTAAACGGATTGCCCTCCCTTTTGGAAATAACCTGCTTTTCTACAGAAGACATATGACTCCTTCAAAGCAAATGCAGCTTGTTTACCTCATTCCCTGCTTCATTCCATGGACTATTATTTACATGCTTAGTAACTGAAAAAAATTACATTAAAAAAAAAAGGTACATAAAAAAATTCTTCAAGTTGCTTGAATTTTTCAAAAAATATATTAAGAAAAAGAGAGTTTACAGAAATAGTTTTTTGAAAGAGTAGTACTTTTATGTCAGTAAGTTTTATGTTTATATTTTTCTGCCTGATAATTTCGAAAAGAGAGGAAATTGAAAAGGCAAATATGGTTCAGAGCTATTGACTGACTTGAAATATTTACTGGATAGATAAAGAATATAATTAGATATTTGTGTGTGAAAGGGCTGTGAATGGTGTTCCTTGTTTTGTGTTGAAGAAAAAGAAAGCAGAATCTGAATGTGTTTGCATATTTGCTTGTTTTTAATTCAAGGGTACTTATTTTAGTTTTTCAGTACTATGTACACTTTGCAACAGTGGGGGAACAGCCCAGAGTCTCTGGGAGCATTACTGAGATATAGATAGAACATCCCTCCTTGAGGGCCAATGCACATGATTTTCTCTGGAGATCTTGGCATCATAGGCTAATCTCAGTCTACAAAAGATTTATTGTGACAGACAGAACGTAAGAGTCATTTGTACTTGTCCAGGTATTAATCTGTTCACCAGTTTCAATGTCGCATTTTATTCAACAGTAAACTAGTCAATAATCTTTTCCCATTAAACTATTTGTAAAAGCCACATTTTGTTTATATATGTATACATGCATAAATTATATATAATCATATAACTTGAAATATCAAATAAAATGCTTATTTTATGTAGAAGCCACTGGAGACTTAAAAACTCTTGCTGTAATAAAATCAATGTTGTTTAACACAATTGAAAACTTGATTTTCGTTCCATTTACTAGTCAGTGAGATTTAGGTTAAGCAGTTTTCACTAGGTTTGGAACTCAGGTCGCCCTGCACTGAGCGCTGACGCTCCCTGCCTGGCCACTGAGCAATGAGTCTGCCAGCAGGGTTGGCAGTGCTGCGGCCACCTTTAGATGACTGTAAAACCTTGACAGTAGCTCTGAGAATTATGGCCTAAGGATAATAATGGTACTTTTGTGTGATGGTTGATTCATCAGTAAATAAATCCTGATTCACTATTGTTGTCTGTTTCAGATTTGTATTAAAATACTCAGGAATGTAGAATATTTATTTACAAACCCAAAGCATAATCAACTCTCTCAATTTGTAAAAAAAATATGAAGATGTGAAGATTCCCTTTTTGAAAAATAACTGACCCTGGAAAGCATTTAGAATGTTTTTAGATCTATGTGTGTTTGTGTTATTTTTTTCAGCTTTTTGAATCTTATTAAAAATCAGACAACAAGAATTTGAATAGTCCAGTGATAGCATTTGGATAAGTAGCTGAAGATGTATTATATAATTTTTATGTTTTTAAATGTGAGTCTATTTTTATATTTTCCTAATGTCCAATTGTTAATATTTAAATCCAAGTTCTGAGTAGAATTATTTGAAAGCCAAAGTAATGACCGTATCTTAGTTTCTTGAGTGTTGAACTAAGCATTGACAGTCCGCAACTCTAAAGTTTTGAATTTCTATTCGTCTGCTTTAAGACGATGTGAAAGCCATGTGCAATCAGTAGAAACTGTACTTTGCATTTTGATCTTTTCGTGGGCTGGTGCTGTGCAGTCCTATCATCTCTTATGATACTGGGCAGCTCCCAGTCAGTCCCAAGATCCTGAGGTTGAACAGTTGATTCGCTGACAACCATTATGTACTGAGACAGCCATTCTGTTTTTCACTTTCAGTACAGTATTCAAAAATTACACAAGGTATTTCACACTTTATTATACAATAGGCTTCATGTTAGATGGTTTTGCCCAGCTATAAGCTGATATAAGTGTCTTAGCACATACAAGGTAGGCTAGGCTAAGCTGTAATGGCTGGTAGGTGAGGTGTATTAGATGCATTTTGACTGACAATATTTTCAACTTATGAAGTGTTTCTCAGGAAGTAATGCCATCATAAACAGAAGAAGAGCTATATTCTCAAAGAGCCTGCTTCCTTTTGGTTAAGTAAGAAGTCCGAGTCAGGCCCAATGTATTACATTAAATGGTTATGACATTATATCAAGTTGAATTTATTACTGTTCCTATTAGACTTCTCTCTAAGCCATCACCATTTTGACAAGATGACCCCACATTTTAGAGCAGCCGGAGGGCTGGTTTGCTCTCAGACACCCAGGGCATCATGGGCGTCCATGGCAACTGTTGACATATCCTGTCCTGGGGGTGCTGTGCCCTTTTTACTCAGACTTTGCAACCTCTTTTTCTGAGCTCTGAAGCAGCTCTTTAGAGAGAAACTTTCTGTTGATTTTCTGAACAATTTATGGAGTGATTTAACTTTGCTCTTCCATCATACGTGATCTCTCTTTGTTCATTAGAGTAAAGCCTATTGTTACCTTAACATTAGTGCTGATTTCCCTGCATTGGTGATCACTTAGTTGCTAAGTCATGTCCCACTCTGATGACCCCATAGCCTGTAGCCTGCCAGGCTCCTCCATCTATCTCCTAGGCAAGAATCCTGGCGTGGGTTGCCGTTTCCTTCTCCAGGGGATCTTCCAGACCCAGGGATCGAACCCAGGTCTGCTGCATTGTAGGTAGTCCCCTTCATTGCAGGCAGATTCTTTACCACCTGAGCCACCAATTAGACTAGCAGAGGGTCGGCTGGTTCGTTAACAGAGCGCTCTACAGAGCACACGAGGGCTGACATGGTGGGGTTGTCGCTGAAGCTGTCTGCGTCTTGATGTTTTCATTTCTAAAAGGAGATGAACAGATGGTCAAAAGGTTCTTTTGGTTCAGATATTTCGAATGTGCAGTTGGTCTGCTACTCCTGCTACTTATAATCATCATCACCATAAGCATTGTTATTACACCCAATACGTATTTAGCATTTACTTGCTGTGACATACCATGCTAAGCATTTTCAAAAATCATCACATTCTGTCCTCCAACTATCCATTCAAATAGGTTCTTTCATCCCTTCCCCTTTTATAAATAAACATGCTGAAACATACAAATTTTAACAATCTTTCCCAAGGTCATACAGCTGTTCAGACAGAACCAAGTGTTAAACTTAAGTTTGTGGAACTCCAGAAACAGCTGAACAGTTGTCTAGCTACAGCAGAATGCCAAGGTGCTGGTTAGATTATACAGAGAAAAATGCGGTATTGTAAATTATCTTCATCAAATGCAGGTATTCCTTGAGATTTCATTTGAAGAGGATTAAAAAAAATAGTAAAAAGATCCATCATGTAAAAATGTGTTTAAATGTAAAAAATTCATCTTAAAAGTGATAGGTGTTCCTGTAATTTGAAATAAGCTGATATGTACATTTTGACAAGGTAGTTTACACTTACAATCATTCATTCAACACTAGTTATATTTCAAGTGGTTCTCCTTTATCAGAATTTGAATTGCATAAATGCACAGCTATCAAATAGGTTTATATTTCTTTAGTTTGCATTAGCTTTGACATTTCTAAAATAGTCAATACTAGCATTAAATCATTTATATCTCCAACCAAATCCAGAATTTTCATTATTGCTGTGCTTACAGGAATAATCATTTTGTAGTATTGTGTGATTTTTATGGAAAAGGACTAAGAAATGGTCCAAGAAGTAAAATTTATATCATTAAAATGTTTCATTTAGTTACTATATTCATATCCTTGGTACTTTACATTTATTAAATAGGATTCTCTATATAATAACTTCCCTCTGAAATAACTTCCTTCCTCCCTTCACACAAAGAACTGATGTGTTTTAGAAGCTACGTCACACTTCAGTGTCTTATAGAATCCTTTCTCTAAATAGGAGAAGTAGCATGTAAAATTAAAGGTTTGAGAGCAATTTTGTTAATTAAGGGACAGTATTTTAGAATGCAGAGGTATAAAAGACACTGTTTCTCTTCTATACATCTCGGTTCATCAGAGTTGTATGCTTGATTATGACAGCTTTTGGAGTCTGTGACAGGCCTGCTACTGTTAATGAGCACGGTTCCTCCACTGTGGCTGACGTTTTGATATTAGACTTCCAGCAGTGAATTCTTGTCAAAGTTGGGTTTTAGATCACCAGGCTTTTCAGATTAGAGTTTCAGGTACATAATGTCAAATACATTCACCAGTTAAATGAATTAATGGTAAAGGAGCACTCTGTTGGCTATGCAGCAACAAGAAGAAAGGCTGACACAGAGAGAAGTCTCTTTCTTAGCTTTAGATCAGTTGACAGCAATCTCCTTCAAATACTGCTGCTGCCGCTGCTAAGTCGCTTCAGTCATGTCCGACTCTCTGTGACCCCATAGATGGTAGCCCACCAGACTCCCCCATCCCTGGGATTCTCCAGGCAAGAACCCTGGAGTGGGTTGCCATTTCCTTCTCCAATGCATGCAAGTGAAAAGTGAAAGTGAAGTCGCTCAGCCATGTCCAACTCTTAGCAACCCCATGGACTGCAACCTACCAGGCTCCTCCGTCCATGGGATTTTCCAGGCAAGAGTACTGGAGTGGGATGCCATTGCCTTTAAATGCTAAGTTATCATAAAGGCATGTGTAATTTGCCTTAAATGAGAAAAGCTACAAATTGTGTCATTAATGGAAGAATTCTTCAGTATTGTTGTCGTAAAAACTGAAAGAGCATCCTTTACCCATGGAGAGGTATTAAATGTGAGAAAGTATTAATATGAAATAAAATAAAATTGAATAATAAGGAAAGAGTGATCAAAGTAAACATGTGTTTAGATTTGGTTACCATAGGGTAAGAGTCAAGGGGGTCAGTTGGTAGACGACCAGATGGCTATATAAAAAGTATTTTAAAGGTTCTATCTTTTGTGTTGGGTGGCTTGGTCATAAGTACATGCTACATTACTAATACATTCATGAATGAATGGGTCAATGAATGAAAAAAGAGAACCACGCAGTGATGAGACTGTTTTGTAGACCACAGATTAAGATTAAGCCAAGAGGTCCAAAAAGTTAAATAAATTTTTTTTTAATGTATTCATCCAGATTCTTTTTCTGTTTATAAATAATATTTGGGGTAGAATATAAGTCAACAAGATAGCATCAGCTTTCCCTTAATTCTGTAGCAGTATGGCATTTTATTCTGAAGTTTAGTTTTCTATTTAAAGCCAAAGCATCATGTAAAATATATTATCTAACTTATTTCAGATCAGAAAGGATGTAAATGAATTCATCTCTCTCCCCCACCATGCCTCTCCCACCCCATGTCTCTCTCTTCCCCACCCTTCACCCCTTCTCCTTACTATGGCTGAATATCTCTGTCCTGTTTGAAAGCTCAGGTAAACCCACATCCTTCAAAGATCGGGATAAAATATTATAATTAGGGTTTCAGATTCATAAGAAAGGCTTTTTGTTTCAGCCTTGTTATTTGGACTTGCTTTCTTAAATATGAATTCATTCCTGACTTAGCACAGCATAGTAAGAAGATCTGAATCTTTCCTTGTTTATTAGCAAAATTGCAGCATTTCTTATTGTTACAGATACCACACATCTCTTTTTATCTGAAAGGTGAAAAGTGACTCACAAAAATATTTCTGAACAAATTAAGAATAAAAAGAAGTAAAGAAAAATCGATATAAACCCAAAGCAATCATGCCCATGTGCGTGCACACACACGCACACGCACACACACGCACACACACACACATCCTGGCCAGTAGATAGGTATGGGAAAATCTGGTCCAAATAGTTGTAGAAATTTCCATCTGAACTTGGAACATGTGCTGAGAATTATTGTTTTAGCTCTCCTTTCTCTCAGGTGCCAAGTGTGCAGAAACAAGTGGGTTTACTTCCTGCCCTGGAGGAGACAGGCTGGTCAGCAGATAATTAGGACACAGTGTGGCTGTTGTCTAGTTCAAGAGAGAAGATGGGAAGTCAATCTGCACAGCACAAGCAGGAGTGGGGAGGAGAAAGATGTTAGGGAACGCTCCACGGAGGGCATGGTATTGGCAAAGGACTCGGCATTTCAAAGGGGCTTCCCTGGTGGCTCAGGCTGTAAAGAATTTGCCTGCAATGCAGGAGACCTGGGTTCGATCCCCAAGTCAGGAAGATCTCCTGAAGAAAGGAATGGCTACCCACTCCAGTACTCTTGCCTGGATAATTTCATAGACAGAGGAGCCTAAAGGGCTACAGTTGATGGGCTGGCAAAGAGTCGGACACAACGGAGCAACTAACACTTTCAACCGGTATATATCCATGGCAATTTGCCTGACAAGAAAGAAAGAGAGTGCGGTAAACAGTAAACATTCCCCAGCACTGAAGTGCAGTCCGGACCCAGAGCGTGTGTTGGAGGGGAGGAGGGGAGCCAGGTTCACATGATCCCAGTGTCGTGGTACAGATGTAGGGGGGAAGTGAGCTAGAGAGAAACCAAGCTGGCTGCAGTGTGTGGCATGGCAGGAGCTTGAGTCAAGAGAGCAGAGACGGGTAAGGAAAGGGCGGCCTGTGCCACGGAAGGTGAGAGATGAGCCCCAGGCCTAGCGGCTAGAGGGGTGGGTGCCTGGGGGGTAGAGGGGTGGACGGAAAGATTCACCATCATCCTGGACCCTCACCCGTTCCCCTGCGTCTGGTATGATGTGGGCACAGAGCAAATAATTTTCAGTCATTTCATAAGTCAGGTTTCCCCTCTATTATATTCCTGATAATTATTTGCTTTATTACCATTAAAATTTTTTTTTTCCTTTCAAAACCCACTTCTGTGCCTCGCGTGCATAGTCACTCCTTGTGTCCAACTCTGTGACCCCATGGACTGTAGCCCACCAGGCTCCTCTGTCCACAGAATCTTGCAGGCAAGAATACTGGAGTGGGTTGCCATGCCCTTCTCCAGGAGATCTTCCCAACCCAGATATTGAACCCAGGTCTCCTGGATTGCAGGCAGATTCTTTACCGTCTGAGCCACCAGGGTTCTTCTAATTCAAATTTCAGTTTACCTATGGGAACGTGTATAAATCCCATTTACCACATTCAGTTCGCTCTAAAAGAAAAGGAGGCCGCTTAGAATTGCAATTTGATTGACCACATCCAGCATGATGAGAAAGATAAATGCTTGTAGTTTGGAAAAATGGAAAGTTTAGTTTTTTGTGGGTTTTATTATACACCTGGAAATACTTCGTCTGGGCCGTTTGTGTTACCCACGAATTCAAAGACTCAGGCCAGCAGATGGGGTCAGTGTGTAGAAAACAGAATTGGGCAGTGAGTGGGTGTAGGGGCAAACAGCATCAGAAGCCGTTTCTTCCCTTGGTTTTGGTCATTTTCTTTGGTGGCCCATTTTGGAAATGTTGCATGTTAAACACTTAAAAATAATGTGATGACTTTCAGGGGTTTTTTGTGTGACTCTATGCAATCACTAATGCTGAGGAAAATCAGGAAGACAGCCTCGGGTAGTTGTGGAAGGTTTTACAGAGACTTCAGATGTGATGCGGTTCCGTTTCTGGTGAAGAACAGGGTTGTGATCCATGGAACTTTATCTCCATACGGACTGTGATTATGGAAAACCGTTTCTTCCTGGGGTAAATTCACATCACTCACCAGCTACCCAGTGATACAGATGATGATGCATTGAATTAGAATAGGAAGGACAGCTCTGGATTCTAAGCTGTGTCTGTGGGAGTCAGCTAGGAAGTGTGATGCTGGAGGGTCTCTTTAGACATTGGAGTGAAATTGTGAATAGAGACATCCCAGGTTCTCAAATTTCTATTTAAACCTGAAAGGAGCTGAAATGGGCATTTTGAGCAAAACAAGGTGAAGGAGATAAAAACATTATCCGTACCCTGAAATGTTCACAGTTCCAAGTTGTACTTTAAAATGTCTTCGAAGGAAGAAAGAAAAATCAATGTTTGTGATGCTGGAACACAAACCTTTCACCTCTGGGAAAACTCTTTGGGTTCTAAGCCAAACCAATTTTGTGAGATTTTACCCTTCCATCCCCAGGTCACACGCGGCTAAACGTTTCTACCTGACTTGCAATGTTCATTCCAAGAAGCCAAGAACTGTGGAGTTAAATCCAACTGGACAGATGGAAGTCAATCAGAAAAAAGGAAGGGGAATGCTTTTTGATTCATCTTACTGAGCAGGGTTCCCAGGTAGCACTAGTGGTAACGAATCTGCCTGCCAATGCAGGTAGATGTAAGAGGCCCAGGTTTAACCCCTGGGTCGGGAAGATCCCCTGGAAAAGGAAGTGGCAGCCCACTCCAGTATTCTTGCCTGGAGAATCCCATGGACAGAGTGTCGGGCACGACTGAAGCCACATGGCACTCACTGAGGAGGGTCTGGAAAGAGCCACAGTAAAACATCAATGGAACCCTTCACTGAGGAATGAAACCAAGTCTTAGAAATGTATCACTGTGCAAATCCTCCCCACTTACATTCTCCATTCAGTGGACTCCCTAATGAGATCGCACACGGTCCTCTTTGATTTGGAGGAGAGTTGTTCTTGACAGAGAAACTGAACACTTTGGGCTGTCGTGGGCTTATAGAGACTAACCATCCTGTGCTTCCAGTAGGCAACCCAATGTTGCAATGTATGCCTGGCATGCCAAGAACATTGAGATCTGACCAATATTGCCTCTTTACAGAATCCTACTGACCACTACATGGGAATAGATCAAATTCAAAATCCTTGTTCAAAATCTCAAAAGTTTCAGATCTTGAGTTGTCACTACTTTATAGCTTTCTCATCCATCTTTACTTCAACTGCTATTCTTTTGGAAAAAACTGCTCAGGAGACTAAAATTAGCATGATAAATAAAAAGAGGGGAAAGGGGAGGAAGACATATTACTACGTAAGTAATGATAATTCCTCCTTGGTCTAGAAATCCCAACAGTAGCCTCTGTGTAGGGTGCTTCTTAAACTTCAGTCTCTTAGGGTTGAGGGAAGGAGGGGAAGGATCTGAGTTTGTGGTCTATATGATCTAGATACCACTGTGAAACACAGTCAGAAAATCTCTTCCTGTAAAAGAAATGCCATGATCCATCCCTTCATTTATCTTTGATATATTGTGGTTAAAGAAGAGCTTTAAGATAAAAAGTGATAATTGTAAGTCAAATAGTGTCCAGGGCTAGGTGAAACTCTACAAAATTCAGCAGATGTGCAGACATTTTCTCAGCACATGCGATTATATGAAAATACTTATTTATAGTGACCTCTGAGTGTTTTGAGGTTAATGGAATAATTTCTCCTGAGTTTCAGTGGTCAATACTTTATAAAGGAAAGAAGAATACCAAAAAAATGAGGTAAGCAAATTCAATACATATGCTACAAGATTTCTTTCAGTATCATTTCACCAAATCCAAGTAAATAAGTCCTAGCCATTCTTCCTTTTTACTCGAATTGCAACATCTTCATGGTAATCAAGTGTTAGTTGTGGCCCTTTGCATGGCCCTGAATTGTATTAAATGATAAAATATCCCTTCATTCAAATTTTGTATCCCACTGAACATTCTCATAAGGTAAAAAATGTAGTCAGCACATAGAAAAAGATAATGGTAATTTGGAAAAGGATTCCCCTAGATTTCTATCACATCTGGTATTCACCTTATTTCCATAAAATGTCTTCATTTATACTTAGGAGAGACAGTGGACACCATCAGGAAGTGGAAAACTGGAATCATTTTAAGTACGTTCACAAATGACATGAAAACCTAGAAATTAGCAAAGGGCCAAATGGAGGAGAAGAAAAGAAATAAGCTATCTTATTAAATCAGGGTTGTGATCAGGTAGCATTCAAACAAGGTTAAAAAAAGAAGCTAGTAAACAACCTCTCAGGCATACATTAGTTCACATTTGAATTAATCCAAAATAAAAATACTCCAAGGCGGGTGGAGAGGAAGGGAGTTTCTGTAAAAGAGGAAGATGGTTGAATTATTGTCAAAGCTTTGTTTTTTTCAATTTTATTGAAGTAGGGTTGATTTACAATGTTATATTAATTTCTTCTATACAGCAAAGTGACTCAGTTATATGACTCAATATATGAATATTATTTTTCATATTTTTCCATATGGTTTATCACAGGATATGGAATACAGTTCTCCATGCTATACAGTAGGACCTTGTTATTTATCCATCCTATATATATAGTAGTCTGTGTCTGCTAATCCCCAGCTCCCAGTCCCTCCCTCCCTCACCTTCCTCCCTCTCGGCAACCACAAGTTTGTTCTCGATGTCTGTGGGTTCGTTTCTGTTTTGTTGTTAACCATTGTTGCTCTATTTTAGAATCCATATATTAGTGATGTGATATGGTATTTGTCTTTCTCCTCTGACTTACCTCACTTAGTATGACAATCTCTAGGTCTATCTATGTTACTGCAAATGGCATTATTTCATTCTTTTTGATGGTTGAGTTATCGTCGATAGTATATCTTCAATAATATATATATCACAGCTTTTTTGTCCACTCATCTGTCAGTGGACTTTTAGGTTGCTTCCATGTCTTTGATATTGTGAATAGTGCTTATGAACATAAGGGTGCATGTATTTTTTCAAAGTATAGTTTTGTCTGGATGTATGCCCAGAAGTGGGATTTCTGGATCATATGGCAACTTCATTTTTAGTGTCTTGAGGAACCTCCATAGTGGCTTCACAAATTTATATTTCCGCAAACAGTATAGGAGAGTTCCTTTTCTCCACAGCTGCCAGTATTTGTTATTTGTAGACATTTTAATGATGACCAAAGTTTTTTTTTTTTTTTTTTTAACATACATTATATTATGTGACCGATACTATGAAGACCTACAATACCTTCTAGAACTAGCTCCAAAAGGAGATGTCCTTTTCATCATAGGAGATTGGAATGCAAAAGTAGAAAGTCAAAAGATACCCAAAATGATAGTCAAGTTTTGCCTTGGAGTACAAAATGAAGCAGGGCAACATTTAACAGAGGTTTGTAAAGAGAATACACTGGTCGTAGCAAACAACCTTTCACAACAACAGAAGAGACAACTCTACAAATGGACATCCCCATATGGTGAGCACTAAAATGAGACAGACTATATTATATTCTTGCACATGAAAGTGGAGAAGCTCTATACAGTTAGCAAAAACAAGACGTGACACTCACTGTAACTCATCATGATTTCCTTCTTGAAATATTCAGGTTTAAATTGAAGAAAATAGGGAAAATTACTAGGACATTCCGGTATGACCTAAAATAAATTCCTTGTGATTATACAGTGGAGGTGACAAATAGATGATTGCAGTAGGCAGAGTGCCTGAAGAACTATGGATGGAGGTTAATAACATTGTATCAATATCAGTTCAGTCACTCAGTCATGTCTGAATCTTTGTGACTGCATGGACTGCAACATGCCAGGCTTCCCTGTATATCACCAACTCATGGAGCTTACCCAAACTCATGTCCATTGAGTCAGTGATGCCATGTAACCATCTCACCTGTTGTCTCCTTCTCCTGCCTTCAGTTTTTCCCAGCATCAAGGTCTTTTCCAAAGAGTGGGCACTTGGCATCACGTGGCCAAAGTATTGGAGCTTCAGCTTCAGCATCAGTCTTTCCAGTGAATATTCAGGACTGATTCTTTTACGATTGACTGGTTGGATCTCCTTGCAGTCCAAAAGACTCTCGAAAGTCTTCTCCAACACCACAGTTCAAAAACATCAATTTGTCGGTGCTCAGCTTTCTTTATGGTTCAATTCTCACATCCACACATGACTACCGGACACACCTTTGTTGGCAAAGTAATGTCTCTGCTTTTTAATATGCTTTCTAGGTTTGCATTAGGTTTTCTTCCAAGGAGGAAGCTTCTTTTAATTTCATGGCTACAGTCACCATCTGCAGTGATTTTGGAGCCCAAGAAAATAAAGTCTGTCACTGTTTCCATTGTTTCCCCTTCTATTTGCCATGAAGTGATGTAACTGGATGCCATGATCTTAGTTTTTTGAATGCTGAGTTTTAAGCCAGCTTTTTCACTCTCCGGTTTCCCTTTCATCAAAAGGTTCTTTAGTTCCTCTCCACTTTCTGCCATAGGGTGGTGTCATCTGCATATCTGAGGTTATTGATATTTCTCCCGGCAATCTTGATTCCATCTTGTGCCTCATCCAACCTGGTATCTCACATGATGTACTCTTCATATAAATTAAATAAGCAGTCTGTTGTTCCATGTCCAGTTCTAACTGTTGTTTCTTGACCTCCATACAGATTTCCCAAGAGGCAGGTCAGGTGGTCTGGTATTCCCATCTCTCTAAGAATTTTCCACAGTTTGTTGTGATCCACACAGTCAAAGGTATTGGTGTAGTCAATAAAGTAGAAGTAAATGTTTTTCTGGAACTCTCTTGCTTTTTTGATGATCCAATGGATGTTGGCCATTTGATCTTTTGTTCCTCTTCCTTTTCTAAATCCAACTTGAACTTCTGGAAGTTCTCAGTTCCTGTACTGTTGAAGCCTGGCTTGGAGAATTTTGAGCATTACTTTGATAGCGTGTGAGATGGGTGCAATTGTGCAGTAATTCAAACATTCTTTGGCATTGCCTTTCTTTGGTATTGTAATGAAAACTGACCTTTTCCAGTCCTGTGGTCACTGCCGAGTTTTCCAAATTTGCTGATATATTGAGTACAGTGTTTGAAGAGCATCATCTTTTAAGATTTAAAATAGCTCAGCTGGAATTAGATCACACCACTAGCTTTGTTTGTAGTGATACGTCCTAAAGCCCACTTGACTTTGCATTCCAGGATGTCTGGCTTTAGGTGAGTGATCACACTATCGTGGTTATCTGGGTCATTAATATCTTTTTTATATGGTTCTTCTGTGTTTTCTTGCCACCTCTTCTTAACATCTTCTGCTTCTGTTAGGTCCATACCATTTCTGTGCTTTATTGAGCCTTTCTTTGCATGAAATGTTCCCTTGGTATCTCGCATTTTCTTGAAGAGATCTCTAGTCTTTCCCACTCTATTGTTTTCCTTTATTTCTTTGCACTGGTCACTGAAGAAGGCTTTCTTTTCTCTCCTTGCTATTCTTTGGAACTCTGCATTCATTATATTTTTCCTTTTCTCCTTTGCCTTTAGCATCTCTTCTTTTGTCATCTATTTGTAAGCCTCCTCAGACAACCATTTTGCCTTTTTGCATTTCTTTTTCTTGGGGATGGTCTTGATCCCTGCCTCCTGTACAGTGTTGTAAACCTCTGCCCATAGTTCCTTAGGCACTAAGAAGTTCTTCAGAGAGTTCTGAAGAACACATAGTCCTTTAGATCTAATCTTTTAATCTATTTGTTACTTCCACTGTATAAACATAAGGGATTTGATTTAGGTCATACTTGAAAGGTCTAGTGGTTTTCCCTACTTTATTCAACTTAAGTCTGAATTTGGCAATAAGGAGTTCATGATCTGAGTAACAGTCAGCTCCCAGTCTTGTTTTTGCTTACTGTATAGAGCTTCATAATATTGTATAGGAGGCAAAACATCCCTAAGTAAATCATCCCAAATAAATAGAAATGCAAGAAGGCAGAGTGATTGTCCATGGTTTCCCAGATGGCTCAGTGGTAAAGAATTCAGCTTTCAATGAAGAATACACAGGAGACACAGGCTCAATCCCTAGGTCGAGAATATCCCCTGAAGGAGGAATTAGCAACTCACTCCAGTATTCTTTCCTGTAGAATCCCACAGAGAGAGGAGTCTTGTAGGCTACAGTCCTTAGGGTCCCAAAGAATTGGACACGACTAGGACACACACACACACTGCTAAAGTGGTTGAGGAGGCTTTACAAATAGCTGAGGATAGAAGAGAAGCAAAAGACAAGGGAGAAAGGGAAAGATACAGTCGACTGAATGCAGAGTTCCAGGGAATAGCAAGGAGAAATAATAGTCTTAAATGAACAATGCAAAGAAATTGAGGGAAAAAAGAGTGGAAAAAAACCATAGATCTCTTCAGAAAAATTCAAGATATCAAGAGAGCATCTCATGCAAATATGGGCACAAAAAGGACAGATACTGTAAGGACCTAACGGAAGCAGAAGATATTAAGAAGAGGTGGCAAGAAAACACAGAAGAACCGTACAAAAAATATGTGAATGATCCAGATAACCACAATGATGTTATCACTCACCTAGAGCCAGACATCCTGGAGTGCAAAGTCAAATGGGCCTTAACTACAAACAAAGCTAGTGTCAGTGATAGAATTCTACTTGAGCTTTTTCAAATCCTAAAAGATGATGCTGTTCAAGTGCTGCACTCAATATATCAGCAAATTTGGACAACTCAGCAGTGGTCTCACAACTGGAAAAGGTCAGTTTTCATTCCAATCCCAAAGAAGGATAATGCCACAGATTGTTCAAATTGTCATACAGTTATGTTCACTTTACATGCTAGGAAGATTTTGCTCAAAATCCTTCAAGCTAGGCTTCAGTAGTTCCTGAACCTAGAGCTTTTAGTTGCACAAGCTGTGTTTAGAAAAGGCAAAGGAACCAGAGATTGAATTGCCAAACATTCATTGGATCATGGAGAAAGCAAGGGAGTTCCAGGAAAATTTCTACTTCTTCTTCATTGATTATGCTGAGGCCTTTGACTGTGTGGATCATAACAAACAGTGGAATATTCTTAAAGGTATGGGGATGCCAGAGCACCTTACCTGTCTCATGAGAAACCTGTACACAGGTCAAGAAGCAACAGTAAAAGCCTTACATTGAAGAGCTGAATGGTCCAAAATTGGAAAAGGACTACAACAAGGCCGTATATATGCAGAGTACATCGTGTGAGATGCTGCACTGGATGAATCACAAGCCAGAATCAAGATTGCGGGGGAAATATCAACAACCTCAAATATGCAGATGATATCACCCTAATGGCAGAAAGTGAAGAGGAACTTAAGAGCCTGTTGAGGAGGATGAAAGAGGAGAGTGAAAAAGCTGACTTGAAACTCAACATTAAATAAAAACTAAGATCATGGCAGCTGGTCCTATCACTTCATGACAAATAGAAGGGGAAAGAGTGGAAGCACTGACAGATTTTCTTTTCTTGGGCTCTAAAATCACTATGGACAGTGACTGCAGCCATGAAATTAAAAGATGCTTGCTCCTTGGCATGAAAGGTATGACACACCTACACAGCATTTATCATAAAAAGAAGAGACATTAAAAACCAGAGACATCACTTTGCTGACAAAGATCCCTGTAGTCAAAGCTATAGTTTTTCAAATTTCAAGTATGAACGTGAGAATTGGGTCATAAAGAAGGCTGAGAACCAAGGAACTGATGGTTTCGAATTGCGGTGTTGAAGAAGACTCTTGAGAGTCCCTTGGACTGCTAGGAGATCAAACCAGTCAATCCTAAATGATATCAACCCTGAATATTCATTGGAAGGACTGATGTTGGAGCTAAGCTCCAATATTTTGGCCATCTAATGCAAAGGGAGGACTTATTGGAAAAACCCTGATGCTGGGAAAGATGAAAGCCAAAGAAGGCAGCAGGGGATGAAATGGTTAGATAGCATCACTGACTCAGTAGACATGAGTTTGAGCAAACTCCAGGAAATAGTGGAGGGCAGAGGAGCCTGGCGTGCTATAGTCTATGAGGTCGCAAAGCACTGGACATGAGTTAGTGAGTGAACAGCAACCACAGATTATATTTAACCTTTCCTCTTCTGGAGCCCATAGAAGACTTTCCAGGTCTTTTCATCAGCCACCAGTGGGGAATCAATAGGACTTTTCTGAGGATGAATTCATTGCTCATATGCAGATGATGTGAATTAGTTCACCTCACTGCTTTCCCCTCATCGTCTATCCACCTAAGGACCTGCTGGCCTTCTGGCGTCTTCTTATTGATAGGATGCTTTAGGAACACAAAATCATTACTATAGTCTTAAACCCCCACTCCATCTGTGCACCCAGAATGGATTTTGGAACACTGTTCTTAACTGGTTGCACTGTTCCTCTCATGAGCTGAATGGATCATTGTCCTTCATGTCCAGTATCAGCATAAACACATTTTATGCACTGATGGAGAGAGGACATCAGATTGTGTGGCCTGTCATGGAGCTGGCTCAGTTCAAGTGGGGCTGTGGATTTGGAGTGTAAGCTTTTTCAAAGGACTTCATAGGGGTTTGTCGCTGTCATCTCAGAAACTGCCACAGTATGAGTTGTCACGCTTTAGACTTGTGGTCTGCTAATGATGACTTCCAGGGGGCTAATGCTCCTCTCACCTCTGATCGCCACCATCATCATCCCCATCATTATCATTAGGAAACAGAAGAAATGATGATTAAGAATAGAGCCAGTCGTCTGGCTCACTGGCTGCCCCAGTGAGAATTGGGGCAACTTACTTGGTCACCCTTTCTGTAGTTTCAGGAGCTGTAAAAGGAAGGTGATCATAGAACTCATCTGTACTAGTGTTAAGTACTAAATGAAATAGTTCAATGAAGTGCTTAAATCATATCTGGAATGTGGCAGGAATTTTTTTGATGGATGTTAAAGACTACTGTTATGGCTGTTTATCATGTAACATGAATAATGTTCTATCCTTGGAGACATTCATGCTACATTTTACTAATATCCTGCTCTGCACACACTATGTCATTTTTTCTTATTGATGCTTGATGAACCTGTTTTTGAGGGAAAATAAGATGTATTTTAATAATTTAATAAATGTAATAATTTAATAATTTTAATACATGTATTTTAATAATAATGTATTTTAATAAGATGTGTCTTCAAATAATTGGGTTTTGCAATACAAAATTCATAACCACTTTCACAGAATTCCAGTGTTAATGCACCATGCAGACACTGTGGAAAATGGCTGATGTTTAACATTTTCCAACCCTGTAGAATTCTGGAAAGGCAGTTTTATATATTCATGCATTAAAATTATTCATACCTTATGATCAGTTGCTTTTCTGAGAAAGCTAGTAACTTCACTGTAACTTCTTGCTCATTTCAAGGTCTTAGAAAAGAGTTAATCATCACACATTTGAATTTAGTGAACTTTGATAAATTCTTCATGATGCAAAACAGTAGAATATTAGTGATGAATTAGTTTGTTTTGACAATTGGTGTATTACAGTTCCTGTGTTATCTCATGAATTATGTTCCCCTCATTGTTTGATACCTTGTATTGCTCTTCGGGCTTCCCTGGTGGCTCAGCAGTAAAGAATCTGCCTGCAATACAGGAGATTCAGGAGATGTGGGTTAGATCCCTGGGTCAGGAAGAGCCCCCGGAGGAAGGCATGTAAAACTCACTCCAGGATTCTTTCCTGGAGAGCCCAAGGACAGAGGAGCCCAGTGGGCTACAGACCAGATGGTCGCAACGAGCTGGACAGGACTGAAGTGACTCAGCATGCACACACACATGCTCTGTTCTTTACCTCTTCCAACCTTTTTTTTGCAGAATAGTGCTTACAGCTAATCATAACCATGAATTTAATAAATCCTGGATCAGTCTTCTTGCATCTATAATTCTTTTGGACTTAAGATATGACAACCAGATTTACAAAAATTAGTAAACATGTGTTCATAGTCAGCTATGAGAGCTAACTCAGCATTCTAGTGAAGAGTGTGGGTTCCAGGTTCAAACTCCTGTATCTTTGCTTTCCTACTCTGATTTGGTATCAATTTCCTCATCTGTAAAGTGGCGGTACTACTACTGTCTGTCTTATAGAGTTATTGGAGGATTAAAGATAATCAAAGAGATATATAAAATACCTAGCAGTCCCTGGCATGGAGAAAAGTACTCACTGTGTTTAAACTCTCACTAATAGCACATTTAGATATGATTCCAAAGTAAAGAACTTCATGGAATTCTTAGGAAAGAAAATGAAAGCATTTTATTTCAGTGTTCTGATTTTCACAGTCCTATAACAAGAATTCTATTCCAAGAATTCACTTCTCACTTCCCTTCCTTGATTCCTTGATACCTCACATGGCGTTTAAAATATATGTGTATATTTATCTAGCTATTTCTCAAATAATGTCCCCTTGCTACATTTGACTCTGATTCTGATCTTTTGGTTATATATATATATATATATTTCTGTACTTCCCAGGGCAACTTATTTTGCAATTTGTGATTAAAGGGCTTCATCTTGACATTACCAATGTCAAGGTTAATACCTGCTAACATAACCAATTCAATTGGAATATGAACCCCTTTGACCACATAGTAAAATTGCAGTGCCTATAAAATGCAGCCCTCTTAAGGAAAAACACCAAGTTTTTCCTGTGCCCAGAATTAAAGGGCAGCATGTGAGGTTGGGAAGGATCTGCTCACTTGCATTAAACTAAAACCACCTTCGTGTCTCATCTTCTTATACTTGGCAGCTAGTACTCCTACTTTGTATCTTGTCCTTCCACAAAACCTCCAAGGAGGAAAAAATATATTAGAGAAAAGTCCCTTGCTGCTTGAGTCACCAGCCTCCCGTGGTTGTGGGGTGTCTGTGCCCCTGGTTCCTGGCCAGGCCCCCTAGAGATGGGCAGGAGATGCCTTCCTTGGGGGCCAGTTGATGACCAGAGAAGGAGCGGGGGCAAGATATGGGACTTTTAGAAGTAAGCATTCCTGGTTTTCACTTTGGCTCTCTATTCGGCTTCTGCAAAGCAATAGTCTTCCTTATAATAGGACGCCGAGGCCAGATCACCTACGGATCTCATAGGCAAAGCAAGACACTTCACATTTGTAGCTCACAAATATTAAAGCCTTCCCTGACCTCGCCAGGTAGAACTGACCCTTCAGCTCCCGTTTGGGGTCCCACCCCACTGAGGAACCAAAGTCAGTGCTGTACAGATGTTCGTTTCTCTGTGTCTTCCTGAGAGGCAGTATTGTGTTACGGTTAAAATTGAGGACTCTGGCCTCAGAATGCCTGGTTTTGGATCCTGGCTCTGTCACCCCTGACTATGTGACCCTGGGCATGTATTTTCACCTCTCTAGGCCCAATTACCTTGTCTGTCTATCTATCCATCTATCTTTCTGTCTGTCCATGCATCTGTTTACCTATACACCTATCCATCTACCTATCTGTAATGGGAATAATATCTATGTAATATTAATGTGAAGATGAAATGACTTAATATGTGAAAAGCACTTAGAAGAGTGCCTGGCACACAGTAAGTGCCAGCCAAGGGTCTGTGTTACTTTCTTGGAAAGCAGCGAATTTTAATCAATCTCTCTCATCCCAAGAACCCAGCATGAAGATGACTGGCACACAATGACTATCGAACTTGGTTCTCAAAGACAAAGCTATCTGTGATCTCCAAACAGCAAACACCCCAGCAGGCTTCAATAGCAAAATAAAATTGCATGTTTCTGTGACTACCAGAAAAAAAAGCCCAAAATGTATAAGAAAGAAAATGGAGGAAAAAAGAAAGAGCAGGGGGGGAAACCGAATTTTCTGTAAAAAGAAACAGAATCTCAGTGGGATCTCCTTTCTATCAAACTAAAGTGTCCTAGTAACTAGCATTTCTGAATCCCCTCCTGAAATACAACAGCAGGCCAATTAATTAATATGAAGCTCAGTGGAAAGGACAATGCTACCTGGAGAACTGAGCAATTCAGGCAGCCTTGCAGCATTTAATTAAGCTATAGACCAAGGAAGAGCATTGATAGTAATTTAGAGCATCCTTGGCCACTGGAGCGTGGGCTCCAAGGCAGGCCTTCTCCGATCTGCTTTTCACTTACCTAGCGCTCTCTGCTTACCCAGAGGGACCAGCAGCATCTACTACCAGGCTCTGGTATCTACTTACAAGGGGATATGGGCTTCCCCAGTGGCTCAGAGGTAAAGTATGCCTGCCAATGCAGGAAACACAGGTTGGATGCCTGGGGCGGGATAATCCCCTGGAGGAGGAAATGGCAACTGACTCCAGTATTCTTACCTGAAAAATCCCATGGACAGAGGAGCCTGGCAGGCTAGTCCATAAGGTCGCAAAGAGTCAGGCATGACTTAGCAACTAAACAACAGTGAACCCACTTTCAGACCCATATACTGATTCTCAGAGCATGAGTGCTTTGACGCACTCTCCAAGAAACAGGTAGTAGAGCATGTGGGGACTGAGGAAGGAAACTGGTGAAAGAGTGTCTTGAAAGTATGGCACCCACAGGGAATGTGTTGTGGCTGTGGGCACCTCACGTAGAAGAGCTGCGACCAGCATGGAGGGGTCTCCCCTCTGCAGACCCCAGCGGCCCAACTCAGTTGGGAAGCGTTCATGCCCCTGTAGGCTTCCCTGGTGGCTCAGTGGTAAAAATCCGGCCTGCCAATGCAGGAGTCACAGGAGACGCCGGTTCGATCCCTGGGCTGGGAAAATCTGCTGGAGCAGGAAATGGCAACCCACTCCAGTATACTTTCCTGGAGAATCCCATGGACAGAGAAGCCTGGTGGGCTACTGTCCAAGGGGTCGCAAGAAGTCAGACAGGACAGCGACAGCAAGCCCCTGCAGCGCCTTCTCAGAGAGCCTGTGTTGCCCAGCTCCAAGCTCCGCTAAACGGGAACCACCCATGGCCCTCCAGAATTGCTTTGGATGAGAAAGCAGGTCCAGAGAGGGCCAGATAAAGGGGGCCACAGAGAAAGGCTCATTTTAGGAGAATCCACTTCTTTTTTATTAAAGTGTATAGCAGACAGTCAGTTACACACACACACACACACACACACACACACACACATATACATATATATATATATATATATATATATATTCTTTTTCAGTTTCTTTCCCATTATAGATTACTACAGATATTGAGTATAGGTCCCTGTGCTATATAGTAGGTCCTGTTGTTTTCCTCTTTTACGTATAGTAGTGTTTATCTGTTAATCCCAAATTCCTAATTTATTTCCACTCTCCCCTACCATTCCCTTTGGTGACCATAAGTTTGTTTTTTGAAATCTGTGAGTTTCTGTTTTGCAACTATTTTCATTTTTATCATTTTTTAGATTCCACATGTAAGAGTGATCATATGGTATTTGTCTTCCTCTGTCTGATTTACTTCACTTACGAGAATAATCTCTAGGTCCATCCATGTTGCTGCAAATGGCATCATTTCACTCTTTTCATGGCTGAGTAATAGTTGATTGGGTATATGTACTACATCTTCTTTATCCATTCGTCTGTCGATGAACACTTAGGTTGTTTCCATAATTTGGTTCTTGTAAATAGTGCTACTGTAAAAAATTGAGGTGCATGTATCTTTTCAAATTATGCTTTTCTCTGGATATATGCCCAGGAATGTGACTGCTGGATCAGGTGGTAGCTCTATTTTTAGTTTTTTAAAGAAGCTCCATGCTGTCTCCATAGTGGCTGCACCAATTTACATTCCCACCCACAGTGTGGGAGGTTTCCTTTTGGGAGAATCCACTCTTAGGCAAATACAAAAGCCTTGCCCTGTGTTGTATGCCAAATAAAGCTATATGATGGTAAGCTATGACCAAGGGTGAAATGTGTTGTGTTCTGCATGGCAGATCATATCCCTGAAACAAAACATAATTTCCCTGATGGTGAGGGTAAGCTAGCTTCCTTGTGAATTTATTCAGGTCTCTATCCAGATGTGTTCTTGGGAAAGGGAACAAGCAAAGCTCAATAGGGGCTCACTGAGGGGACTTGCCTTCAGCAATCAGGGCTCACAAGGCGTCAAGGGCAGTTCACAGCATGGATCCACCAAGACCCTGCCTGAATACCAGGAACTCGGAGGCTTAGGATGGCGATCCATCTCTCCCAACCCCCCAGCAGGGTCCTGCTTCTCCTTCCCCTTCAGTTTGCCCAGCAAAAGGGTGCTGGATGAGAGTCACTTGGAAAAGGGGACAGATGTCAGTATCTGACTTAAAGAGTGGCTTAAACATAGAAATGCAAAGAGATATTGCAATTCAAAGCATCTTAAGATACATGGAAGCTGGGCAGTTCAGGTAAAATTCTGTGAGCCAGCAAAGAAATGGTAGACAGAAAATAAATATGTTGAGGTAGATGAATGAGGAAAATGTGCAAAGGAGAAAAACAAGGCAGAAAGAGACCTATGGTTAGCAGTCTGGTGGCTGTTCCAGACACAGGGTGTCAGAAACGGGACAAAGAGAGATGCACCTGGAAAAATTATTGGAGCTTTACTCTCTAGAAGATTGCCAGGGGGACTGGGAGACATATTAAAAGATATATCTTTTTTTGCTTCTGTCTGGTAACAGGGTAGTGACACAATTAGAAAATGCTTTGAGCAAGAGGTGAGACTATAATGAAAATCAAGATTGATCTACCAATGAGATCAGCAAAGAGCTGGCAAGTCCTAGTGCTTAGACAATGCATGCTTCAGCCTTCTCTTCAGGGGTCCGAGCATGAATATCATGCCACCCAGCTGCTTGTGTAACAACTGCCGTGTCTGTGCAGACAGACGAGGTGCAGCAGGAAGCGGGGCTTCTCCAGCCCACAAAGGAAGACCTGCTGAAGAAGCTGGACCTTGTATTGGTTTCTTATGGTGGAGCCTATATTCAGACAGACCATGACTGTTTGAATTTGGGCAAGTTACAGAGCTCTTCACATCTCAGTTTTCTTCTGATCAGAAGGTTTTGCACATTGCTTGGCATATGGAGAAAAGTCAGTAGCTGGCAACTATGACGACAAGTAGGAACTATAGACAGTCAATTCATGTTGGGTCCATGAATATCCTTTTCAGTAAACCAATATTTAATGAATGCTCAGTGTTTACTGCACTCTCCTTAATTTGATACAGATTCCAAGAGATTCACAGATATCCCAAAGAAGTCTCAATCCAAGTGGGTAAGGCCTTCATGTTTTGAACTGTGACACTGTAGACCAAGCAAGCATATTCAGGCAGAGTGGCGACAAGCAACAGCTGAACTTCACATATATTCCCCTGCTAAAATCCAGAGCGTGATAACACTTCCTAGAATCTGTAATCTCTTCCCTGAAAAGAAAAATAACAGTGACTCATCAGCTACTGGTTTATTCCACAAAAAGGGGCGCTGGAATGATGCTTCTTCTACCCAAGACTACTTTTGCTTCTATTATCCGTAGGTGACAAAGAAGCTCTAATCCCCTTTGTTCTTAAGATTTCTCTTTGGAGCCTTGTCCAGCAGAGCAGAACTGAAGGTCCATCCGCCCTCTCCTGAGCTGGCAGTGCTGGCCTGGCATAGAGTCCTGAGATTTCCTTGGCTGCCCCCATTCTGCTCCCGCTTTCCACCTCTTTCCTCCGGCCACTTCCTTTAGGCATATAATTTGTGCAAAGTCATCATATTTTTCCACTATGTGTGTAGTCCAGCTTTTCTCTGGACTCTATTGGGTAATGAAAATAATTGATCCTTGTTGTATTCTTGGTAAAGGTCAGAGAATACAATCATACCAGCTGACTTGAACTGCTTAACTAGCAGCATCATGATTCCCACACGGGCAACTTGAGAGGGCTGCAAACTGTCAGAATGAAGATAGCTTACACAGCTAAGACCGAGTCAGCATCATAGGAAATTGGGCAGAGTCCTGGTTATGGCTTTTCAACATCTGGCCCTTTATCTGAATCTTTCTAAACGAACAGAAATGCAAACTGAATTGGAACTTTCTCTTGGCATTGTGTATCTTGCTTTCAAAAATAACTTGGGTTTATTTAGATTTATTTGAACTTTGCCACTTAACCTGACTAAAGGGGCTTCCTGAAATGTCTAGTCATGGGTATGTACCAATTTTTAGTGTGACTTAGTTTACCATTAATCATTAATAACATAGAGAAAAGAAAAGAAATATTATTATTAAGGCTTTGTGATAGGTGTGTAAAACCAATCGAGAGAATGGAGAATTATAAGAAAAACACTAAGGAAATAAAAAGTTGGATTTGATAAATGAAATTGGCAAGAAATTGCAGAGAAAAAAGCGTTAAGATTATAGTTACTCACTGAAAATGAAAAAAAAAATGATTAAGGTTGACAATAAAAAAATTTACACCTTGGGGAGTGATAAGCTACTCACAGAAAGTTTTACAATTTATGGGTTCTTCAATTAGGTCTGTTTGCTCAAGAGGCATAAATGTTAAAATATTCCATGGAGATTGAGATGGTGGTACCATTTTCCAGTATTTGGAAGTCTAAAGAGAAATTCTGCCAAAGGAAACAGAAGTGACTTTGCTTCTAGAGAGTGAGTGGTGAGGGAAGAGAACGTGAACCTCCTCTCATTAAGTTCATTTGTGGCCTGGCTCCTTTACCTGCATCTCCACAGACCCGTCTTCCAGCAACAGCCTCAACACAGCCCTGCTTCCGCACAGTCCTCCACCCCACTCACTTCCCAATCTTTTTTTTTTTTAATTGAAATGTAGTTGATTTACAATGCTGTGTTAGTTTAAAGTGTTCAGCAAAGTGATTCAGTTTATATATATGAACTGAATATATAAAATTTTCAGGTTCTTTCCTCTTATAGATGATCAAAAAATACTGAGTCTAGTCCTCTGTGCTATATAGTAGGCCCCTGTTGGTTGCCTATTTTATTTATAGTAGTGGATATATTGTTCGGAGAAGGCAATGGCACCCCATTCCAGTACTCTTGCCTGGAAAATCCCATGAACGGAAGAGGAGCCTGGTAGGCTGCAGTCCATGGGGTCCCAAAGAGTCGGACACAACTGAGCGACTTCACTTTCACTTTTCACTTTCATGCATTGAAGAAGGAAATGGCAACCCACTCCAGTGTTCTTGCCTGGAGAATCCCAGGGACAGGGGAGCCTGGTGGGCTGCTGTCTATGGGGTCTCACAGAGTCAGACACGACCGAAGTGACATAGCAGCAGCGTATATTGTTAATCTCAAATGCCTAGTTTAGCCCTCTCCCATTTTTCTCCCTTTTTAACCAAAAGTTGCTTTTTTCTTTGTGTATATGAGTCTTTTCTGATTTGTAAATAAGTTCATTTGTATCACTTTTTAGATTCCACATATAAGCGATATCATATTGTCTTTTTCTGACCGACTTACTTCACTCAATATGATAATTTCTAGGTCCATCCGTGTTGTCACAGATACCAAGACTTCATTCTTTTTTATGTTGAGTTTGATTGTATCTATGTTCCACATCTTCTTTATTGACTCCTCTGTCGACGAGCACTTGGGTTATTAAAGTAGGGCTTTGATGTGATGGTCTCCTCCCCCAGAAGCGCCGGTGACAGCACCTGCCAGCCTCTCTCTGTGCTTTGAGACTCTGCATCACCATCCACACCTCCCCTGTCCAGCCTTGCCTCTTACTTCTTCCTTACATGAACCTTCTCCTGGACTTGGGCCTGTGTGCTTGCTTATTAGCTTGAGGCAGACACCAGCTTAGTTCTACCACCAACATTGGTCTCCCCAAGCAAATCAAGAGCTTTACGTTGATTAAATTCTTCCCTGATGAAAGGAGGCAAAGGAATCATGCTTCTGCTTCCTTATAAAGCTTCTGCCCAAACTCGGTTTCTTGCCTCTGAATCATGGGCCTCCCTGTTACCCTGGCCTACTCTTGATCCACTAGTACTTCTCCAAGACAGGCTGCTAAAAAAAAGGAGAGGGGTAGATAAATAAACAAACAAACAAACAAAGGTTTTCCAAGGAAAGGCTGACATTGGCTAGCTTTTCCTGACAGTCCTCATTCTTAATCATGATTTTTTTCCTTCTGGTTCTAGACACCTTTCAGAAATATACCCTTCATTTATAAACCTTATATTTTCCCATCTCTCTTTAACATTTGCCTGATCTCACTGTCCCTCAAACACTTTACATATTTTTTCCTTTCTCCTAATCCTTTGCTTTAATATCTCCTCACCTACTTGTTTATCGTAATTCTTCCACAATTAATGCTGGGCATATTCTTTCCTCCTCGTCACAAGGGCTCATTTCTGATGGCACTGTGGAAGCCCCAAGCTGAAAAGGAGATGCTGCTGACCTGTCCCTTTTTAGCTCTGTCACCACGGCCATGTGTGCCAGACACCCCCAGTGCAGGGGGCTGGGCTATCAGGTGAGGTAGAATGATCCAGAAGAGGGGCTTCCAGCGAGCACCCTTGGATCCAAGTGGAGGAGGCAGTTGTTGTCCCTACAAGTATTAAACCAGGAGAAATTGTGTTGGAGCCTTTTCAAAACTGAAATGTGGATAAATGCTTTATTCTCAAAGCCTTAATATTTAAATCTACCATGGAATCCATTTTACTGTTAGTTTGGGAGTAACTTATTATAAGCAAAAGGAATCAGAAATATAACTCAAAAAATGGAGGTTGAATCGAGTTCCTGTAAAATCTTCACAGTCTTCTCAGGAATTAAATGACCGTATAATACCTGTTCTATTACGTACATAGTGTTAGTGACCAACTCTGTTAACCTCTCTGATGAGATTAAAGTTGGGATGACTAACATGCTGCTCATTTTTCTTTACCTCACTGTTCATCAAGCCCGTGTAACACACAGCTTCTGTGAAGTCTGTTCAGCTATTGCACGTGAGCAACCATTTCAAAGTCTGCAGCTTCAGATCGTGTACCCACATCACAGAATGTTTTGTTCATAATATATGAACATTAGGTGCTCTCAAAGCAAAATGCTTTGAAGGCTGTAGTTTTTGAGTATGTTTGTGTGCACGGTACATGTGTTGGTGAGAGGTGTATATGGTATGTGTGTGTGTGTGTGAGATATGGGGTGTGGGGGAGCTATGTGGTGTGTGAGTGGGTGGGGTATATATTGGTTTGTGTGGTTTGAGGTGTGTGTGGTGTTTGTGGGATGTGTGTGGGATGTGGAAGTTGTGTGGTATGTGAGATGTGTGTATGGTGTGTAGTGTGTGTGGTATGAGGTGTGTGTGTGGGGAGGTTTTGTGGGGTGTGTAGGGGATGTGTGTGCTTTGAGGTGTGTGTGGGGTTTATGGGGTGTTGTGTGTGTGGTATGAGGCTTTATGTGTATGGTGTGTGTGGTATGAGTGGTAGGTGTGGGAGGGGTGTGTGTATGGTGTATGTGGAGTGTGTGTGGTATGTGGTGTGTGGTATGAGGCATGTGGGGCTGTGGTATGTCTGTGGTGTGTGTGGTTTGATATGTGTGTGGTGTGTGTGGTATTAGGCATGTGTGTGGGGGTGTGGTTTGTGTGGTGTGTCTGTGGTGTGTGTGGTTTGATGTGTGTGTGGTGTGTATGGTATGAGGCATGTGTGTGGGGGTGTGGTGTGTGTGTGGTATGTCTGTGGTGTGTGTGGTATGAGGCATGTGTGTGGGGGGATGAGTGGTGTGTGTAGTGTGAGGCATGAGGCATGTGGGGGGGGTGTGGTGTGTGCGGTATGTGGTGTGTGTAGTATGAGGCATGTGTGTGTGGTGTGTGTGTGGTGTGTGTGGTTTGACGTGTATGGTACATGTGGTGTGTCTGTGGTGTGTCTGTGGTTTGTGTGGTGTGTCTGTGGTTTGTGTGGTGTGTCTGTGGTGTGTGTGGCATGTGTGTGGTATGTATGGTATGAGGCATGTGTATGTGGGGTGAGTGGTGTGTGTAGTGTGAGACATGAGGCATGTGGGGGGTGTGGTGTGTGTGGTATGAGGTGTGTGTAGTATAAGGCATGTGTGTGTGGGTGTGGTGTGTCTGTGGTGTGTGGTTTGACGTGTGTGTGGTGTGTGCGGTATGTGGTGTGTGTAGTATAAGGCATGTGTGTGGGGGTGTGGTGTGTGTGTGGGGGTGTGGTGTGTCTGTGGTGTGTGTACTATGTGGTGTGTGTGGTATGAGGCATGTGTGTGGGGGTGTGATGTATCTGTGGTGTGTGGTTTGATGTGTGTGTGGTGTGTGTACTGTGTGGTGTGTGTGGTATGAGGCATGTGTGTGGGGGTGTGGTGTGTCTGTGGTGTGTGGTTTGACGTGTGTGTGGTGTGTGCGGTATGTGGTGTGTGTGGTATGAGGCATGTGTGTGTGGGTGTGGTGTGTCTGTGGTGTGTGGTTTGATGTGTGTGTGGTGTGTGCGGTATGTGGTGTGTGTGGTATGAGGCATGTGTGTGTGGGTGTGGTGTGTCTGTGGTGTGTGGTTTGACGTGTGTGTGGTGTGTGTACTGTGTGGTGTGTGTGGTATGAGGCATGTGTGTGGGGGTGTGGTGTGTCTGTGGTGTGTGGTTTGACGTGTGTGTGGTGTGTGTACTGTGTGGTGTGTGTGGTATGAGGCATGTGTGTGGGGGTGTGATGTGTCTGTGGTGTGTGGTTTGATGTGTGTGTGGTGTGTGTACTGTGTGGTGTGTGTGGTATGAGGCATGTGTGTGGGGGTGTGGTGTGTCTGTGGTGTGTGGTTTGACGTGTGTGTGGTGTGTGTGGTTTGATGTGTGTGGTGCACGTGTGCAGGCTCTTTCTGGCTGTGCTGTGTCCTCACTGACTGCGGGCGCTGTGTCTGGCCTTGGACACTTGCCCCAGAGTAGAGAGGACCCTAGGTGAGGAAGGGCCACAAACTCTAGTCTCCAAGTGGATTAAAGTTTCCTCTGAGCAGAGGTGATAATGGGAACATTTTAACATGTGGATTCTGTTAAAAAATGAAATAAGTTGCATCAGCACTCACCACCATTTCTTGTGGAAGAAACTATTGCAGCAGGAAAGAAAAATGAGGCGATTATGTGGTGGGCATCGAGCCAAGTACCTTCACAAATGTTGATTTATTGAAACTCCACAACAACCCAGTGACAGTGTAATTGCCCCATTTTCCCCTCTTGAGAAGACTGAGGCTCATAAAGGCCAAGGTCACAGAGGGAATACATGTGAGAGTCAAGACTTAATCCTGTCACCTGGACCCCAACCCCACACTCTCTTCCACTGTACACTCCTCTCTGAATATAAACTTGCTTCAGTCTCTCCTCCAATAAACCAAATTGTGGTCTGTGGATCAAAGTAAATTGTATGATTGCCTGAATTTCTGTGTGAATCTGTAATTGCAAAATCCAAAAGTATATCTCCAAAAGTCTCAGGGCAATCATTTTGCTTTCTAATGTCTAGGGTAAATTACTTTAAAACACACGGCAACTTTCAGAAACAGCATTTAAAAAAAAAAAAAAAAGGTGGATATTTGAATTCTCCGTGTGCAGCAGTCCAGCGTGCTTTCTGACAGTACCTTTTACATTGCGACTGAAAATGTTTGCTTTCCTTCAGGTTCACTGTTACCATTCTCTACAGGCTGAAATGAAGTTTCCCTCTAATCTTCTTCCATTATTACATCTTGATGGATTGGCTTAAGGTTCAACAGTCTAATGACAATTCTTGCAGATTTATCTCCCCGAGGGAGTCATTAGCTTAAACACTGGTGTACTTTCTGGGCAAGTTTGTGGTTAGCCCTTTCCCACTGTGGTTATTCATTTATTTGTTTGAAATTAAAGACCTGCTTCACAATTTTTGTTGATAATGATGGCACCTCTGTATGTGGGATGGTAGGAAAAAATGTCTTCTACCAAGTTGCTTTTCTTACTGTGTTGAGGCACCATGGCTGGTACAAGCAGAGACATCTCTCCTGCAGTCGAGCCCACTCTGTTTGACCTCCTCCTCACTTCCATGGCCTTCCATCCCTATGTGCACCCCTACTCCCAATGCAGACCGTCTCCAGCATACCTTCATTCCCTTTGTGGTATGTTTGCAACCTCCTCAAACAACAACCAAAGGAAAAAGCAGGTAGCTAATGAAATACAAAAATAGCTTGAGAGAACCATGTCTGTCCTGTGGCTCCCGAGTGAGACAAGGACTCTCCATCATTGACTTCCCTCCCAGTACAGAGCCCAGTTTTCTCCCCAAGGGTGTGACCTCAATTGTGTGAATTTTAAACCAATCACTGAGGAAGGAGGGAATCAGATGCTGCCAGCTGTTAGAGCCTCAGCTGCCACACACCTCGCAGCCTAAGTCACCTGAATATACTTCCAGGCACCAGAGCCCCCACAGAGCTGCTACTCCTTAGACAAGGGTGGACCTCAGTCAAGGCCCAAGTTGTCAAAACCGCTAAAATTCCATCTTTGCACTTTTATATTTCTCTGACCAAAAGGAAAAAGAAAAGGGTTGGGGGGGGGGAATGTTTTTCACTGCCTGTTCCCCTTCGTAATTCAGTAAGAATAGATTTGTTTCAAACTTTGTAGCTCTGCCTCAGACTCCTTTGCAGCTGTATCTCCCAGCTACCCATTTACACAGCCTCTTTGTGACTCACTGATACTTACGTGCACATGGCACCAAAGAGAGTTTCTGCCAGGTGTGCGTGGTCTTGATGCCCCTTCCCCCAGGCCTCAGCATAGGATCTGCGACAAATGCAGGTGTGCCTTTCCATCCCATAACCTCCCACATCACCCCCGGCCATGCACTGTTGGCTGCACTGCAAATAGGGCCTTGCAGCCCAAGCCCAGAAGAGGGCCTGGCCTTCAGGTATGCTTCTGTCTGTAACAAATTGCCCTGCGTCCTGTGCACCTCATTTACAGAAGGTCAGCAGCTGCATGACGCATGCTTGTGAAAGATACCACCATTGCAAAATGACCTCATCTTCTTGGTTAACAGGAAAGAAGCCTGTTAAAACCCCACGGAAACACTGAATTTTCTTAGTAGGCACTTTAATTGTCACCAGTTATTAATGCTCACACACCTCGGGACCAGAATTGTGGCTGCAAGTCAACGATTCAGTTCCAGTTGGTAAATTCAGAGGATGAATTGTGTGGAAGATTATCAGAGTGAAAGGGTGTGATGGGGCAAGATCATTAATATAACTGAGTGATTACAGATCCTTTCCCAGGAGAAAATCAGAACAGGCCAGTGAAATAGAAAATAGAATCCTGGAGGAGCCTGGCTCGAGATTTGTGCTTTGTGGCTAAAAATAGCAAGGTTAATTACAGAAGGGAGTGACAGAAACAGGAAAGCAGCAATCACACCCAGCAGAAGTGCTGCAGCATACTTAGTAACAAGGTTGGTGGTGAGGCTGTCAAAACATTAACCCTTGAAGGCA